>NC_066866.1:2118785-2742951 GCF_025177605.1 Cucumis melo
AGGTATGCAGTTTTTTATCACACTTGCACATTTTTTTAGGCATCATACAGATGACTTTAAAATGAAAAACCGCCCCTCATGAAGAACAATCTCTTGATAGTTGATAGTGAGAAGAACAGTATAATTCAGTACTAACCAATTGATTCCCTAACCAAAACCGCCCCTCATGAAGAACAATCTCTTGATAGTTGATAGTGAGAAGAACAGTATAATTCAGTACTAACCAATTGATTCCCTAACCAAAAAAAATGTTTTAAGCTTAAAAGTGAGTTTGGTATGGCATTCAGAATGGTTAAGGGCATGTTTAGCCAATTTTCTATTTGATTAAAGAAGAAATTATGAAAATTCTAAAAGGCCTTAAAAATCACTTTAAGGTCCTTTTAGAGGGACTCCTTCAAGAGTGCTTATAGAGAGAAGTGTTTCATTGAAAAAGCACCACTCTCCCTCAATACTAACTTCCATAGAAACCACTACTAAACCCCACTATTGATTTAGAAAGAGAAAGGAAAAGAACGAGAAAATAGAACTTCAAAAGCACTCTCGTAGCTGAAAATATCTACTGCTTCTCACACAAATTCGATTAACAAGTATCATTAATAATTGACCTGGATGACAAAAGAATCGAGACTTTTGTCCGCACCATCCGAATCATAGCTTCCTTCATATGGATCTTCTACACCTTCAATGGATGATCGTACATAGACTTCGAGAGATGACACAAACGTCTGCCACACTGATTGCAATATAACTACAACCACGTAAAGAATATGGTTAGAAAAACTGGTCTGTCAAGAAAACTGAAAAAGTCAATTAACCTGGAAGTAGAAAAAGGACACTGTAATACTTGTAACATCACTTTCTGCAAAACTAGGGAAATTCTGAAAGAACTGGTTCATGCACTTTAAGACCTAATGATCAAAAAACAATTCCAAGAATCATAACCTAATCGTACAACAATTGAGCAAAAGCCAACATATCACAAATAAAGGCAAGAAACAACCTCCATTCTAATGCTCCAGTCATCGGGATCTTCAGATTGCACAGGATGTCCTAATATAATAGAGAACTGTTCCATCCATGGTTTTAGCATGGGCATTACTAATGCACTGGTTTCTTCCTAGTAGGGGAAAAAAAAATGAGCTCACTCGCAAACAACCTTGATAAACAATTGTGCAAGTAAAGTTCCCAAAAGGTACCTTATACACACCACTCATCACCCCTAACATGGATATACAAGAATAAACAACTGACAGGGCCTTCGTCTGCAAATACTTGTCATACATCTGCACAAGAAGTCCATATTTTGGGTCATTTGAATGAATTTCACATTAAAAGAAAACTTTAAGTTGTGATATCTTACATTTTTAAAACGATGTCAAAGGAGCAAGGAAGTATGCAATAAACAGAAAGGGTTGAAGAAATCAAATTGACATTTTCAAAGATACAATGCCTTTAGCTATGGATTAGAAGAAAATCCAGAAAATCCAAATTAAAAAAATCATAGTTCCAAATGGCACGACATCTTCTAAGAAATAATTAAAATCAAACATGTTCATGCAATTATATACATAAAAGGGAAAAGTTCAATACTTTTATTTTGTCCTTGAACGTTCATACAATTACATTGAAACTTCATTATTTTTAATGCTCATGCTTTGATTCTTTCTGTGTTCGTGAATTTTAAGATTTAAAGAAAAAATTACCAACATTTCAGTTCAGGTATACCCAACACAAGTGTGAAATACATGTGCAACAAGTGTAAGAGGGTTAGAAAATCAAATACAAGTTCAACATGGTCGTGTTACTCACACACAAAGTATTCTTGCTCATCGAACAAACCCACATTTGTTAGAAGTATGTATAACACACTTTAGTAAGTTCATCAGTTAGTTCTCTTCTTACTATTTCACTTGCCAAGGATAAGTGTTCTAACGTTAGAACTGAGCCAAATTTAAACAAAGAATTCATTCGAAAGCTGTAGTTAGAACGTAATAAGTTCCTTTCTAATCAACAAGTTTAATAGAAAAATATGTCCAAAGATACACCAATTTGTATTATAGACCCTTCTGCTAAGAATTTGCAAAAAAAATTATATTGATCCAAACACATTTCATTAATTTCTTTGTTCAGCACAAAGACTAAGTACATGAAATAGCATTAACCCAGAATTCAAATAAAAAACAATTGAAAAGACAGTTGAACTTTCTGTCTCAGCAGTAAAAGGTAGTCACAAAAAAGCAATGCTCATTTTTCAGAAAAATGCATTTATACCTCTGGGGATGAAACAATTGAAAGCAAGTGTGGGAACAGAGCAGGTACTAGTCTTGGAATCATTTCACAGTCTAATTCCCCAGAGAGTAGAGCCAAGCACCTTAGACCTCCATGAACTACAAAATTTAATATAAAGCAAAAATTCATTCAACGAAGACTACATGTAACAAAGACCCAATATATATCCAAAGATCTGCCAAGTGATACAATACTAATCCAAAGCCGAATGCTCTAACAGAAATCCAATGAAGACTACAGGTTTGAGGTCTGCCAATTGATCCAATATAAATCCAAGAAAAAATCAATAATCTTTTACTATTGGATCATCTGTGATGAGCAAGATGAAGAAATTATTTATAATTGTCGTCTCCGCTCAGAAAGCTCAATTTAATCGATAGACAAAAATAATCAATATAAATCCAAAAGAAATGAAAAAAAGAGGTTACAGTGGAAAATAAGTATCAGAAGTACAATGTCATACCACCATTCATATTAATTCGATTATTCATCAAATCTAAGAGGCAAGGCAATAGCTCGGGCCACTCCTCCGGCCAATCATATGTTGCAATTGATGCCACAGCCATACTAATTGCTGTACAAATTTTTCTATGGGAATCATCCAACGTAAATAAAAGAAGCTTGCGAATGACTGCCTGAAAAGAAAAAAGAGTGAATTACAAATGTAGAATTGCAAAATTGAAAGGATTTATCCATTATCCAAGTAGAGGCGACAAAAGAAAGAATTGAAGGGGTGGGAAAACTATGAATTACGGCACACGGAGTAAAATAGATACCTTTTCGTCAATAGAAACTGCAGGATGTTCAAATAATTCATCACCCTCCTGCCAGTGTTTCTTGATGAACTGCTTTAGGAGGACTGCAGCTAGGTAAATCCGTTAAAGTCCAACTCAAAAACCGTAGCATAATGCAACCCAGAAACCTCATAGCAATAGGCAGTGTTCAAAACAGCAATCTCGAGCACAGAACAGGAAACGAGAAGCAATCAACACAGAAAAACAAAGAATCTTAATAGCACAATTACAACAAAGGATATCTGACGCAATCCTACAGGCAGCTCCCTGTTGGCAGCAACTTTGGATAATGCAACCCCAAAACCTTTAATATGAGCAAATAATCACAATTAAGTTCAAGTAGTACACTAAGTTGGTTAGATGGCGAAGAAAAAATTAACACAAAAAAAAAAAAAAAAAAAAAAAACTTAAACTGATCGTGCCTAACACAATTACAGTCCTACGCCAACGAGGCGGAAATGTGATTCGTCTAAAGTTAGGTGGATGTGGGAGATACACAAACAGTAGAGAAAGAAGCACAGAGAATGAATAGGAAGAGGAGGGAGGTGATAATTATAGTGAAAAGCAAGAACCTGGTTGAAGAGATGCCTGATTTAGGGATGCTTCTGCAAATGAGCGAACCTCGTGGTTGGGGTCGAGAGTGGCGGACAAGCAATTGATAAGCCATTGTTGATCTTGATCGATCACATTTGCCATCGTCGAGCGCCGAGCAAAGGCTTAGGAGTTAGTGTCCGCCGTGTTCGGGGTTCACTTGGGTCGGCTCAGGGACAGTCGCAGCGTTTACAAATTACACGCTTGCTTGCTTGTGTGTAAAAAGCGCGCGTAGGATGAGTGATTGGCCAGCTGGGTTCGGTTCGGGAAACAAAGAAAATAAAAGAGATGGAATTGGAATTTATTTACATATTGTGCAATTATTAGGGTTTTTGCTTTAAAACCCCTTCTCTCCTCTGCTGTCATGTCATTCTCAGTTTTCCCAATTTTGTTTTCTCCAAAAGTGAATGTTTTTTCACAAATACTCTTCTTTTTTCCTTTCTTACCTTTCCTGGAATGCAACTTTTGTTTGTCAAAATATGTTAATTAAAATTAAATTTAATTACAAATTATTAATGTTTACGGTTGTATAAATAATCTTGAAAAAAAATCATTTCCTCGAAGTCGAATTTTTCCATGACGGACCCTTTTTTCCGTAAATATTTACTATATTTTTTAAAAGATCCATAGTTTCAACTAATTTTATTATCACAATAATTTCTTCCTTTGTTGAACTTTTTTGTAAAAAGGTTTTTTTATCTATTAATATTTTACTATAAATATTGAAAATATATTTATTAATAATGTATTTTACAAAAAAATTTCAAATATAACAAAATAAATCAAATTATTTACAAATATAGCAAAAAATTTATTATTAAACAAATACGAGAAGAGTGTTATCTTTTGTGCTTATTGATGTACTTAAAACACTATTACTAAATTATATATATTATATCTGTGGATTCTTTGTTTATTCACGTTTGTAAAAGAATATTATTAAGGAAAAATAGAACCAAGTTTATTTCATCACAACCCCATGTTTTTGCAATCACACACAATGATATACACTTCATTTGATCAAGAAATCAATTACCATATCACCCGACACAACCAAGCCCAACAAGAGTATAAGAAAAAAGTAATCTTGGTAACAAAATATTTATCCAATGATCAAATACAATCTAAATTCCAAAACAAATTGAAATCCTTCCCATTTGGCTGTAAGTTGATGAGTATGCCTAAATTCCCAAGTAAGAACCAAGCTTCCATCCATTCTCTTAACCACAAACCTTTCCACCAACACATAGCATCCAAATCTTTTCCACCTTTTACCCATTTCCTTAAACTTCAACCTCTCTTTCACCACCCTCACTTTCTTTTCCTCCCCTTCTTGCACCCATTTAAACCCCCCCTCTCTCCTCTTCCCATTTCATCCTCTCCACAACCACCATGCTCAACCCAACCCTTCAATGCCTCAAACCACACTATTCCATCAACAACATCTTTTTTGCTCTTCGTCGCCCCGGACTCACCCGAAACAACTTCCCTTTCCACAAAAACATCCACATTACCAGCAGCCACGCCATTATTCTCACATCCAAATATCTCAACCCAATTCTGATGGAGGGTAATTTCATAATACGGCGAGTTGGTCATTTGAGATCCAACGGCTTGATTTCCATCGCTAATGAAAACGAATGGGCAGTACCACTTTCCTACAGCTACTGGGTCAGAGGATTTGCAGGGGAGTGAGAAGTTGAGGTCTGGGAGGCGGGCTCGGAGTTGGGCGTTGAGGCCGTGGGCTGGGGTGGGCTCGAGGAAGTTGTTGAGGGGATGGATATAAGCTCGCCAGCCATTGCGGCTTAGACGTAGTGGAGGAATCCCGTCTTGAGCCACGGAGTTGCATATGAAACCAGAGGCTCCTCCACAGTACACGTAATCGCTGATTTGAAATTGTTGGTATTGGTTTTTTGGGTCAAATAGTTGTGGTGGTGTATCGGGGACGGTGTAGCAGCACTTGCTGCTGCTTGTCTCGTCTTCCTTTGAACTTGTGCATGCTAGCCTGCAATTAAATCGAACTTAGCTACTAGAATGAGACATTCTCTCTATTCGTTCTTACTGTATTGTGTAAATATTTTGGTTATATTTGAAAATACATCCGTATATATATTTTGAAGAAGCAACGGAGAGTGGGAGGTGCGTAGCGTACGTACCCTTTTCGATTGCCGCGAGCGTTGATGATGTAATATTGATTGGAAGAGAGGGGCTGATTCATAACTGGAATCATCACCGCGTAAACCGATTCTAACCGATTCTGAATACTCAAATTCTTCAGCTTCTACCGAATGTGTAAGCTGCAGTATCTTGTTCTGAGGGAACGGCGCCATTTTGACTGATTCCTTCTTCTTAAACAGTCCACACCAGCTGCTGCTTCTCAATTCTGCATTTTCTTCTTGATCTTGGATCACCAAAATCCCCTAATTCGGGCCCTCCGGCGGCGGCATTGATACCGACGACGGAGAGTCTCTGTACAGAGAAAGCGGCCTTGTCACGTACATTATCGATAAAATATCTTTCCTTTTTGAACTAAATGTGATTTGATTATGATCTTTTTGTTATTTTCATGATAATTTTAATTTGGTTTGATTTATAGATGAAATTGAAAAGATGTATGGCGTGGAAGAACCTTCCGTGAAAGGGATGAACGGTTTAATTCGTTGATTAGTAGTTGGATAGCAGCCGGGGAAACAACTTTGCTCCTTCCTATGATCAAAATTCAGCCGTACGTACTTCTGTTTCTTTTTTTGAACTTTCCTGTGGCAAAAACAGTTGGCTTAAAGAACGAAACAAAGTCTCACATACATATATAAATGTGAACAATTTTCTTTCATCGGTGTAATGTTTTTGGATGATAGCAAGCTAGGAGGATTTTTCTAGTCTGTTATACAGTAACTTATTTGTGTTGCAATTGTATAAAAGTCAATTATGAAATATTAGTCAGTCTAATTTGAATATCAAATGTTAATATGTGAGACTTGACCTCGTCAGAGACTGATTGTATTCCAAATTTGGTTCTAATTGCACATCATGATCAAAAAATAAAATGCAGAAATCTTTGAGATGTGTTTTCTATTATTCTTCCTTTTTTTCATTCCCATTTGGTTCTAATTTGATGAGTGTGTCTGAATTCCCAAGTAAGAACCAAAGTTCCATTCATTCTCTTAAGCACAAACTTTTCAACCAAAACATAACACTTAACTCTTCTCCAAATTCCCTTTCCTTTAAACTCTTCTCTTCTCACAACTCTCTCTATTTCCTCCTCATGATTTCTTCCCCATACAAACCCAACTCTCTCCTCCTCCCATTTCACCCTCTCCACAATCGCCATACTCAGCCCCACCTCCGACGAGGGACCCAACCACATAATCCCATCGGAAACCACCACCCTCTCTGCCGCCAACAACGCCTCTCCAACTAAAACCGCCTCCCTCCTAACACAAACATCTACCGTCACATGATGACCACGATCGTTATTGTAGCATCCAAATATCTCTTCCCAGGTCTGTTGGAGAGTCATTTCATAGTACGTAGAGTCTCTCATTTGGACACCAACATCCCCTTCACGAATGAAAATGAAAGGGCAGTACCACTTCCCCACCACCACTGGGCCAACCTCACAGTCGAAGGCGAGCCCGTAGTTCAACGTCGATGCCGAGTGCCGGCGTGTCATCAAACTTCTGATCAAGAGTTCTGGTTTCAGCTGTCCAACCTTGATGTCTCAAGAAATATGGAGGAACCCCATCGGGAGCCATTGAGTTAGAGATAAAACCATTGGGAGTTTTAAAGTATGAATATTTAGTATTAATTTGGAATCGTTGATAGGGATTTGTTGGGTCGAAATGTTGAGGTTTTATGTCGTCAATCAAGTTGAAGCAACAACAGCTGATCATGTCATCTTCCTTTGAACTTGTGCATGCTAGCCTAAATTGAATAATATCGTCAATCAAGTCCAAATTTAGTCCATAACCAAAAAGGATGATCATGATCACGATTGGGTGAGTAAAGAAATTAAAGCAGTAGAAGAAAATGGAAATACCCTTTAGATTTGCCACGGGAATTAATGACATAATATTGGTTAGAATTGGGAGGCTGATTCAAAACTGGAATTAGCATTGCGTAAAAGTAATCAGTGTATAGATGACGAAGGTGGCGCTGCCTTTGCACCTTAGCACCTGTAGGTTTCGTATATCGGAGCTCCAGTAGCTTGTTTTGAGGGAACGGTGGTTCCTCCACCCTTTCATCCTTAAGCAATCCAAAAAACCATCTCCTCTCCGAACCTTCATCTTCTATCACTAAAACACCTGTATTCGGACCCTCCACCGGGACGGAGGCCGAAGCTGAAAGAGGCCTTGTCACATACATTTCTCTCTATAGTTTATTTGTTCATTTTAGTGCTTTAATTTTATATATATGTATATATATAAGATGAACATATATATATACATGACAATATAGATCATATATGAAGTCAATCTTGAATTTTCCTATTCATTTCTAAGAAACTCTAAGCCCAAGATGGTGCTTTCCTTCCCTTCTCCCACCATTTTAAAGTCTGTTGATTGATTAGTCTTCGGAGTTGCGTAGTGGGAGAGAAATTAAACCAAACCACCAAGGAAATTTCCCAAAATTGAAAAAAAATACTACTTTATTAATGACTTCTAATTTCATTCACCTCTAAAATTAAGCCTTCCTCTTAATCTACTTTTTTTTTAATAATCTAGAGTGCGATCGGGTTGGTAAATTTTGTTTTTTAATTGTTTAATATTAAGTCTACGAAACTCTCTTCTAATTAGATATTCATACTTTCTACCAATGTTTTTTAAATCAAGTGATATTAAAAGGAAAAAAGTTACATTTTTTAAATTTACTTTTGTTTTTTTTAAAGGAAATTTCATTTCATTTAATCAATTATTAGATTTTAATTAATTCACCTAGAACATTATTCATACACAATAAACCATTGATTTTGCTAGTTTATCTTTAAATAAAAGTCAAAACGAATATAACTCAACTAGCATTATAAAATAAAAACAAAAAATCAAGTTGTTTTAAGTCACATATCATTATGAATAGATTATGAGTTGTTATTTCGTTTGCTTGCAAGGCACCTCATGATCGAGAAGGAAGGAAGAACATCGTCTTAAAAAAAAACTCTTTTTCATAACATAACCAAGAGAGGAGGCCAAGGCTAAAGCTATAATGCTTGCTTAAAGAAATATTTTGAAGTGGAAGATAAAATTAGAAAATATTGTAGCAATCTATATATATATATGTATGTATATATATATATATATTTATAATGTCACTCCCACTTTGTTCTAATTTGATGAGTGTGTCTAAATTCCCAAGAAAGAACCAAAGATCCATCCATTCTCTTAAGCTCAAACCTTTCAACCAAAACATAACATCCAAATCTCCTCCACATTCCCACCCCTTCAAACTCTTCCCTCCTTCTCACCTTCACTACCTTTTCTCCTCCTTCTCTAACCCATTCAAATCCACCTCTTTCCTCTTCCCATCTTATCCTCTCCACAATCGCCATGCTCAACCCCACTCTCGACGAACCAAACCACGCCGCCCCATCCCCTATATTCACCCCACCCACAGCCCGCCCTCCCACCGAAACCACTTCCTTCTCCACCAAAACATCCAACTCCACTCCTCTCCCTCCTGAATTACTATTATTCCCACACCCAAAAACCTCCACCCAATTCTGTTGAAGGGCCATTTCGTAATACGGAGAGTTCTTGATTTGAGAATCGACGTCGCCTTCTCGAACGAAAATGAAAGGACAGTACCATTTCCCTACAACAACAGCAGGGCTGGAGAATTTACAGGGCAGGGAGAATGTGAGCGGAGGGAGACGAGCTCGAAGCGAGACGTCGAGGCCAAGCGCTTCGGTGGTGGGTTGGAAAGTCTTGAGAGTCTTGCAATAAGCTCTCCAATTCTTGTGTGTCATCGCATATGGAGTAACTCCATTGGAAGCAACAGACTTGAAATTAAAACCGTTGGGTTTGCCATAATACATATCGTTACTGATCTCGAATTCTTGGTAAATGTTTGTTGGGTCGAACTTTTGTGGTGGTGTATCAGCAACGCCTAATAATCGGCTACCATTTTCTTCTTTTGAACACATGTATGCTAGCCTGTACCCACATAAATTTCAATAATCACTCACTCAAAAAAAGTACTTCTAATAATAAAGAAGAAGAGAACATACCCTTTATCACTTCCATTGGATTTGATAATGTAATATTAGTTAGAAGACAAAGGCTGATTGAGAACAGGAATTAAGAGGGCATAGATATAATCAACCACGGAAGTAGTTCCAACAACCATTGTATGAGAAAGCCATATTTTCTTATTCTGAGGGAAAGGAGGGACCAGAACTGTTTCATCCTTGAGCATTCCGAATAACCATTTTGATTCTGCAGCTTCGTCTTTGATCACCAAAATCCCCGAGTTTGGACCCTCCGGTGGCGCCATCGACAACGCCGACGGCGAATTTCTCAACATAGAAAGTGGCCTTGTTACATACATTATATAATACAATATGATTTGAAATCTCTGAATAACTAAGAATCTGAATGTTTCTTTCTTGGGTGTGTGTTGTGAATTGTGATTGATTACTTATAGAGATCAGAAGAAGTGGAAATTGGGTATCAGTATCCGCGTCGTTCAAATGATAATTGAGGGCCTTCTCTTTCGTGGATGGTTCTTCTCCGATCCCTTGTGATGCCCTCTTCTTTTGACTTTAGCTTTGTGTATTACATTATTTAAAGCGTTGAAGATTGAAAAGACAGAGAAATGAAAGAAATATGCAGAAGATCGAACTCGTATGTGAGAAGTGAGAAGTGAGAAGACCATATTAATTAGGTTCACGTGGAAGTTAGAAGATGATAATATATAATCTTACATTATCTAACAAATAATAAATACTCTCTAACAAAATAATGAATTTTAAAATAATACTTCTTATAAATGTTTACCAAATAGAGTATTGATAATTCAAATCTTTTCAACGATTTCGGTAACTTTTTCCAAAAACATTCATATTAGTATTTCGACCATCCATGTTTTTGTTGGAATCAATATTTTAAATTTTGATCCTAATCAAAAACTCAAACACAATACTAATTCAATCTCTCTTTCTCTATTGATGGAGGATAATTATGGCTGAATTTTCCACAAATTCAAGATCAACCACAATACTTGTTTCTACTCTTTTTTGTTGTTCAATCATGTTCTTTTTGTTCAATTGTCATTTTCTTTTTCATCTCTCTTCTTCTTTTTTTATTTAAGTAGATGTGTATAACTTTTTATCTTATGTTAAATATATTATACTTCATTAGAGAAAACGTGAAATCAGGTTATACAATATTTATTTGTAGTATTATGTTTGTTGGTAAGATGGATAGTCCAACTATCATGAGGCTCACCATGGGTTAATTAAGAAATATGGGTTGGCCCAATTGCCACTCAAACTTCTTGCTAGCTTTGTTCTTAAAATGTCGCAAATTTTGCTACAAAGAGATTCAATTAGAGCAAGAATCTTGCGTCAAACTATCCTACTTCTATCTGTCCATGTGATGAAGCAGACAAAAGGTCATAAAATTTTTTACTTTTAGAAATCTATGTCTTTCATTTAGGCTCTAAAAAGAGGCCATCTATATGAAATTCCTAATTTCTATCTTCCTCTGTAGTTCTAACATGTTTTTTTTTTCTTCTTTTACTTTAGGTTACACAAATGTTACAAACATTGAAGTTAAAATATAATACCAAAATTTGCTTGTTATAACCATCCAATTATGACAACTCCTTCCAAGACTAAATTCAAACAATACAAATAATAGGTGTCATGAGAGATGCTTGGTTACTTTTGTGGGTGGAGTTCAAGCACATTTAAATTTCAACCAACTTGTTCGGGTCGTATATTTCTTTTAAATAAAACAACTTCTATTTATGTTAGTTACTTAAAATTTTTCCAATTCAATCTAGTTATTAGATAAAGTATCCAAAAAATGATAAAATAAAATAAAATTGAGATAAATATGTTGTGAAAATGAGACACAACAAGATATCGAAGAAATATAATATTATAATAAATAAAATAATATAAATAAATAAATTAAGAAAATTAAAGAAAAAATCTGTTCATTAAATCCAATTTATTCAGAGTTTTAGCCAATATGTTTCGATTAATAGATGTTGACTTTGTTGAGAGACGTGAGCAACAAATGAGATAGTTATAAATCAAAATAAACATTTATTTAATACATATCTCATGACCATAACACTTCACCCCCTTTAAGCAGGACGAAGAGGAACGAGAGGGGAAACTACTTTTTTATCTTTTGGTTCAAACCAAAGAAAACCCAGAAGAAGTGTCACTCATGAGACATTAATTAAAAAGTAACATGCTTAATTTAATTAGAAAATATACAAACTTTATAAAAAGAAACTAATTCTCTTCCCTCATCTTTTTTTTTTTTTTATATCGAACTGTCACTGATGAGACATTCTTTCTTCCATTCTTTGTCTTTGTCTATGGCAAAATGTTTAAACCAAACAGTCACTCTGCCCAATGACATACACATTCTCCCAAAACAAACAAAAAAGATTTTGAGCAGAGTACACGAATGGCTTTAAAAGTTGTAAAACAATTACCAACTATATTCGGAAACATGCCACAAAAATACACATCAATATTTGTACTAATCCTACACAACAAAGAACAAGAAAGAGAAATAGAAAAAAAAGAAAGAAAGAAAACTATTTTTTTCTTCTTCTTATAATTCTGTTTGTTCTTCTTTATTAAATTCATGTTTTAGACATTAATTCTTCTTCTTTCTTCCTTCCACTTGCATTTGCCCAGTTTGGTGGATGTTTGAATATCCATTTCCATGCTTTCAAGCTTTTCCTCCCCTTCTTTATCCCTCTATCACTTACTGTTATCCTACATGAACCTCCACCGCTGCCAATGATTCCCTCGCCGGCGGCACCACCGTAAAGTCCTCTGCTGCATTCATGTGCCGCCATGTCGAGAGCTCTGGTGCTCCCAAACGCAGAGTTGGGGTTTGAGAGAAGACCCAAACCCATTTTAGGAACGAAGATATCTGGTTTTGATTCTGATGTGAAATCCAACTTGAAATCTATGAACCCTGATTCATCCATCCCATTGAAATCACTTTCTTTCAAAGAAAAAACTCGCCTATTGGCTAAACTAAATCCATTATGATCGCTATCATAATTCCCACATTCTCTATGATCGCTCTCGAAACCACTTTTTCTCGGCTCTGTTTCACTGAATCCACTTCTTCTAGCGGAATCACAGACTAGTCCTCCATTAACACTCGAAGTTCTAGCACCTGAAATCGAGCTACGGCCACCGGAAACCACCATGTCTCCGCCGTCCTCTGACCCAAAAAACCCATTACCACGAAAACTACAGAGAGATCTCGACCTCGACACACCCATGTAATCAACCATACAAATATCACTCTTTTCATCGAACCCACAAACGCTTGATCTCTCACATCCTTTCTCCCTCTTCTTCCTGAAAAATTTCCCAATCCTCCAAAACCCACTCTTCTTAATCTCCACACAACTACTACTACTTCTCTCCAGAAGAACAACCTCCTCCCTTTTCTCCAACTTGGGCTTAATCGGACCCAACAACGAAACACCGTTCCTCTCATTCTCAATCAAAAACGAAACTCTTCCAACACTTCCCACTTCAACAGTACAAGAATTTCGATTCGATGAGATCTCAGAGCAAGAGCAAGAGGAGAGCCTCTGCTCTCCACAGTCAGAACAAACCAGCTTGATCAACCGATCTTTCAAACAATCAGCACAAATACCAACAGAGGAAGAAGAAGGGTGTTTCTTACATGGAAATTCCGAAGCAGAGGAATAGAAATCCATGTCGTTGCTGTAAACTTCCAAAGCTTTGCCTCTCTCCCTCATGGCCACGGCTTCCTTGATGAACAAACTAAATTGTCTTGAGAAAAGAGACAAACCGCCTTTCAAGAACAGGGGAAAAGAAAATATTAGCCTGATTTTCAACTGGGATTCATGGAAAGAAAGAAAAAAAGGAGACTTGGTCAGAATGCGTTCACAGCTGAAAAAGGGTAAAGGGAAAAGAAGAAGAAAAACAGAGAATGAGAAAGTTTTGACTTTGAGAACAAAAGAAAGACAACTTTTTTAGAGGAAGAGAGACGTAAATATCACGTTTTTGTAGGCAAATGACAGTAAAGGAGCAGAAGAAAGAAAGAAACAGAGAGTAGAGTGAAGAAAAGGGAGCACTATTTCGTGCAGCCCATTATTGCTTTTTGCTGCAGAGGAAGTGAATGCCTTCTTCAAATTGAACAATATTCATAATAAGAAGGTTTGTTTGCTGTTGCTGGCACTTCTGGGCTCTGCTATTCTGCTGCAGGGTCCAATGCTTTATCCTGCACCCGAGTCTTAGTATAAACAAAAGTCTCGAGATCGTACGGTTAAGATCCATCAATCATCATTCAAGGTGAACGTGCAATGAGTCTCACTCTCGTTGCTGTCGTCGTGATACTCAATCGCCATCAAAGTTTGCGTGTTGGATAAAACCTTTCACGTGAAAAATTAAAAGCTAAGTGGAAGTGTGGAGTTAATGAAATGAAATGAGAGAAGGGTTTAAGGTTTTATTATGCTACCTGTTGGAGTGTTTAATTACGATGTCAGAAACAATATAAGTTTCAAGTGTCACAATCGGTTAAATGGAAATATATTGCCCTCAATTTTTGCAATTACTGTCCAGCCATTTGAAGCAGAAGTTCATAACACCACAAACATATATCTGACTCTTATAAAGATCCAAAATTATACATCTGTCATGTAAAAGTTAGGTGAAATTGCATATTTAATTTTTCAATAGGAGGCACTGTATACAAAATTTATAGAAACTATTTATGAAGAACTAAAATCCAATTTATAAAACTACAGTGATCCAAAAAAATCTTTATATTTCACTAATTAATGACATATGACTATTGCATTAAACTTTAATCAATCATAAGAATTAAAACCAAAGGAAAATGCATGTGAAAGGAAAATGGGAAATGTATAGAGTTGAGGGCTAAGGAGGGGGGGGTGGGGAGGAGGCATGCAACTTCAATTGTCTACTGCCTTTTTTTATACACAATCATTACTCTATGAGACATGACCCATACGTTGTCATCCCCACTAGATTTTGCCAAGTGTCTCGTATTCATCCCATCGTACTCCTAGGATGATTTAATCCGACGGTGGTTATCACACGCCCGAGGACTCAACTGGGAAATGGGAATCGTGGGCAGGATATGACATTTGAAGTGTCGTGAACAATTTGGGGAAATTTTAGAAAAAATTTAATTACCTCCAATATGGGTCCCTCCCTTCCTTCACATGCTGTGCATGATCACATTCTATATTCTCCCGCCCGTTACCCTCGAAATAAATATAAAACCCTCGATCATATTTATTACTGTTTACCACACTACTCCAATCTCATATTCTAATCGAGAAACAGAAAACAAAACTATAATACATAATAAAAGTTTGTGTTACGAACTTCCCTCTCAGTTTCCTTTTTTAACTTAAGAAAAGCACGTTACATAATTTAAGTTATAAACTACCAAGGCACATTAGAGAAGTTATGAGCAAATTTGCAACACAGAATATATGCAAGTCCCACAAAACAAAAGTCAAACCCTCGTCTTTTGAATCGACCAATCGAGCAAAATGACCTAAGTCGAGCTCCATATTGAAACCTTATAACCATGAGGACCATACCTACCTTGACACTACACCAACATTGCACATATCCAAAGCGAGAGAGAATCCATCTTATGAATAGTCTCATTAACATATGTAATCATGCTTGATATTCTTTGTACTAATTTGGGCATGGAAGTACATACAACCTAAGAAAACATCAATACGAATATGAGTCGGCTTCTGCACCAATGAGCGCGTTCAAACTAGAGGAGTGGGCTAAAGAAGCGAGACACCCATGCCAGGTTAAGCAAACAATCTATAAAAGCATGCTGATTTTTTTAAAAAAATGTAAAAGTCAGAACTAAAACATAATATTTAAAGAAAATTGCACCAACCACCACATATAAAGTTAAAGTAAAACTCGATGCATAATGCAAAAGCTATTAAAATTTAGGATTAAAAAATTTCAAAGATACGAAAAAATGAGTAGAAGACATTAAAAAATTAGAATAGTACAATAAGCTGTTTTGTTTTTATTTATTTATTTTTATAAAAATACGACTTTCCAAAATTCATGAGTAAAAGATCAGCCTCACAGATGTATTCTCTCATGTACATGTTAATGTGCTATACAAAATAATATCAATAAATTATTCACAAAACCATAAATACGTAGGACCTCAAATATTTTGCTTGCCACATATAAATTATATCATGCATTATTGAAAAATTGCATCATACAACATACTCCGAGGATGGTACTTTAGAGCAGAGAAAAAGGTAGAAGGTAGGGATAATAATAGTAAAATTCGCACGCTCCATACACGCGCGAGCATTTTACATTATTGAAATACACAAAACAAAAAGTTCCACAAAACATTAATTTAATTTTAAAAAAAGCTAACTCCCAGTTAAGTTGTAATATAGTTGGCATTTGGTAATGATGATGTCCCTATGGACTTCCCTTAATTAATAATTTTGCTATCGTTTATGTAACTTATAAGCTTTAACCGAGGAGTTAATGGGATTGTCACTTTCAATATTTATGCATGATTATGAGCATATCTTGTCTTGATAAAACAACAAAGATTATGCCTTACTTTTCATTTAATTTGAATGGGCTCATGATTAAGTTTTAAACCAACCTACCCCAGCTTACACTACATGTTCTAAGATATATACCTTTGTTGTCTGACGTGCTCCATTTCCATTGGATGCTTCCCAATTCTCTGTGATCATACATCAGATGGCTGAATCACATTTTCATCATTTAATCAGACTTCAGTGATTGGATTTGGACATTTGAGATCATACAAAATAATAAGCACAAATATAGATATGCAACTTAATATGTTTACAATAAGAAAACTAAAACTTCTGAATGAATTCTGAAGCTTTATACAACCCAAGTATGATATGCAGAAATTCTGCCCAGGATTCCATGTTCAGATAGGAATATTGTTGATGGATATCTTACTATGATTTACCTACAATGTACAATCTACTTGAAGGCAGCCGAGGTTCTGAAGTGGCTAAATACATCGTTCCTTCAAATTGAAGCCAATACTCTGTCAGAGATCAAAAATATCTAAGAAGGACATTTATGGTTTGCTTTTTGAACACCTTAGCTTTTAACAAGTCGATAAGAAATGGAAGCAAGGGCATACCATTACAGAATAACAGATGGATTTCAGCTTTCTTTCTTCATTATCCTGTTAGCCAAAGAAAGTACAATCAGACAGGCTTTCTCCATGTACAATTATTCAAAGAAACATGAAATCAAAGTTCCTTTTAGAAAAAGAGAAACAAGTAGTGCAAGCAGTGTGCATATCTGGTATGATATATTCAAGCTCCAGTTATTCCAAGCATAAGATAAAACCTTTGTATCATGGTGGAGTGGAAGTAAATTGATGAACATGTACAAGTAAAGTGCATAAACGGTATAGTTTGAACCAGGCAATAAATGAGAGAATCCTAGTACTTTTCCAATTTGGTAACTTGCAGAAATTTATATCACGTGGCTTTGTTTTCTCTCACCTGAAGCAGTGGATTCCCAAAGAATTTTTCATTTCTTCAATAACTGATGTGGCAAAGTGCAAATAGAGAGCACCTGAATGCAAAGAAAGATGAGAGTATACATGACGAGGTAGAGTTGCACCAAAACAAAATCTTCTCACAGCCTATAGATATTTATCTGCAGAATTGAACTTAAGAGAAACACGATTTCCTGAAAGGAGCTCAATAACTAATAATAATTGGGGACCACATGAACAAGCAAAACAAACAACAAAGGAACCCATGGCCACGATATCACATTTTTGTTATCAAGAAAATTCATGAACCTGTGTAGATGACGTAACCAACCAGAACGAATCCCTCACCAAACACAGGAACCCTGAAACAGTTTATTCACATGGCTCATCAGTTGAAAGAGGCTTAATATCCACACCTAATGTGCCATTTCCATTAACTAATCAAAATAGGATGAACGGATATACCCTCCACCAAGTCTTGCGGTCAGAGCATTCGCAATCGCAAATGGGAGATAGAAAAGTGACTGCAACGTATGAATGTAACTTTATTTATTATAATTATTACACAATCTCTAGGGGGAGATGCATGCAAGACAATGTAACACAGCATGCAATAAACATCAGCTAGGAACTATGTATAAAGTTCCACTACAAACAGTTCCTAGCAATAAAAGTGTGTCAGCGAAGCATACCATGCACATTCCAGTTTTCAAGCCCTTAGGTTCATCACACAAGTGAGCAAGAATCATTCTTCCCTACAAAAGATGGATTTTTATTTACAGGCCATTAATATCATAGGTTAAGAGTACACCAATAATTTGTTTGGGGGGGGGGGGGGGGGGGGGCAACTGATATACAAAATTAAGAAAAAAGGAGCATATAGTAAACTTGATGGAACCCATTTGCCGATTCTTTCTTCTTTATTTCCCATTTTAAAATATGCTAACTAAATTGTGTTAAAACAGAATTTATTTGGGTGGGATTAATACAGCAAGGTGGCTGATATCCTATTATCTAGACATTCACATCCAACAAGAATATCTTACCACTAAGAATCCAAAGGCAAGGCCGCTTCCGGTTACAACCAAGTGTGGATAGTTCTTTATGAGGTCTGAAGGAGATAAGTAATCCCTACACGAGAATGCAAATCATTCACGGAAGGAACAAAAAATAAATATAAGAAGAAAAAGTTTGATGTTCAATAGGCCAAAATCGTACCACATCAGGACTCCACCAAGGAGTACAGCAAATGGGCACAACTGACAAGAAAAGAATTACAGAGTGAATTTACCAAATAACCAACAAACTGGGAGAATATAGAGCAAGGAAGAAACTTGGAAAAATGGAATTGCTGAATTCCCCCCTTTGAGCTATTACCATTGCTAAAGCCAGTAACATACTTCCTTTTCTTGCACGAACAACCTTATAGACATTGAACACACTGCACAAACGCACAACATATTGTAAATTAAATCTAACTTTGAACAAGATGTGCTTCTACTTATCAACAATATTTTCCATTTCGTTCAAGGGAGTGCTCCAGTAGACTTGCTCCTATTATTTCATTTTTTTCGCAATAAAAGCCGATCTTTCTTTTAAAAAAAGAACAGATTCGAAGTATCCGCATCATTTCACCAATAATTATAAGTTGAATGAGAAGGGTGGAGGATAATATTCCCAAGATTATAATTATAAGTTGAATGTGAGAATAGGCTTCACGTAATTTTTTAGTTCTGATATCTACAACCCCACTAAACCATCTAGCCAGATATATTATCTAGCATGCAATGCCAAATTATTGCTCACGTTATAATATTACTAGTTTGGGTGCTTACTTAAATGCAACCGTGGGAATAACACCAAAAGCTGTCATTAGTAACATCACAGCACTGCTCATCGCAACATCTAATGTTCAAAAGAATAAATATTAGGCTTCGGCCACAGTTAACTAAAAGGAAGAAAACATTGGCAGCAATCCAGCAGAGCATGTAATCCAGGTCAAGCAAACCAATACATTTCATTACAGTATCAATAAAAACAGACTACTTTGATAGCAGAAATTCTTGCAAATTTTACAAACATTTTAAAATTCAAAAGCTCAATAAATCAATCCAAATAACATTTGACAATAACATTGTTAACAAAAATGTTGGCAACTAGGTGGCTTTGGCCATGGAAATAAAATAATAACAAAGTGTCGAAAATATGTTGCTTGACAGCGTATATAATTAATAGCACATTCAGTGAACGATTATATGTAACAGAAAATGGGTAAGGCAAATGATGATGACATTAACCATAAAGTTACCTTGAAGAAAAGGAACCCAGCTTAAAAATGGTAAGGATTTTCCAAAAGGTTGAGCCCACCATTCAGCACCTGGAAATTAAGAAACAAAATCATGGTTGCTTCTTATAGATATCAAGGATGCTAATCCGATGCAAAGTGGAGAATAGAAGAAGAGGTAGGACTTTACCAACAAATGCTGTAAAAAAGTGAGATAGATAGATCAGCATAAGACCCTCTGTGGGTCCATTTATAGTAGGAAGAATTAGACTGTTGGTGAAATAACTGCATAGAAAGGGGAAGAGTAACGGGCTTGAATTAGAAGAAGAAGAAGAAAGATTCTTATTGATTACACAGCATTCAACAAATAACTAACAAGTCCATATCAAACAGCTTCCGATTTCCAGAAATTTATTCTTCTGGAGTGCATAGTCAGTATAAGGTTAAAAGAAAAAGTACTAATAGTTACTGTGCCTGCTAACTACTTACTGTTCCCATGTAGCACCATAAAAAGGAATGGCAGCAATAACCCATAACCAAAAAGTATTTCTTCCACACATGGCAGTGCTTCCAAAAGCTAAGGATTCAAACTGAAGAGAAAACACGAACTTTCAGAAAATGCCATGGTGGATACTTCAAACTTATGAGGCGAAAACTAAGAAAGAAGGTACCAACCGCACAGGCAAGTGCATCACATCCTTAGAAGAGATACATGGCAAGGAGAGAACACATCATCTGTCAATATCAAACACACACACGCACACACAATAGAATCGAGAAGAAAAAAAAGATTATATGAAAAGGCAGGTCACCATGGTCAAAAAGTTCTCCCAATGGACTCGAGGAATTTGTTCTTCTTGCTTGTTTTCCATCAACAGCATCAAAAGTCTAGCACGCAAGATATAAATTAAAATTGAAGAATCTATATATTAGCGCAAAGAACAGAGGAACCATATAGATAATGAATAAGAATCAGTAGAACCTGATACAAGAATAGGAGTAACCCATGGGCAACATGAACCCATCTTGGTGGAGCTGAATCTAGATGAGGCGAACACACCTTAAAGAAAAATACATGAATAGTATGAAGTTTTCAATATTGGTATTTATTGATAGCTTCTTGCAAAAACGATTCAAAAGCAGATCAAATTTCCATGACATTTATAAACCAGGAAATAAATTTCCAGAATCGTTTGATTTGAACAAAAAGGTTTAACTAATTGCTAAAGTATATTTAACTAATTGCTAAAATATATATAGACAAGCTACGTTGTGAGAAAAAAAAAAGTTGAATAGACAAGCACGATCAAAAGATTAGGAAATATATGTGGTCAGATTGATCGACACTCACGTAGCCAAGCAGCGCAGATGTGACCAAAAAAATGAATCCAGCAAATGTAATCTGTGATAAAAAGAACACATAAGAAGAACAATCCAACTAATAGGAAGTAAAAATGACAAGTCAGTGCTAGATGTAAGATCAATTCACCATGTTTGGGCTGAAGACGTCCTCAGAGAGAAACAGAGAAACAGAGAAGAGCAGTCAGTGTAATCCCGACGAAAATAACCATTTCCAAAATTCACGAGCAAAATCCATTAATATAACAAGAAAAAACAATATGATAAAGACTTATCCAAACCTAAAAGAGATTTAGAGTAAACTAAATTACAAACTTCAGTGCCTATTTATATGCTAAAAATTTATCTAAAGCTAGCAACTAACTTCCAGCAACACGCCATAAAATCGGTCCCGTTAACTTAAATAAATTCGAAAACTCATATAACCTAAAATACGAAACACTTACGGCATCCAAAGAGGAAATACATTCACGAAACGGCTCCAGAAGGGTTGCAAGACATATTTCGCCACAAAAGAGTGATCCTCACCGCTGTACTTGTATCTTCGGAGTGCCGCCACGCCATGTGCTCCGATATAGCCCATTTCTTTCACTGTTTAAGAAACTCAATAACTAAAAGTATAAAACTCAAGAACTAGCAGATACATGATGAAATTCAAACCCAATAACCATTTAGTAAGCGTCAACAAAAATTAAAGAACACTCCGAGTAGAGTGACGACTGAAAATCATAGATTGAGAGAAAATTCGCAAAGTAAAGCAACGACTTACAGTCTTGAAATCGATAGAGTCGAACGAAGTAAGAAAGGAATTGAAAGAAAATTTCATCAGCCAAAAGCTTGAACAAGAAAATTCTCAAAATAACATGCGATCATTGAAGTAACTCACCCAATGTGAATCGAAGAGATCGATTGAATGATCTGGTGGAGAATACTCGAAGGCGCCAACTGGTTCGAACAACACGTTTTGGCTGTCTCACTCCCGCGCTGAAGCTTGAAGCCAAGCTAACCGACTCTCTTTTTTCTGTTTACGAAATGTCTTCGTTAAATTCGTTAAACTTGCTTAATTAAAGAAGCAACACCAACACGGTGGCTGTAGTTTAGTGGTAAGAATTCTACGTTGTGGCCGTAGAGACCTGGGCTCGAATCCCAGCAGCCACAAATTAATTTCAATATTTTTTTCTCCAAAGTCCAAAAACTTTGGGCCTTCATTTCGTCTTGAAAGCAAAGGCCCATTTTTTCACTTGCTACCCTGTCCATGAAGAAATATAATTCTCCATATTTATAATGCCTACCAATTTTAGGGATAAAATTGCAAATACGTAAAAGTCTATAAACTTTTGTGATAGTCTATCAAATGTTTGCAATATATTCTAGCGAGTTCTTTTATAGGATTTCGTAAAAAAAAAAAAGGACATGTACATGCAATTTAGATCAATCGTTGAGGATCAAATTTTCTACGAACATAAATGAAAGGTGAACTAATTTTGATGAAATTTTTTATGATAATAGAAAATTCTACTGTGATTCAACTAGCTCCTATAAAAATATTATTATTATTTGATTAACATATAAAGTATTAATATATATATTTCATAACATTTTGTGACATTTTGTTGTAGCAAATTTATAAGGATTCAAGTAAATAGTCAATATTAGTACTTTTCTTAAATTCACAAAATAATAGTAGATATTTAGATTCTTTTTCACTTACCTAATTTATAATTCTGTATTTTCTAAAGGAACAAATAATTAAAAGAAAGTTACTTTTTAATTATAGGCTAATCAAAAGAAAAGTTGCATTGATTAACTTCAAATCATTAGGATTTAGATAGACAAACAAATCTTTGAAGTCTTATATTCATCTTTTTTTTTTTTTTCTCTTTTGGAGTCCAAATTAATAATTTAATTTTTAGCTTTAATTTAATTTATTTTTTCTCTTTCCAATTTAACTTTCTTTGATGCATCGTTAAATCAAATTATTATGAGAAAATTATGTGTGCTAAAAAGGGAGAAAGATATATAAATTCAAATTATTTAATTATTTAATTATTGGAATTAAATGTGTGTTGAAAATGTGAATTTAATTTATAATTGAAAATTTGTTTTGCCTTTAATTAATCCAAAGCAAAGTTTTGCCTTTTGTCACGTCTCAACAAAAGGATTGAAAAAGGCTGCTAGGCTGTGTCTTTCTTTTCCCTTCCCCCCCCCCCCCCCCCACCCTCTAGTTTTGATTGGACTACAAAAGCAAAACCCATTACTTATTATTTTCCATTTTCATTTTTCCTTTTCATGCTTGAGATTGATTCAAAGATGAAAAAGAAAAAGATTAAATCAACTTGAGGGAAAGAAATGTTTTCCAAATTATCATAAATGGTGATTGACGTAAATATTCAATCAAATGATTATAATTAATGCATCTTTCTATTTTACTTTTATTTTATATGAGTATTTTAGCAATAATATTTTAAATTTATAATATTGATTTTTTATCCATAATTCGGTCTTTTTATGTTTTCACGAGTTCAACGTTAACCTAACGAATCTATCGAAATTTTTATTATATCATAAAATATTCATGACATATAAATAATAAATAACAAAATATTACTAATATAAATAAAACAAAAACAATAACTCTTTTTCTAAAAATGGTAAAATGTTTATTTACTGATTTTAAATTTATTTTTTGAATCTTATGTTTATACAATTTTTATTTTATAAATGTTAATTGACATCAACGTGTCATATGTTATCGATATTTTTTGTTTTCAAATTTTCATAGTTTGATATATAGATGTATGGAATGAATCAATACTTTTTGTTATATTCTAAAAATATTCGTGAAGCATAAAATAAAAACAATAATAAACTAATTATGTTATTACTTGTTTTGAAATCGTAAAATTTTTGTTTACTAATTTTGAATTTATTTTTTAAATTGTATGTTTTTATAATTCTTTTAGAAACATTCACTTGTATTTTTATTAAATTAAGATCTCTATGTAAATATATATATATATATATATATATATATATATATATATATATATATATATATATATATATATATATATATAGATATAGATAGATAGATAGATAGATTGTTATCAATGTTATAAACTTTGATTAGAACCAACTATAACCAAAAATGTTAAAAACTTTGATTAGAACCAACAATAACCATAAATGTAGTGATGAATAATTATTGAGTAAATAGCTTTCTAACTTTTAACAACTTTTACCCAAAAAAAAAGACACTTTAATTTCTGATTACATTTTCTTTATGTTTGAAAGGAAGTTATTCTTTTTTTAAAAAATACAGAAATACACGAAAAAGAATAAAGATAGTATTCCTTGTAGAATAATCAACAAAGAAATTCACCAAAAAATTCAAATTACAAGACCAAGCAATATCTACTTTGAAAATAAGTTTGTCAAATTATAAATTTAAGGGGTCTAACAACAATTTTGAAACGGAAAAAGCCCACAAACCTTCTATTAAAAATATAAAAAATGTCCCGTAAAACACACGCTTAATATATTTGGTACATTACCGTTTATATTTGGATAGCTAAATATAAACGATTTACTTTTTCAATTCTTTTGTTTAATTTGGTTACACGATCGCTTAAATTTTGTGCTACCCAAATTTGATTTTTTTTCTTTAAAATTTGATAAAAAAATTTTCAAAATTGTTTAGATTTGGCTAAACGATTTTTTTAAATTTTTTTGCAACACGATCATTTAGATTTATATGATCATTTATTTTTTTACACAATCGTTTAAATTTGGTTACTCCAATTTAAACGATTTTTTTTCAAAATTATTTATACACAATCCTTTAGATTTGGTTCTAAGAAAGAAGAAAGACGATGAAAAGAAATCACAACTGACAAAAAATATGGTTGAAAGAAATCGTAGTGAAAAAAAAAAAAAAACAATAAAAACGATAGAAACAAATTGCATAAGAGAAAAAGACGAAATAACAGATCTGTAATATTTAAAAAAGACTAACCTAATTAATTTTGTTACACAAACAGTAAATATTTAAAATGTTACTAAATTTAATCTATATAATTAATCAGTCTCCATAATTTAAATTTTAATTAGAGTTTAAAATTTCATAAAATTTTCATAAATAACTCTTACTATAAAAGTTACTTAGGAGTCTTTTTATGTCGAACTAAATAATTTATATGGATTTGTACCTAACAACGAGTGTGACACATATGTGTAAGAAAAAATTTGTCCTATGTAAGATTAAATTAATTTTATATAACTAATTATTCTTACGTGAAGTTTTATTCTTCCACTCATCTCGAATAAATCATGGTAAATAATTAGAGAATCCCCAAACATGTTTTTTTTTTTTCATTTAAAAAAAAGTATATTATTTCTTTTTCCCTCTTTGTGGTGTCTCATTCTTGTCCTTGATTTCCACTAAGATCCAAAGACATTTTAGAAATGTAATTGACGAATATGAATGTATTCGAAGTGAAATCTTTGTCTCGTAGTTTTATCGGTAGGGTAATGGTATTTCATATTCATTGAAAATTTTGTTTTTATTTATATATCCACAATCATCTCTTTATCTAATCGAAATGAGACTTTAGTAGCATTTTCAACTATTTTATCAAAAACAATAATAATAATAAAAATAAAAATATTAAAATTGATATGAAAGAATTAATCTTATTAGAGGTTTACAATTAAAAAAGAAAAAAATGGTGGGGAAAAAAGAGAAATTCAGAAGCAAACTTAAGGCTATATATATATATATATTAGGAAAAAAAAAAAACAAAATGATTAGGGTTTTGTACAAATTGTTGATAAGAAAACACACAGAGTTTGAATAATTTTGAAATGAAAAGGGAACAATAATTGGGAAGTGATTTGGAAAGTAGGGTTCAATGCATGCATAAATAAATAAATGTCTTTGAAAGAGAGAAGTTAGCTTTCTTTTTGACTCTTTCATTTCCTTTTGGTTTGCATGTCTTACTCTCAGCTGTTGCAAAGCCAAGAAGTGGGTGGAAAAATTATAAAGCTATACCAACTTCCCAAAACCCTAAAAAAACACACATTCATATCCATTTCCATATCCATCACATTTTAGTTGTAGTTAGGGTTTATAACATGTCGATTTTGTCTCTAAATTAGAAATGTCGTGTAAATTATTATCATCTGGACGACTCAATCAATGACGCATTAATTGATATTATCTTTAGTAATGATCTCTTTGATGATACCATATGATATATGTTTCGTAACGTTAGTTGGAACTATGATATATTAGCATTTTTTTATGTATGTATATATATATATGTGTATGTATGTATATTACCTTTTCATATTAATTATATTCTGACTTTTTTTTAAAATTTAATTTAAACTCTTCTAATTTTCTTCTTAGTGGTTTCTGACTTTGTTTCTAAGACACTATGTGTTTTTTTCTATTTTGACTTTCTATTTCTTTTCCATCTACCAACTTCTCCATCTTCATTGTTGTTAGATTTTACCCACATTAAATTAAATATATATAATGAAATGTTCAACACTAATTACTTTCAATATATTTGATCAAGCACGTTATTTGAGTGCATATGTGCATATCGACCCTTTTCACCATTCATATCAAAATATTTCAAAATAAGAAAAGAGAAAATTGTCAGATGACAAATTATGATTGAACAATTTAGTGAGATGCATAAAGATAAAGACAGGAGATACTATCGATATGTACCTAAAAGTTAGGTTTTATCATTGATTGTCAACTTATGTGTCTCTCTATTTACTGAAAGACATATATCATCAACAGTTCGAATCTCACACAATCATTTGTTAAACTATAAAAAGTTGAGTTAGTCTAATGGGATGAGATGGCTTAAGAAATACTGCAATTTTTTACTTTAAAAAGATTAAAGTTTGTGATATTTGTTGGACTTTTGTGGAATTTTTGAAAGAATCTGAGTGCCATGATTGATATTATGAATTAATTTAATTACTTTTCGTTTTAATAATTTTACCATTTATGTCAAATTTCCATAAATACACAATGAAATTAACCCAATCAACTAATCATAATTACAAAAACATCTTAAGTCAATGAATAATGTTATGATTTTACATTTATGACATCTCATTGAATTAATTAATGCAATGATTGTTTTTCAGAGACCATATATGTTCAAGTTTTTGAAAATTACAACTCAACTTCTAAATGATAGATATTCTTAAATCTACTGTTAACTAATTCTTTTATTCCAATAAACAGAACTAATAATTGTTGAAATAATTTGTAGGGTTTTCTTTTGATTTGACTTTTAATTAATATTTTAGAATCAAGTCATTTTAAATACGATTAAGATAAATGTTGGACACCATTTTGCAATAAATAAATAATTAAACTAAATTAAATTAAATTAAAATACCATTCTTGTACTTTGGGAAATTTTCATGTTTAGTCTATGTTTTCCAGATGTTAAGTTTAGTACAAATCTTTTATAAATTGCTTACATTTTCACCGTAATTTTAGAAAAATATCTACTTACTATATTTAAAATTTAAATTTTATTAAAAGTGGTTGAACTAAAAAAAATTAGTCAATGTGTTTTTAATACAATAACCATGAAGATAGTAGATTTATATGTTGACTTCTAGCTATTAAAATCATGCTAATTAGATATGTAAACGAGTTGGGTTGGGTCTCCAACTCATATCTTTTGAGTTGGTTGGATTGTTAACTCGAATAGTATTCCCAACCTAACTCTTAAAATATGGTTGACTTAAGTTGTCAATTTCTATTTTTTTTTTCATTCTTAAATTTTTAAACTCAAAACACCCAAAAACTACTAAAAATGCAGATCTAGTAAATTTTAAATAAATAAAAAAGAGCTCAAAATAAATAATCACTAACATGAAGTCAGAGAGGTCGTAGTATTGATAGAACGCTGATGAGAAGCTGGCAACGATGGACAGTGAGAATGAGAGGTGCAAGATGAGAAGCCAAGACGAGAGAGAGAAGAATAACGCAGAGATGTGAGGCACGACAGGTGTAAACAAAATTTTAGAACCTAACCCAAATATTATAATATGGTTTCGAGTTATTTGGGATGTCAGGTTATTCTTATATCCCTAATGTTAACAATGTTAACTAAGGTTAAGTTAAGCATAAGAGAAGAATTGTATGGGTTAACTCGAGCGTATTAAAATATAAAATAAAACTAAAAGAATAATCTTTTCGGAAAGGAAAAAAAAAACATAATAAGAGATGAAAAAGTTATGGGAACATACTTTCTTATATAGTTGACTTTGGTCAAATACCTTTTACACTAAAAATGTTTCTGAATGGAAAAGATATAGAATAATTCGTAGGTTCAAGTTGAGCCGTCTGATTTTGATCACACTGCTTTTTCTGACAACTGAAATTTAGGACCCACAGTAAGAAAAGAAAAAAGAAAAGAAGAAGAAAATAATTTTATTAATGTAAAAGAGAGAGTGTTTGCTTTTAAAAGTAGAATGCTTTTAGATTGTTTATGGAATGGACAGTACGATGGATATATAGACAGCTTGAGTGCATTAGAATAATCCACTTTCACTATTAATTTTATTTACACTCTTTATTAATTATCTCTCTTTTACACTTATTAGACTTTAAAATACGAGAGTTCACCGTTCCATAATTAAATATTGATCAAAATATAATAAAATATTATGGTTTGTTTGTGATAGATGGTAATAAATAGTATTATCGTAATTATACGGTCATATTTTGCTATATTTATAAATATTTTGTCATTTAAAATAAATTTTCTTTTATTTTTTATTTTTAAAAATTAAATTAATTTTTCCTCGTTGTTTTAGAATGATTTGCATATTTTTTTTAATACAAGGCTACAAGAGTCGGACATTTTTAGCATGTTCTTACTTTATTTTTTCGATTTTTAAATTTTAGTTTGATTTTTGAAAATATTTTTAAAAATTTGATAACAGTAAAATGTTTATTTTTAAGTTTAATATTTAGAACGGAGAATGGAATGATGGAAGAAAATTGAGAGGAAAAGGTTGGGAGACTTAGAATTTAACCTAAATAAACAAATTAGGAAACCCTAAAAAGAAAAATAAATGAAAGAAAAAAGTGGTAGGGAATGTGAAATAGTGAGGGAGAATGTTTGATAAGCAAAGTCCACAGTGCAAAAACAAAAGCAATTCCAACACTCAATCACACAACAAAACAAAATTAATTTCAATTACATTTTATTTCCTGTATTTTTAAATTTTCAATTCAAAATCTTTTCTGATGAAAAACAAAAACCATTTAAAAAAAATGGAAGAACATAAGTACTATTCAAATAATTATAAAAAAAAAAAATGTAAAGTTATGTATGCTTAGCTTAGAGCAATTTTATGTTGGATGACCTCTTAGTTATTTTCTAAGATGCATGAAAGTGATATAAAGTATGCTGAAAGAACTTGTGTTAGTTTGTAGGACAACTTTTATTCTTAAAGGCTTTCAAGACAAACAATAATGAGATAGTGAGAACACATGAAAATGTCGAGACCATTGGATACCGAATTCAGATTCCAAATCTTGGTACAAATCTTGAACTTGAGTCGTTACAGAGGAGACTTTAGTTTCAAGAATGAGTATCAACATATATTCAATAAGAAGCATATATATAGGTTAGGAACCTTCGAGACAAATAGAGATGACAAAGCGAAAACGCAAGAGAATGTCGAGGCCATCAAGTATCAAATTCAAATTTCAAATTCTAGTCCGAATCCTAGACATAAGTCCTTATAGAGGAGACTTTAGCTTCAAGGAATAAGTATAACATATTCAAATAAGAACTATTAGTAAAACAAGAGGAATAATTGATAAGACAGATATCAAAGGGTAAAACAACACCAAAACCAAACTAAGCATTTTAAAATATGAAAGAGCCAAAATGAAATAAGGATGAAAGTTGGGTAAGAAAGAAGAATATTCTAAATTTAGGGGAATTCCCAGTTTCCCACACACAACCCTCTTCAAACTCATGCATGATTAAAGGAGATTTTTTCTTTGCTATATAAGTATCAACAAATTGGTTAACTTTGCCCTTAAGGCCCTTAACTTTTCCATATTCTTTTCTCCACTTTTCTCAGGCCACTGGCTGGCATGTTGGCTTCTCTTTTTTACTACCCAAAGAAAAAAGCCATTCCATCTCTCTCTCTCTCTCTCTCTCTCTGACATCAAGGCTTTGAACAATTGAAAATTCAACCACTTTCATTCTTTTCCAATTTTACCAAAAGTCGTATAAAAAAAAACATACCAGCAACAAAATTATCAGTTGAAAGTTGGTTGTGTGTGAGCAACTTTAGCTCATCTTCTAACCAAAACAAAATTCCCATCTTCAATATCATTTCAAGAATATGATTCAAATGGGAATTAGAATAAAAGTTTCCATTTTTCTCTTGTTGTTGTGGAATTTTTCTGGAAATGGTTTGCTTACTGAAAAAGGTGTTAATATTGAAGGTATTGTTAATGGAAATCTTTGATTAAGTTCTTATTGTATCTTCTTGTTCATCTCTAAAGATTGTTTTTTTTTTTTCTTTTCTTTTTCAGTTCAAGCTTTGATGGCTATTAAAGCTGCTTTGAAAGACCCACATTCTGTTCTTAATTGGGATGAAAACGCTGTGGATCCATGTAGTTGGAGCATGATTACTTGTTCTTCAGAGAAATTTGTCATTAGTTTGTAAGAACAACAAGAGTTCAAATGAATTCCTATAAATTTCCAAAAAGAAAAACAAAACTCTAGTACTTATTTGTTCTTATGGATGAATTGATAATTCACTGCAGAGGAGCTCCAAGTCAGAACTTGTCCGGTAGCTTGTCGCCCAGCATCGGAAATTTGACAAATCTTCAGTCTGTGTGAGTTGTCAGTCATCTTCTTCATGAACTCCATGAAAAAGAAAAAAGATATCTCTTCTTCGCTGTATCTTAAAAAAGACAAATTTATTTAAAAAAATTTACAGGCTTCTACAGGACAATAATATATCAGGAACAATTCCAATGGAGATTGGGAACATACCTAGCCTTGACACTCTTGATCTTTCAAGCAATGGCTTCCATGGAGAAATTCCCTCTTCTCTTTCCCATCTTAAGAGTCTTCAATATCTGTAAGTTTCTTGTTTGTGTAATTAACCCATTGGCAATCACCAATGGACTTCAAATCTTATTCCGATTAGTTAAGGTAAATTCAATTAAATATTAATCAAGAGAAAATGATATTACAGAGGTTATTACTCTGAAACATGAAAATCACTGATGAAACCAGAAGTTAAGTTGATAGGATTAGGATAAATTTAATTAACTTTGTTCTTTGTGATTAGGAGACTAAATAACAACAGTCTTTCGGGGGCTATTCCTTCATCTTTGGCCAACATGACTCAGCTGGCATTGTTGTAAGTACTTATTTCTTAAACCTTTTGCTTTTGACGAAGATTTTGAGATTAAACCATATCTTTCATGGGGTTAATTGATTGATGATTATAGTACATATCTTGTTACAGGGACCTGTCTTTTAATAATCTGAGTGGCCCATTGCCCAGATTACTAGCTAAAACCTACAAGTAAGTTACTGTTCAAACTCAATTTTTTTTTCTGGTTTATTAAAGCCCTTTTTTGTTCTTAGATTATTAATTTCATGTTCGAATTTACAAAGCCTTGCTGGGAATTCGCTCATTTGCTCACCTGGGTCAGAGCATAGCTGCAATGGAACTGCTCCACCTCTCTTATTTGCTGTCAATACATCTCAAAGTAATCAAATTTCCCGCTCTCTTCCTGTTTCAAACTTGAAATCATGGCTTTTTCTCTTTGCTTTAGATAAGTTTATGTTGAGATTCACAATGTCCAAGCACCAACTTTTTGACTGAACTTTAGCTTCATGATGGCTCTTATTATCGTCTTTAAGATGTTTGGTATAAAATTTAATCTAATTCATCTTTTCTTTTTCCTGTTTACGTTCAAGATCCACAACCTTCTGGGAGATCCAAGGGCCACAAATTAGCCTTAGCTTTTGGCTCAAGCCTTGGATGTGTTTTTCTGTTAACCATTGGGGTTGGCTTCTTTATTTGGTGGAGGCAACGACACAACCAGCAGATTTTCTTCGATGTTAATGGTATGCTAATGAATTTAATTAGTCCAATAATTAATAACATTTTGATATTAATGAAAGTTCATTAAAGTTTCAGATCAAAGATTTGAAGAAGTTTGCCTTGGGAATCTAAGGATTTTCCAGTTCAGAGAGCTTCAAGCCGCTACAAACAACTTCAGCGGTAAAAACTTGGTAGGAAAAGGTGGATTTGGGAATGTTTACAAAGGGTATCTTCAAGATGGTACAATTATAGCAGTGAAAAGGTTAAAAGATGGAAATGCAATGAGAGGAGAAATCCAATTCCAGACTGAAGTTGAGATGATCAGCTTAGCTGTGCACCGGAACCTCCTCCGTCTCTACGGATTCTGTATGACAACCACGGAAAGACTGTTGGTTTACCCCTATATGTCGAACGGCAGTGTTGCATCTCGTCTCAAAGGTACGGCATGAAACAGACAAAACAAAGACATGTTTGTTTCGAGGTTTTAACGATGACTACTGAATGTTTTTACATTTAACAGCAAAGCCAGCTCTGGATTGGAGCACCAGGAAAAGAATAGCATTGGGAGCAGCAAGAGGGTTACTGTATTTGCACGAGCAATGTGACCCCAAGATTATACACAGAGATGTCAAGGCTGCAAATATATTGCTTGATGATTATTGCGAGGCTGTGGTGGGAGATTTTGGACTGGCAAAGCTGTTGGATCATAGAGATTCACATGTAACAACTGCTGTACGAGGAACTGTTGGCCATATAGCTCCTGAGTATCTCTCCACTGGCCAATCTTCCGAGAAAACTGATGTGTTTGGATATGGAATTCTTCTTCTTGAGTTGATCACAGGACAGAGAGCTCTTGAATTTGGAAAAGCTGTTAATCAGAAAGGAGCGATGCTTGATTGGGTGAGCAAGAAACAGTACCTGAAACAACTTGCTGTAATCTGTACATGAAAAAGATGTCAAATATCAATTCTAATACAGAACTCATCATTTGACTCAGTTCATATAAACTGCAAATCTTTTTTTTTTCCTCTGTGATTGCAGGTCAAGAAAATTCACCAAGAAAAGAAGCTTGAACTACTAGTTGATAAGGATCTAAGGAGCAATTATGACCGAATTGAACTAGAAGAAATGGTTCAAGTAGCTCTCTTATGCACACAGTATCTTCCAACCACCAGACCTAAGATGTCTGAAGTGGTCAGAATGCTTGAAGGGGATGGACTTGCGGAGAAATGGGAAGCTTCTCAGAGGGCAGATGCAAACAGATACAGAGTCAACGAGTTCTCTTCATCGGAGCGATATTCTGATCTTACAGATGACTCTTCCCTGCTTGCGCAAGCCATGGAGCTTTCTGGACCAAGATAATGTTTATACAGTTTTTCTTTTTTCTTCATTACAAAGAATCCCAAAATCCCAACATGTATTTTCCTACAGAATGAGACATTATCAAAGTGAGTCTGTCATATGTCAGCCTCATGTTGAGGCTCCTGTGTTAGTGGAGATAACTCGTAATTGTACAGTTCAAGTTCACGTGCTCATAATAGTAATATTGGATTGAATTTTGCTCGAAACCAATTTTTAGAGACTTGATTATCAACCTAAAACAGTTGGCTCCTTAAATGTTCCTGCTAGTTCAAGGATTATCCAGAAGACTATTATAAGGGGGAAAAACTACAATGTTATGGGGTAGTTTCTCCAAACATTCAAAGGGGATACTCAACTCAACGTTGTGAGAAAGTAAGGGAATGTCATCATACATGATTCAATATAAAGTTGATAACAATGTTTCTTAAAGAACTCTTGCACCTGATAAGACAGAATGACAAGAGAAGAAATTTCACATCATATAACAGAAGTGGGTAATATGATTCGTTCTTGATTTCACGATAAAGGATATCAATAAAAGCTTCCATAAACTTATCTATTTACCAAAGAACATTGTTTATGAATGCAGGTATAAAATGAAAAAAGGAACTTTACAACTACAACTATTCCTGGATGAACAAAATTTCTGCTTCAGGTGAAGCCCTCCTAAATTTTAACAATTCAATCAACATATTCAATCGTCGATCAGTAACATAGACACAAGGTCTGATACTCATTATCTCAAGTACCGGGCAATTCCTAAGCAAATATTTAATAAATTCCATCTCGTGTGGTACACCAGACATATCTGTCGCTTTCACAACTCTAAGTTTACCAAATGTGAGGTTCGAGGGGCATTCATTCTCCCAAAAGTCCAAGTCAGGTGCTTCTGAAGCGGCCACGGGATTTGACGAGCCCTGTTTGAAATCAATAGGTAGAAAAAGATTTTACCATTCCCATGTTAAACAAAATTACTAAAACGTTCACACTGATTCAAGAACAGAGCCACATAGAAAAATGGAAGAATGAAAAAAAGAAGAAAAAAGAAAAGAAAACCAATTACCGATATTTGAAGTTCCTCCAAATTTGGGGAGCTGGTAATCAAACGAAGCACTACAAGTATCTCGTTCATATCTTCAAAGCTGACTTGGTGCAGTTCAATACTCTTTAAATAGATGTATGAAACCGGCAGAGTTCTTGCACTATTACCTATACTCAAATACTTTTGGGAAAGAGAGGGGTGGGGGGTAGGAGATGAGAATCACATTTTATTCCTTAAACCGAACATTAAAAATAAAGCTCTGCAACAGAAGCACGGATCATCAAATGTGTAAGTATATTAGAACTATCATACCTTCGTGAAATAAACATGTCCTGTAAGTTTCTCAAGATAAGGCACCCCACCAAGAAACTTTTCATAATTGCAATCAGAAATATCGCCAAAGGGCTCAGATTCATCATTCATATATAATGCAACTGAAATTGAAACCAAGAGTGGCGTGTTTTGAAGACATATGTCTCTAAACTCGCCTTCAAGATAGAGGTACTTAAGATTCGGAGCACAGATATTAAGCACTAGACTATCAAAATAAGAAAGCGCCAAACTCTCAAGAAGAGGACAATTAGAAATAAGACTTTCAATGTCTTCAGGTGCAATCAAAACTTGATGAAGTTTTAGGCTTTTCAAACATAAAAACCCCTTAAAGGTAGGAGGTGGATCCAATTCACAACGATACAACTCCAATAGGGTCAATTTGCTACAGTTAAAAAGACAAGAATGCACCCTAAACCACTCCCCATCTCCTAATTCAATAATCAATTCCCTGATGCCTTTCCTTGAAAGAAAAAGCAACCACTGATCTAAATCTGGGGTATTCTGCAAGTAAGTAGCAGAAAGATGGAACTTGTGAATTGGACCTTCATGAAGAAAAAGAACATGAGTGATAAAATATATAAGGTCTTCATAAATTCCATCATTGGACATTGCAACACAATCATCATCAAACACAAGTTGAGTAAGAGTAGTCCACTTGTATCTCCATCTCCTAGATAAAATACTTGTTCTAATAGCATCTCTAATTGGTAACCTAGTGAGAATGCATTCTATAATACTCTGAGGCAGATCGCTTAAATGATCCACCCCCAAAACGTCACCCATTTATATAAATTTCACTCTTTATCTGCAATCAAGACAAAAGAAACAAGATGAGAACCTGTTATTATACCCGGGCATTTCGGAAAAAGAAGAAACAAAAATCCCAAGAAAGAAACAAAACCAAAGATTTCTTTTCAACAAGCAAGCGATACACAAATTACAAACCCATTTCATAAAGTCAAGGAAAAAATTCAAAAAGTTGAAATTTTGAAAGGAACAAACACCGTAGTTTCCAAAATCAGACGAAAGAATGCAGTTTGGAGTAGAATTGATAAAACCGATCAGAGAGTTGAGGATCAGTATGGAACAAACCGGAGAAGAGTGGCGGTGCGGTGATCAGCAGGTCTCAGGTAGGAGAAGGATCGGAGAAAGGAAGGTGTAAACAGAAAAATTGAAGAAGAAAAATGGAAAATATACGCAAAAGGTTTGGGAAGGAGTGGGCAGTGGCAGGGTTTCTGTTGAGTGAAAGGGACCCCGTTCGGTGTAGGTTCTAACTCAAAATTCAATTTTTTTTTCTCGACGAAATTCAGCTTTTTACTTTCTTATAATTGATAATGAAATATTGTAGTTAAAGGTTATGAACACACAGATTACAATCCTTTATCATTCTGTTCTATCTATCCCTCATAATTTTTTTTTGTATGAATTTTAAAGATTTTAGCATGTCTACTCTCAAATTCATTCCTAGTTTCAAAATGATTAATTTTAATCTATATACTTTTAAATAAATCTTAAATTTAGTTTCCAAATTAGTTGAACGTGTTGTCAAAATATCATTTATACGTCAACTTTGACAATATATTTACATGTTTTATTTTCTTGCATGAAAATGATTGTTATTATTTAATTAATTTTGATAAAAATTAATTAGTTTAATAAAAATAAAAGGGTTAAAATTGAAGAATGAAAATATATAATCAAGATAGTATTTTATCAAAATTAATTAATATAATGAAAATAGAATGATAAAATCAACTTGATGACTAAAAGTTTGATTTTTACGACAAAATCTAAATATAAATGGTTTGATTTTTGTTCATATTTTTTTACCACTTCCCTCGTCGAAAGGTCTGTTTTAGTAACTTAACAATGAAGTTTGTTTTAATTGGGCCTCAAAATATTTAAGATTGTTTGTTTTAGTATATAAATTTAGAAAAGGAAAATAATATTTTCTTTTATTTTAGTATCTATAGTTATAGAGTTATAAAATTAATATGAGAAAGTAACAACATCTGATGATTCCATAAAATTTACTGTAATTATAGGAACAGTCATGAGAAACATAAAACAAAGTTGAGAAATATAATAATTAGACCAGAAACCATTCATCCACCTGAAATGTGTATGATATGTGAGTAAAAACAAAAAAGATGCGAACGTAATCACAGTCCAATCGACCAAGATTGAAAGTTGGATTCTCGTAAAAAAATAGAAAAGAAGATTGAAGCTAGAGAAAGACTATTCCATTCTTTAAAGATAAATGTTATTAAGATGGTCTACCTTACCTACTGAAATGAATGAGCATCTCATTTTCCACAAACTGAAAGTAGTTTATTACACCCTTCTCAAATAGAACTCAAACTCAAAGAGAACCTTGAAAGCTCAAATTTTATCTGCCTTCAGAATCTCTCAACGACTAAAAGACTCAATCAGTTAAATCGATCCATTGTCTTTCCCGCGTCGAAGGGTGATGACTGCAACACAGTTTGTGGAAACCGAAGCAGAGGACAATAATAAAAAGGGAAAAAAATGCACTTCTAATCTGTGAATTAGTTGAGGAATAGGAATCAGTTACGACTTAAAAAGCTCTTGTATAAGACAATTCCTACACCACCCACAGCTAGAGTCAACAAGAGAGGAAGTGTAAGAGGCTCAGGATCGGGCATTATAGTTTTCTTCTTTGTTCTTACTTGACGGGATCTGTCCCCTGCGTTGTCACGTTCTCGGAGAAGATTGCTCAGGCAATCTAATTGGTGCATGACTTGCCGTTGCCCCCTCGAGATTCCTGATATCTGATAAGAGATCAACAAGCCAAGTAATATCTGAGCATATAACTAATGAACAGAAATAGCAGCATGACAGCTGAGCTGAGTCATTTACCTCATCCATTATAGGAGAATCCTTGACCAACTGAGAAAAGGATGAAGAACTTGGTATAATGGATCCAGTCAAGGAACCATTACCCAATCCAGAGACGAAATAGGAAGTCGGCACAGAGCCATTACAAGTTTCAGATTGGAGATTTATGTTCTGTTGGCTGGGAGAATTCCTCTTGAAGCTTAACTTTGAGTTCAACTCTTCAATTCGAGTTGTAAATTCATCCATCCGATCATTTAGAGATGAAATTTGTTCAGAAAGCTGAGTAATGGCTCCCTACGCAACACAATGGTTTACAAAAACCAAAGTAAGATAAAAATTGGAGAGGTAATATGTTTGAGTACCACAAACCAAACAACACTGGAATTCATATGAATGTGGATCTACCTGGTTTGCAAGCATTGCTTGAGACTCGGTATTTCTGTCAACAAATCTTTGGTTGTTGGAACCATATCCTGACAGCTTTTTCTCCCTTTGGGTTGTGTACGACTGAGATATGCCACTGCTGAATACAAGTATTGATGAATTAGATATAGCAAGAAACATATTTGTGATCGGGATTAATATCCAACAACCCCCCCACGAACATGCATGAAAAAGTAAAAACTGCATACAAAACAATGCAGGAATGGGACATGTTTTGAGGATTTTACAAATTTGACATAACAATAATTGTAAACGATAAACGTAATATCTATAATTAACATAGCTATATAATAAAAGGGTACACAAAGATAATAAAGAAGGCCGTTTTTCATGCCTTCATTTTCTATTTTTTATACATGGCATAGTAATTATCCTTTTGTCAATTAGAAGAGAGACAGCATAGTCAGTAAAGCGTCAGATTGCCAACCCATTATACTAGTTTCTTTTTGTACAGAGGGTTCAAATCTCTCATTCCGTTTCTTTCAATAACTTGGTATTTTTTTATAGCTGATAAAAGATGGGAAAATAAAAAACTTTAAGGAAGTAAATCTGCATTGGGTGAAGGGAAAAAAAAGTAAAGAACAAGAAGAAAGAAAGGAAGAGAGGAAACAGGCCAATGCAACAAAACCTACAAAAAACGAACAAAAAATTTGGGGGAAACAATCCTAAGCATACTGACATCCCAAGATTGTGGTTAAGCCGTTAAGCAAACTTGAACTTGTATTTTGTTTAATTTTAATGGATGAATCTGATGTTAACTTTAATGGAAAAGAAAGTAGTCAGCAGTGTACTGACATCCCAAGATGATTGCTTAAAATGGTTCTTTATGTTTCTAGAGAAAATAATCTACGCCACAGAATCACCACTCAGCCTTAAGCCTCAAAGAGAAGAGCCTTTACGCCTAAGACAGCAGCACATATAGCCTCTGCTAAATACGGTTCTTTCAAATATAAGCTAGAAAGTCCTATATTGACTAGAGGCTCACCAATGAATCTGATTCCTCAAATGGCTTATAGAACACTTGAACAAGAGAAGTCTAACCTTTTGAGATTCCTATTTCTCAAGGAAACTCTATCAGCAGAGGCTCTAGAGAGTGCTTCTTTGGGGCTTGAAACTAGATCCTCGTCAAGGCTGAGTTTAGACTTCAAATCATCTGGCAAGGCCTGCAGAATGATATGATAATGACAAAGAATTGATTACAAACAAATCAGTGTGCAAAGAATTCATACCATGACTTCATTTACAAGCTTTTCCAGTTGAATCTGTTCAATGTAGGTACGAGGAATGTAGGAACCATCCAAGCCCAGCTGCTCTGCTACATATTTTACAACTAGACGATCTTTTCCTTGAACCTGTTTCACCAAGAAGTAAGAGGTCCAATATACTTGACATACCAAGCCACCATCCACTAAGGCCATCAAGCAATTAATGAAAATCAGCATCTATGATTGAAATCATTTTATTAGATTTTTTTGTCTACGAGTTAAACCATATCTAGGACTGGGGATTCAAACCTATGACTTTTTTACCAAGGTTCGCCAACTTAACTAATTAAAGCTACTAACCATCTATATAAGTTTGTAGGACTAAAAATAGTCTACAGTATGAAAGTTGACAAGAAGTCGTAATCCTTAGAGCAAAACTACATCAAATAATTCAATCCAAGGTGTCAATAGTAACCACGATTGAATTAAGCATAAGGGATCCTAGGATGCCTTTAAAAAATAACCAGCACATGGTGCACAGTATCATAAAAATTTTCTTCTAGGAAGTTGTTGGTTTCACTTCGTCAAGTGGCCTTAAGTATTATGATACTGTATCCTCCTTGTGTTCCCATTATTATCTCTGAATGAATAATCACAAGGTTGAGGCACCACTCAAACAAAGCAACCCACGAAGGATAAAATTGTAAATACACTTTCCCTAAAATATACGGTGTTGTAATTCTTCCATCAGACAAAGACGGAAATACCATCATTAAACAAGTCCAAAAAATGTAATAACTAAAGAATGGACAAAAGAATAATTTTATGATTGAAGTTGGTAATAACATCAGCAGCCTAAAGAAATTAAATTTATGTCATTCATTTAATTTAGCCAATGAACAATCCATAAACTACTCAAGAAAAATGAGAAAGAAAAAAGGAAGAGTCTGATAACCACAAACAAATGCTATATGTTAGGTTATAAAGAAGAATAAAAAATTATACAGCTATCTCAACTAGAATAAACATCAATTAAGATATAGTGACACAACAAAACAACACTGTTCAATTACCTGAACATTCTGGCGGTTTAATTGTTCCAGCCAATCAATTTTCACACACACTCTGTGATCTGAGAATACATGGCTGCTTCTTTTAAGAATCGTTGCTATAGTGTATCCTAAGGCCATCAGTCCACCTAGAAGACGCACACTGACCTCAAAAGTTATTCTTGGAGAAATGATAAATGGATTATCGGTAACCCATTCCTGTAAGAGAGGATAGAGTGAAAGTTCAATAAAAATGTCATACAGTTTTCATCAAAATAGAATACTGATTACATTATATGAGAGTTAAAATAATACATGTTTTCTGATTTATTCTCTCTTCTGGGTTTATAAAGAACATTTGTTTTATGTTTTGGCAACATCTAAGCTACTAGTTCATACACAGATTGGTCTACAGAATATCAATCATCATCCGAGTACAAAACTAATTCACAGGTTTAGATGATAATCCCTGCATGTTCAACAATAACCAAACCATAAATGTAATATGGAATCCAAGCAAACTTATAGAAGAGCAACACTGTGTAGTTTCTCCTACAAGAAAAAATTACTGATCAACATATGCATATACAGTTTTTTTTTTCCACTAAGAAGTATACCACAAACTTCGTATATAGGAAATGAGTAGTAGATAAACTGAAATAAAGCATTCTTTAGTTAAAAGAATAAAACATGCCATGTTTTCCAATGAAACCATACTGTTTGGTCTTAAAACATTTTCTGGTCGCACACCATAAGAAAGGGCATATAATCACTCCGACAATTTCAATATAAAGGTCAGCCTCCTCAATATGGACATTTTATTTAGCAAAAAAATCTGGAGATAATCAGTACCTAGACACAAGCTAGAAAGCAAACACCAACTAATTAGATTAGCCTTCAGAAATTTATGATATAGAACACATCAGGAACCATAGAAAAATTCAGTACAAAACTTTCTCTCTCTCTTTTTTTTTTTACTCATAAAAGGGGCGACAGAAGACTAAAAAAGTAATCTAACAAGTCTTTAAGCTATATGTCTCAATGTATTAGTTGAAAAGCATCCCTATCCTTCGAACATGTTTATGGTCCATCAATTTCCCAACACCTTTGTGACAATAAGTAGAAAACACTAAGATAAAGCCAGGGATACAAGAAAATACTCAGTGAACAACCTCAAACATAAGACTGTATTTTCCTTCTTTATTGCGCATCCTTAGATATGATTGACAAGACTCTGGATCTTCACCTGGTGGCAACAGATATATGTCATATGTCTGCTCCTTATGTTCTGTATGATCTTCAGCTAACACAGCCTTAATTTGATCCACTGAAATCTTTCTCGCTGACTACAAAGTGAAAAATGGGTTGTCAAGTAGAAAAAGTTCGCAAGCAAAATGACATTTCGGTAATTCTTGTTACTAGTGCTTAAAAAGTATAAGGGCCAAAGGAATAACCTTCAATATGTAGGTGGGACTTTGAAATCCTGTAAAGGGATTAAACTTGTTGATGATTTTTATATGTGCAGTTTCGAGATCTGGTTCGATAAAAGCCTTGTACATTGGATACACCTGCGGAAAAAAGGTTTACTTGATAACTCTGGAAAAACCATAATAAAATGCTTAGCAGGAGAGAACAAACTGTTTCAGAAATTTGATGAATAATTTCTTCTGGTTCTTGGCCAGCACGTTGGATGTCACGTAACACCCGTTTCACAAGATCAAAGTGCACTCCACCTCTAACAGATACTCGAAGGTCCAATAGTGGCCGCAACCTTTCACTTAAAGCGTAAATTCCCTCGATGATCACGATCCTTGAGCTGGGAACCTCAACTGTCCTGTAGTGAAAGCAAAGGACGAGAAAATGTTGTAAAATGTATCCCGGGTTTTTTCTTTTACCTATTCTTTTGAGCTCTCTGGTTCTTTTTTTCCTTCTGAGTGGGGGGAGTCTTAAAGAAACTGAAAATTAACCCACAAATTAGAAGGAAAAAGAACTCAAGCCTCAAATATCTATCAACGAGATCTCATTTCATGTCGATTCGCAAAACCAGACAAACTTTCATAAAAACTAGATGGGTAATGATCAAATCCTTCACAATAAGTCCCATTTAAAACTCTTATTACTCGTCGTATGCTTTGTTTAATATAAAAAGTAAGCCCATATACTGAGAGGATAAACCAACCTGTATCCAATTCTGGAACTTGATTTGAAATCATAAATTGGGACCTGAACTTGCTTCCCTGCTTTTAGATCTTGGACATTCTGGAGCAAGGTGTCATAGTCAGTCAAACGTGGATCTGAAATGGAACGACAAGGAAACCAGTTAAAGTTTTACCCATGCCTCCCAAGTTAAATTGTCCAGCCTTATTTAACCAATGTCAAGTAAATTGGTACAAAGAGATGCAACTAGCTGGGTAATTTCAAATCGGTGTCTAGTTGCAAAAATATCACCCTAATACATTACCCAAGCACTATCTAATCTTCATGCTGACAGTGAAATGACATTTTTTCCAGAGAACCACTCAGAAAACAGCTAGCAAGGATAACAGGTTTTCTTTTTTTTTTTTTAAAGAAAAGACAAAGCATATGTCAACATTTGATTGTCACAATAATCATGAACATTTTTTACTTAGCTCCAAAGATATGAATAATTCATAAAATAATCATGCAAAGGAATTACCAGAGGTCAAACTCATTCCAAAATCACAAAGATTTATTTGTTTTTTACTCCACAAGGATTCTATTATAGGTACCCTTCTGATGTCATAATCATGAAGTCACACAAATAGCTTTCCTTCTACAACAGAATCATTTATCTATAATCCATTTGAAACAGAATTCGACACCTACGTTCAATTCAATCATTTAGCTAAGAAAACTAATAAACATATCTCTGGACAATGTTGATTAAACACTAGATTTCATTTTCAAGAACTACTTAGAGATCATTAATGAGGTATCAGCAGGATAGTTCACCAAATACTGAAGAAACTAAAGGTGATTACCATCAAAGTTGCCATCAACAATTCGACTTGCATCATTATAGTCATCCATTGATATGATAGCAATACTCGGCATAAAGTTCATTATCTTTTCTGTAAAAACTGTTTTACCAGCCCCAGAAGGACCGGCTAAACCAACCAATATTATTCCATCATTCTTCTGTGCTAGCAACTGGCAGGCACGAATAACTATGAAGAACCCTTTCTCAAATGACAAAGGATCTTGGATTGAAACAACTTCATAGCGATCAGAATCCTTTCTCTTAATCAATCTCACTTGATCTTTCAAAAGACCAGCCCGTTTCTGATGAGATTCAGAACCAGAATGATCTTGAGCCATTAAACTGGGATGCTACTTTACTCACAAAAATGCAGCAAGATAAATAGATCTGTTAATAACCAAAAAGAAAAAAGAAATTAATCATGAAAAACACTTCATATGCAAGAAAAAAATAAGCGATTGAATTATAGAGTACTGCCATACAAAAGAATCAATCTCTATGCAAAATGAAGGAATCAAACAGAATTTCAAAATCCACCACTTAAATTATTAGTAGAGTACCGTATTATAGAGTACTGCTACATTTTTGTTTATGCGTATCAGATTTTTGTAATGACAATATGCTAAACTGCAAAATGACACTTCGGGCAAAGAATATTGCAACAGGGAAAAGTGAAAAAGAAAATAACAATAACAATAATAATAATAATAAACCGTCTTCAATAAAGGAAAATACTTCTCATCATCTTGAAAATATTTCAATTTTTTCTTCAGTAGAATCTTGAGTTTATTGATGAAAGTACATTTTCCAACCACAGAAAAATGATTGAGGCGAAATTCAGACAATCTAACAAAAATTCCAGAAAACAAATGAAGCAGCTGAATACCTGGCACAAGAGGATATAATTGATGAGCATAAGTATTTTCATTCATATTTTTAAAAAAATAAAAAATAAAAAACTCCGTAAAAGATGAAGGCGACTTATTCGACTTATCTTCTTGAAGTTAAAAAGAATAAAATACTCGGTTGTCATTGAATTGTATAATTCTCTTGAAAACAAGCTAACGAAGTGAGAAGAAAAAAAATGTACAAAGGTCAAGTTAAAGACTTACCTGCAATTTCTTCTCCAAAACCACATTAAAACGAAACAGAGCAATCAAAATGCAATCCAAGTAAAATCAAACCAAACGAGAATTGAACAAAAATTACAAAAATTCCCCACTCCAATGACAAAAATACGTCGAAACAAATCAAAATAAGAATGACCCAGAAAGCAAATTAACAGAAAAAAAAAGGTCCCAGAAAACGAAATCACACAATAACAAAAACCAATCATAATGACTCTGCTTTAACTTACAACCAGTCATTTGAGTACGACGGAATGTACCCAGCCAAGAAACGGACTCGATAAACGAGAAAAATGAAAGAAAATAAAAAAAGAGGAAAGGATTGGAAAAACAAATCAGAACCCATTAATCAGGACAACGAAGATAACAAAAGCGGAATAGAATTTACTAAAAAAGGGAAAGAAGATCAGTGGAAAGGCAATACCGGTTGGCATTTGATTCAAAAAGACTCACCGGTCGAGAGTGAGTATTTGTGATCACAAGTGAGCAAAGCCGCAGTTTAGAAGGATAAATATATTTTTCATCTTTGTAAGGTCGGTTATATAATGTTTTTGGGTTTGGCTTTAAAAGTCTTTTCTTCCTATATAGAAAGAAGAAGCAAGTAAGCAAGCAAAGCAATTACAAAATACAAAATTGTGGGATTTTTTTTTTTCCCTTTGGTTCTTTGTGTTCTTAATTTTTCGTTTCTTCTCTTTATTTTGAGTTTTGGGAAGTGCGAATTCCAGAGAATCTGCAGACGCTCTTCAAGGAAAAGCGAGAAAAGGACTTCAGAGGAGAGGAAAACTGGGAGAAAGCCTATTTCTTTTTTCCTTTTTTATATATAATTATAATATTCATTTTTTTCTTTTTTTCTTTTTTCCTTTTTTATTTTTTACTCTATAATTCAATAATTATAATAATTATTATTTTTAAATTTCTAGGGTCTTTTAATATATTTATATTTTTGTTATATTTATAAATATTTTAATAAATTTTATAATAATTTATCGTTAAATAATTGGAAGGAATGTATTTTGATAAAGAATTAACATAATATCTTTTCTTTTATTGATATTAATGGCTATGGGCTTCTAATTTATTTTCTTAAAATTACTCAAATCATAATTGCCATAATTAAAATTTATTTTGAATTTTGGAGAGAAAATAATAAAAAAAAACTAAATAATAAATTATCATAATTTCTATTATGATTCATTATAATCATTAGTTGGCATGTGATATATTCTCGTAAATAAATTTGTTAAAACATTTCAAATTAATGTTTGATGCAATTTTTGGTTCACATGACATTATCAAACTTCATGGGATTTGGTTGGATCTTTATACAAATAATTTTTTTTAACATAAGACTTAAGTTCTAAATTTTAAATACTTTGTCTACAAACATGCATTCATCTAACTATTTATTTAATTATATATATATATATATATATAAAGAATATAATTTAGTTAATATAAAACTTATAAGTTAAGTGTTTAATTCAACGAAAAAACAAAGTTTACTAATAATAATATTAAAAACAAACTCATATTTACCCATTTGGGATCGGAATCACTATTTTTTTTAAGGTATATGCGTTGTTGATATTATTATCTACTGATTTTGTATAGCAATTGTAAGATGACGATGTTACCAAATTAAACGGGTTCAACCGACGTCAATGGGAAAAATTAGCAAGTCAAAATATTGACTTCCTACCACTTAGAAGTTGTAGTCCTAAATGCTAACTCATATATATATATATTCGAACACTATCCATTGACCATAGCTAGTTTTGGAGTAAGGACAGATTTGAAAGGTGAAATAATAATAATGGAACCTAAATGGAAAATGACCTAAAGGACAGGATCATGTAATTAGAGATATTCTCTTTATTTTCAACCTTTTTCTGTAGGGTTGGTTTAGTCTTTTTCTCTGTCATATTGTTTATGTTTGAAAATGGCAATAAGATCACCGTCATAACTAAATTTAAAATACTCAAATATATATATATATCAATGCTTCTAGAAAACAAAATGGGGTCATCTCGACCGAAATCATGTAACAAACTAGTTAAAAGATGTCAACACAAGTATAGCTCGATTGGTATAAGTTTTAACGATCATGTTAATGTCAAAGTCAAAGATCAGATTCTCTATTTTATATGTTATGAATAATAATAATAAAAAAAAAAGTTAACTAACGATTGAAAAAAATATTTGCTTTAAGCTAAATGATAAATAGACCCTTTTAGTTATATTAATTAATTATAGCTAAGCTTACATGACAAGAAATTGAATTTTTGACTTAGCTTGTAAAGAGAAAAGATCGTGTTAATTATATTAAAACTAAATTCATTTTGACAACATGCATTAAAATTTTGATTTTGGATTGAGAATATGATGAAGAGGAAAGGAAAAAGGAATATAAGTAAAATTGAGGGTTGGTGGAAGAAAAGAGAGGAATATATACTAAAAAAAATAATTCGAACATGTGACAAAGCGAATCGATATTTTATCAAGGTTTTTATATTCTTTCTAGAAGAAAAATTTACCGAGTTCAAACTTGACGAGTTAAAATACCATGGTTGAAAATTCAAAAACCAAAATACTATCAAACTTCATAAACAAAAAGAGTAAAAAAAAGAGTGTTGTATCAATTCATACCTTAAACTTTGGGAGTTGTATCAATTTAAAACCTAGATCAGATTTTGGGAGTTGCATCAATTTAAACCCTATATTATGTTTTAGTTGGATACGCTTGTGAGAGTTGAGAGTTTAAATTGATATATATTTATAAAAGTTCAAAGTTTAAATTGATACACTTATGAAAATTCACGATTTAAATTAATACGAGTATTAATTCAAGAAATAAATTGATATCACTTGTAGTTTTGAAATGTAAATCGATGCTTGTCCAACGAAAAAAATCAAATCGTAACTATAACCTTTTCCCTTGTTGTATATCCATGCATATAAGTTAGGAGAGACTCGCTAAGAGCTTTATCGTATCTAGAGTTTGAGGATTTTCATAACTTAATTAGAGACAAAAATATTTCGTATTCCATCTCGCTTGCAGTCAAAGGGGGATTTCTTGTTAATTATCTCTCTATAAATGGATTACTTACCATATTTAGATTCATAATCATAACCATTAACCGGCGAGTTCATGAATAATATTTGGGTACACTCCAAACTACATTAATCTTCATACAACTATTCAATCTCAAAAATTAAATACACAAATATACAACATGGTACTAACAACTTGTAATCAAGTACTTAAGTAGGATGCAACCAGAATCCAAAGTATTTAGGTCAAATCAAAATGGGCCGAACTTACGAGCTTACAATTGATATAATGTTTGAAGTTCGATTTCCTCGTAGTTGATGTTTGGATTTGTCAAACTGATTTTAGAAAAGAAAAAACAACCATTACCCATTCATTGAATTCTACTTATTATTATTTAATGGTTTGTTGTTTACCTAAAAACTTATATTGATATTATTGAAGGAGCAAGTGTGTTAGAAGAAGTAAATTGCAAGATTTGAGTGAAGTGGAAGCTACAAATTAATTGAATCAATTAACAATCAAACAATATTTTTGGGGATTGAAGAGAATATACTCCCAACAAGTCCCCAACCACATCATGTTTCTTTAGAATTAGTCTTCTCCCAATTTTATAAACTAAACTCTACATTTTGATTAATTTAATTATGAGTAGCATTATTCTATTAAAGGAAAAGTTATATGCATTCACAACCCTTCATACCAACAAAGGTTATTTAATCAAAGCAAATGTTTCTAATAATTAAACATTTTTTTTTTCTCTTTTCCAAACATTAGTTATTTTCCATTTTTATCATTATTTTAAATTAGATTTGAAATTTTGTGATATTTGTATATATTTTGATTTACTTTGTAGTCATTTTTATTGGGATCAAGTAATATTTTGAAATGTGGGTGTGTGCATAGAGATTACTTAGGTTGAATTTCAATGGAAGCCATAATGACCTGTGACTAATTCAGAAAGAGATCAAATAAATTTATTGGCTACATGGACTAAGATACCTCCATTTCCTTTTTCTTTTAATTATTTAAGTTGAAAATTTTGGTTTTATTTTAATTTCAAATCAAGATAAGTGAAAGTCAAACAACATTTAACCTCATCAAAGCTTGAAATATTCATTAAACTTTGACTTTCTTAACAATGTGAAATTTGAATCTGATGGGAAAAGAAATAACAAAATCACTTTGCTTGGTTGACCATCTAAATTTTACTTTATATTTTCGTGTATCTAGGAGACTGTTTTCTAAAATTTTAGAATATGTTTATTCTTTTAGTTTTATTTTTCTTTTTCTTTTTCAATGAATTCAAATTGTATTTGTTGAACTGATTAAATAAATCATCTCACCTTCTAAAACAACGATATATATAATTTTGCTACCCGATTAAGAAATTAAGAGTGTCAAATTAAGAGATGACATTCATAAATTGTATATGTATTTATGCTATTTGCATCATAGTTCTAAAAAATATATCAAATATAAACTTTCTTACCTTACCGATACCTTTAACTATATCGACAAAACTTTATGTTTTTCTATTGACCTTTGATCGATGATAACATATATGTTATATGATATTGTAATTTATAAAAAATTTAACATAAAGCAAATTCATCTTCGTGTTATACATATATCATGAAATATGACAAATAATTTGAACATTAAGATTTACTTTTGCATTTATCTTCCCTAAATTGGTGGAAAATATAACCCAGCAGTGAATAGGAACCTAAATTCCAAAGAAACAAACACAGAATTTCATATATAATATAGAAGATTTAACTTAAAACTCAAAAAGCATACATTATGATTTGAAGATCAAACTTCCTATGCTTTAATACTCATACAAATTTGCATGATGAACATGTTACAAAGATTGTAATATCAGAACAATTCCTTTATAAATAGAAAGAAGATTTAGTTTCCCTTTTTGTTCTCTCATGTATTAATAAACCTGCAGTTTTTCCTAACTTCTCCATTGACAAAGCTATCAGAATTGGTAATATTTCCCAATTTCACCATAGAATCAGAGAATTGCTGAAAGAAAGCAATTGGATCGGCAGCATATTTCTTCACCAATGCCTTAGTTTCTATCCCCAAAAGGCTGGAATACAATTCTTGATCTGAATTCAAAACCCCTTCTCCTCTCATCAACATTTGGAAATAAGAGCTGTCAAATAGCTCTGGTGTCATATTGTCCATTGCTGTTATGTTGTTCTCTCCTGTTTTACCAACTAAGGGACATATTGACCTTAACTTCTCGATGTACGACCTCGAAATCGGGTTGTTTGGGTCTGAAGTCGCGTCGAAATCCCCATAGATTCTTTGTCTGAAATTCTCACACCTTGCCATTCCGATTGTGTGCGCTCCTGGAAAATACGAGCTCCAAACTCACAAAAAATTTAACTATATCTTTAAACTGACCCAAAGTCTTAACAATAGCTTTCATAATTTTGTTGGCATTTTCCAGAAGTACATCAGAAAGATTTTAGAAATGCAACTGTTAGATTACATTAACTTACTCTAAAGTTTTGTCAGTTAGTCCTATACTTTCTATCTATTAGGTCTTTATTGGTTGAGTTAATGCGAGCAACTTTATAGATAAGAAACTTACTACCATTTCAAGGGTTGATGGTTCTATCTTCCTATCAAACAATTGCTAAACTAAACGAAGAAAGAAGAAAAAAGTACGATGTTGAATGTTAATACAGCAAATGTGCCATGGAACTGTTAAAAATAACGAAATGGCATAGACCAACGAAATCGAGTTTAAACAAGTACCTTTATAATACCAACTAAAAAGTTTAGGAACTTCTTAAAATTCGATAACAACATTTATAGTTTAATCTAATAGTTACGAAATCTAAATTGAAAGAGTTTAATACCTGATAGAGCTACCATGTCAGTAACCGAGAGACCCTGATAAAGAAACTTGGAGATGATGCTGAGAAGCCCCTCATTGGCAGAGGGAAGATTTGTGTTTGCAAGTTCATAACTTGCACTTGTCGAATCCTTTCTTCCTAGGGGAACATCCCAGTAAGGCCCACCCACCTGGGAAAGGAGAAAATTTTTCTTAGAGAGAACAATTTAAAATACAAAACCGTAAATAACACAAAATAAAATAACTTAGGTTTCTCCATATTTGTCGGCTTTTGAAGCGTCAAATAACATATTCAAGACATTCCAACATGACACTCATCAATGATTTTAAATCAGAATAACTTTTGACGACGCCTTCATGTCTCGTTTGATAACTATTTAGTTTCTTGTTTTTTAAGATTAACCTTAGAAACACTTACTTCCTCCTATAGATTTCTCTGTTTTGTTACCCCTCCGTTGTTTTTGTTTATAGAACTTAACTAAGAATTCGAGTGTTTCTCCGATGAAAGTAAACACCATGTTACCGTATTTGAGAAAACAAACGTAAACTTCAAAAACATAGAAATAAAAGACGCAATCTCCTCAAGGTTGTAAGTAAATTTGGGATTAAAAATTACCAGAATCACAGCATCCCTGGCAGCAATAGTGAGTATATCAGCACAAGAAACAATCCCAGGACATTCTGATTCAATGCTGTTCTTTATCCTATCAATGATTCTAAAGCCTTTGAGAGAGTGTATGTTGTTGGAAGCTTTTTTTTCTCCCTGTAATGTTATTGTGTCGTCCAGCAAAACTGACCCGTCGCACCCCTGATTCAAATCCTAACAATTAGTTAAGTTCATACAAATATCTTCCACGTATATTGAATCAGGTAAAAACAAGACTTAGATGCACACAAGTGCTCGAGTATATATTATATTATATACTCGATTCATTTTTCCAATCCAAAGTATAGTATGATATTTATAAATTAATTATTCAAATTATAATTAAACATTGTGTTATAAAAAAATAAAATAATAATGATACAAATTTTGTTTGCATAAAACATTTGATATCTAAATCAATAATTGTTCATTGTCAACCACACCATAACTAGTTAATTTATAAACATAATTTCAAACACATTCTAAATCATAATTTAAACTATTATCCAATTTTTAAATAGGTTACCAAACACATATATAAATCTAACTTTTTTTTTCATTCCATCTCTTGCTTTCTAATTTCGTCGATAAACATAAACTTCAAACTTATATCTAAAAAATTGATTAGTTTTTTTAAAATATTTTGAATTTGTCAAGGACCTATAAGACAAAAAAACCTAAAAGTTCAAGAATTTGTTAAATACAAAATAAAAATCCAAAAAAGTTTATTAAACATGTACTCATCAAAATTTAAGAACTAAATATACATGACTTTAAAGATTAGAGACTAAGCTTATAAGTTAAGTACAAAAGAATTATAACAAAGAAAAAATTACCTTTCACAGATTTTTGTCTTCTTCTTCTAAGAAAAGAAAAACTTGGATACTTTGTGAGATAAAAATTTTAAATATAGAAAATTTGTTTTATAGAAATTGGATCGTTATCTATTTTTTCAAGGGTGAATATGATTAGTTACAGTCTAATCACCAAAAGAAAAACAAACGAGAAATAAGACATAATAAACACCAAACACAAACATTATCAATTTCACTTTTCGATGGAATAAAAGTAAAATAAGTGAAAATGAACCTGAACGAAACAATCATGAAAATGCAATCGAACAACAAGAGCTGCATTACGCGGTTCAGAAAGAACAGCACACTCCATCTCTTTCCTCACAATCTGCAACACATTGGGACAAGTTTTGGCATAGTAATCCAAAGTCAATCGGGTCTCCCCTGTTTCAAACAAACTATAGCTCACAACAAACAAACCACAATACACAATCATCATCACAACTCCATAAACTTTATTTGAGATTCCCATTTTGATTTTGAAATTAAGGTTTAGAAAGTGGGAAATATGGAAAATGGGCATCTAAGTTTTATAGAAGAAGTTGCTTTCTTGCATGGCTGCTATTGAGTGTTTTTAGTCAATAGAAGATGCAACAACTAAATATTGGTCTGGTTGTTGGGTCTTCCTTACATTTCCTAAATGAAGAAGAATTGAGAAAAAGAGTTAATATGATTGGGTGAATTAAGGATATTAATATTAGAGCTAGTCACCAAACCAAAGTGTAGCCATAATTAATTAACCTATCCTTAAAAACAAAAAGCTAATACCAACCTTTGAGTTTCTTTCTCTGTTTTTTTCTCTCTGTTTTTAAGCGATAACTCCGTCTTCAAGGCCGCTTTTCACCCACTGTTGCCTTACATTTCTTCCGTTCTCACGGAGTTAATATGTTGGAGTTATTCAATTTGTATTTGAAATGTGTTTTCGAGAAAACCTTTAATAGCAATCCCATTTAGAGTTTTTTTGCAAAGTTATTTCGAAATTGCTAAAATCAATTTTGTCTTTCCACTTCTATATATATATATATATGTATATATATTATTTTTCTCTCTAGAAGAGAGGTGGCAGAGTGGGATAGATTGAGTGGGTTAATTAAATTGGTTGGAGGTCGAGCAAGCGTATACGTTCAAAATTAAGCTAAACCAAATGAGGATCCAAACCAAACACACGAAATTGAAAAATAAATCTCTATTTCCCTCTAACCTTTTCCAATTTGTAGGCTTGAATTTTGCTGAAAGAACATTGTAGATTCAAATTTCAATGCATTTAATAATAACTTCATTTAACTTTTTACCTCTTTTTGCTTTAGAATATATTATGCTATGAACCGTTTTCACCTTTTTTTTTTTTTTTTTCCTCTTTTAAGTTGTTACAAAACAGAACTACACATTCCCATTTTTTAAATTGCACACTTCTTACCTTTTTGTGCCTTGGAATACAAATTTCTGTTATTTGTTATATAGCTTTTGAAAACCTTTTTTCAAATCATTGTGCATACCAATCTTTGCCAAAAATCAATGGTAAACATTTTTTTTTAATAAAGTAAAAGATATGAACTACATGTCAACTTTATGCTAATTGAGTAAACCAAAGTGAAAGTGATTATGACATGTTTTTAGTTCATTCAAATAGAATAGCATTAGAAAGTATAAAATGATCAAAAAGTCCTAAGTAAGTAAATTTAACCCTGGGAGAGTGATTTCTTTATTGTTTACATGTCCGAAATGAAAGGCCCACTTATCCATGGAAAAGCAAGAAAGTCCTTCCGGTCCAAACGACTGCTTTGTATTACTTGCATACGAAGCCTCCATTATCACCACAAACTTCCAACCCTTCCATGGCGTCTCTTAACACCAATCAAACCTTCCATTTTCAGATAACATTCACTTCTCCCATTTCTCTCTAACTTCCTCTAACAATGCTACTTCCGGCCATCACCTCCGCCCCTTTTTCCTCCTCACTTCGTCTCACTAACCCCATCTCCCCCCATCCACGTTACGTCGCCGTCTCCATCTCTGCCCAAGCCTCGCCGGCGAATTCTAGCTACAGCGTCTCCGACAAGGACCTCGAATCCCGCGGCTTCGTGCTTCACCGCACCGTCTCCGACCTCAACCTCGACCACCTGAACTCGGTCTTTGCCGCCGTAGGATTCCCCAAACGCGATCCAGACAAGATCAGGGTCGCGTTGGAGAACACCGACGCCTTGCTGTGGATCCAATACGGTAAAACACAACGACCGGTGGCGTTCGCTAGGGCTACAGGCGACGGTGTGTTCAACGCGATTATATGGGATGTGGTGGTGGATCCTTCCTTCCAAGGGCTTGGTCTGGGAAAAGCCGTGATCGAGAGGATTATCGAAGACCTTCGTCGTAAAGGCATTTCCAATATCGCATTGTATTCAGAGCCTCGTGTTCTAGGGTTCTACAGACCTCTAGGGTTCGTCGCGGATCCGGATGGAATCCGTGGAATGGTGTATTCGAGAAAGAAAAAGAAAAACTAATTACAGAATGTTGAATCCAGATCGTTTTCTCGCCATTCCCCTCCTTTTCATCAAATCAAAGTTTAATTACCTAAGCATTCACACTCAGAAAAAACAAACAAACAAACAAACAAACAACCAATCAATCAATCAATCAATTCCACTAGCCAATTCTGTCTCCATTGTAATGAAATCAAAATTACTCTCCAAGATTCAGATCAAACAGACGACGAAAGAATCAGAACAGGTTTCCGATGAAAATTGAGAAGAGCGTACCACCGAATTAGGAAACATCCTTGGCACAGTTCAAGAAAGCAGCAGAACAAAGGATGGAAGCAATAAGAGCGAAAATTGCCAAACCAATGGCGAGTGAAATCCCGGCCACGAACAAATCCAATAGGCCTTGAATGCTCAAACCGATCACCATCATCCACTTCTTCTTCTTCTTCTTCCTGTTTCTTCAAGTTGCTATTCTGCGTGGGAGAGTAAAAACAAAAAGCAAAAAGCCCGTAGCCATTAACAAAGAGGCAGCAAAATTTCGACACGCCTTAGAGCTTTGCGGTGGAAATCAGTGTTGATTTCTACGTGTCGACTTTTTCCTTCACCCCTCTCTATTCCTTGTCTCTTGGTGTGTAATATTAGATTATATAATTTTCCTTTTCCAATATCCACTCCTTACACTAATCTTTTTATATTTCACTTATTAATTTAATGAAATTAAGCTTTCCTTCAAAATATTCCCTGTTTTAAATATTTAATTTAATTTCAAGTCACTAAATTTAGATTTATTAAAATTACTAAAATTTAACTTTGATGATAGTTGTAATGATCCAGATAGCTCAATTTGTATACTAACATGTATTCTTTTCTACTTTAGGTTGGATTTCTATCATTATCTGTACATTATTTACTCAAATCAGAAAAGAAAGGACAAGAATGAAATCTTAGGAGTTGATAATATTGAAAGTTCATGGTAAATAATACTGTTTCTTCGCTTCTTTAATATTAGACTATAGTCTTGATTTTATGTAGTGTACTTATTATTTTTTTCATCGACATATTTTGACTTAATTTACTCATTAATATGTGTGTGTGTATATATATATATAGAATAAGCTTTTATATTTTGTACAAGAAAAGATGCTACGACTTGGGCTCATATTGGACCCCAACTCCATTTTCGCCGCACCAGCCCATTAGATCAAATGCTTAGAAAGAGTGATTTTTATACGTAAACGAAGTATGAAGTTCAAACTACGTGTTTGGTTGCTTACGTTGGGATGAATTTGTGATCCAATCTAATCTAAATTAGTGTTTTGAATTTGATTTATAATTTCCAATCTAATTTTATTTTTCATAGTTTTTATATTTACGATCTCGTTTTTGTTTTGTCTTTTAATTATTTACGTTTTCTAGTACTCCTCTTTTTTAGTGATCTTAATTACATTACAGTTTTCCAAACGACTTCGAACTTTAAACTTTTAGTTGTTAACGTTTTTATCTCACTTCAGTTATATACATTTGTTAATCTGTTAATACATTTGTATGTTTTGTTTTGTTTTTTTTTTTTTTTTTTTTTTTGCTTGCTTTACTACTTTAATTATTTATACGTTGATGTTTAAAGTAAGATAGTTATATATAATTTTAATACTTTAAAGTACAAATTACATTTTATTATTATACTAATTATGTGATAAATTGATAGAAAAAAACATCGTTACAAATCTAAACAAATTTAAGTACCAACACAAGTTAAGGAAAAAGAATTAGAGTAAAATTGATTATGTTTATCTCAAAGGTCTCTGATTATTAAACTTGAGAACAATTATTTTTATCTAAAAAGAAATATTAGTATTTCTCTCTAAATACTTTTTCATTGAAATAAATTATTACGAACATCTCGATCTTAGTAAAATAAAATAAATATATTTTTTTTCTCGTGTGATTTAGGTTTAAAAATGAAATTCTTCCCCCATAAAAGTTCGATACTATATAATAGACAATAATACATGAATGAAACAAATGAGAAGTTTGAGCCCATGTCCTTTTCAAAAGGGGGGTTTTACTTTTTATTTATTATTTCAATATAGCTATTTCTTATGAGTATTAAAAATTTGAGTTGTGGTATTTTGTTTATAGTGAGAACATGTGAGAATTGATCATTGTGCTTGATAGATGTAGATTGATCATTGAGTGGCACCTCTAGTGGTTGCCAATTCGGCAACAAGCTAAGCTACCTCTTCCCATTTAATAGCTTACCGCCAACTACCAAGCAGCTCTACAATATAATTAATTTATGATTGTGTTCAATTACATTAACGTCCATCGCTTTGGTCGAAGATTTAGAGTTAGGCTCTACTTCTTGTTTGGTTCAAGTAGCTATTGGACTAGCAGTAGATTATATAATTAGAAAAAACATGAATTTCGTGACTTGTGAACTTTTTACATATGTGTTTTACGATTAAACAACTTTTCAAGACTTAACGGTTATTATACTAAACAACTTCACTCGTTTCTCCAAATATTCTTAAGGGACCGTTTTGGGGTAAGGATTATTTAAACTATAATAAGGATTATTTAAAACTATAATAATTACCTTTTGCTACAATAATTAAATATTTATATCGATATGTTGTATGTTGTTTCTTTTAGGGACAACAAAACTAAGATATAAAAAATCTTTAACTTGTTTGTTCCTTCACTTGTTTGGATAGAAAGACCACCCTATGGATGATTGTTTTTGTGTTTAGTACTTTAATGTATTTCTAGTCTCTTGTTCTTCTTTCGTTAGATATCTATAGAAAATGATTCTAAAAATTACCATTGAATTAACTCACTTTGAGGCAAGATTTTCTTTATTCACATGTCACTTTTCCATGTCATATTAAAGATACAACGATTATATAGTGCTTTTTAAATATTAATCTAAAATATATAGCTTTTAAGCTTCTTTTTTTCTTTTTAACTTACAACTCTTGAAACTCAAGAATGGTGAAACCTGAGATGATATATTTATTTTCACTACTTTAAGATGATATCAAAACAGATGGTTCAAGAAAGTCTTGTGTTAAGGCCCTGCAATAATAATGTTATTTCCTTCAAATTAAAATTCATTTCCACTTGTTAGGAAACTTTTGGATGTATACGTATTACCAAAAAATTTGTTGTTCAAATCTCTTATCTAAGTTTAGGTTAAAAGTGTCAATCATGAATCAACCTAAAAAAAAAGGAATTTTTAAATAGAAAATTGAATAGATATTTTCTTTTTGTATGTGAATAAATTATATATATATATATATATATATATATATATTTGATATACGTGTTACGTGTACGCACAAAAAAGGAAAATAAGATAACCTCAGCCACAAATGCCAAGCTCTAGTGGATTTAAACCTTAACCAATATTAAAAACCAAATTACATGCGTTTAAGCTATGGTTTTGTACTATATATTATAAAATTCCTAAATCAAACTTAGCACATCCACTCCCATTCATATTATTATATTATTCTTAATTCATTCATTCATGGCTAATTAAACTTTAATTTGAGATCAAACAAAAACTATGTCTGCATACGCACACCTACATATCGTGTGAGAAATTCTTCCACCGACAGATTTAATATAGATTAGGGAGGCTCGGGCCTCTCTAAACTTTATTGTCTTTATATAATATATATAAAAAAAAAACTATTTAATTTTTAATAATTATATGTAGGTTGATGGTTATTCTATTTGTCGGCTCCCTTCTGATCCAGGTTCAAAATTTTTCTATATAATTTATTTTTCTTTTAGCCCCTTGTCAATATATTTTTTTTTTGTGACAGTTGCTAACAGTTTTTTAGTGACGATGATCTATAAATGTAAGTATCTATCATTGTAGATAAATAATTAAGAATTTAAGAGAGAAAAAAGATGAAGATCTTTAAATGTTAAAAATTTTTATGACAATTTTTCAACATCCAACCTTGATACGTGATTTATAAAGAAAACACGTTTCAATGTTGTTATTTGTTTAAGAAATATTCATATAATGTTATCTATGACATTTTTCCGAATGTTCCAAAAATTCCCTTAGAGTATAAGTTCTTTAGGATTACAAAAACTAAGACATGAATATAGTGTACATGTTAACCTAGAACACAAGTTTGGATCATCATATCATTGTGACCACACTATTTTCATAATTGAACATCATATCCTTACATTCTTCTTCCATCCGTTAAGATAAAGAGGACCTCAAAATTTCTCTACAAATAGTATAATAATATTGTCCACTTTGAGTATCACACCATAACCTTCTTTCGAGACTCAAAATATCTCCACAGTTTCATGACATTGTCCACTTTGAACATACACTTTCATGTTTTCCTTTCAGTACCACACTAAAGAGTTTCGAAATAGTTGTCTTCACTTATATATCTCATATCATCCACTTTATCTAATCGATGTAAGACTTTTGATCGTTAATTCTTATTTCATTAAAGATAAATCTCTATAAAACTCGTCTCATACCGACAAACAAACATATTTAGTTGAAAGAGTTTTTTTTTTTTTTTTTTATGAAATTAACATCATAGCATAAAATGTAAAAATGAAAATAAAGAGAATAAGAAAAGGTAGATTATGTGTTTCCGTTATCTTGGAATGGAATATGGCCGACACTTGATAAATCCGTACAATCCATTTGAATAAATATAAAAAAATGGAATGGTCAAAGCCCCCAAGAGGAGGAAAATGAGAGGAGGAGAGTGAAGATAAGAAGAAGAAAAAAAAGTCAATAATATATACATTAATAAAATAAAATTATTAATATATCAATTTAGTCTCCAGCCTTATTCACCCCTTCCCCCCTTTTTTTTCCCATTCTCCAATTTCAATTCTATATAGTTTCAATTTAATCTCCAATGCTTATTTTATTTTATTAACATCAGTAAAAATTATATTTTTTAAAAAAATTAAAAATTAAAAATTAATTAAAGGAGAACGACTTTTACAAAGTATAGCAAATTTTTCAAATGATATATATAAAGGGTTTGATAAATTTTACCCTATTAACTAAAAAATTCATAAAATATAGTAAAATATTACAACGTATCAGTGATTTATCATGATAGACACATATAGTAATATATTTTGGTATATTATAAATCTACTGTAATATTTTTTTAAAAAAATGTTATCATTTAAAGTAATTTTGCAAATTAAAATTAGAACAAAGAAAGAAAAAAAAGAAAGAGGGGGGTGGAGGGGGCTGTTTAAATGGAGACAGTGGACGTAGGTACAGGGATTTGTTCGTACATTTTGTTTGTGGCTGCCACTCCCCCACTCCCCTTCCTCCCCCCACTCCCCATTTGCCACTCTACACTACGCAGTACGCACCCTTCTTCTTTCGCAATGCAACCCCCCTTCAACACACACCGCCATCTTCTTCCCATCTTCTCTTTCTCTTTTTATCCTTTTCTTTTGTTAAATAAAATTCAATCCATTCTTTTTTAGTGCTTTATAAGTAAATTTACTTTCATTTAACAATTTACTTTTTGAGTCCTTTTTTTTTATTATTATTATTATTATTAATATAATTATCCAATGGTGCCCTACGTTATTTTAAAGCTTTTGTTTATATCATATTTCTTAATAGAACACTTAAAATCTAGTGTATGTATTACAATTTACACATCACTAAAACATCTTGTTAAATACATTCAATTTTTTTTTTAAAAAAAATGATTGCTTTTAATGGATTTAAGCTTGTGAAAGTGTACGATAAAAAAGATTTGACTTTAAAAAAAGAAAAGAAAAACAAAATATGAAAGTACTGTTTTTGTAAAGTGTTGTTGGAGTTTTTAGAATGATTTGACTGGATGTCGTTATAAAGAAACTCAATCAAATCAACTAAAAAAAACCCACCATTTTTATCCCTGTTTTTATTGTCCTTTATTTTCCTCAATTATTGGCATTAAATGTTTTGGTTCCAACAAACCCAAAAGTAAAATTGAACGCACGAGCAAAGCCGTGAGTACTGCCCACTGCCCACGCCGCGCCCAACTGCGACCAACGCAACACCCATAGTTCAAAATATCTCAATCTATGTATATGTTGCATATACTTTTATAAAGTCGACGAATTTACATTTACGTAAGAATTTTGTAGGTTAAAATGTCGAACAAATTAATTTTTATGTACAACTTTTCGGTGTTAACCATGTTAACGTCGTTGGTTTTAAAAATTAACCAATACTATTAACCGATAAGAATTTGTTGGAAAATGATTGTAATCAAGAACACTTTGCTAAAAATACAGCACCAAGAAAGAAAATGTCTATGGGTGAAGTGACATCTCCTTTATTCTTAAATGGACTGAAATATCTATTTAAAATTTGTTTATAGATCACAAAATTAACGAGTGGTTTTGAATTCACGAAACTATAATTGAATTACGTTAAAATATTCAAGGTGGAAAAATCGATATGGACAAGCACGAAAAGTTTATTTTCCTCGTAGTATAGTATATTATCGACAAGCTATCTACAACAACTTTGATATTGATATTAAAAATTAAACGTAGTTTTAATCTGGAAATTATAATTTTTTTTTATACAATACGTGGATCGAGAAAATTGAACCGACTTCGAGGTTAATGTATCATATTCAAAATTAAGTCCATAAAATGAAATGTTCTATATCGATATACAAGTAGTCAGGAGTTTTTATTCGAATAAACCTCTCATAAGGGTCTTAATTATGATTGATGATCCGCCCCATGTAAACTTATGCGATATATAATCTTTTGTTATGTCACAATCTATTATTATTTTCTTTAATGTATCGTGTTAGGAATAACAACATATATCATTATAACATGAGAGGGACATCCGTAATGCGATGATATAACCTAATGTGGATTGAAAGCATAAGATTTTCGTATGTAATATAATTATAATATTAGACTTACAAAGAGTAAAAATGGTGGAAGTCTTATCAAGAAAATAAAGAAAAGTGGGTACATTGATCATAGACCTCTAGTCATGTTTTTATCGTACAATTTGACTATTTTCAAATTGACATATCTTTGAAGTTATAAATAAAATAAATCAATTTAATTTCAAACATAATCATTGTATAGTTTTTCTCATTTTGGTTGTTTAAGGTTTAGGTTTCAAAATTTAGATGAAAATCTCAAAGTTTAGTAATAGAATTTAATTGTCTTAGAGAAAAATAAATTAATTAATATGTCATTTTATAAAATTACATTATAACTAGCAAAATAGAAGAAGGTGAGTTCATAAATTAAAATATTTATGCTATAACTATAAATATTCTAAATTTTATATGTATATAAAAAAAATGACCTTTAAGAATGTAAAGTATACTGTATATTATTTTTCTTAAATATTTGACAAAATACTAAGTGTATGTTTGGTGACAATTTCGTTTTTTATTTTTAGATTTTGAAATTAAATCAGTTTTCAATTCGTTTATTATAATCATTCAAATATTTTTTAACTATAAAAGTTGAATTTTTAGTTAAATTTTAAAACTTATTCTTTTGCGTTCAAATTTGATTTGTTTTAAAAGATATCGATGAAAAAGTTGATAAGAAAGCATTACCTATTGAAGTGGAAGTAGTGGTTATAATATTGTTTTTAAAAATCCAAAAAGTAAATTAGTTATCAAATTAGATCTAAAAATATTTATTTAATTTAATATACTATTTTGGTTCTTCTATAGATTTCATTTTAAAAAAACCGAAAAATAAATTAGTTATAAATATAAAAAAGTGGAGAGAACATGAGCTTAGCTCAACGGTCTATATACCTAAGAAAAAGAGATCCCGACATCCCGAGTTGTACTAAAAAAGGACATTTTCATAATTCTACACCATTTAAAAATGGTTATCAGTATAATAAATTGTAGCATAATTTAAGTCGTTGAAGATGGATGCCAAGACAAGCACGAGTAATTGATTGCCAGGGTTGGCTATGCAAAGTTGGTTGTTGGAGATGTCGTGTGAGTGATAATCAAAAGCTGAAATTGATATGAGTCGTGGTGAATTGATAAAATATATCGACTCAACTTCACGAACCTTTAAAGTTAGTATGTTATTATATAACTTATTTCAGGTCGGTGAACCAAATACTCTAAACATTTTATGAAACTATAGAGATTGAATTTATGATAAGAAGTGTGACAAAAAAATGAATAAAAGAAGGAAAGGGCAAACATGAAAAGGTTGTCTAAGCAGACCACTTTGGAGAGAAACGGAAGCCATTGGAGTACGATATGTAATTGATGTTTTAAAGTTGTTGAAGTACGCTTGTCTTCATCTTGTTCGTCCAAATCCTTGAAGCAATTGATTACAACAATGGAGTTGGAAGCTGATTTTCCAGTTTAAAAAGGAAACAAAAAAAGCCACCGATTAAATAACTACATCTTCATTTCAGAACTGCGACCTCCAATTCACTTCTTCTACTTACATCTGGATTCGATGTGACACTGAACTTTAAACCACCCTTTCTCCCACGCTCTTATCCAACCAAAAAGAAGGTATGTAATTGTTTTAACAACAATTATATATTCTGTTCTGTTTTATCTTTCCATGAAATTCCGATTAGTTTAGTAATTGTATGGAGAGAAAAAAAAAGTTTGGTTTCGTAAAGTAGGTCATACGAGACTTTGTTAATTGCTATCAACTTTTTGATCTAATCTTTGTTGTAAACTAAACTAATTTGCAAGTGGGTTTCAAGTAGAAGAGGCGAAAAGAAGAGGAAAGATTAGATAAGCAAATGGGAAAAAATTGGATTAAAGTATTTATGTGAATAATTTATTGTTAGAACTATGGGAAAGCTTGACTTAGGTGTGCTATTGCGGACACTTGGTGGAGTCGTGTGCTTAAATAATCATTTGGATAACATTGGAGCTTATGACATTAAGAGAAATTTTTCTGTTCCTTTTGGAGTTTCTCGACTTTATTACTTTAAGTATGATAAATGGGTGGAGAGGAAGAAGATTGACACGACTTTTTTAATCCAAGTTTTTCTTTTTTTATTGGGTTGGTATACGGTACAACAATTATGCTTTTTCAACGTTGAAAGAACACATCCAAGTTTAGGACAAGGTTTAGTATTTCTTGTTATGACGCATGCAAGTGAATGAAACAAAAAGGGAAAAATGCAACCACAGCCAATCAATATGAATGGAATGGTAGCCAACGCAAAGCCAAATTTTTGGTATGGTTTTATGCATATACTTCACAGACAAGGTTTTTGATGAAATGCTTCAGAGAAATAGATGAAGCAGCGATTTAGGTAAATGATGCAAACAACCTAAATGGGTCCCTCCAACCCAATATTTTCAGTGCTTAATGAGTCATCAGAAGTCTAATTAAATTGGTTATCAGAACTTAAAAATTGTTACTTGAGAATTTGCCTTTTTGTAATAACTTTTACTACGTCATTGGTTCATAAGGTCAGGTGTTATTGGCTGCTTGAGTTTAATGCATTATGCTTCTGTAGTCTGGCGGTGAGAATCCCAAAGGAAAAGTTCTCGCCTGAGATTGACTTTTATCACCATTAATCTTTTGTTTTAACTTTTGAATTGTTTCACCCATGACATGATTTCTCCTGTCACTTATGAGCATATATGTATATGACAAATGTGCCTGCGCGTGTTTATATCCACATTAGTTGCATATCAAGCACCATATAAAAGCACTAGAGCTGCACACTAATAGGGTCATTGTAATAATTTGTTTAAACCTTATGCTCATGTAAGCCTCCTAACAACTGTAGCTTTACTTTGCTAAATTGGCCCACTTTTCCAACTTTATCATCCTATAAAAACCCATCAGTCCTCCTGCTCGTATTCCTTGTCTTACCATCAGTAATCTGCTAGACAAACCCTCTGAAGCCACCACTATCAAAAGAATTCCAAATATGCTTCCTGGTGAAATATCTGGCATCCAGTTTTTTCCGTCCGAAAACTCTTTTCAAATTCCTTCAAACATTGACATGATGCAGAATAGCTTTCAAACTCTCCATCATTTCAATGGCTTCTTAGGCAACCTCCCGATGTCTCACGTCCCCCATCCCAGCCATGAATTCCTTAAACAATCCTCAAGTTTTAGCTACAACTCAACATCTGATGATGCAGAGGAACAACAAAAGAGTATTATTGATGAAAGAAAGCAGAGGAGAATGATTTCTAATAGAGAATCAGCTCGTAGATCGCGGATGAGAAAACAGAAGCACCTTGATGAGCTTTGGTCTCAGGTACTTCGGCTTCGCACCGAGAACCATAAACTGATAGACAAGTTGAACCATGTATCTGATAACCACGAAAAGGTTCTTTTGGAGAATGCCAGGCTCAAGGAAGAAGCCTCCGATCTTCGTCAGATGCTCAGTGACCTGCAAATTGGCAGCCCTTACACTCCTTGCTTGAGTAACCTCGAAGATATTCCCTGCAACACTGCACATATGAGAGCTGAATCTTCATCATGCCAGTCCATCGCCAACTCCATAGATAACCTACTCCATTGAGGATAAATCTTTTAACTCTCTGATAAGAACTTCTAGTTCTTTTTATTTAGTTTTCTGATTAGTCATTAGTCTTTGCCTTGAGCTTGTATGAGATCAGTACTAGAATAAGATTGTTTCAATTTTCAACCATAGGTTGAATCCGGAGTCTACTCAGTATCTGTTAGAATTGCATTCATGAAACAAAGTACTCTCTGCCCGCCGCATATACATAATGAAGCTGGATGAGCCAAAGTACCTGAAAATGATTTAATCATTTTAGATCATGGATGCCTGAATCATAACTTCATAATTTTCCTTTTAAAACCCCACCAGCTTACATCATTAAAGTTCCACCAAAGAGAGAAATGGATAAGAAACAGGAAACAATATAACAGAGGAAGTAAGATTTATGTCCAGTGAGCAAAGTCTATGGTGGAAAAACAGCCAAAATTCTGCACAAAATAAGAGGGGCACAATAGGACAAGCCATGGTGGAGGGTGCTGGTGTTAGTGGCTCATCATTGAAATGAATACCATAAGAGGCCAAACTTTTGAAAATGGTATCCACTAATACAAAAACACCATATTACCTTGCTTTTTTTTTTTTTTGGAAGCTGATTTAAACAATCAAGCTTTACAGTTTATATCTTAATTATACTGTTCAATCACGCAAAAACCTCAAAACAAAGGATTTGACTCTCTTTTTTCTTTTTTCCTCTCTCCCTTTCTCTATCGCTAGTTGTGGCATTAGAATTTGTTGCATAACCTTGGTGTTAAAACTGAAACATTTCAGGCGGCACTGTTAATCAACCATAAGGAATTGTCTTGATCAGAGGTGACGTTTCAGGTGGTGGCTGAACAGTAAATATCTTTTTTTTTTTTTTTTCATTTTCCTTTTTTACATTGACAATTGCTGTTGCATGATCACATCACCTTGCTCTCACCCTTTATTTTATTTCTCAACTACAATGTTCTGTTGCCGCCGTAGTACGATTAAACTCTCTCTACTTTACTGTCATTTGCTGTCAAATTTTTCTTTCCCTTTTGTCTGATTTGGCATCTTTCAGAATCAATTTTGGCTCCAAATACTGAGAACAACTTGAGGGATTTGGATAGGGAAATCCTATCACAATCTCCTTATTCGTCCCCTCTATACAACTTTCTTAAATGAAGGTTTCTTCGTTACTGCTGCTATGTGGAGGGTGAAACAGTAACCAGTTTTCTGCCAGAAGATTGAAATCGGATCATATCCTAGACCAAAATAGATCTGATTTTAATGGATAAGGATTAAGGATCCGACGTGATGATAATATTTGTTGACATACACATATGATATACAGCCCAATGACCGCGAAATGAAACACAAGTTCTCAACTATTGCTTTTGTGTAAACTGGAGTGCTCTTATTTTTCCAAATTACAGTTATTGATGTTGTATTTGAATTGTATTGTTGGATTGGATCTTAGTATTTTCTTTTGTATTCCTTTGTCCCTTGTCAATGATAGCTTGTCCTCGTATTTGGTCTTTGCTTACACTGCATGTTTCTTCGATTGATCATCTAACTCTTTCAATCATTAATTCAATGAAGAGGTTTGTTTTCATTTAATAAATAAATAATATTCATAATAATAGTTACTTATGTGTATTTGTATTACATCGGAAACATGGTTATTTTAGTTTCACAGCAATGGTTGGATTTGATTTAGAATTAATAGTAAACTATTTTTTACAAAATTGTAAATATAGCGAAACGGTCAACTTTTATTAACAATATAATTATCATCGACAAACTCTTACTAGGGATGTGGTCACGTTATTTTTCATTGTGCTCTATTTTTTAATATTTTAGGCTAGATAGTTATATTTACGATTGTACCATTTAAATTTATATCTTTTGTCGGAGATGGTCTCTTCATTAGTCTCAAAAGTCCATGAATACTTTGCCTCTTTTAAAAGATCACAAATATGCATGCTTCATTACTGTATCTATTTTTATCTGATTTCATATATATATTTTTCTTCGTAACAATATGTTGAGGTTGATATCACGTATCTAGTTGACTTAGGCTTATATTTTAGTCACCAATACCATTTCTTAACAATTAATTGTATATATTAAAATATATATATATATATATATATATATATATCATATTGATTCAAATTTATACAATTTTAACTTATTTATTTTTAAAGTTTTAGTTTAAGTATTGTTTTTTATAACAAACTTTAAATTTAATTCCTATCAAATATTGTCAAATAAAAATAGCAAGCAATCTATAGAGCAAAATCCAGTATTAATGTTTCTTTGGTTCTAAACATTTCAGAATTAACATCTCTTTTAGTCAACTGATAATCCATATGCGATTGTTGTGAAAATATTATTTTTTAAACTCTAATTTGTTCTGATCTAACTATCAGTTTCATTGTTCATTATCATCTCTTTAAAAAATGGTGTGGCTTCATCAACTCTCGTAATAATCAACTGATTTTGAAATTATATGAGAATGTATTTCCAGAGTATACGGTGGAAATGTTGTTAATAAATAATTAAATATTTATTTTTATAAAAATCAACCACTAAATATTTATAATTAATTGAAAGCAGAGAGATTATAACTAAACAACTCTAATTAAGATAAGGAAAAAGAAAAAGAAGTCAGTTTTCCGTTAAATGACGGACCCATAATCGCGCCAAAATAACCCCTACAGATATTTCCCGCTTGGCTACTCCCATTCGCCGGCTTATCTTCCTCTTTCTTATCCACCAACCGCCATTCCCAACTTATCTTCATACTTCACTGCGAAAACCAGAACAATGGCGTCTTCTCCCTCTCCCATTTCTCCACTATCTTTTACCAATCCAATATCAACATCAAGAACAAAACCAAAACCATTACCATTACCATTTCCAAACAAACCGCCGTCTTCATTCCCTCCTGCGTTGAATCCCACCCCCAAACCTCCGCCCAAGGAGCTCTACTTCAACCACGATGGCTCTACTTTTAAAAAACTTCAGGTTACGTACTCGGACTAAGCACTTGTTTTTTCTTTGCCCTAACGGTTTTGCTTTTGTTCGATGATTGAACGAGTTGCTTTTGTTGAACAGATCGGAGTTAATTTGGTAGCGGAGCTGGTGGGTATTACCTTAGGACCGAAGGGGAGGAATGTGGTGCTTCAGAATAAATATGGACCGCCCAAGATCGTCAACGATGGTGAAACCGTCCTGAAAGAGGTATTCTATTTTCCCCCCCTCTTTTTTATGAATCTTTTGGTTAATCTTTTTTCCCTCTTCATTCAAGTTATTATGGGGGATTAATTCCATTAAAGGAGAACTAAGTTGGGGAAGGGCTAAAAGGTTAGAAAGTTATATGGCGAAGAATCAATTGTGATTTTTTTCTTGATATTTATGACTGTATGGGCCATTGGCCAGCTTGGGGATTTCTTTTAAACACAGTTCAGTAAAGCTGTATAGTACCTTGACAACTTAATGTAAATTGAAATTGTTTTTTATGATAAGTTTATGTATAATATAACTTTGGGATTAGTGATAAAAGGGAAAGAAATTCGTTTTGAAAATCCCCTTGCAAAATTCTGCATGTCTAGGCTTATGAATGATGACACAAGTACTTATTCAAGGTCATCTGTAAATCCTCTTGTGTATCCTCTAAACTAAGATTATCCTTTTGGAATTTGATTATGATCTGGTTGGAAAGCTAGATTGAGCTGGAAGATCCCTTAGAGAACGTTGGGGTGAAATTGGTGAGACAAGCTGGTGCTAAGACGAATGACCTTGCTGGTGATGGTTCCACTACATCTGTCGTTCTTGCCCAGGGATTGATTGCTGAGGGTATGAAGGTAGTTAATGGAATTCCATGCATGAATATCAGTCGTATAGAACAACTAGTACTGCTATGTGGACAATGGAATACCGTACCCGATTTTAACATTTAAGGAAGTTTTCAATAACTTGTAATTCATTCAATGTTATTTTATTAAAAAGACGAATGAACGTACAATGTAAAAAACAAAACAAAATTTGCATATTATAAATAATTAAAATTTGATATTCATATTTTATTATTTTTCTTTCTATATTTAATTTACTGGCACACGATTTATGATTTAAATATCTAAAATGTCCAAGTTGCACTTACACACCCCCACAATGTAATTTTTCTATAGTGGCGCTGTTATTGGACTCTAATGACTGGTCAAATGGCCTTATGACGGGGCTGATTAATGGCCATTAATTTCTACATGATTAACTTGGCCTATGTCAAATTTAAAGGATTTAATGGTCGGCTAGTTAATCTCTGACTCTTGGTTTGGATTAACTTTGAGATTTCCTAGGACTATTGGCATTTTAGATCTTGGGTTGTTTGATGAAACTAGCTTTCACTCTCTATCATATGCATTAACACTCTACTATGAAAGAACAATTAATTATTTTAACTATTTTTCTCACCACAATTAATAGTCTGGGCAGTTTTTAAGCACTAATAATAAAATGCACTTTGTAGGTTATTGCATCTGGCATGAATCCTGTTCAAATTGCACGTGGGATTGAGAAGACTGCAAAAGCACTAGTTTCTGAGCTGAAATTGATGTCAAGAGAGGTAAGTAAGGTTATGCTTCTTTCAGTGTAGAAGGTTCAAAACCTTGAGACGTGCTTCACAGTGAATGAAAGGACAAAATATCAATTTTAGCCGCAAGCGGCAGTCTACTTACAGTTTGTCAGTGATCTATTCAACTGCTACATATTTCAAACTTGTAGGTTGAAGATCATGAGATAGCACACGTCGCGGCAGTTAGCGCAGGGAATGATTATGCTGTGGGAAATTTGGTTTCAGATGCCTTACGTCAAGTTGGATGGAAGGGAGTCGTCCAAATTGAGAAAGGGAAGAGTGTCGATAACAGTTTGCAAATTGTTGAAGGGATGCAATTTGATCGTGGATATTTATCCCCATACTTTGTGACTGATAGAAGGAAGATGGTAGTAGAATTCCATGATTGCAAGGTAGCAACCGGAATTTAAATAATATGTTTTTCTTTTATATAAAAACGTAATCTTTAGAAATGGGGATTTTTGGTTGCAGTTACTATTGGTCGACAAAAAAATTTCAGATCCAAAGGAGATGTTTAAAATATTGGACAGTGCAGTGAAAGAGAAATACCCAATTGTGATATTGGCAGAGGGCATTGAGCAGGAAGCTCTGGCTCCAGTAATTAGGAATAAACTTAGAGGTGTGCTGAAGGCAGCTGCTATCAAGGCTCCTGCCTTTGGCGAGCGCAAGAGTCACTATTTAGATGACATAGCCACCTTAACTGGAGGTAGCAGATTATTAGAAGAGAATTTTGAGTCCTTGTGCTTTCCCCATTTTTCTCAACTCTAAAACCATCTGCAAGGCAAAAAAGAAAGAAATCCAACCCCCCAAAAAAAGATGAAAAATAAGGAAAAGGGCACTGTTTAAATGCAACTAATTTCTAGATCCATGGAGTGGTGCAATACTACATTCAATGAGATTTCAACATAAACGTATATCAGAGATAAAGGGAGTCAGTCAAAGACATTTCATAATGATAATGGGATGAAATACCATGGATTTTCAAGGATGATGCATCTAATTAAATATAACACCATAGTCATCATTTAACTATATAATATCGTTTTTCATTAAAAAAAAAAAGACTATCATCTTGATGGAATGAAGTAAAGTGCTAGGCCACCAATCCTATTTACATACCATAGGAAGAATAAGAAGAAACATGAGGCCAATGAAAGAGAGACAAGTGGCGAAAAGGATCATAGCCATGAGGCCAACCCGGAGGTAACACGTGTTGGAGGGGAGGAAAGCAAGGAGGATGGGGGACCAGAACGTGGGACCCACAGTTAGTTAGTCGTGGGCAATAAAAAGGGGACAGGAGGGCAGAAGAGGGGTACGGATGTTTTGATGCGATAGCGCAGGAGCAGGCACCTCCAGAAAGGGGAGGGTGGCACCAGGTTACCGTTTCTTTTTGTGTGCTTAAGTAGCCGTAGTTTGTAGGAGAGGAGGAAGGCATTACGAGTAGTGTTCTTGTTTACATTGTGTTCTTGGTTATTAAATTCTCTGTGTGTTTTATTTCAGCTGCTGTGTATTTTGTCAATCTTAGAAAGGCTTGTGATCTTAGTCTTTGAAGTGTTTTATTCCTTGATTTTGTGCTGTATTCTGTTCTTTGAGAAGTAAAAGAAAGGAACAAGGAAGTGTCTTAACATTTTGGTATCAGAGCATCATACCTGGGCAGAACATGTCAACGACGAAGGCAACGGAGGAACGGTTGGAGGCGGTTGAGATGGGAATGAAAAGGCTGCCGATGATCGAGGAGAATCTGGCCTTACTAGCCAAAAGCATCACAGAAATGAACTCTCAAATTGATAAGCAGGCACAGCAACAACAAGTGATACTGAAGTATATTGAAGAAATCGTTAGAGATGATTCACCTGTACGAAGGACCGAAGAAGGGTCCACGAGCAAGGTCACCATGGCCGAAGCAACATATCCGGCGACGACTGAAGAGCCGAAGATAGACGTAAAGACAGAGGAAGAGCGACCCGTGGATCGGAGCAAATTTAAGAAAGTTGAAATGCCAGTCTTCGACGGGACCGACCCCGACTCGTGGCTGTTCCGGGCAGACCGATACTTCAAGATACATAACTTGACGGATTCAGAGAGACTTACCGTGGCAGTAATCAGCTTCGATGGGCCGGCGTTGGACTGGTATCGATCACAAGAAGAGAGGGAAGCCTTCACCGGTTGGGAAGACTTGAAGCTAAAGATGTTGGTGAGGTTCCGCGCAACTAGGGAAGGTACATTGGTGGGCCGGTTCTTAACGATCAAGCAGGAGTCCACTGTCGAAGAGTACCGGAACCGTTTCGATAAGCTACTGGCACCGGTGGCCTCTCTGCCTACGGTGGTGCTGGAGGAAACCTTCATGAACGGGCTAAATCCTTGGTTGAAGTCTGAAGTAGAAACGCTGGAGCCCATTGGGCTGGCCCAAATGATGAAGTTGGCCTTGAAGATAGAAAACAGAGAGCTGGTCCGAAGGGAATGCGGGCTGATCAGCGCCTACGACAGCAAAATGGGCCACAAACAAACGCAGGCTAAGAGCCCCATCGCAGCAGCCACGAAAGAGGGAACGGCCAGTGGAAGTTGGCCAATGAGGACGATAACACTGAGGGAGGTAGGAACGGGCGACAACCGTCGGGAAGGGCCCACGAAACGGTTATCTGATGCCGAGTTCCAAGCTCGAAGGGAAAAAGGGCTATGTTTTCGCTGTGGGGAGAAGTATTTCGCCGGACATCGGTGCAAGTCGAAGGAGCATAAGGAGCTTCGAATGCTGGTAGTCAAGGAAGGAGGGGAGGAACTGGAGATTGTGGAGGAAGAATTTTTTGATGCCGAAACTGAGATGAAACCAGCTGAAGTACCAAACGTGGAAAATTTAAACATAGAACTATCGCTCAACTCCGTGGTGGGGCTGAACAATCCGGGAACCATGAAAGTAAAAGGGAAGGTGGGGGAAGAAGAAGTGGTGATCCTGATCGATTGTGGGGCGACCCACAACTTCATCGCAGAGGACTTGGTGACCCGGATAGGATTGGCGCTGCAGGAGACTCCAAACTATGGAGTAATCCTGGGCTCAGGAACGGCCGTGAAGGGTAAGGGAATGTGCCGAAGTGTTGAAGTGCAATTGGACGGCTGGAAGGTAACGGATAGCTTCTTACCATTGCAGTTGGGGGGAGTTGACATGATCCTAGGGATGCAGTGGCTTCATTCTCTTGGGGTGACCGAAGTCGACTGGAAGAGGTTAGTACTTACTTTTCATCATCAAGGGAAGAAGGTTGTGATACGAGGGGATCCAAGCCTGATTAAGACAAGGGTGAGTTTGAAGAATCTAATGAAAACGTGGGGGGCTGACGACCAAGGATTCCTTGTGGAATGCCGAACCTTAGAATGCGGGAAGATGGAAGATGAACAGGAACAGGGGCGGGGGAAGGTCGAAGCAGAACCCATAGCGGCACTGCTCAAGCAATTCGCCCGCGTGTTTGAATGGCCTGCTACCCTTCCACCCCAGCGCACAATTGAACATCACATATACCTGAAGAGTGGGACTGACCCAGTGAACGTTCGGCCATATCGATACGCGCACCATCAGAAGGAGGAAATGGAGAGGTTGGTAGATGAGATGCTATCTTCAGGGATCATACGACCTAGTAAAAGCCCGTACTCCAGCCCTGTGCTGTTAGTGAGGAAGAAGGACGGAAGTTGGAGGTTCTGCGTAGATTACCGAGCCTTGAACAATGTCACGATACCAGACAAGTTCCCCATACCTGTGATAGAAGAATTATTTGATGAACTCAAAGGGGCTAGCGTATTCTCCAAGTTAGACCTCAAAGCCGGATATCACCAAATTAGGATGTGCCCGGAAGATATTGAGAAGACCGCGTTCAGAACCCACGAGGGGCACTATGAGTTCTTGGTGATGCCGTTTGGCTTAACGAATGCCCCCTCCACATTCCAGGCACTGATGAACCAAGTGTTCAAGCCATACTTAAGAAGGTTTGTGCTGGTATTTTTTGATGATATATTAATCTACAGCCAAGGGATGGACGAACATGTTCAGCACTTAGAAGTGGTTTTAGGGCTGCTGCAGGACCGGGAATTATTTGTGAATATGGAAAAGTGCAGTTTCGCCAAACCAAGGATTAGTTACTTGGGACACTTCATCTCGGAACAGGGTTTGGAAGCAGATCCCGAAAAGATAAGGGCAGTGAGTGAATGGCCAACCCCAACCAATGTGAGGGAGGTTAGAGGCTTCCTTGGCCTGACTGGCTATTACAGGCGTTTCGTTAAGAACTACGGGGCCATAGCCGCACCACTCACCCAACTACTCAAGAAAGGAACATACAAATGGGATGCAGAAGCCGAGGACGCTTTTAACAAACTGAAAAAGGCTATGATGACACTCCCTGTGCTCACCATGCCGGATTTCAACCTCCCTTTCGAAATTGAATCAGATGCTTCGGGAGTGGGAGTGGGGGCTGTCCTGACTCAATGCCGGAAACCAGTGGCTTATTTCAGCAAGACTTTAAGTATGCGGGACAGAGCACGACCGGTATATGAAAGAGAATTACTTGCGGTAGTGCTGGCAGTCCAAAGATGGAGACCTTACCTACTAGGGAGGAAATTCACGGTGAAAACGGACCAACGGTCGCTTAAGTTCTTATTGGAACAGCGGGTGGTGCAGCCTCAGTATCAGAAATGGGTAGCGAAGCTCCTGGGGTACTCATTTGAAGTAGTTTACCAACCAGGACTGGAAAATAAGGCGGCTGACGCGTTATCCAGGGCACCCCCAGCAGTACACTTAAGTCAGATCACGGCTCCCCCGATGATAGACATGGAAATTATTAAGGAAGAAACAAAGCTTGACCCTGCACTGCAAGAAATCACCCGAATACTAGAAGAGGGGATGGAAATACCCCATTACACCCTGCAGCAAGGGGTGTTGAAGTTTAAGGGCCGGTTGGTGATTCCAAACAAGTCCACGTTGATTCCTACGATATTACACACATACCACGACTCTGTGTTTGGGGGGCACTCGGGATTCTTAAGAACCTATAAACGGTTGACCGGAGAAATCTATTGGAAAGGAATGAAGAAAGACATCATGCGGTACTGTGAAGAATGTGCAATCTGCCAGCGTAATAAATCCTCGGCTCTATCTCCAGCTGGGCTACTGATGCCCTTAGAGATTCCAGACGCAATATGGAGTGATATATCCATGGATTTCATAGAGGGACTGCCGAAATCCAAGGGATGGGATGTGATATTCGTGGTGGTGGATAGGCTGAGTAAGTATGGGCATTTCTTATTGCTTAAGCATCCGTTTTCGGCCAAGATGGTGGCTGAAACATTTGTAAAGGAGGTGGTCAGACTACATGGATACCCAAGATCGATAGTGTCCGACAGGGACAAGGTTTTTTTAAGCCATTTCTGGAAGGAACTCTTCCGTTTGGCAGGAACTAAGCTGAACCGGAGCTCTTCCTATCACCCCCAATCCGATGGTCAAACCGAGGTGGTGAATAAGAGTATCGAAACATACCTAAGGTGTTTTTGTGGGGAAAAACCGGCAGAGTGGAGCCAATGGTTACATTGGGCAGAATATTGGTATAATACCACCTATCATAGTTCCATTGGAATTACCCCCTTTCAAGCTGTGTATGGACGCCTTCCCCCTCCTCTGATTTACTATGGAGATATGGAGACACCTAACTCAACACTAGACCAGCAGCTGAAAGACAGAGACATAACATTGGGAGCCCTAAAGGAACACTTGAAACTAGCCCAAGAAAGGATGAAGAAGCACGCCGACAATAAGAGAAGAGAAGTCGAGTTCCAAGAAGGGGATATGGTATTCCTCAAACTACGGCCTTACAGGCAGACATCCCTCAGAAAGAAGAGAAATGAAAAACTATCACCTAAGTTTTTCGGGCCTTATCGAATCTTAGAAAGGATCGGAAAGGTAGCCTATAAACTAGAACTTCCCGCAGCCGCTGCTATTCACCCCGTGTTTCATGTATCGCAATTGAAGAAAGCTGTAGGAAAAGGAGAGACTGTACAACCACTGAACCCGTACATGAATGCAAACCATGAATGGATTACACGACCGGAAGAGGTATATAGTTATCGTAAGAATCCAGCAACGAAGGAATGGGAAGCCCTGATCAGTTGGAAGGGATTACCCCCACACGAGGCAACATGGGAAAGCTGCACTGACATGAAATATCAGTTTCCAGACTTTCACCTTGAGGACAAGGTGGATTTGGAAGAGGAGAGTGATGCTAGGCCACCAATCCTATTTACATACCATAGGAAGAATAAGAAGAAACATGAGGCCAATGAAAGAGAGACAAGTGGCGAAAAGGATCATAGCCATGAGGCCAACCCGGAGGTAACACGTGTTGGAGGGGAGGAAAGCAAGGAGGATGGGGGACCAGAACGTGGGACCCACAGTTAGTTAGTCGTGGGCAATAAAAAGGGGACAGGAGGGCAGAAGAGGGGTACGGATGTTTTGATGCGATAGCGCAGGAGCAGGCACCTCCAGAAAGGGGAGGGTGGCACCAGGTTACCGTTTCTTTTTGTGTGCTTAAGTAGCCGTAGTTTGTAGGAGAGGAGGAAGGCATTACGAGTAGTGTTCTTGTTTACATTGTGTTCTTGGTTATTAAATTCTCTGTGTGTTTTATTTCAGCTGCTGTGTATTTTGTCAATCTTAGAAAGGCTTGTGATCTTAGTCTTTGAAGTGTTTTATTCCTTGATTTTGTGCTGTATTCTGTTCTTTGAGAAGTAAAAGAAAGGAACAAGGAAGTGTCTTAACATAAAGCTTATCTTTGAGCTTATTTACATGATGTTAATAAAAGGAAAATGCATTTTACCTGTAGTTTTCTGTTTGTTCTCTGAAGGTTTTGATGTAAAATTTGATCCAAAGTGCAACTCTTTGATATGTTTGCAGCTACTGTGGTCAGAGAAGATAATGGATTGACGTTAGAAAAGACCGGCAAAGAGGTATTGGGCTCCGCTTGTAAGGTTGTTATATCAAAGGATTCCACACTAATAGTTACAGATGGGAATACTCGGGAAGCTGTTCAGAAAAGGGTCATACAAATTCAAAAGCTTATGGAGGTGCTGGAATCATCCCTTATCTAATGCTGAGATATCCTACATTTCGAGGTTTTCTGCATTGCAGGATCCATTTCTGAGTAATATAAAAGAACAAAAATTTCCGTGATGAAGTATATTGCTTTGACGTTTAGTTGAATACACCAAGTGACATACTATTATCTATTCTGCAGAACACTGAGGAAAAGTTTCCGAAGAAGATATTGAATGAGAGAATTGCAAGATTATCTGGGCGAATTGCAATAATTCAGGTGATGATATTTTAAGAAACTGAAATTAATTACATCATCCGGAATTCGCAACTTACACCAGACTCATTCACTTTGTCCATATTCTAAATTGTAGGTAGGAGCACAAACTGAAGTTGAGTTGAAGGATAGACAGTTGAGGATCGAGGATGCTTTGAATGCATCAAAGGTGTACAGTTGGTCTGTTGTTCTTGAGAACATGAGTTCCAAATATCAGTTATAACCTTATGTTTATTGTAGGCTGCTATTGAAGAAGGTGTTGTTGTTGGTGGAGGTTGTTGTCTTTTAAGGCTGTCTACAAAGGTGGATGCTATAAAAAATGTCCTGGAAAATGACGAGCAGATGGTATTATCCCCCTCGGTTTACCCCAAAAATTTTCTGTTATAATTTCCTAATATTAAATATTAAGTTGTTTGCTAGATTATGATGATCACAGGGAGATTTGGTTTTTATTAGCATATCAACTTGACGATCACCTTAATACGTATGATGGATTCTCCAATTTGTTTATATTAATTGCACTGGTCAACTGCAGATTGGAGCCGAAATTTTCAAAAGGGCTTTGAGTTATCCTACAAAACTAATAGCGAGAAATGCCGGTGTCAATGGAAGTGTTGTTATAGATAAGGTCGCTGTGCACAAAGGAATTTGCTTCTAATTTGCGGTGTACAGTTTTTCTCTCTGTCGAGTCTAATCAATCATGGTAAAATTAATTTTCTATCTCACAGATTCTAAGTAACAATGATCTGGATTATGGATATAATGCCGCCACAGACCGTTACGAGAATCTAATGAAAGCTGGTATCATGGATCCATCGAAGGTTTATTAACTTTGTTCAGAGCTCTTTGACAGTCTTTGTTTTACCGTTCCAAATGGTTTTTAAGGATTTCCCAATTACAGAAAAGCATCCATCTTTTGGTGAAACCTGAAATTTTTAGCAGCTAAAGGAACTTGGAAAAATGTAGATTGATAGAGGTTGATTGAAAATATATTCCATCAGCCAACAACTCTTGCCCTAACTCTTTAGTTCTCTACTGAAATCTGGGACAGGTTGTTAGATGTTGCCTGGAGCACGCAGCTTCTGTTTCCAAAACTTTCCTGACATCCGATGCTGTTGTAGTTGATATGAAGGAATCACAGCTCATCCCAAGAAGAACACCGATGCCAATCTCAGGTAAATGAGTTAAAAAATATATATGCCTTTATTCTCTGATACCAATTCGTTTTGATTAACAAGCCTGCGCCTTTTGATATTATAGGAGGCATCGGACAATTGGGTCTCTAGCTCGACGGACAAGATCAAAGTATGTCGGAGTATTCTCAAGTTGAAGGAATTCTATGGGAGTACAGTTTTTAGTCAGCTTCCCGGTATTTTAGTCACCAGACAAATAGTTGCAGACTCGGGAGCCACCATTAAAAGGGCATGTAGCCCAAATTGTAGCAATAAACTTGCTGATCGGAGGCAAGTTGAGCAACAAAGTCAAAGACAAGGAGGCTTATAATTTGTAGAGAGAATGCCCTCCCTCTCTTCATAGATGAACATTTGATTAGAACATCCACAAGTCAATCAAAACTTGTTGCAACTCATAATCTCTGTAATGCATTTTGTTGATTGGAACGTAACTAGGATGAATGGCCAAATTTTAAGACTAGCTCTTCTTTGAGAACCATGTATGAGTTTAAAAAATATTTGTCCGACTAATGTTGTAATCTTACATCCAGAATGACGAATTTATTAATTTAAAATACTGTTTTAGTTATTTTTTTAAAAGAAAATTCATTAAGCAACAACCAAATCAGCAAAATCTCCTCATAAAAAACAGAGCAGATGACAGCCGGAATATTGTTCCCCCAAAATCAAACCAAACCCTCTTCCACAAAAGAGGAAGAAGAGACAAAGTCCAAAAAAGAGTTCCAAACCAGAGACGCGACCAACTTGGCTAGTGAGTAAACATGACGACGAAGATGAAAAAGAAAATGACGAATTTAGAAGTTTAAATACTACTTTAGTTCTTGAGTTTTATGTATTAATTAATTTGGATTTTTAACTTTCAACTTTGATTCAGTTTTTTTTCCAATATATCTATTCCTATCAAAATAATTCAAAGTTAACAGTAAATAAACTCAAAAAAAACCAAAATGAAAAGTAAAAGGCCAAATTGGGATTCGAACCATTTATAAACATAGCTCACCATTAAACATTCCTCTTGGCAGAAGGAGTTATGTTGATGATAAAGAAAAATCTTCATTGGCCAAAAATCCATTTTAACGTGCAATCATATATTATCCTCGAAGATCGAAAATTTCTCTTATCGTCGTCTCTCCCAAACATTTCCATTATCTTCTTCTCTCTCAGAATATCTCTCTTTGAAGGTTTTGCATCAACCACACACAATGCAAGCAGACACTCTAACAATACATCAGCTTGCTGTTCTTCATCCAGTGAGACCTTTCATTAGAAGTTCTTTCCCGCGCTCAAAGCTTTTCTCTACTTTCGCTTTCATTCCCAAAGCTTCACGCCAACGGGGCTCCTTCCGGTTGTCTCAGAATTCCTCCTTCAAGGTCCATATTTTGAATCATTGTTTGTAAAGTTACTCATTTTTTTTTTTTAATTTTAAATTTGACTTTCTAACTTTTCTCGTTATAATTTGAGCTTATTGGGTTTCAGGGTGTGCGGTATGACAGTCCAGTAATGGGTGCAATGGAGTTATCTGATCTTGAAGATGTGGATTTGTTGGTGGAGATGTGCATTACGCATACATTGCCACCGGCTCTAACGCTTAAGCAGGGTCTGGAGAGTATAACTGAGGCTATTGAAAAGTTTAAATTAGAATCTCCACGTTCTTCCCAGGGAGTTTTCAGGTTTCAGGTGCGGTTTTGTTTGTATTTCGATCATTTCTCTCGTGTATTTGTATTTGGAGGAACGAGCCTGAAAATGCAGCCAACATTTTAAAGGGTTGTCAGTAGTTTCTTTGTTTGGTTTGTACACTGTGAAACTGTAAAGTAATGATGAATTTGTAGGTGGCTGTTCCCCCGAGTGCGAAAGCTCTTTTGTGGTTCTTTTGTCAACCAGAGTCATCTGAAGTTTATCCTATCTTTTTCCTTTCCAATGAGAAGGACCCGACGATTAAGTCATTGTACTTGAATGATACCCGCGGTGTTTTTGGAATTGGTACTGCAATTTACTTTGCAAGCTTGTCTTCTACTTCATCAAAACAAAGTACATCGAAAAGGTTCCTTTCATTCCTTACCTCCAGTTTACTGGTTTAGTTACTAGAATCAGCATTACTTTAAAAGGAAAGCGTACGAGAATGCTGTATATGTTTTCTATTAAGGTAGTAGTCGTGAAAAAGATTATGCCTGAAAATTTGAAAAAGTGACGTGTAGATCTTTTTTTAACTGTTCTATTTTTTTTTCAAGTCATCCAATAAGTTGGGTTGAAATTTGCATTTTTGCGGATAAGCTGTGGTCCAACTTCGAAGTTTTGTGGAGAGTAGATCCACAATTTAGCTTTTGTTTGGTAAAATGCCTTTGACAAATTAATGTATCTTTCTATATTCAATCAATCAAGACATTAGATACTCTTTGAAAGGTTGTACGTTTAAATCCTTGCTGTTTCGAATGAAAAAATTAATGTATTTGTTCACCCCTTTTTCTTGAATTGTATTTTTTATCTCTGGTTTTAAGTTTTTAGTAGCATTGGCATTTACTGCATGTCTTAATTACTTGTAATTGAATACAATACCTGTTGTTATGGTTTCTTTACGGGTGTGCAAAATGCTGTTTTATCTGATTTACTATTCAATGTCACTGCAAGCTCGGCCTACTCAAGCGTGTTCTGTTACTTTTTACGAAGGTATCTCATGAATGATTCAGCTCCTATTATGGCTTATGGTTTTGTCAATGCTAATACCGGGGAGACATCTTCACTAAAGAACGAGGCTGATCATTCATACTTTTGCGTTCCCCAAGTAAATTTCTATCTGGATTTATTTAATGCCAGAATAATGACATTGATATGGTCATCCTGGTACATCAGTTAATTCTCTGGAGGCATATGTGCTTATAGTATCCTTAAATAATTATGATCTTCATAGATTGAGTTGAGTGAGTACGAGGGCATTTCTGTTCTCTCTGCAACACTTGCATGGAGTGAATCTTTCCCTTGTACATTTGAGGAAGCTTTCCATTCTTTGGGCTCATCTATCTACCAGGTATCTTGGGCCGCTTCTTTATGTTCATGCCATATTTCCCCAATTTCATTCCAGTCAGATATTGTTAGATCACTTGCAAGATCCTTATAACCATGATCTATTTTGTCTTGGATGTGGATCCTAAAATAGTAATCAAGATAATTGAGAACATGAAGTGATTTAGCTTTTATGGACCTGTTGACCAACATAATTATATTGTTCATGTGCTAGCTTGATAATACTAATTGATTGTTTTGTGGCATATGTGCAGATCAGTAATAATTTTCCATCTAGTGAAAACTGCCAGTACAAATATATGAGATCTTCATTAACTGCTTCAAAACTTGTGGATGGAACAAATCAGATGGTATGGATTTTAATTTTTGCAGATACTAACTTGATAGAACGTCTAGTTTGAATTATTGATTTTATTAGCTTTTAATTGATTAACCAGGTCTATGCATTAGGTAACAACTTTTTTCAGTTACTTGAAATATAGCTTGTTGCATTCATTAAGATTTATGCTACGGATATTGCCAATGCAAGATTTCAATCATCTTCCTGCTTTTTCACTTGTTTTCTTCTATCTTCTTTGACTGTGAGGGAGATGGAGATACATATGTTGGGTGGGTTGAGGGATGGAAATGACTGTAAGTTGATGACTCTCTTAATGCGTGGGTCCAACAACCTTGAGATCTGGGTTTGCATGTGGATCTCAAAGTTACATGGATAACAACGATATTTACTCTGTGCTATTGTTATGTTTCTTTCATGTTACAAGTAGCTTGACTATTCTGGTTTGATTGAACTTAATGACGGTTTTTCTTTACCCTCAAAATCACTTAGACAAAACAATATATTCCTAGAAAGCATAGAAATTATACGGAGCTGTATGTTTCAGTTCCCATCATTCTCATTTAAGAGTACAACTATTGTAGGCATACATGAAGGTGCTTTCTGTAGCTGGTGAAAGTGTCAGGACTGGCATCATGGAAATGGTATCTTCTCTTTCTGGTAATCTTTCATCCTTCAATCATTGGATTCTTGATTTACTTTGGCAGAGTTACTGCTATAGGTTTCAAACTTGATATTATTTTTAGTTATGGACCTTACTATCAGTTTTATAGCTTGTCGTTGTTGTCTGTTAATCCATCTGGATTACGAAAGCAAAACTAAAAGCATATTAGCAACTGATGGTTTGTGCATATTTGAAAACTATAATGTCTTTTATTTTTCTAATTGTAAAGTGGATCTAATAGCTTCCGATATCCACTTTTATAAATCAATAGTATGAATAAGTTCGGTTCACATTTCCTTGTTCATCAAGCTTTGCAGTTAAGAACAACAGTAATAAAATAATGAGCCTTTAATGAATATTTCGACTATAGCCCTCTGGAAATGAGTACAAATGGAACATGCTCCAGTAAAACAAACATTGTTCATGCCAGTTCAACATGTCAGATGTGTCTATGGTTCAACTTAATAACCATCACAATTATTGCAGGAGTCTTCACTCTTCCATCAGTTCTGCATTAGGGTTTCACCAAGTGTTGCCGTTGCATGTAATATGGTGAGGTTCCAAGCTTCTGAAAGTGCCGAACGGTTTTAAATTATGATTGTCCGTCCTGCTTAGATTGTTCGCAAGTGGTTCACTATTAAGTGATCTGTAACTTCTCTATCTTTCCAGTTATGTTTTTTATGCTTGTAGGCTGTACTCGTGCCTGCTACTTGCTTTTAAAGTTTAGTTGTTTAGTTTCATTGAAAAATTATCACGTAGATCAGTTATTTGCTTTTCCTCCTGTCATTTTTCCTACGCAACTTTTGAATTGGGTGGTGTTTCACTGTGGTTTTCAACAAAATTCGTTAGTTTTGTATATTATCTGAGCCAATGATGTTGGTGCTCCCCCTGGGACGAGGCTAGCAAGCCAACCTGTTTTCTGAATCAAGATTGAACATGTCCTATTGATTCATTGTTATGAAGTTGTTTATTGTTATTATATTTTTCATAAGAAACAGAAAGGTCTGTATCAATCACAAAATGAACAGCCTAGAGGCAGAGAGGCGAGGACCCCTCTCCCAAAAGAACCAACACATCATAGCCCCCCAGTTATGGAGGATTTGGGCAAGACTGATCCTTGTATCTTAGAGTCCATAAAAAGAACCAATTTTTAAAATATCGTTATAAAGTTGTTTATTCTCCATCTAACAATGACCCTTTCAATCATCAGTTGGATCATATCAATGAAACTGGCCACTCAGAGCAACAGCATGCCAACATTAATGCTCTCTGGGCATCGCTCATAGTTGAAGAATGTTCTCGTCTTGGTTTGACGGTATGTATACTATTCATAAATATTCTCCATCAACATAGATGCAGACAGATCTGACTGTTATTCACTCTAGTATTTTTGCATAGCTCCTGGATCAAGATCATCCCCTCTTGCCATCGCTGCTGCAAGTCATCCCCTGATAACATGTATTGCATGCTTTGATGAACGCTCTCTTGCTTTTCATGCGATTGGGTATGCCAGAGGATCTCATAGCCCAGCAGTAGTAATCACATCATCTGGAACTGCTGTTTCAAATCTTCTTCCTGCTGTGAGTCATATTGAGCATATCATGAAATAGTACTCACTATTTTCTGAATATTAATTAAACAGTCTCTAACCTATGTAATGAAGTCACCTACGTCTTTCCAATGCTTTGGAGGCTTGGACTCCTGTTGAGGACATGAAATTTCTTCTGAGCTTGACAAATTCAAGCCCAGGTTTGCATTGCCTAAGGATCTCTACTTTTGTATATAGTTAAGAATCGAATTTGGCTTCTCTCTCTCTTCTTAAATGAAAAACAATCCTTCTCTCTATAATCAGGCATAAGTATATTGAAGAAGAAAAGACTAGCATTGAAACATTTGGTCTCCAAAGCTCAAGAGTTGTCAAATATGTATCCTGGCACTAAATTTTTGGTCCAACTTTCTTGGTGGATTTTGAATCAAGGATGCCTTTTTTTTTCCTAATTGAAGCTTTTCTATCTTCGTTTCAGTTGGTTGCAAAATGGAATCTCTGATACCAGTTTTAGAATTTTAGTGCAGAGCAGACTAGTTTACATTTTAAATGTATTTTTCAATTAGTAAAGATTCATCAAGCAGTACATTCAGAACTCTCATATCTGGAGATTGGAAAATGATTTACAGATATGTGAACAATTACTAATTAGAAAGTTAGATGTATAATTGCTCAATAACCAATAAACTTGGTGGTTAACTTAACTAAATTTACATTTCTGGTTATCAGAAACGAAACTAAAATGTAGCTGTTTTGATGATTAGGCTCTTTAACCAGCAGTTATCTATTTGAGCAGCCTACACGAGAGGAAATTCTGTAATTTTGTCTCAACTTGTAATTGGTAATTTTGTAGGTTGTTGAAGCTAGTCAAGACTTTCTTCCTCTTTTATTGCTCACAGCTGACCGTCCCTTGGAGCTACAGGATGCCGGAGCAAATCAAGCAATTAATCAGGTAGTGAAATTAAATTGCTGATTTTCCTATTGTATTTCTACCTTTTATTGTTTATCCCTTTACTGATACAAGTTTTTTGTTTAAAATAGTTTAATGTGATCTAGTATTAATGTTGGCATCGCGGTCAAATTGTATTGCTGTTAAAAAGATGTCTTTTGTCACAATCACTTATGTGGTAGCGACAAAATACAATATCTGCGACAACCAAGCATATGAGAAAGCTACATAATTATGATGCAACTAAAATGCTAGAGTCCTTTAACATTCATTTGGCCTCTGACCTATACTGATCTTAGTGTGTAGTTAATGATTTTAGAGTTAAAAGGCATTCTTTTTCTTTTCATAAGTTGAGGCAATAGCATGCTCTACCACATTCCAGGATATTGAGAAGACTACCGTTCGGAGCGTTGTGTGTTTGGTTCATGTTTTATTTTTCTTGTCTGGTGGATGCCAGACATCCAATATTTAACTTACAAGTTTTTTCATGGTTTATCTGATTCAAGTATTTGAAGTTGTCCATAGGTAAACCATTTTGGTTCATTTGTGAGGTTCTTCTTCAGTCTTCCTGCCCCAACTGATCAAATTCCCGCCAGAATGGTACTTACCACTCTTGATTCTGCTGTACATTGGGCAACTTCTTCACCCTATGGCCCCGTTCACATAAACTGTCCATTTAGAGAGCCACTGGAAAATAGTCCAAGCCCATGGAATTTGAGTTGCTTAAATGGATTACACATTTGGTTATCAAGCACTGAAGTTTTTACCAAATATATTCGACTTGAAGCATCTCCAACGTCTATTGATACTTTTGGTCATATGGCAGAGGTTTTGAAAGTAATCCATGGAGCCAGAAACGGAGTTCTACTTCTTGGATCAATTCAATCAGAGGATGAGATATGGGCTGCTTTTCTATTGGCCAAACATATTTCATGGCCCATAGTAGCTGATGTATTGTCTGGTTTACGATTAAGAAAGAGTTTGTCTCCCTTCCTAGAAATGGAAAATAACTTTTTCTTTATTGATCACCTTGATCATGCTTTGCTTTCAGACTCGGTGAGAAAATGGCTAAAATTTGACGTGATTATTCAGGTAATACTTTCTCACATATTTTTGTTCTTCTCATGCTCTCTTCTCACTCTCCTTAAATTAAAGCCCAACGTAATCCTCACGTAATGATTTTAAGGTATTTTGTTGATCATTATCCACACTTTTGTAAGGTAGCTTATAATAAATGAGAAAAGTCAACCTTAAATTCATCTAATATAGAATTGTAAAAATTGTAGTATGGTATAACTATCTTTTATTTTATCTCCATGAAAAGTTGAGCTAAATGGTGAACTGGAGCCATTTTGGGAATTAGTTTTAAGGTTCTGAAATGAAGACAGCTACTAAGTGGCACCTGCTTCCTTCAATTTACCACTTAGGTCATATTCAAATTCAATGAAGAAAAAGACTTCCAAAAATCACTTTGATATGTCTTGTCGGTCTATTGATTAGCTCAATGTTTCAAAATGTTTACAGATTGGAAGCAGGGTAACAAGCAAACGTGTTTCAAAGTTGCTTGAGGAATGCAGTCCCTGTTCATACATTATGGTTGATAAGCATCCAGGTCGTCATGATCCATCACATATTGTAACCCATAGAATTCAAAGCACCGTCTTAGAGTTTGTTGGTTGTATACTTAAAGCTAATTTTCCTCTCAATAAGAGCAAGTTGACTGCTACTTTACGAGCATTGAATATGATGGTAATTTAACTGATCTCCAGCAGTAGATTTTCATTTATTTTTGTTCTGGAATCGTATCTAGGGGAACTAGCATAACTGAGAATAAAGTGAAACAATATAGAAGGTTAGTATACTGATGTCAAACTGAAAGCCACAATCCGTAGTTTGCTTACTTTCTTTTTGAGCAAACTTGTTTACCTTCTTTTTGAGCAACAAGGATCTATACCTCGAATAGTCCATTCTCCTCAAACTAGATGAACTTCAGTTTGTTATTCATCTCCTACAAGGCAATATTTTCTTTTGTGTTATGTGATGGTGAAACAATGTTTGTAATCTTCTGATGTTATAATTAGATTATGATTTTTGTCTTATCAAAGAACGTGGTGATGTTTGAGGATTTCATGGTTGCACTTCCCATTTTTTTCTCATTTTCAGAATGATTTCACCTATTTTACAGGTTGAATGGGAAATTCAATTTCAAATTTCTGCTAACTACTCCCTATCTGAGCCAGAAGTTGCTCAGGTAATCTCAGAAGCACTTTCATTTGATTCTGTTCTGTTCCTGGGGAACAGCATGCCAATCCGCGATGTGGATATGTATGCATATGGTTGGACAAAATGCAACGACAGTGTAGCTGCTATACCATTAAACTTACAAATGCCATTTTACTGGACATGGACTTCTGGAAATAGGGGAGCCAGTGGTATTGACGGACTTCTTAGCACAGCAGTTGGTTTTTCTGTTGGATGCAACAAACGAGTACGTCACTAGAATTTGTTTGTACAATTTTACTTTCCAACGGATCACTTACAGGGCTTATGGATTATATAAAGGACTATGCCGGTTCATTATATATGTCATGGTAATGCAGTTTCAAATTTCTCTTCCAATATATCGTGTTTCAAGTAAGGTAATGGCCAGGCCATGTACAAAATCTACATAGATATTGCATTATTGTACCTGAAAATCTTTTGTTCTGTTAATATCAAACAAATCATGGGACACACTATTCTTTCCCCTTTTGAGTGAGTATTGTTTGGCAAGACAACCATAAGGGAACGTATTGACATAATAATTATATACTTTGATTTTGCTTATGTTTCTATTCCATGAATCTTGTGGGTATTTTTAGATGAGAATATATATGGTTATTTCTTCATCTTTCTTTTCTCCTCAATCCTTTCATGTTTCAATCAACATTCAGGTGCTTTGTGTAGTTGGAGATGTTTCTTTCCTTCATGATACAAATGGCTTAGCAATTCTGAACCAGAGGTATGAAAATGAAAGGAAAAAATATATCTTAGTCTTTGTGTTACGTTATCTTAGTCCTGTGTTATGTTCGGTATTTATTTATCCTAGAAGCACAATGGATTCTAGAAAATAGATCGACTTCTCTGATAGTCTACAGATTGATGAGCGAGAAAGATAACAGAACTTTCCACAATTCCAACGATATCCATGAAAAAGGACAAATAAATGAAATGTAGAAACATAAAATCCAAGCACATTCGAGAGATCGTGAGAACCTCTCCAAGTTCAGCTACTTGCAAAACTCTTCACCCCCCAAAATTAAGCCTCCAAAACCTACACAAACCCCGTGGGCTAGGTTTGCGCTTCTCATGCAACAAAATCCCACATTCCACTAATGATTTTTCAGTTGTGAAGTCTTTTTGCTACCCCTCCTTACATACGTGTGTATAACTGGGGGTCTCACTTGTTACCTAAACCGTGCTTCTATTTTCAGGAATTAACATCCTTGAAAATAGCTTTAGGTTTTTCTATCTTTTCCTTTTCTTCTTTTTTGTTTTTGTTTTTGTTTTTGTCTTTGTGTTATTTTATCGTTTATCTCATTTGGTTGATGTCTTTTCACTTTTAGTTACAGATTTTATTTTTTTTATTTCATTTATAGAAGGGCATGCCACTTTCGCTGAAGTATGGACTCTTTGGCCGCTTATATGATTTTGAGCAATACTTATGTAGATATGTGATGCACCCATCTTTATCTATTCCAATCCCAACATACTCAAAAAATAAATTACTATATTTCAAAAAAGAAGTTATTAAAATAACACTTTGGTAGGATACACAAAGATAGTTGCAGCTTAAGATACACATAAGCTTCTTCCTATTATTTTTCCTTCGTTATACTTCCATTAAAAAACATTGTCATGCTAATTGTTTAGTTACTGTTTCTGAAGGATGACGAGGAAACCTGTGACTGTCGTTGTAATCAATAATAATGGTGGGGCAATCTTCAGTCTCCTTCCTATCAAGGACAAAGTAGATGCAGCAATATTAGACCAATTCTTCCATACCTCTCACCAGGTTTCACTCCGAAACCTATGTGTGGCACATGGGTAAGAAATCTGTATATACCTTAATATATTGTAATTGAATTTTCATTTAACACGCTTTTGTCTCTTGTTGTTCATGCATAACCATGATTTAAGTGTTGTAACGGAAATTAATTGGTCTATGTAGTTCTTACAAACAATTTTTTATGTTAAGTCTTCTGTTACTGTTACAAATAAGGTCCTGCAGGATTTCCAACAAGCAGATTCTGTTAAATTTTTAGATTTGTCAGATTCTGAATTCGTTGCAACTCGAGTAGTGTTAATTCTATTATATTTAACTTTTTGGGCCAACCACGTCTAGTATGAGAGCTTGATGCAGTAAAAATGTGTAAGTTGCATGCTCGTGAGAGTAGGAGGAAGGCTGGTGGTGGTTTGGGGGTCTGGTAGGGATCCTAAGAATTTTAATAATCTGATATCAGATTCTCTTTGTACTGGAGGTTCAACTAAAAGTCAGGTGCTTAATGAAAAGTTAGTCATTGAAACAAATCAAGGCTCTCGGTTTTGTGTGTGGGGTTTGGAAAGATTTCCCTTGAAACAATTACCAGATGAGTTCCTTAGCCTAGGTGTGAACTTGAACTAGGCGTTCAATGAGTACATATAAATAGACAATTCCGGAGGCTAAGGTATACTACTGATGCTAGTGTAATCTTGGATAATTCACAAGCAATTTATGTGGGTGAGGATTTTTTTTTTAAATCAGAAACAAAGGTTATAATTTAAGGAATTTTTTAAAGCAAAAAACGAGCTTTTACTGAGAAAATTGAAAAAATGTACAACATACAAGGACAAACTCACAAAAAGGAGAATTGTAACTCGATCAACTAGGTAAAAGTTTTAAGAAGTTGTCTTTTTTTTTTTTCGCTCTGCATGTTTATCTTTATCTTAGTTAACTCCTGCCATATTCTGTGTCAATCTTGGTTCATTTTTAACCTGAAATTGATATACAGCCTGAAGCATTTACATGTACGGACAAAGATGGAACTTCAAGATGCTTTATGTTTGTCTCATCATGAAGAAAATGACTGCATAATCGAGGTCGAAAGTTCCATTGATGCCAATACTGCCTTCCACAGGTTTGTTAAAAAGAATTATTCAAATTTCTTTAGGTTGTTGGATTTTTCTCCCTTCATTGGAAAAATAAAACATCTTTCAGGGTTATAACTGTTATTTGCTGTTAACACTTAATGTTTTCCATACCAGTGTCTTGAGGAAGTTCACTTGTCAAGCAGTAGATCATGGTTTACGCATCTTTTCAAGGCTTTATTCTGAAGAATCTGTTTCACCTGGACTCTTCCTTTGCAAGATTAGTAGAATGGAATGCACATTGTTCAGGTGTGTATTAGGTTATAGATGCCCTGAGTAGCTAAGATACCTGTAATTAGAGAACTTTGGTTGACTAAATTCCCGTTCCCCTCTTTCTTTGGATGGTAGAATCCCGCTATGTGCTCCACCTACGACTTCATCTAGTTCTATTGATCAAGTCAGACGGGGGTTCTTCCGAGAAGGTTTTATTTTGTCTTTGTTTCTGGAGGATGGGAATCTTGGGCTTGGTGAGGTTAGTTCTACTTATTCGTCGAAGCGGAGTGCCTCTTTATTTAAGATTGATGATCCTGATATGAACCTGCCATTACAATCGTATTACCCCTTGGGAAAGAGTAGGGTGAGTACATTACTAAATTACTTAATTATCTGGTGCTATTGAACAGGTTTCACCCCTTGACATCCACAGAGAGAACCTACTAGATGTGGAAGAGCAACTTAAGTGTCTGATTCCTATATTAAAGGGAGCCAAGATCAGCAGCTCCATTCCTCTGCTACGGGGCTCGTTTTCATCTTGGATTTTCCATGAACTGGGAATACCAGTAGGTGCTCCTATGTTCCAGCTTATTCAATTTTTGTCGTTTGAAATCAAAATGTCAAATCAATAAAAGGACTCTTTTTCACTGTGAACCATATACAGCCAAGTTCAATCTATCCAAGTGTTCGATGTGGTTTGGAAATGGCTGTTCTCCATGCCATAGCAGGGAGAAAAGGTTGCAGCTTGTTAGATGTACTCCAGCATCAGTTAGATGAAGAAAAGAACTTGACAACTTCGTCAAAAGTTCAAATTTGTGGGCTTTTGGATTCCGGTGGAACTCCATCTGAGGTTGCTTATGTTGCTAAGACACTGGTCGAAGAAGGATTTCCTGCTATCAAGTTAAAGGCAAGCTGAATTGCCCTTTTCTGAAGATTACCTTTTATTCTCTTTTTGCGCCGGGAACCATATTATTCTCTCTATCATGTATCTCAAGATATGTTGGTTTATAGCAACTACATGACTTCCTAATAGTTTTAACCTTAAACAATTGCAGGTAGCCCGACAACGGAATGTCATGTATGATGCTGCTGTTGTACAGGAAGTAAGGAAGAAGCTTGGCAACCAAATAGAACTCCGCGTTGATGCCAATAGGAACTGGAGCTATGAAGAAGCTCTTTTATTTAGCTCTTTGGTGAAGGACTGTGGCCTCCAATATATTGAGGTTCGTGAATGTCTGATTAAATCTCATATATCTGGAATGATTGTGCCATCTAAAATTGTGTGAACTTTTAAAGAGCTACTGAGATCTTATTACACAGTCATCATTTATTAAATATGTTTACATGCTATACTTTCTTTGCATTTCCTGTTATTCTGGTTATTCTTTTATTAATGTAGCCATGTTCCTCTTCAATTTCTCAACTCAGGAACCAGTTATGGACGAAGATGCTATTATTAAATTTTGTGAAGAGAGTGGTTTGCCTGTTGCACTGGATGAAACTATCGATCGTATTCAAGATAATCCTGTGAAAGAACTTGCCAAGTATGCCCATCCAGGAATTGTTGCTATAGTAAGTGACTTGTAAAACCTCATTTCTGCAAGTAAAACGTGCAAGAGTAGAATCAGCTATCCAAATCCACAGTGAAATAGATCTCCAGAACTAATTCAATGGTCAAATATAAACAAATACTATCAACTTTATATTGAAGATGCCCTATAGACCCTCTAGTGGCTCTCGGTCTCCATTTGTTGTGTATTTTGGATAGAGATTGTGCTCACCTTTTCTCTTCTTGTCCTCTTACCGAATTGTTGTTCCCTGCATCATATGTTCATGGCCTGACTTCATGTCTAATGTAGAAGAAAAGAATATAGGTTTCCAGGTCACCTCATTATAGTGAAGAGCCACGAGAAGGACACAATTTAAGAATAGCTGGAGAACTATAAAACAATTTAGAATAGCCTGAAGAAATATAAATAATATTAAAATATATGAACCAAATGTATCGTTATTAAAGATTTTCTGTTGTGAGGCTTCACATCCTTCACATCACTTCAGCATATATGACGTACTAAGATCTTGATTTTGATCTGTTGCATTCTACCTTCTAGGTTATAAAACCAAGTGTCGTTGGCGGATTTGAAAATGCAGCATTAGTAGCGAGGTGGGCACAGCAACATGGAAAAATGGCTGTTGTTAGTGCTGCATTTGAAAGTGGTGTAGGTTTGTCCGGATATGTACACTTATCCTGTTATCTGGAGCATCAGAATGCAGAAGTAAGAAAACTGATGAATATTCAACCAGCCCCATCTATAGCCCACGGTCTAGGAACTTACCGTTGGCTTGAAGAAGATGTAACTGTCAATCCTCTCAGAATTCGCCGTGATCCTCATAGTGGCATTATTGAAGCATCTATTGCTGAGGCTAATCAACTTTTAAAAAATTTTCAAATCAACCAGAAGTTTGTTTGTAGAAAATTTACTGACGGGCAAGTTCGCAGCTACAGATTAAGTGTAGACTCAAAGGGGTTCTCTTATTCAATTAAAGTTCTAGAGGTTGGACAAAGAACAAACGTAAGTAAGAGTTTTTGTTTTGAACTTTTCAATTTCTGTTCTGTTTCGCAGTTTATTTCCAGAATATAAGCATCTTCATGCATTTGTAGCATCCATTTATTTGTTATCATCAAGCCTGCTTAACAACAATCGTGACTTGTATCATTATTTGCTTATATTCCCCCTACTTAGAGCTTGTGCAGGATAACGTGCTCTTCTTTCTTCATGGATTTCTTGGAACTGGTGAAGACTGGCTTACAATCATGAAAGGCGTCTCAGGTTCAGCCCGATGCATTTCTCTTGACCTGCCTGGTCACGGGGAATCAACAACAGAAAAGAACGATTGTGATGTTCATGGTGTGGAGGAACCAAGTTTTTCAATGGAGGTTGTTGCTGATCTAATGTATAAGTTGATTCAACATCTTGCTCCTGGCAAAGCTATAGTTAACATTGTAGGGTATTCAATGGGGGCTAGGATTGCCATGTACATGGCCCTGAGATTTGGTGATAAGGTTGTTTATGAACCCCACTAATTTTTCTAAGTTTTCATTTATGTTTTGGTCCTTAAGAAAGATTGATCTCTGTTTTGAAGATTGGAAGAGCTGTTATAATATCTGGAAGCCCTGGATTAAAAGACAAGATGGCAAGAAAAATCCGTAGAGTTAAAGATGATTCTAGAGCACGAATTCTTAAGCTCTATGGCTTACAAAGCTTTCTGGAAGCGTGGTATGGTGGGGAACTATGGAAAAGGTGATTTTTTTAGTTTGATTTTATCACCACCTTGAATCCCATTGTCATGCCCCATTCCTATGATCTTGTACTTTTGATCTGAGCAGTTTAAGAGAACATCCACATTATAGTAAAATTATTGCCAGCCGATTGAAGCATGATGATGTGCAGCATCTGGCAAAAGCTCTATCTGAATTAAGCATTGGAAGGCAGCCGTAAGTTTAAAATGGGTGACCTTCGTATATTTTCATTTTTCAGCTTCTAAAATATAAATCACAATTACAATTAGCGACAATCTTGGTGAGAATGCACCAAATCTCCTTTATTGCTACAACTCTGCATGCCTATTCAAACTACGGACTGATCTACTCAGAAAGTAACACCTTTGATTTTGCAAGTAGGTTATAGATACCAATAAAATCTTGAACCTATAGCGTCGTTTCCCTCCCTCCGTCTCTCTCTCTCTCTCTGAAATGAGGTTTTCATTGGTTTCATTGATTTAGAGAAAATTAAAATACAAATTTAGACCTTCTTGTGGTTTACAAGAAAATTCCGCAGCTAGAGATAATTACAGAAAAAATGTAGTTAGCTTTGTTATTTACATCTCTTGGATCTTTTTCCTTCTCTTTGAACATTTGCGAGTTGCTTCCTAGTTAGATGGAGGTGTGAATGTTTGGACTGCGTTCATCCTAAGGATTCTAGCTTTCCGTTTGAATCGATAGCCAATTAACGCAAGTCCTCGACAAGACCATTGTAGGTTAAGCTTCCATAAAAGGGCCTTGAGAAGTGAATGTGGTTCTGACCGCTGATTCTCGGCTAGAAAACTCACCCCATTGAATACCGACTTTGCTCACGGATTTTTTTTTTTCAATTTATAATTTAGTTTCATTGTGAAGAAAAAAAACGTTGATAGTTGAAATAAAGGGAAATCAAATTAAAGTTAAAATACTATAATCCTTAGAAAGTTGTTTACTTCTGCACCAAATAAAGCAAGAAAAAAAGTCGATTCCAAATTATGGGGTCAATTATCTCAAGTATTCTTTCCCTCTTCCCCATGGTAGGCAATTGTGGGATGAATTAAAATGCTGCGAAACACCTCTTTCGATCATTGTTGGGGAGAAGGATACAAAATTTAAGATAATTGCACAGAAAATTCTATCTCAAATCAATATGAGCAAGAAGATCAAAGATGAACCAGTTGTTGATCTCCATGAAATAGTTGAGATCCCGGACTCGGGACATGCTGCCCATCTGGAGAATCCTCTTGCTGTTGTCAATGCATTAAGTAGATTTCTAATAAGGAGAAGAACACAGCACTCTTCTAACGTGGATTTAGCAGGTACCACGTTTACAATCTTTGACATTCAAAAGTTAACATTGATGTTGATGATGATAAAAGTAACAACCTCAAGCTTATTCTAAATGGCTTGGCATTTATCTTGCTTATTTGTTAGGTCAAGTGGCAATTACACATGAGAGCCACCTTTTGTAAGGGTACTGCTGTATATGTTCGGCATCAAATAAGAGGTAGGTATCATATTCTACAAATTAGGAGGTTGTTCAAGTCCTGGACACGTCATATGCCAAAATGTATAGATGTTGAACATTTTATTGTCACAGCCTCGCTGGCAATTATATCCTTCTGTTATTAAGTTCAGTCATATACAATTTTTTTTAATTGCCTACAATTATTGCTTTGCTGTTATTTTACTGTGGGAGTGATCTCTCTGAACTGCCTTGATAATCTTGTATGTTATTGTGAACTGATTTTACAAAGAAATTAGATCTACACCTTAGAGATGAACACGTCCTCTGATAGCGAGGCTTCTTGTTATATACAATTAGGTTTGAGAAACATATAGCTAGATCAGAAAATAATATATTAAGCTGTTAGAACGCACCGAGATAAAAAGCGACATTTCTTACTGAGCCATACTAGGGCTAGGAGTTGGACGAAACTTTATTAGGATAAAGTGCTGGAGCAGAAATATCGAAAGGAACAATGAACTCATAGTTTAAGGTGGAAAATAATAATCCAGCTTATAGAAAAATTCTTCCCAAGGATTGCGATTCTTCTGTCTAACTAGAAAATGAAATTTCCATTCTTTTGTCAATGTCTTTCTGTTTACTTGATAAAAACACAAGGTTTTGGATTGGAAAATAATTCAAAATATTCCCTTTTGTTTGTTACAACAAGTCTTGGATTGTAGGAACTCTATTGATATAGGAAACGTCCGAGAAGCTCCCCCCTGAAACCAATATGGTCGAGAAAGAAACGAAGTAGGGAAACGTCCAAACATATCTTAATCATGCCATTGTCTCAAGTTAAAAACTGTCTGAAACAGAGCCCAAAACAATAAAACTACAGCTGAGGCCATAAATCCCAAAGAATAGTAGCTGAAAAACTTGGCAATTTTTGGCTTATTAGTAGCAAGCATCAAGGCATTGAGTGCCCCTGAGAATGCCATGACAATTGAAAGTAAAAAGGCATGAAATGTTGATGGAAGGCCTTTGAAGATTATAGCAGGTACAAGATTCCCATTCACTTGCTCATAAGGAAACAAGAGAATAAGGGTGACTGTTTTGAAGGATAAACACAATATACAATACAGGAGATTGGTTGAAACGTCCAAGCTTGAACATGTTTTACCAAGGATATGGAAATGCTGGGCAAAACAAGTATCTGGACTTGTATTGATATCTCTTCTGTTCTTCATGGTAAGAAAATATAAGGGAACTTTCATGGGGAATCTGTGTTATTTTGACATATTTATAAGCACGTAGAAGAGTTTATTCTGAAGCTGCTTCTGGTGGGAAATTTCTTATCCAGACATGACCCATGAAAAACGAGTCTTTAATGGGAATATTACAAGAAACTTCCTAAAGCATGGCTGTTGATTTTTGAAACTTCTGGGAATGGGAGAGGAAGAAGACGAAAAATGTCAAGAAAAGAGTTGAAGTGGAAAGGGTGTAGGGACTACTACAAAGTAAATGTAAGAGAATCCAAGGTAGGCAAGGAAATATAAGTTTTCCACCAACATGAAGACAAATTTCTTTCAGAGAGCGCTATTTGATTTGTGTTTGCTTGGAAATTGCCAAGAAATTTCCTCTCCATTAAATTCACTGTTAATATTAGGGGTTTCTCAAAAATAATTAAAAACAAACAAACTATTTATGTCTCAAATAAAAAGAAAAAACACACAAAATTTCATTAAACATAATTCAGAATTTGGTAGAAATGACATCTCTTGTTTCTTACGATGGCCCATTTATATCAACAATGTAGGCTTCCAGCCTCTCTAATTGGGCTTTTATTCTTGATTTATTGGGCCGTTAATGGGTGCATTAACTGGCTCAATTGAAATCCATCAAAATACCATTCGTACTAAAAAATAAATAAAAAATCATTAATTTAACAAATAATCATTGAAACAAAATTTTATAAATAAATAACTTTAAAGTATCTACATAAATATTATTCTTAACATGTATCTTGAAATTTGTAAATAAAACTTTTATAATCAATGCTCTACAAATAATATAATCTTTCCATCACCTTTTGAAAGTTTTCTTTTATAATGTATTGATGAAAGTTTATTTCTTTTGAAATATTCGTTCATCTCGTCTTAATTTCTTCGTTACTCTATATATGTAGTGTTTAAAATGTCTGATTTTTTTATATATATAAATAGATCAATGATGAAGAATAAAATTGAAAATTTAACGACACGGTAGAAAGACATATATAACAAATTTATAAGTTGAAAAAGATTATTAAAAACATATTTATAGTTTAAAAACTAATTAGGCAAACATGAAAGTACATAAACTAGGCTTAATTTAACCTATTTAAAATCAAATATAGAAGTTAGTGGCCATAATATTCTTCTAATCAAAGTAACTTCCATGATATTTAACAATGCAACAACAACAAAAGAAGAATATGATTAAATTAAAGTGAAGCAATGTAATATTTTTATCAATACTTATACTTTATTAGTATTATTATTTTTGAAAAACACCCTATGTTAGAAAGAACAAAAAAATTCAACAATATAAGTAAGAAAAACATGGAGATTTAGATTTAACCATAAGTAATGTGTGGCTTTACACATCTCTACCTTTAATAAGTAAAACACTTCCTTTGGGTATTAAAGGCTTCAAGGAACTTTACTTTCTTTAATAAATAACATGACAAAATAACTATATATATATATATATATATATATATATATATATATATATATATATATATATATATATATATATATATATATATATTCTTAATAAGAAAATGTTAATTTAAAATAATCACATATGGACAGATAACAAAAGGAATTTGGCAAACCCTTTTTGGTATTTAATGTGTATATCGTTAATGGCCTAGTCATTTTGGTAACATTTGTGGATAAGATTGTGATATTAGTGTGTGAGAAAAGCAATATGATATTATTGTGAGTCAAAATTAATTTCAAACATATATTTTTTCAAGATTTTCTGTTTGGAGAAAAAAAAATGTTTTAATTTCATCCATCGGTAGTGAAATGTTTTATAATTTGTTATTACATGCGTGTTTTTTTCAGTTTTTGAATCAAAATATTTATAAAATATATAATCGATAAAATTTGAAATTTTGGATTTTTTTTAAATATCTTCAACAATTTTTGAATTTAGAATTGATTTTTTTTAAAAAAAAAAAATTGGTATAAGTTGATGCACACAACAACATCTAATCCAATGTTTTTTCAAAAGAAACGTGATATTTAGTTTTTTAGGACATTGTACATTAACTATGATAGTTACACATGTATATATATATATATATATATATATATGAAAATAACACATTATGAGAAATTGCATGACACGATTTTTTTTGTTAGAGACAATACACAATAGAGGGAGAAAATGATTAAAGCTTGAGGTTCAAAGAGAGATCCCACTTGTGTGGTGAAGAAAATTAAAGTTGGATTCCATATGAAAAATTGGGGGTTGTAAGAGAAAGTACTTTTTGATAGCCAAAAGTGAAAGAAAAAGGCTAAAAGTATGAAAACAACCCTTCATCAACCTATCTCATAATGCTACATGCAATCATATATATATATATATATACATATATATGCTTGCATTAAATTCACAACACTTGAGGAATATCTATCATCCCTCACTTGTCAACCTAACTCTCAAACCTTTATTCAATAACTTTGAGACATGTACTAGTTTAATACAAAAGAAATGTGCCTACATTCTTCAAATGGATTGGTTTCTTTCTTTCTTCCTTTCTTCTTTTCAATATACAATATAATTTAGGAGTTGAAAAAGTAAAACGTAATTAGTATTCACTTGCTGTAACATTCGAGTTCAAAAAAGGTACATGAATAAACTGAGATGATAAGATCAAAACGAGAGAGACCCTGAAGATATAAGAAAGTAATTTGGTTAAAAAAATGTTTATAAGAATTTAAAAGTTACTATACTTATATTAACAAGATCTATATTTTTTTTTTTTTTTGCTAACTCAATCATACTTCCAAATAAGCAAGTTTAACTTAGAGTACGATCCTGCATATATTCAGTAATCTAAAAAAAAAAAAAACTATTCTAAGAAACATGTGAGGTAAGACGACTAAATTTGTGATGATAGTTTTGAAAGTTAAAAATATTATAAATAAGTTATCTTTGAATGAAATAAACCATTGATCAAATATGTTAACTTTACCATAACGTAACTCGTTTAGGGGCATATACTATGACCTAATGCATATCATATGATTTAATTTACCTTTCATTTTTCACATGCTATTGAAGATTAATAGTAATTAGACAGGATATAATTTAATCTAAGTAGACTAAACAATATTATATGAAGTTTTTTAAGTTCATAAAGTATAAAGAATGCAATTAATGTTATTGGAGGAAAGAAACAAAGTTCACTAATATCCATAACTAATAATTGAAATTATGAAAAGATTAATTAAATATTAATGTGAAGAGTGAAAGTGAGATGAGCTGTCAGTAATCCTTAAGCAATATTGTTGTCCAGTTAGTTATTAATTAATTAATTAAATTAAAGATGATCCACATATATGTACTTGATTATAGTTTGAACTATGTGATATCAATTAGTATGATTTAGATTCGTAATTATTTACATATCTCAAACGTGCTTCCTTTAATTGATTCACAAACCCTCACTTTATCTATGTAGATTCATATAGAAATAATAATTATTATTAACAACCCAAGAATTTTCTTCATTTTAATAATTATTATTGGTAAAGTTTTCCTCCTTCTAAGTGGTGTCCTCAGTGTTTGAACATTTGGAATCAAGTTTTCTAGATTAAAAAAATAAAACTATTGAGTTTAGAATAGGATTTTACATACCTCTTAGCTTATATCTTAATAATCATTTATAATTGTTAGCAACATCAAATGCCAATCGGCCAATGGTGTGACCATTTGATTGATGGCTACCCATTTCAAGCATAATTAGTGACCGACGGTTGACCATTGCTACCAAACCAATCGAATTCGTCACTTACCATTGATTTTTCACTATCTTTCCCTCTTGTTTTTAGTTTAATTGTTTTAATTATATCACCAAAAATTATGTCATAATTTTAATTTGATTTTTAGGATTTGGTTATAGTTCATTAGTGTTCGAAAAGTCTTCATTTGGTTAATCAAATTTTACTAATTATATAACATATTTTTTATTTTGCATGATGATTATTGTGAAGAACTTCACCTTGATCAACTAATTATTCACAATTTTTATAAAATATTAAGTTACAATATCTCCACTATTAATTGGTTATGAAATATAACTTCATCACTTCTTATATTTTAATTACTTCAAATTAAATAAGTTTTGTCTGAAAACATTTTTCATCTGTAGTACTTTTTTCAGAAAAAAAAAATTCGTCTGCTTCTTTGTAATTTTGTAAGGAAAAAAAATTCAAATTCTAAAGAAAAAACAATAAATTTAAAATTACTATAGATAATTTTAAAAAAAATAGTAAAACCAATTAATTTATTTATAAATATAATAAAATTTTATTTTCTATCTATAAGACTCAGATAAATATCTCGTTCTAGTAAAGAAGATAGACATAAGTCCATCTATTATAAAAAAGCTATTCATAAATATTATATGATAATTTTGCTATTTAAAATAAATTTTCTTTCTAAAACTTGATTTTAATCGTCGAAACCATCTTAAAAAATGGATGAAAAAAGAACCTACGCTTAAAATAAAAAATATCGTTGTAAATGATATAACGGTTGAAAAATATTTTTAAATATAGTAGAAACTATCTCTAGATCTATTACAATACTATCAGTTTGTAGTCTGTTTACGATCTATCGCTAATAACATAAAGTAAAATTTTGTTAAATATTGATTATATTTAAAAAATACACATATAGTAAATATAGTCTATTACGAATAGATTATGATATTTATTTAAAAAATTTATTATTTAAAATAAATTTTAGATTATGATAATTTTTAAAAGGATTTATCATTTAAAATAATTTTTAAGGAGGAGTGTTGGGTCACTCGTATTAAATAATAATAAATAAAAAGGGGAAAAGAAAGAGAGGCGGTGGATGCGGAATTGTACTATATAAACAGCGAATATGGAATAAGGTAGTGATTTGGTTGTTTGTTTCGTTGCTTTTCCCAAAAGAAGAGCCATTTTGGTTTCATTACTATAACACACTTTTATTTTCCATTAATAAAAAATAAAATCTAAACACTAAATAAACAATAATAATAATAAAAACCCAACTCACTTTAATCATAATCTGTCCTTTACAAAAATGACAACCATGAATTGAATACAACCTCTAAAATTATTCTAATTACCACTTTTCTTTTTCTCTATTCTCTTTACCAAAGCAACAATGCGAGTACATGGATATATAGATATATAATATGGGTATCAAAGAATCTCCATTAATTATCTTATAACCCCTCTAAAGGACCTTCTGCCCTTTTCCCTTTTCTTTTCCCCTTTTAACAAAAAAAAAATTCTCTTTCTTTCTTTCCCTTCCATGGAAATCAAGATCATGTTTAGTTGTATAGTAGTATTTAGTGTGTGTCTTGATATGTATAATGTCATCTTTTTTATTTGTATAAAAAAAATATATGTTTTATTTTTCAAGATTTAGTTAGTCGAGAGTACGATGCATTTGATGATATATTCTAACTAAAAGTTTGTCGGTTATTGTTGAAAAGTATACTTGTTTGAATTTGCATATCGACAAACATAACATCAAAAGTTTAAAACATTTATCGTAAGATCTAAATTTATTATTGAAACTTTTAATTTATGTGATTGTTTTAGACATAATTAAATATTGTTACGTATTTTTTTTAAAAAAATTATATAAATATAGCCTTCTCTTTAATTGTATCAACCATTTATGGTCTTGGATAATAATCTTTTGTATGAATTAGAATACAGTTTTATTGGTTTATATATTGTAAAGGAAAATTTGTCTCTTTAATCCAAGAATATATGTATTTGGTTTATGTGTTTTCAAAACATAGATTTTCTCCCTTATATTACCATATTTCTAATTTCTAAACCTAAACCCTAAATCATTTATTTATAAAATAGATTCACCTTCTAAAAATAAAAATCATAGATTAAGAACAATAATTATTCAAATCTTCCTACTTTAATTTTAAAAACAATATCAATCTAGCTATAACTTTAACTAATTAATTACTCACAAGTTTCCAATAAAAACCTCAAGATCTTCAAAGAAAGGGAATATAATTCTAAAAGGACGAACAGGAATACATTTTTTTTCCCATTAAAATGATACTTGAATGGTAATCTAATATGTGGATTTTATTTTATTACATCAGCTGTTGTTTCATAAATGATCATAATAAAATATATAAGACATGTAACTAAATTTATGATCAATCTGTATAAAGATTATGAAATTATGTAATATAATTGATTGATTAATAAAATCTTGTGTTTGTATTATCCTAATTTTAGTTGGGAATGAAGAGATAAACATAACTTAAATCGATAAATTAGTAAAAGCAAAACGAAGGGGGAGAGAGAGAGAGAGAGAGAGAGAGAGATTGTATTATTTGAAAGCATAGGTGTTTGTGTTTTCAAGTCCCGATGCCAACTAATGATAGCGACAGGCAAGAAAGACACATAGAGAGAGAGGGAGAGAGAGGGGGGGAGAGCTTGGGGACACTCCATTAAAGCCATAAAGCACTAAAAAGATTTTGCATCTTTTTTCTTTTTTGTTCTCTCCACACCCACTTTTTTCTTATGAATTTATTTTCCAAACTTTAAAATTGGGATTTCAAGGGAGTGTTATTTTATTTTAACCTTTATAAAACTATTTAGTAATGGTTTCAATATATGAATATATTATTGCATAAGATTGAGACACCGCCGATGAGTGCAGAGCGGGGGGGGGGGGGGGGGGGGGGGGGGGGGGGGCGCACTTTGTTCGACGCGAATTCATAATATGATGAGTCAACTCCTCTAACAATGCGTCGAATTTCTGATGCTTTCCTGACCCTCCGATTTGTTTACCTTTTACTTTCCATTCCCCATATTCCAGTCTTCTCCTTTGACTCCTTTTTGAGGATTTTAAGGTTTTTTTTTTTCTAATTTCCCTTTTTTCTTTCTTTGAAGGGAACATGGAATTAATTATATTATTATGTGACATTGGTTTTAAATATTGGATGCCTTTCCCCCACTCTGAAATTTTCATTTTTTTTTTCATAAATCTTTATAAAGCTATTTCTTTTTAAAAGGCATACTTAATTAATTAAAATTAATCATTCTTTTTATTTATTTATTTATTTATATTATGGTATATAGCTGTATGAATTGTTTTTAATATTCATATAAAATGATATTTCTTTTCTCCCTTTACTTTAATCAATCAATCAATCAATCAATCAATCTCTCCCATGGAAAATAAGAATCTCCTAAAAGAAGATTAAGGAATGGTTGTAGTGTAGATGAGCTTTGGGGTAGATATACCAATTTAATTATTTAAGTTTGGACTCACCGAATGTGAAAAGAAAATATGAAAGTTTAGAAGTCGAATCTAACCCTTTCTATTAATCTCAAAAGGATAAAGTGAAAAAAATCAACAAAATGTTTCAATTCTCACAGTTGTTTATGATATGCTTAAATTGCAGTTAGAAAATGTTAATTAAATTTAAATGATAAATTGATTTTTAATTATTAGAATGTGTTTGAAAGTGATTATGAAATGTTTTAAATCAGTTTCTTAATTTTAAAAAAATAAATATAGCATACATGATTTTAATAATTAAAACCCAATTATTTTGATGTTCAAAATTCCTTTAAAAATATGTGCTTTAAAGTAATTTTTAAGAGGATAATAACTAGATTGAACTTAATTTCTTTTATTCCTTTCTCTTGTACTAAAAATAAAGTATAAAAGTCTATTTTTAAAAAATAAAACAATATAGTAAATTATTACTATCTTATTTTTTTAGGATAATTATAATATGTAGCAATTTTTAGAATATTAATTATTAAGTATGTAGCAATATTTTAAAAAAATTGCAAATATAGCAAAATCTACCGGTGATACACTTCTATCGTTGATAGACTCTTATGGTTTATCAGTGATAGACCAACATTTGCTACATAGTTTATCGATACTATCATTGACAGATTTTGCTATATTTGCAATTTTTTTTTAAAAATGTTGCTATATACTTAATTATTTTGAATATAATTGCTAAATTTGCAACTATTCCTATTTTTTAATGATTTTAAAATCACTTTTAAATATATTTTAAATTGAATTAGTTAATAATTGGCTGGATATAGCTTACCTCTCAGTTTTTTAAAATAATGAATGAAAAATTAGTTTGCAATGACACTTCTACATTATATTGCAAAGTACTTGTGAATAATAATAAAACAATGACAATTATTGTAATCAGAGTTCGTACATTATTTCATAAACACTACTAATAATAGTACAAAATATATTATTTATTTCTAACATGAAATTATAAAGCCTTGAAAATAAAAATTATTTATATGTAGAATAAAATATGTTACAATAAATATATATTAGTATATTTATAAATATTTTACGCAATTTACTTTTTTTATTTGTCAAGATTATTCTAAAAAAGAGTAATTTTAATAATAACATGAAATCACTCAAAAAAAAAAAAAAAAAAAAAAAAAGAGAGAAAGTTATTCAAAATAAAAACATTTTCTTTTCCAAAAAGCTATCTCAAACCGGCCACTCTATATAATATTTTTGTGTTAAAAGATTGTGGTCAAACTTAAGTAATGCATAATAAGAAAAATCACACACCTTAATCGGAGGGCACAAACATCTATAAAGATCATATTAATTAGATTCTAGAAAATAGTGTTTGGTCAATAAAACTCCGTTTTACAAATCTAATTAAAATTATTGGTAATACATTATTAGTAAATACCATAAGGACAAAAAATACTTAAATTAATTAATACAACATAGAATATCCTTGAAGAAACACCTCAATATAATAATCCCATCGCTAAACCAACAAATATTACAAAGTCACATTATATACATATATACATATATATATTGTCACTTCTAAAATTGAATGACAAATTTTCATTTTGAACTTAGGAATATAATTGAGATTTGAAAACCATATTTTTGTTATTTCAAAAATTTTAAGATATTATTTGCATTTTTGTGTGATTTGTTTAGCATGCATAAGTTTAGATGTCCATGTGGTCAACCTTTGGTTTATCAACTCTGGTTTTATATTATATGCTTCCTTAAATCTTCTTATTTTAATTTCTTAAATAGAAAACCAATATTATATATGGGTTGCAATATATGTATATATTTTGTCGTAGACATTGAATATAATTGAGTATGCACTGAAAAAAAGAAAAGATGCAGTACAAAGTACACACAACTATTTTCTTGATTAATTACATGCAACATCAAGAAATTCACTTCAGAAGTAGTATAAATAAAACAAAAAAAAAAAAAAAACTCAACATGTTAACCTAAAAGAATAAGGTTATAATGGAACAAAAGTAAGATTTAGTAACATGTTTGAATTGGTTTAAGAAAAAATGTTTTATAATGAAAAAAATTATCTTTATTTAATTTTTTTCTTAAAAGAGTTTAAAATAAACTTCAAAATTTTTTTAGTAGTTTTCAAATATCCAATTTTTTTAAAAATGGTTTATTTCTTTTTAAATAAAATACTTCAAAATAATTCCAAACAAATTTTTAGTTAGAAAAAAAAAAAGGACCCAAGTTTCCAATAGAATTTATGGTTGTTTTTTTCCCATTTGAATAATTTTTATCTTTTTCACAGAAAAAATAATTGAATTTTAGTTTTTTTTTTAAATACTTTTTGAGGAGGCCTTTAGTTGAAAATAATATTACAAACATAACAAAACTAAAAAACTATCCATAATTAAATAATAGAATTATAAATTTTATTATATTTATAAATACTCGTTGGTTTTGTTACACTAAAAAACAAACTCCTTTGAAAACTATTTTTTTTTTAATTTTCAAAACATAGAAATGATACATTTATGGTACATAGTATTTGAAATGGCAAGAGCACAAATGTAGTACTTGAAAGTGATAATCGAATAGTTATCAAACTAAAGTCGTCAAATTTTGAAATAATTTAAATTTTTTTTGTTATATTTAAAATCACTTCAAAATCCATGTTGATTCACTCAAATCAAATTCGAATTTAATTTCAATGTTAAAAGTTGATTTTGAATAATTAAATAAAACTGAAATTTTAAAATCACTACCTACCAAACTGAATGTATGATTAAATAGTTTATATGTAAATTAAAAAAAAAAAAAGAATTAAATTTTGGAATTGAAAAGTAGCTTCTGGCAACAAGAAAAAGAAAGGAACCCAACAACAAAAAAAGATTTCCATATTTAAATAGCCAACAAAATAACACCAATAGTATCAATCTGGTGCAAGGGCATTTTCCCCCCTTGCCCTAGAGCTAATAAATGAAATGGTCACAATAATAATTTGTATTATTGTAATCAATTATTATCAATGCTTCATATATATCTATCAATATTTAACTTTCACACCCACAGTTTCAACTACATTTTGGACAATATTAACTCACCCCTTTTCCTTTCCTAACTTATTATTTCCTTTAGCTGCTGCCCTAATTTAGCTGTCCACTGACATCCCAACTTAATGCTTATAGTTACAAACTAACTAATTCTTCCTTTTAAAATCATATATATATATATATATATATATATATCAAAGACGATTATAAGCTTAAGTCAGATTTGGGTGGTTCGAATCGTATATTTTTTGATTCAAAAGTCTCGCTTTGATAGATTTTCGCATGTGTGGTTTATATGATCTTAAGTTTGGGTTTGTATTTCATGATCTAAATGTGGGAAGGGGAGGAGAGTTGATAGATAAATAAATTATAGGAGAGTTTTGATGAGGTTGGTTGAGCTCCACTTTTTGGTCAAATATTGATATGGCATTTGTGAGAAAAGTATTTGAAGAATAAGGAATAATAATGGAATTGGAACTATATACATATTTATATATTTATATATTTAGTAGTTTGATTAAGTATGTTTTATGTAATGTTTGGAAATGATTTTGATGTGCCATTATTTGTTAATTTAGTTTTGGAATTCTTAGAACTTTCAACTTTAATTATTGGATTCTCATTGAGCTTCACAAACATTTTAGGTTGTGACATTAAAGTGATGTAGATGACAATATTTTATCCTTTTTCAATGGATAGATAGATAGGGTTTCTTTTTGGTGATTGGAAAAAAGTTTGTAATTCAACACAACTTCAAGGGTGAAAGTTAATAGTTTTCTAACTTTCTACATAGAAGAAAAAAAAAAAAACAAAGTTAAATTATAAACTTCATTGCTACAATTTAGAGAGAACTAAAATATAGTCTCTACAAAAATAAGAAAAAGGAGTGTTGAGGAATTAGAGAGGAATTCAAAATTGAAAAAGTAGAGTGACGAAAATGGAAAAGAGGAGTATATGAAAAGAAAAACCACATTATTGTTATTTGTTCATTATTATTAATGTAATGGTATTGTTGGAAGAGCAACCGTGGTTTAATGATCAAGAGCTCTCATTTTCATGCAAGTTTGGTTATAAATGCAGAAGCTTTACTGTTGTAGCTTCCCTTTCACCGTTGCTTAAATAACCCGTTTCTTTGTATAATCTTTCCACTTCTCCCCCCATCCTTCCTTTTCTCTCTCTGTATTTGATTCAATAAAATCTTCCTTTTTCTGTGTGAGCATCTCTCTGATCCTTGACAGACACAGCACACAGGCTGGGGCTCTGAGTCTCAGTTGAAATTTTGAAAAAAGGGGGTTTGAACATAAAGTCCAAATTCAATGGAATTTATTTGAAGAAAAGTTTGAATGGGGCTATGGAGTACTCAAAATGGTACATTATCTGAAATGGGTATTTTTCTCTTCCTACTTTTGGTGCCGTTTTCTTTCTCTCTGATTCAGAAACTTGGTTTTTTTTCTGACTAGGGCTTTCAACCTCTATTTATTATACTGAAATCAATGCTCTCTTCTCTGTTTTATCACTCCACTGCCTTCTGTTTCCTTTTACACTCTTATTCATCTCTTCTTTGAATTGTCGCTTCTTAATGTCTGTTGGCTTTTTGAGCCCTTCATTTTTATGTTTTTTGTTTTTTTCTTTTAAGTTTTTAAACTTCCCTTCCTTGCTTGGGAAATGGTAGCTTCATAAATATTGTCTTCTTTGCTACCATCTTCTTTGCCCTTCTTGTGCTCTTTAATTTTACTTCTCCCTTTTGAAGTTTTTATTCCATTTCAACCTCTGTGACTTGGGAGATTTCAAGTAATTTCTTGAATTGGGAGAGTTTATATAAGTTTGAACTGCTGTGTTCTTGTTTATGTTGTTTCTCTTGTTATGTACTTCATTGTGAAAAGTTCATTGATTCTGCTGGGAGTTGAGTAGCTTTTGAAGATTGTGGTTAATAGCAACTGCAAAAGTTTGGTATCTTATACATGCTTCTTCTTGGTATCTTAGTCAACAGATTATGGATATTGGCGACAGAGATAAATTTAGACTAGAAAGTAGCATAGAGGGTACTGTTAACTGTTCGAATAGCATGTCATCGGATTGGCAATTTGGCGAGACGACTCTCACGAGTATGCCGACTGGTTTGGTTTTGCCAGGAAATGTGGATGTAGTTAGGAATCAGGATATGGTTGGTTGTTCTTCTTCCACTGCTTCTGTGGTAGAGTCGTTTAGCTCCACTATCTGGGAACAATCAGCTCATTCTCAAAACTTGGGAATTAGCAACATTCAAGGCCATAACAACTCCAATACTTCAAATATAATAGGAATTAGTAAGGCCAGCGGCTGTCCAGTTTCTTCAAGCAGTGACATTGATAGAACACTTGACATCAGCTGGAACCTATCCCACAATATTTTAAAAGGGGGTGTTTACCTACCTAATATTCCGGGCATGCTCCCGCCGAGTTTGTCTCAACTTCCAGCTGATTCTTCATTCATTGAGCGTGCAGCCAGGCTTTCCTGCTTTAGTGGAGGGAATTTCGGTGATATTGTTGGACATTTCAACATTCCTGACCCTGTGGGTGTTTTTTCCAGAGGTATGGGAGTAATACCTGACAGATGGGATGAGATTCCACGAAACGGGTTAGGTTTGGCATCTGTGACGGGAGGACAATCTCAAAGAAACGTGATTAACAGTGAAACTTCAAAGCCTGTTTGTTTGACTAATGAACATGGAGCTACTGAAACGGATTCACCTAAAAATGGAAGCCCTTTGAAATTGGATGATCGTGGTAAACTTGCTGTTGATGGTTCTGCTAATGAATCTGATGAAGCTGAGTGTAGCGGTGGTGATGGTTTGGGTGAGCCATGCACGTTAGAGGCCACGGGTAAGGAACTTTCTGCCAAGGGTCTCGGCACGAGGAAAAGGAAAAGAAGTGGACAGGTAATCAATAGTGATTTTTGTTCTTTTTCCCCATGTGTTGGGTGAGGAGAATTATTACTAATTAGCTTGTTGATTTTGATTTTTTCCTATCCTTGCCTACCATTTTGTTTTGGGTAGAAGACTGAACTTGATCAAGCCAGTGGACCTCTTCAACAAACTACTGTTTCACCAAAGGATGATGCTGAAACTCACCGAAAAAGAGATCAAAATCCGAATTCAACTGCAAACAAGGGTACAGGAAAACATGGTAAACAGGCATCTCAACCTTCTGATCCTCCAAAGGAAGAGTATATTCATGTTAGAGCTCGAAGGGGCCAGGCAACAAACAGCCATAGTCTTGCAGAGAGGGTAATATATGTCACATTCAATCTTTCACAGCATATTAGTATAGCTTCTCTAAGCATGAAAACCAGAACTTGACCGGCTTTGAGTTCTGTTATAGGTAAGGAGGGAGAAGATCAGTGAGAGGATGAAGTTTCTTCAAGAACTAGTCCCTGGTTGCAGCAAGGTTTGATGGTTAGCTTTGAACCTTAAATGTTGGAATCCCATCAAATTCTTTGTTCACTCAGTTAAAGTTTGCAGGTTACTGGAAAGGCAGTGATGCTTGATGAAATCATCAACTATGTCCAATCACTGCAACGACAAGTCGAGGTATGAAATTCAGTTCATATGCTACATAGTTTCAATATGGATTATCAAGGTAGGTATTTTTTTCTATATTGGATGAAGATAAAAATTGCTGGAAAATCCTATCGGTTAGTCCATATGAGATTTCTTTGAACACTGAGGAAATCAGTGACTCTGTAGCATATACTTCTGATTTCTAAATCTTTCTTTGAATTTCCATGATTTTTGCAGTTTTTGTCAATGAAACTTGCTACCGTAAATCCAAGGTTGGATATAAACATCGATGGAGTTGTAACCAAAGATGTAAGTGTAATTTCACATTATAAAGAAAGTTGATGCTCACGAGAAAAATCAGTTTATGCATATTCTGGTTCTAACACACATAATGCTCTCTTAGATTCTTCAATCACGAGTTGGTCCATTGTCGACATTGGGATTTTCTTCGCATATGCCCGTTGCTTGTCCTCCACCTAATATTTCTCATCATGAACTTATCCCAAGCAATTTTCCTGCCATAGGGAGCTCTGAGATGTTAAGAAGCACAATGAATTCTCATATGACTCAGAGGTCTGGTGGATTTAAGAATCCTTCTCAGGTACCAACTTAATTATTACCTTGCTGAATGAAAATCTTATTCATATTTTTATATATTTAACAAACTATTGAAAAATATGTCCACAGATAAAGAATGTGTGGGATGGTGAACTCCAAAACATTGTGCAGATGAGCTTTGGGATGCCCACTCCCCCAAATTGTTAGAAGTTGAAGGTAAAATAAGAAACTACTCCTCATGACATAAAAATCCAGACTACATCTTCAAATCCTTGAACTGAAATATAAATTGGTCTGATCTTGCAGGATCTGATTCATCAGGCAGAACAAAAATTGAACATTGAAATTCTTCTTGATTGCCAAGAACCATTTCTGCTTCTTCGTGTACAGGTGCATTTGTGTTAGTTTTAGTACGAGATTCATCGCCGCGAACTATTTCTTCTTCGTGGTAAAATGTGAAAGAAATTGTGAGATTTAGTTGTCCAATGTGATATAAGAAATACCATTACTGTATTTGGAGCTGCGCTACTCTAGCGGGTAACTGAATCGGAGCTGCAGATACTAATCGAGGCAGAAAATTGCCCTGTGACAATCACCCAAAACTCAATGACCCGGTAGAGTAACTAGTTTCCAATCTCATTAGTTCATATTATAGGGGAGTCCTTGCCTTAGTCTTTGTATAGAGGGGTCAGAGGATTCGATATCTAAAAACCAAGGAACAGCTTGAACTTATTGTGTTTTCTTGTTAAGAAAATGAGAAAACAAATGATAATGTGTGATTTCACTTCCTGAAATGGATTGGCTGCACTTTTAAAAACTCTGCTGAGGGAAATGTTGTTTGGTGTGAATGAATTGAGATTCATGAAACATCTCATTAAACTTAATAAGCAATTGATGAGTTCCTGCTGTATAAAAGATGAAATGACCTTGACTTCCATGGTTGATGCAGGAGGAAGGATCCATTTTCTCAAGTATCATCTATAAATCAAATCAGTATTGAAAATTTAAGTAACTTGTCAAAGGTTACTCACTTTAGTTATTATTATTATTTTAAAAAATCAATATTGGGAAAAATTGTTGTCTGTTGTAAGGTTTCTATACGTCAAATACTAAATGAAAGTTTAGACCGATCATTTTAAAAGTTTAGAGGACAAACAAATTACAAAAATATGAAAGTTCAATTAGGACTTATTTGGTTTTTTTTTTTTTAAATTAAGTATATAGAGACTATTTCTACCTTTAATTTTTACATTTTACCAATGATATAAAAAATTGAGTCAAAATTTTATAGTAAATCATTTTAAAAAATTTAAAACAAAAAATAAAATAAAATGATTACCGATAAGAGTGCGTTAATTTAAAAGATAGTTGCAAATGTAACAATTATATTTAAAATAATTAAATATATAACAATATTTTAAAAAAATTACAAATATAGCAAAATCTATCAATGATAGAAGTCTATCACTAATAGACCACAAATATTGGTCTATCACGATAAATTATAAGAGTTTATCAACGAAATAAATCTATTAAACTTTGAAATTTGTTAGGAATGATCTAGATGTGGAGTTTGAAATGAATTGGGCCGGGGGACGGATCAAAGAGACGTAGTGGTAGAGAATCCGAAGTAATTCGGATCATTCTTCTTCGGGTTGAGGAACCAATTGTTTGTATAAACGAGACGCTCGTTCCCGCCAAGTATTTTCTTGAAGAAGAACATGTCTTCTTCATCAAATTACTACACTGCTGCGCTTAAGTTTTGCTGCGAAGCTCGAAATCGAGCCCAAGTTAAGAAGCTTCATTGCCGCATCATCAGAACTGTACCAAATCCAGAAACTTTTCTGTACAATAACCTCATCAATACTTACGGGAAACTTGGGGACTTGAAGAATGCACGGAACGTATTCGATCAAATTCCTCAACCAAATCTTTTTTCATGGAACACGCTGCTGTCAGCTTACTCAAGATTGGGTTACCTTCAAGATATGGAACGCGTCTTTGACCTCATGCCGAACCATGATGTGGTCTCTTGGAACTCGCTTCTTTCTGGTTATGCGGGTAACAGTTGGATTTCCGAATCGGTTAGAGTTTATAACATGATGTTAAAAGATGGGTCGGTAAACTTGAATAGGATTACATTCTCTACTATGTTAATACTCTCATCTAATCGAGGATTTGTTGATTTGGGTCGGCAAATTCATGGGCAAATCTTCAAATTTGGTTATCAATCTTATCTGTTTGTTGGGAGTCCTTTAGTAGATATGTATGCAAAAACGGGATTTATCAATGATGCGAAACGGATCTTTGAAGAGATACCTGAGAAGAATATAGTTGTGTATAATACTATGATCACAGGTCTTTTGCGGTGTGGATTTATTGTAGAAGCTGAGCAATTGTTTGATAAAATGCCAGAAAAAGATTCGATTTCATGGACAACTATCATAACTGGACTTACCCAAAATGGTCTGTTTAAAGAAGCAGTCGATAAGTTTGAAGAAATGGGAAGAGAAGGTTTTTGCATGGATCAGTTCACCTTTGGGAGTGTGTTGACTGCATGTGGAGGTCTTCTGGCACTTGATGAGGGAAAGCAAATTCACGCCTATATTATCAGGACTGATTATCAAGATAACATATTTGTAGGAAGTGCTCTACTTGACATGTATTGTAAGTGTCGCAATGTAAAATATGCGGAAGCAGTGTTTAGGAAAATGAGGCACAAGAATGTAATATCATGGACAGCAATGCTAGTTGGTTATGGTCAGAATGGATACAGTGAAGAAGCCGTTAGGATATTTTGTGATATGCAGAGAAATGAGACTCATCCAGATGATTTTACTCTAGGGAGTGTAATTAGCTCATGTGCAAACCTCGCGAGCCTAGAAGAGGGTGCCCAGTTTCATGGCCAAGCTTTAGCTTCTGGTTTAATTAGTTTTGTTACGGTTTCAAATGCTCTAATCACTCTATATGGTAAATGTGGAAGCCTAGAACATGCCCACCAGTTGTTTCATGAAATGAAAATAAGGGATGAAGTTTCTTGGACAGCTTTAGTCTCAGGGTATGCACAATTTGGAAAAGCCAATGAAACAATATCTCTGTTCGAAACAATGTTGGCCCATGGTATCGTACCTGATGGAGTTACTTTCGTTGGAGTTCTATCAGCTTGTAGTAGAGCGGGTTTAGTGGAGAAAGGTTATCACTATTTTGAATGTATGGTGAAAGAACATGGCATCACACCAATCCCCGATCACTACACATGCATGATTGACCTTCTCAGCCGAGCTGGAAGATTAGAAGAAGCAAAAAACTTCATTAACCAGATGCCTTTTAGTCCTGATGCAATTGGTTGGGCCACATTGCTAAGTTCTTGTAGACTCAATGGGAATCTGGAAATTGGTAAATGGGCTGCCGAGTCTCTTCATAAACTAGAGCCGCAAAACCCTGCTAGTTATATTTTATTATCAAGCATTTATGCTGCAAAAGGTAAATGGGATGATGTAGCAAAATTGAGGAAGGGAATGAGGGAAATGGGAGTGAGAAAGGAACCGGGACATAGTTGGATCAAATATAAAAATAAAGTGCACATTTTCTCAGCTGACGACCGGTCAAGTCCATTTTCAGATCAGATATATGCCAAGTTGGAATGTTTGTATCTAAAAATGATTGAGGAAGGGTATGTGCCTGATATGAGTTTTGTTCTCCATGATGTTGAGAAGTCAGAGAAAATTAAGATGCTTAATCACCACAGTGAGAAACTTGCTATTGCCTTTGGGTTGTTATTTATACCTGACGGTCTTCAAATACGAGTTGTAAAAAATCTCAGGGTCTGTGGCGATTGCCACAATGCCACAAAATACATTTCTAGGATCACCCAGAGAGAGATACTCGTAAGAGATGCAGTCCGTTTCCATTTGTTCAAGGACGGAGTGTGTTCCTGTGGGGATTTCTGGTAGCGTTTTGCCAATCTAAAACCTCAGCCAAAGATGACAAAACCTCGGATTGTTATGTTAGTAAAAGCTCAGTTTTATTTGAGTCTGAGACCTACGATTCAATCTCGAATGTGTATACTTGTTAGGAGCTTGATCGATGATTCTTTTGTGCAATCATGTAATTCAGAACTGTTGATTTATCAAATAAGAATTCTTTCAAGGATCAAGAAGGAACTGTTTTGTGCCATGAGCCATCAAGTATCACACCGTTCAGTGAAGCTACCAGAGGTGTCAAGATGAATTTATCCAAAGCATATTGAAAATATTTCTAGCTTGTGTGAATGTGATGGTTGCTTGAAGTGTTCTAGTTCAAGTGAGCTGTTTAAGCTGCAAGCGTGCTTGTAGAATTCCAGCAGTAGTGCGTGGTGTTTCTGAAGTGGTTTTGACAACTTGCTGCAAATCGATTCCCAAGACGAAATGAGGTTGAAACATGCCTACTTTGATGCATGTCCATAGAAAATTATCACAGATTCAGAGAGTAACCACTGCCTCTTCTCCCTCTTATTTTCAAGGAAATATTTAACGAATCTATATTTTTCTTGACCATCTTTTTTACTGTATGACGGATATCAAACCTGGAAAAGGTTTAAAGGTCTAATATGATTAAAGCGCGATAGTTTGGAATTGTGAAGACTAGTTCCAATGTCAGGCAAGGAAGAAATTCTCGCATTCGATACTTTATTGCTTGGGTTCTTGTAGCTTCAGTTATTGATTATTGTCTTGTTGTCTTGTACATTTCCTTTACTCAATAAAGTTCTCTTCTTCAATAAAAACGTGCCTCGCTGTTCCTCCATTTCTGAAGGTTTTAATAATGCATCGAAGTTCGCTGCAAATTGCTTTCAAACTAAACCCAGTTTTCTCGCGTGGCGGTCAAGTGATAAGAAAGTAATAGTAATAATTAAAGTTCTGTATAACATCCAGGTTAATTAAAGCACATCCGACAAAAGATAACGAAGAAAGATGGAAACACTTCTCATGTGTCATGAAAAGTATGAGTCAACTGAGGACTAAAATCCAGATGAGAATTTGTATTAGACTAGGGACGAACTCCGGTTATCTTCTTGGGATGGTTTGATGGATAGCCCTGAAGCTTGCGAGTGGCTCTGTATCATGTGAAAGAATGCATAATTAATATATAATTTTAATACTGGAGATAAGGATAGAGGCGATGGCAACTGTTACCTGTATTTTTGTACAGATCTCAATTACTTCAGAAAGAGGCGCCCAGTCCCCAAAGTTCCGCTCAATAAACTGGTAAGCAATACCACGCTTTGCTGAGCCAAGAATGAACAAACCACCCTTAATTTCTCCTTCTCCATTGAAGTTTTGCTTTATTCCCATTGCTTTTGCACGCTTATAATTTGCTATAGCCCGAGGGTTGAAAAGAAATCCGAATAGGAATTTTTCCTTCATTAACTTTCCACCACCTAGAGCTTTGAAGAATTCTCTGCCTTGGTCAAAGAGTACAGTGCCTCCCCAGTACCGGGGCCAGAAGTCCTTCACCTGCATCACTACATTTCAGTCAAACAGATTGGATGGGTTAAAAGAGCTAGAAGTCTTATGAATACCTCTGATTCTATGTTTTCATGAATTACAGCGAATAGTTGGTATCCTAGTGCATCAAATATTGGTTTTCTGGCATATAGCTGGTGAGCTTCTGCTCTGCACATGATGCACCTGTTTTCAAATTCAAGAGATGTTAGTTGTTCCTTTCCCTCAAGATGGCTCAAACACCAGTAACAATATCAAAACGTGATACTGAACGCATCTAGAGGAGCTGGAAAGTTGCTTTTCGTTTGTGCTTTTTTAGTTTGTGAGTCGAGTTTAAACCATCTTCTTCATGAATAAAACTTATCTGTTTACAACTTAAAATCAGGTCTTGAAGCAACGTGCTTAAACTTACCCAGGTCGTCTAATACAGAGGATAATGGCTGGCTTATCGTGCCATAGTGCTGATGCTTTCATAGGGGGAGTCTTAGTCTTCACCAAACGCTCCATTCCAATTTTATACTCTGGAGTTAATTTCTGAACGGAGATGTTTTCAATGGCAGAATAAGGAGCAATTTTATCAACAATAGGAGAAGGTTGCACACAACCACATGCTATATGACCAGCTAGTTCTGTTGCAACAATCCCCTTGAACACATACCCGTCTTCAATTTTAAATTCACTCAGTGCTTGCTCAACTGTTTTATCCTGAAAGGTTCGGCTTCTCATACTCAGCATCCTCTTTGAGCTGTTAGACTGATAAGTCCTCTTGATGCTTGTTGATGGAATAGGAGCATCAGACTTATTGGTCGAGGGATCCACACACGAACTTTTTCTATCACGGAAACGTGCAACATGACCTCTCTTCATGCGGAATTGAGATGTTAAATCCTCAACACTTAAGCTTAGAAGTTCAGGCAAACATTTCCCGGTGGACTCTAGCCTATCTGCATACGGCATCAGAGATCTATCGTGGAGGTAAGTTCTTATCTCAATTGCTTCCTGTCATAGCAAAACCTATCCATGAGAAATTTTCAAAAAAGAAAGAAAGAAAGAAAGAAAGAAAATATTGACTATCTATGATAATTCATCAATTGGATGAATTATACGGAGGTTATTACTTCAGAAATCTTGTAAGATATAAACATCTGAAATTGCTTATTGGGGTTCTTTTTTGTTTAGAACTAGAAAAAGTATCGATTACCAACCTTTTGTTGTCGTGTCATGCTTATAGCATCCATATCCTCAGAATTCATGACCTTCAAGGTGGGTACATCATCCCAGCCTTCATCCAGCAAAGTGGGAAGCAGATCCTTAAGAACCCCATTTCCCACAAAATCTTCCACAGAGAAAGAACCCATTTTCTTCCAAGGATGGCCGATGGTTCTCTTGCTGTCTAGATAATATAAGTTTTGTTCTCACCTTTGATCTTTCACCTAGTCACTCCTGGGAGGACTTAAAATATTATTATAGATACAGAGGTGGCTTTATAATATATGAACAAATGAACTCACCTGAATATCAAGAAAAAGTCGGACATCGAGATTTATTCAACTTTAAACAGATAAGTTTGCATAGGAACAATAAAGCAGTATTGTATGATGCATTTGATTTCGTCAATATCAAGGTTTTTCCTCTTAGCTGCTCTTTTTGGTGTTAAGAGGACTTTGCTCAACAAATAGTGCCAAAGTGGATGATGATAAGGATGTTAAATCTTGACTATCAAGAGAAAGAACATCCCTATCAAAATGAGACCAAGTCAGCATCCACCTCCTAGAGGGACAAAGATGTTATCAGATATTAGATATTAGATGGAAGAGAGGGAAAGCTTTCAACTGCTACGTCCAAAACAAAGCACTTTTGCTTAGAACACGACAGAGATTACTTGAAAATAATATCAAGAAGAAAAAAAAAAGATGATTCATGGTTGCTTGTTGTTCCACAATGCTAAAGTGGGTTGTAGTTGCCGGCCTTACACCTGCTTTATGTTATTGGGTTGAATTTGAAAATGCAGGCTTGGAGGTTTTGTTTTAGTAAGCTGACTTTCGATTTTTGGAGTTTTGTATGAATATTATTTTGAAATTTTTTTTTTTATATTCAACATGCATTAAAGAAAATGTTTTTTTTCACAATACTTTAGTTGAAGAAAAGGTCAATTCTTACCGATTCAAGATTGCAATGTCGTGATCATCACATTTTCCAAAATAATTTGAATAGTCAACCATTTTGAGATAGTGAAAACTTAAATTACAAGTTTAGAATTAAACTTTGAGATTAATGTTTACTTGATATATGAAATTATGTCTTCTAAATGTGTTTCGGTCTTGATTATAATAAACTTTTACTTTTGTTTAACAAATCACTAATTTAAATTTCATGTCTCAATAATATCATGAAGTTTAAATAATATTTACTACGTAAATATACCAAAGTTTAGAACGAAATAAAAAAGTAAATAAAATTTGTTATTTAGCTAAAAATAGAATCATCATGAGAATGAAAAATCAAAATTGGTATATATTGTTAAGAGTCTAAATTATACGTATAAAAGAACATTTTTTAAACTTCCGTCATGTTCTATGCCTAAGAATAGTCTTTACGGTTTGGGAATGGTTGGACCCTTTTCGAGAAACTACTACTTCTTGTTTCTTACTACTCATTCACTGTCCATATGCATTTCCTTTGCTAATCGTTCCTACAAATTTACAAGGTCCTTTGATGAATGGAATTCCATTTTGTCCTAGCGATGTTTGCCGGAGTTATTGATTGTCGTTAATCAGCTCCCGAAAGGCAGTCAGCAGCAAATTTCGAGAACTTGCGAACATGGCAAGATCATAGACTATAATTAGGAGCTGAGAAATTTGGTACCTTTTTCAAATGGGTCATTATTTTTTCTGCAATTCGCCTCGTCTCACTGTCCCCTTGATGGGAAGCAGTAGCCAAAATTGCAGGCAACGATCTGTCCTGTGATATATTGGACATTGATTCTTCCCCACCATTGAGCAAGAACTTTTCCATCAACCAAAGTGATTTATGCCATACAGATTCTTGCTTATGGATTCCCACCACATTCAGGACAGGCTTATTGTGTTAAATTCGTTCAGCAGCCTCACACTTCTGTCCAGATGCACTTCGTCATCCACAGGCGTCCAAATGCCTGACAAAGCTGCCTCAACTACCTCTTCCTTCTCATTGTCTAAAATGTCAATAGCTTTTCATTTGCCTTTGCATGGACTAAACAGAATGCGTTTTGTGAAGAGCAAGCCCCTTTATGAACTGGGCATTCTCGTAACTGACCCTTCTGTGATGGACCTAGCGACAGAAGCTTGGGTAAGTGGAGAAATTTCATAACCTTGTTGCTTTTAATGTTAAGGGGCTTGGATAGACTTGTGGATTCTAATGATAGTTTCTCCAACCCAATGGCGGATAGCTTTCGAACTTCATTGCTTTATGTTTGGGTTAGCAGGTCAAATCTAGCCATTTTGATTTTTCTTTCATTCCCATGATCTGCTTATTTATTCTTATGTATAGATTGTATGTGATCAGCAACATTGTAGTCTTCTACGTACTTGGCCATAGCGTTCTCTCTGAAAAGGGTTTAATTCCATCTATGGTTGATGGGTCCATGGATTCTAAACCTTGAAGTCATGCAGACTGATATCCTAAGATAGCGAAAAGAAATTCCCATTTTGCGGTGATTTCAAACTCTCTCCCCGGGGCAAGCCCGTCCAGTAAGAGATTCTTTCTGTCCTAATTCCCTCTCTTAAGCAAATGCTAACCACAAGAAAAAGATTTTTTAAAAAAATATGTTCCTCGACGTGTTTTGTATATTACTAAACTAATTGCACGGTGAATAGTATTCATTTTTGTTTATTACTTAAATCAAGAAGCAGAAGCTTTGATATTGATATTGATGGCAAGTTAAGGGCTTGACGAGACAACAAATTTAGTACTTATGGAAGTTCATTTCTAATACAAACCTATTGATAATAAACTTGATCAACTTCTATCTATATTTCAAAAGTTGCCAAAAGTTGCCATCAATAAATTTAATTTTGTTATATCTACGTAAGACTTTTTACATATATAAAGAAAGGGACAATTTACTATAGTTAAATTCCAACAACTTTTGAATTTGATTAGCTTTTAGGAAGATGAGATCTAGGTCATTCCTTCTACAATTTGACTTTTTCTTGAAAGTTTTTGTTAGGTCAGTGGATCTTCTTGGACCAAATTGTTCCGACACTCAAAATAGCATTACCTAAAACTTTGAGATAACCAAAAAAGAAGTTGATATTATACTTTATCCCTTAAAATAGCGAATAAATCAACAATTTAAAACACAGTAAACAAAAGACCCCCCAAGCAATACTACTTTCCTACAAATAATATGTAATAAACAAAAATTAATATTAGAGTTTAAACTACATGACAGCAAACCAGCTGCGATCTTTGGGAGTGTCATCGGTGAGTTTCCAGTAATCCAGCAATCTGAAAACCATGGAAGGGTACGTCCATGGATTCCTCCTCGAATTAACAAGCTTGCGTCGAGTTCTTCCTTTTTTTCACTACAAAAGCTACTGTCTGTCAGCATTGCCGAATCCCTAATTGGTTGCAGTATATCCGAGCTTTCGTATAGATCAGACAACCATGAAGGTAGATACTTGGTAGCGCCCCTCCAAAACGCAGCATTTTGTTTATTATCACCAGTCTTTCAAGGTGTCATAAGTGAAAAGCAGATGAACTTCCAAGTTCCAAGATGTTTACAGAGTACCAAAATCTGAAGTATATGTACAAGTATCAGGACAACACTGACCTTGGCGGTTTGATGCCAGGTCACGCTTGTCTCCTTCAAGAAGCAAATTTTACTTGCCCCTAGAGACAGATTTCAGTGAATCGCAGATTACTACCCCATTTCATAGGTCTTATTAGTCATCGACGTAGCACATACGAGAAGAGCATCCAACTGAAGCATTCTTACGTTGACCTAATTGAAGAAATAGGGAGACTTCAGAACCTCTTTGAGATCGAAGTCTCCCCCAGCAGGTAGAGGAGGAAATTTTGTGTTGGGGAAAGACTTTTTGAATTCCTTCAATAACTGTAAAGGGAAAAACCACCGGAGTTTATAAAGGAAAAAAATTCCAGTACAGAAAAAGACGACTACAATTATAGGTCTGTCGATCAAAATTAGAAAATCGCTTGCCACCACAACCAGGATAATTTAGTTGATCAAGTACACATGGGGAGAGATACTTACATTCTCCAGAATAGGAGCCTCATATAGCTCAACGAACTTCTGCCTAAGTATTCTATTCATTTCGTCGACATCACATGCATGGGTCCAATATGAATCATGGACTCCTGTAATGGAACATAATAAGACCATATATGATCACGATTGAACATTGGAATTAACCAAGTTCGCTAAGATAAAGGACCCAGTTGGGAAAGAGAAAGGAAAAAAATGAAGTGAACCTGCAAAGTGTAGGCCTGCATTTTTGCAGGCGAGAGCAGTCATCATCATATGAGAACTGTCAAGGGAATGTATAAAATTTGGAGGAAATGCTGATTTCTGACGCGCAGCCATGACCTACAGAAAATACTAAAAATTAACCAGCTGGTAAACAAATCCTCCAACAAAATTTGACTACTGCCTACAGAAGCCCTTCCTAAGCAAGTTAATAAACTTGAAGTGTCCCTAGACGACACAGACATGCAATACTTTTGTGGGGTATTCAACAAAAATCTGAAAATGGTAATAAACAGATTGATGCCACCCAATAACGACTGATCTGGTTGCCATTATTTAATACAGGGTATAAAATTTTGTAAGTCAACCAACAGAGAAAATAATAGCTACCTTGTCAGTTTCTCGTTGTAGACTCAACACTTGCAAGGAAGTCTTGACCTGCAAGAAGTCAAGGACAGCTCTTCAGTAACATACAAAAAACACTATTAATGGTCCAAGTTTGTATACAGTTCAAAACACAGAAACATAAATTTCACAAATTCAGTAGAGCTTTACGATATGTCTTCCTGGCTTCCGGTAAGGTTGCACCACCGGCAATCCAAGAGGAGTGGTCCATCGAACATCCTTATTTTCTGAAGCTATCACCTGTAGAAAATTAAATGTGTAGATGTTCAAAATTATGGTATTTGTTTGAAGACAATAAAGCTCAAATGACAGGCGAAGAGTGAGGATTCAAGAAAATATGGCTGGTGAACAAGGCATTGAAGTAAAAATTTCCAATCTCTACACTGGCTCTAAGATGTCAAGGAAGGGATGCGTGAGAAACTGAAACGGAATTGAGGAAATTTCTTAATTAGAAGAAATTTAATAGATTAGGAGGCCAAGGACTGAGGAGTTTCACGTTTGACTGACTGTACTGATTACTGAAGGATGTGGACAAGGTGGGAGATTCTTTACGTTCAAACAGGAAGGTAGATGCATGAGTGTAGTTCCTATATTTAGAGTTAAAAATCAATAACAATGAAGTGCACTCTCTTCTTCATTTCTCCATCTGCATAAGACCTGTTTTCATCACCATGTAGGAATATCTTTTTAAACTTTTCTTTCCTTGCGGTCTCTTCTCCAAAAGGGGCAGATCCGAAGAGGAAAATGGACCTCACACTCTTCAGATAGATGGACTACCTCTCTCATTGTCAATTGATTTGAGAGGATACTCATGTTATTGTTAATAAAATAATCAATGAAAACTGAAAAGCCCTTTCTTCAAGTTGCTGAGACTACAAACTCTATCAAAATAATAGAGTGATGAAGAGAGGAGCACAATGCCACCAACCGAGAAAACGCACCTTCGCACATTCGCCAAGCCAGTTCATGATAGATTTTGCTTCTTCAAACATTTCCCCAATAGCAGTCAAGGTAGTCTGCACGGGAACTCAAATCAGCAGAATGTTCACACACACAAAGACACAACTTTCATGGGTACAAGTGTGACATTTTCTCAAAGCATATTGCAGTTTGATGACTCACTTTAGCTGCATAGCAAGAAGCTGAAAATAACTGTCGCTCATTGCCGATGGATGCTCTTTCTTTCAACCTTTGACTAATCTGATCTTTGGCACCAACAAGAGTAACACCATACACTGATGTCATCACTGTTTGCTTCACCAGTTTACGATCTACCTGATTGCAGCCACAGATATATGAATCCATTAGAGGAAAAGCATACAAGCGGCAATAACAAACATAAGCATACAAGCAGCAATAACAAACATATCTTAAAAGAAAAAACTTCTTCTAGAATTATTAGTTACCAGACCTGATTGATTAAGAGTTTGGCATGCAATGCATTTGGATAACTCGCAGGATCTTTCAATGCATCACTTCGTATTATGTCAAGAACTCTGAATCCAGAAAAATAGATAAATAAACATATAAACTTTCTCTTCTGAAAGCCAAAAATATGCTCTAAAACATAAGTTATTCTACCAATTTCTTATACATAAAAAGATCACGAAAATGTTTAAGGGAGTGTTTGGTTGGAGTTATTTTTGAGAAGTTGAGTAGGTAATTATTATAGTAGAGAGCAAGTATGAGAGTTGACACGAATAATGAGGTAAGAAATATAAGTTAACACAATTAACAAGATGATAAATGTGGGTTAGAACAAATAATGGGGTAATAAACCTCTTCAATGGTTGGTGCACCCAAGCAATGGGTGAATTATTCTTACCCACCCAGCTTAACTACATGTTGGTTGCCAAATGTCCCCTTAACTAGTATTTTTACTTCCATACTAGTTGGTGAACCAATCTTCGAAAGTAGGACGCCGAGGGCATAGTCACAATATCACTGCATTGATTATGCTTATATTTACTATAGTTTGTAGAACCCATATATGAGTTATGAGGTCCCTTATCACGATTACCAGATTCAAAATACTCCTCATTTCATGGGAAAAGAAAATGGAATTGACAGCCACCAAGTTATTAGAACTCAACCTCCAAGTATATAAAACATCAAAAGAAAGTTGAAAAAAATGAAATTTCAAAATTAAGAACAATTATAATAATCCTTCATATAATAAAGCATGCAGCAACCTGGAAGCAATTCCTGAGTACACGTCCGCGGGTTTGTCACCTGCTGCAAGGTTAACTGCTTCTGCTCCCAACTGAAAAGAGATGACACAATATTAAATGCTAACAAGTAAACGTCGACCGTCCATTTCAAAGAGAACTTTTCTTTGTCAAAACTAAAGAATGGCCCAAAAGTACAGATGGATAAAAGAAAGATCACTATACTTGAAAAAAACTGCTATTTGGAAACAGTACAGAAAAAATATTTGATTTCTTCTTCTGTGGAGTATAAGAAGCATTATATGAATTCAGGTGTTTTGGCACTGACCAAGCAAGCATTGAGACATTTTCAATTCCCAGACATGCAGCTTAAGAAATGGTAAAAATGAAGTAGCTTCACTTCTTAGCTGACTATGTAGCTTAATCTTATCAAACTTCAGAAATTGAAAGTTTTTTACCTTGTCCCTCCCAAGAGCTGCATAGTGTTGCAAGCCATTGCAGGAACCATCCTGCCAAATTATGGGGAAATAAACAACGATAAATAGTTATAGCACTGCAGAATAGCTAGCTATGTTGTTATGCTTTAGAAAGGGAGAAAGCCAGAGAGATTATAGCAAGAAACGATCGATACATTGATAGTTTGGGAACAAATAACAAGAATAATGAAACTAATACCTGATGTATAGGCAAATGGGAAATAGTTGTTTCCGGCGAGGGACTTCTTAACGCCTCTGACAGATTAATACACACTGCCAAGCACTGAAAAGGATCCTCTGCACCCAACCACCAACGGGATCCTTCAAGAGGCCTGTCTGCAGAATCAAAAATCTCATCCAAATGGTTCTCGGTAAATGATATCCTGTCCTTATAAGATAACTTGTCCACACCACCAGCATACAGATTTGCTAAATGTATCTTTAACCAACGTAACCCGGACTCCCCAAGAGGCCGTCCCTCTGCAAATTCTAAAATGCCTCGACACAAATCAGAACCAATATGATTCAAATTTGGATGCATGGGGTATGCACGACCTCGGAAATCTAGATTGTGAGGATAGTAAAAGCCTTCCTCGTCTTTCATTTTCCTGGCCACCTGCTCACAATAAAAGTAAATTCAAATATGTTATCACAAGCGGATTAAAATCTAAATTCACTTCATCCAATAAGTTCTTACCGCAAGCTTAAGCTCTACGTCACACCGTTGTGAATGCCTTTCACTATTCTCCTTTTTCACAGCCTTGACTTTCCACTTCCATTTTCGAATTTCTGCTTCATCTTCCACGCTTGGCTCCTCGGGCAGAGGAAGCTAGACAGATTGAAGTTAAAGTTATGTTGCAAAAGAAGATATAGCTTTCATAAGATATAAAAACAAAAAAAATAGGGACAGAAGGCATTCAACTCATTAGCGTACATCTTCACGGTCAACCAAGTCAGCAAGACGACCACCACTAGCCCATATCCTCTCGATAATGCTAAGTACTCTTTTATTCACCCGCCACTTGGTACTCCCAAGTATATCAAGTGCCTAGAGATGCAAAAATTATTTTATGCGTCAAACAAAGATAGAAGCACAATAATTTCCACTTCCTTCATTTCTTATATTATAAAGAAATTGTAAAATTCCCCTTTCTAACTCGGAAAAAAACAAAAACCACCTTGTTTGGTTTAGTATTAAAAGAGATAAGTAGTAAATTTATGTTTTTGGAACCATGAGTCCGAATCTTTGTAGCCAGATGGTCTATCAGCTATAATTAGCCAACTACCCATACCCACGGTCATCAATAAAGAGGAAACTTAATGGAATGAGGAGAATTTTTAATCCTTCTGCAACTTGAATTCATAAAGAAACTTCAGGTTAAATTTTCTTTCCTAAGGGCCAACTCTTAAAAGCTCCTTCTGATGGCATCACAACTTCAAAGGCGAAAGCCATGAAACATGAAATCAAAGAAAAAAATTTCTTCGATAAAGTGCAAATATCTTATAATTGTCCCTAGAGATGTTAATGTTTCAACATCGTACATGGGAAAGAGTTTACGAAAAATCAAAGGTATGTACAAAAATCATTAAACTAAGATAATAAACTGACTCAAACCTTAAAAACAGGCTCTAGTTGCGTCCTTGGAGCCCTTCTAACTGCTTCACGTTGCTGTTTTGCCCCACGTATTCGCATAACATATGATGGTAGGAAAAAGTATGCCCCTTTGTCATACCTACACCAGATTAGCATATATCAAATATCAAACAGAACTAGAATATGACCAATGAAACTGAAGCTTCAAGAATACGCATGTCGCATCATTCAAATCTTTACTCTCCAACAAAGGGTATATATAAAATGAAACAATGTTTTTAATCTCTAACTATTCATGAAACTATTAGGGAAATAGCTTCAAATATAGAGTTACCCACCCTGTCCAATTAAGAGGAGGCACCAGCATAGGCATATACGGAATGACCATGTGCCCAGCCTGAGAAAGAACGGAAGAAAATCACTAATCGAAGACATAAAGTGAGTAATTTTGAGAGAGTCTAGCGGAACTATATGGTTGCATAATCAGACAATCATAACCATGTCTGAGAACTATTTTCAGAAATGCAACCAAGTCTACATCAAGTCTACGGTATATGCTTCTACTTACAGTTTTCACCATGCCTCGACGAACAAGTGGATCACATTCAATAACACCATATCTCCTGCCAAGTTTCCTACGAGAAGAAATCAAATATTGACAATTAGTAGTAGCAGTAGTAATACTGATACAGATCGGACACAGAAAGAACATGTAGAAAATTTGAAGTGAGATAGAATATGAAAAATAAATCAAGAAAGCAGACGTTAACTGTGTTTCTTTCGGGGAGGTTTTAAGATAATGCACAAAGGCAGGGCGAAGATCAGGTGGGGCATCTCCTAACTGATCAACTGGAGGTTGAATATAGGCTGTTTCTATCAAAAACTTAATCAAGGTGCAACCAACCTGTAAGGTAATAGGAACCAGAATTAAATAGTTTCTCGTTGTCAATATGAATACCTCATATCTACAGTCACTAACAGCAAGTAGACACAATAATTGATGTTTTACTTTCAATCGAGACAATGGACAGAAAATGAAAAACAAAAACCTTCACATGAACATCCGTGCCCCAAGGCTTTAAGTCATCATGCTTTTTTACTATAAAATTCACTTTCTGCAACTTCTGTTGTTTCATCAGCTTGGTGACTTTTTTCCTCAATTTGTCTTGATCTTCGGCTAGTTTCTCCGGTTGTTTCTTCTTCTCAAAGAAATGTCGTATCCTGACCTGTTTCGTAGAAAAGAAAATCATTCAAATAAATGTTTCAAATAACTTGACAGCGTTCCACGGAAAATGCCAACTAGCGTTCAGATGCTGATGACCAAACAAGGACGTGTCTCTTACATATCCGAAGACTATATTGATAGATAGATAGACAGAGAGAGAGCGATCATGTGTGACTTGGTTAATGGAAAAGGCTTGTAATAAAGATCATTACTAAACGCTCTAATAAGAGTATTCTATCATCGGGCAACGTGTCTCTTACATATCTATATAAAAGAGATAAAATTTGACAGAAAAATAGCTAATCGGGTGAAAGACGGAGACATGCAGAACAAATTTTCAATTGTACATTGCACCATCGTGTCTCATTAGTGGGTTATGAAAATTGGAACCTCAAATCACAAAGAAAGAAGTACAAGGCAAGACAAAAGTTTAGTATTGTACTAGCAATAAACTGCTAACTTGCAGGGGATCAGGATCTGGCAAAGGGAAGAGATTACAAACTTGTAGTTGAGAAAAGAAAAGAAAAATGAGAAAAGAAAAATGAGAAAAGAAAGAGCAAGAGAAATATTAGATTAAACATAATTTTCATGCCAAAAGCAACCCATGCCTAGTTTTTCGATATGATCTCTGACAAACTTATTATCAATTGGAAATTTAAACCAAATACGATTATGTTGACAATCAAAATAAGAAATTTAAACCAACCAACCTCGTTTTCAATTGCTTCTCCTATATGAGTAGCAGCTTGGGTTACCTTGACAATACCGTTTCCTTCAAAATCACTCATCATCACCCCCACTAACTTATGCATTGTAATCACTGCCATCATATCTGCCGGTAGAAGATTGAAATAAGGAGCGTGATTCGGACAGAAATTCTTACTCTTACTCTTGATTGATTCTTGCTCTGCAACAATTGCATCACGAAAGGGTTGGAACCAACCAAGGAATAAAGACTTCATGTAAGGTAAATTGGGCGACAGCTTCTGCTCACATATTTCCGCTATAAGTTCTTCGTATTCTCTAGCAGCCTCTTCCCATGCCTCTGTCTCTATCTTTATCTGTCTCTTCCGTAGCATATCGTACGTCGCTTCCCCTTTTCTATCGACCATCCTCTTAGGCTTCTTAAAGTGAGGCTCCACCTTATCTTGTTTGCTTATCCCCTCCATTATTTCCTGAATTTCTTCGGAGCCCGATAAATCCCCTTCGGAAATGGCTGCCTCGGCAGCAGTAGCGTAGCCTTCAGCATGGTTTAGAACACCATAAAACGCCACTGGATTGCTTGAATGTGGGAAATTGGAGTTCGTAAATCCAACTTTTTGGGGATGGAGAAAGCTGATTCTACTAGAGTCCCCTGATTGGCAACAAGTGTTCAAGGTTTCTAGCGACCTGGAATATCTAATTTGATCGAGAAAGATATGGTCTTCAGTAACTTTTCTTGAGGTAGAAGAAGACAGCTCGGAGAATAATGTAGCTTTCCTTGAAGCAGCTCTTTTCAAAACGTTTCTCCACATTGTTTGGTACCAGAGATCCCCAATTGCTGAAACGACGAATTCAAGCAATTCAAAAGGCGGTTGATGGATAAGAAGAAGATAAAAATTTGATGGTAAACATGAGCAGTTTCTCCGAAATAGTTTCAGGAAGTAAGAAAGTGAGCAAACAAGCTTGAAGACGAAGAACTCAAGGCGAGAAGTGAGGAAGCGAAGTTAAAATTTTCGAAGTAGTGGGAGAATGAAGAAGAGAATCAGAGTGGCGGCTATTAAACCCTCCTTAAACCTACATCTCCCCTCCTTCACCCGTTCTTCAAGCGCCCTCAAAACTCGACCCACTTCGTTCCCGCGTTGTGCTAATCCGCTCGTCGTATTGGGCCTCATGGGCTTATTAGCCATAACGGGCTTTCAAGAATTTTTGGCCCACATTATACCAATAGACATATCGCGAATATAGCAATTAAATAATATATTGTAATATTTTTAGAAACTTATAGATATAGTAAAATTTTTGAATGAAAATCTATTAACGATAGATTATGTTGCAAATACTAATTTATCACTAATAAATTATAATAGATATCTATTTAAAATTACTGGATATGACATTTGAAATCAAACTCATGTTTGGACCATTGAAATAAAATTCTTGTAATTGGAATAAAACTCTTGTAATTAAAAAACTAAACTTATGAGCTTTGAATATGTTTTTTTTATATTGAATGGCATATGTTTTAGAAAAAATTTCACTTCAAGCTCTTACCATTAATCATTGATCGTTGACAACAAAGGTTAGCGATCAATCATTATGATCATTTGTGACCTACAACTTTAGATGTTTATGTCGTTAGATGAACATCTTGATCCACAACGACTAATCATTATCGTTAATTATCGATGTCGTCCCTCTTGTCATGATGGTCAATGACCAATAGCCACGAGCCTTGGTGACCGATTGTGACAATGATCGATGACCAACCAATTGTCTTAATTAATAATTGACGACTGTTGACCATCTTCACCATTGATCAACGTCGCTTCACCACTACTTCTTACACTTATTTTCCATGGGTTTGAATAGTAAACGATATTCAAGCCCATTGATTACCTTTTCTTTTTCTAATTCAATCTAGAAAATTCCCCATGGTCAAGAATTCAAAACCAACATTTAATTTCCATAAATTTGATTTAGAATCTGTGCGCCAAACACCCCAAGAGTCTATTATATCACATATAAACTTTACTATATTTACAATTTGTTTGAAATATTACAATATACTCGATTATTATTTTTAAATTACTATGCATTATAATTACTATCGAGAAAATTAGGATTTGGAATATTCATGGTGGGAATAGAAAAAATGTAAGAACATATTGATTTGTTTCTTATTATTTTATACATATTATCATATATTTGATCAAAGTGATTGTAATCAAAATAAAAATCCAATAATAAAGTTGTTCATCATGCACTGTATTCATTTGTTTTATGAATCATGCTTAATTAAACACTAAATTTTCTCTTTTCTATTTTTATTAATGACTTTTGTCTTCAAAATCCACTTTTAAATTTGCATAATTTGTTTGTCACTTACTCTTGTGATTTTAATTGAGTTTTTTTTTTGTCAATTAGAGAGATCGTTTTTCTTCAAAAAAAAAATATCGTTATGTTGTAGTAATTAAATAATAAATGATTGAGTAAGCAGTGTAATAGCAATAGAAAGTTATGAAATTTAACTAATGTACGGTGTAATTGTAATGTACAATTACGAGACATTAACATTCATTTATTTCGTTATTCGTAATCATAACAAAAGTTTTGTAACTATATATGATTTTCTCTCATTATTTCATTTTATTATATATTTTCTTATCAAATGCGATTATTTAAAAAAAAAAAATCTTTACTTAGGTGAAGATAAAATAAGATCTTTAAAGAAATATATTTTCTCGTACATACCTATAACAACCTGAAATATATATTATAGATTTCTAAAAAAAAAAAAAAAAAAAGAGATGAATCAAATAAAACTCAAAAAATTGATTATACAAATTTAGAATTTGATGATAATAAACATATGACCTAAAAACCCAAACTATTTTCAATAAAAAAAATTATGAAACATATTAGAAAGCCAAGCATAGGGATTTTTTCTCATTATTTTCTTAATTTAAATTAAAAAAACATATATATATATATATATATATATTAAATTGTGACCTCTTTATTTGTATAATAATAAACCATAATATATAAATTAAAAGTAGTAATAATAATAAATAAATGAATATATAGGTTTTTATAGATCTATAGTATATAAAAATATACTTTTTTTTCAAATAAAAATAGAGTTTTTGTTCTTAGTGGTTTTTTTCTTTTCTTTCAATTTTTTATTATGGAAAAATCCAAAAATAATTTTTTATTATTAAAAAACAAACCTAAAAGATAAAATGTATTTTTTTTTTTTTTAGATAATTGATTTTTTAAGGATTTTTTTTTTCCAAACTAATAAGATCCACTAAGATGAAGTAATGATAATTTTGTTTATACTAATCTAAGTATATGTAGATAGATTTTCCTGATATGGAAATTATTGTTGTTTCTTTTTTAAAGAAATCTAATGTGATTGGACAAAATCTTAATAAATGCTACGACAAAATTCCTGTAAAAAAGCGAAGAAATAAAAGGGAGAGTTATCTAACAATAATGAGTGATTTTAATGCAACTATTTATAGAAAATAAGATATATTATTAACCATTTTATAAAGATTTTATCTTTCAAAATCTATACTATTTATCTTTCAAAATAAGATAAATAGGAAAATATTTTATTGAGTTTATAGTTTTAAGGAGAATCTTTATGAATAGTATGATAAAGTAAATTATTTACAAAATATAATAAAAAAACAAAATCTTAATAGGCTACAAAGAGTTTAATGAATTTTATTCTATTTTGTAAATAGTTTTAATATTTTATTATTTAATAATTTAAATGTAAAGTTACAATATGTAATCTGATAACCGATCGCTAAAAGGGGCAAAAGGGAAAATCGAGTATTTCTCCTTTCTTTTTTAGTCCCTTTTATATAGTTATAAGTAGATAGTTTAAAAGATTTAGATTAAATTTGTGTCATTAGTTTCTCTCATAAAATTTAAGTTTAGTAACACTTTCTTCTTGGATTATGTACATAGCATAATTAAAGTTAGTAGCAAATTCGGAACTTTACGTTGTACAAGAAGATAAGTTTGAAGTTTGAACACATTGAAAACGAGAAAAAAAGAACACGAGACCATGATGATAAGCTTCGTATTTTCCCACTGGACTCACAAGTTAATTTGCAAAGTGAAGAAATATTTTATATGTAACATTTAGGGGTCAAACTTAAGATAAATTCATCCCTACTTAATATCTAAAAATACGTTTTAAAGCAATCAAAGAAAGACTTCAAATCTAGCTCATACTTCAAAACATCAACAATGGTTCAAAAAAAAAACTTAAATGAAATAGAATGACGTTGACATAAGACACTCGAAAAAAAAAAACTACAAACTAAGTCTGTTGTCTTGTGTTCAATTATAATATAGTTATATACTCATTTATTCCAAATTATTTTGGTAAGCTTTACCATAATTTGCCATAATTCATAAGTATTACATAGCGTATTGAATGTATAGAGTGGAAGGTGAAACATATGAAACACCAAAAATGTATATATGCATACGTAAATATGTGTGTGTGTGTGTGTATAATGGAAAAGAAGAAGAGTTATGAAGAGTGATGGATGACATTTCTTAATCTATGCAGACAATGGGTTTGCCTCAAAACTTTAAGGTAAAGGAGTAGGAACTAAGAATGTCATTGCTTGAATATTAGGCCCCATTGACACTTGCTTTGAGGCAAACAGTACAACTAAAAGAGGATTATTGCCATTTTCAACTTCTTTTTTAATCTTTATTCTTTGGATATTACCATTTTCAATACATTCTAATTCTCAACAATTTACTGAAAATGGTCACAACTGTCCAAAACACCAAAAATCTAAACCCTTGAAGAAGATGAACTTTGGTTTAGTTGATTATGGTAATTTGGCCATACATTTAAGGAAAATTTTGGTAAAGAAAAGTGAAAATATGTCTTTTATAGAAGATATTAGTCCTAATGTAATAAAGTTCTTATATAGTTTTTGCTTGAAAACTAAGTAGCATATATGGTGATCCATAATGTTGAAACTCACATTTCACCAACTAAGTATGGTAAGTGTGGGAAATATGGTGAGCCAACTCAAATATTAATTCTTCACTCAACACTTTCTCATTCTCCCACAAACCTTTATAATCTCAATCCACTTTTGTATCAAATTGTCTCATTAAATCTTATCTGTTTTTTCTCCAATATGTCATCAAAAGCCACTGTTAGAAGACATATTTTGGAGAGGCAAGCATGTCCTAAAGAGAAAGATAGGACAAGCCAAAACATTTTGTCCAAACACCTTAAGAAGATTTACCCAATTGGGTTACAACGAACCACTTCTTCACTATCTTTATCTTCTCTGTCATTGTCTTTGTCCCAAAACTCGAATGACTCTTCTCTTACGGACTCCTCGATCCAACTAGATCAGAAAATTTCATACGCAATTCGTCTTATTACACCACCTCCTGAAAGAAGAGAAGTCCCATTGCCTAAAAGTATTCAACAACAAAGTCAAGAACTTAGTGATGGAGAATTGAGGCGGTGCAACTGGATCACTCATACCAGTGGTAAGATTATGCTTACAGTTGAAATGCTTCCTAGCAAGTGATAATATAACATTATTAGAAAAAAAAAAAAAAAAAGTCAGAGACTAAATAAAGTTTGTTTGAAAGTTCAAGCTATTGATGTGATAAATAATGTCACCAACTTAGGACAGCAGTTGCTATCACTGCCATATTTCTTCGTATAATGGGATTGTGGCTTCTAATAATAACTACAGTATAATATAGTTCTGATATGGGTTAAGAAACACTATATCTTATCGAAAAAGAAAGAAAAAAGCAGTTTCCTTTCCCCACATGCTAGACTACTTCATGACTTGACTGATGTTTTTCTCTAATGTAATTTACGTAGATAAAGCCTATGTATCTTTTCACGACGAGTGTTGGGGCGTCCCAGTGTACGATGACAAGTAGGTTGTCTATGTAACTTTTCATTTATCTTACATGTCAATTAATAGATATGTAGTTAACTTTGGAAAGAAAAATTAATGTTCAGCCGACTTTTCGAGCTACTTGCACTATCTGGGATGTTAATGGACTACAACTGGACTGAAATTGTGAAAAGAAGGGAACTATTTAGGTAATATTTACTCTGCCAGTTACACACCCTTTATGTTCTTAAGATAAATTTCAATCTCATGTTAAATATATACACACCTTTGGTTGGTAAAAGGGAAGCTTTTGCTGGATTTGAGCCAAGTATTGTTGCCAACATGGGGGAGAAAGAGATAACAGATATAGCATCTGACAAGGCCATTATGCTGGTGGAAAGCAGAGTGAGGTGCATAGTCGACAATGCCAAATGCATATTGAAGGCAAGCTAGATCAACTGAGTTTTTAACAAGTTGTTTCTAGATTGCATTATTAATTAGAATTACTGGTTTTTAATTCAACTGCAGATAGCTAGAGATTTTGGATCATTCAGTAACTATATGTGGAGCTCTGTGAACTTCAAACCAACAATAAATAGATTTAGACATCCAAGAAATGTTCCCTTGAGAAGTCCTAAAGCAGAAGCCATTAGCAAGGACATGGTGAAGCGTGGTTTTCGGTTTGTTGGGCCAGTGATTGTTTATTCATTCATGCAAGCGGCTGGGTTGACGATCGATCATCTTATCGATTGTTTTCGACACGGTGAATGTGTGAATCTTGCAGAAAGACCATGGAGACATATCTGAAAACAAGCTTTCCTAATTTCCCTTTAAAGTTGTGGTTATTCTGTTGAGCATTAAGTTAAAAAAATATGAATAATTATATATAGAGAAAGAGAAAAGAACCAAGATGGAATTTATTAACTCTTTATTTATCAGTTTCTGCTAGAATGGCCAGTTCTTCAACTGATATTAAAGCCTTGAGAATTGATCAGTTCATATCATCAACAAATGCAGAGCTCACCATTACAGCAGTTGTGGTGTAACGGTATTCGACAAGTTGAAGCTGGTGGAGAATAAGAATGGTGTATTTAATTTGTTTAATATTTTATTAAGGGGTGTTTCAAAGTCCTCACATTATGCTTCTAATATATGAGAAACTAATTATTCTAGATGTTTAACATGGACCTCTTGAGTTTCATCTTATTACTGTTTCAAGATCTAATCACACTAAATGAAATCGATTGATTCAAAATTGCCTATCTACGTGCTTTCTCATATTTTCTAAGCAAGCTCTCATTGTTTAAGATAGAGAGAACTTAAGATGTGCTTAGTTCATAAAGAACTTCAAAATACAACTCAAATCAATCAAAGCAGATATGACTAGAAAAATTTAGTATGGGTGTACAGTTTAAAAGGACCAAATATGTAATGATATGCAACCTCGTTATATTATCCCTCACCTTGAGAAATGTCAATTGAGCTTCACAATGGCCTCCTTCGAGTTGGCTGAGAGTCAACATCCATGGACCATTTTTCTCGTATTTGTTGGGTCAAAATTAAAGATAGTTTTGCCTTAACAATGATTTGTGTTCCAACTATTTTTCGAGGTTGTTATGAGTTGATGACTTGATGGACTATGAACTATAGCTCACCACGTCGATCAACCCACAAGTCCAAAAAGGAAAATCAAAACCCTCGAGAATCGTGGAAGTGGAGCTGAGGACCGAACACATTATATGAGACCAAGCAGGGTGCCATATTGCTAAACTAAACCTACTTAACGATCTCTCTATTCACACAACGGAGCCTTCACACAGTCTCCCCATCAAATTTTAGGGAGTTAGTGTAAATAGAGGAGTCATACTTACCTTAAAACAAACATGATGCTACTAACGATACCTCGACTCGATAATAACTTAAACATTGGAGTATGTTGAGCAATCACCCTGCAGCTGACATGATATCCATTTTACAGGTCAGCTCAATTTAGGCTGATAAGATACCTTACACTAATCGCACATCAACAAAAGTCATCACTAGTGACCTACTTAATATTATATTTAGACTATGATTTGATATGGTTTAAATTCTTATCTTAAGTTAAAGAGATTATGATAAGGTATAAATTCAAAAGATGGACGTCATATTATATTTCTGAAACTTTTTCTTGCCATAATTCCAAATCTCAACACTTTAGGTTGGCAACTCCATCGAAGAGTACATCCAACTTCTTTCCTTGACCGAACTCAATCCTCTTCGATGGTAATGACCGTTGGAGTTGACTAGAGAAGAAAATATTTTTTTTTTCAAAAAATCATATCTATTTAAACTCTTTTGATAAAAAAAAATTGTTTAAAATAAACTTTGAAATTTTTTCAAAAAAAAAACCATGGTTATGATTAATTCCAATTATTTCCAAAATAACTCCTTTTTTTTTTTCAAAATGAAATACTTAAAAAGTTAAACAAATATTTCCCAACCCGTAGGTACAAAAGTATTCAATTTTTTTTTTCATATATGATTCCACAGAATTATAAAGAAAACTTCCAACACTCTGTTATATATAAGATTGCTTAAACTTCTCTCAAAGGAAAACAGTAAGATGGGCACGAAGCCCCACAATTGTCTCTATCATCTTCCTCTAACTCAATTAATGAATCATTTTAGCTTGGATTATAAACCATCCAAAGAATAAAACAGGACCCCTACTGAAAAGACAGGTGGCCAAAAAATAAAAAAAAACAAAACAGGTCAAATCAAAGAAATTAGCCTCTCCACCTCATCTCTTCATTCACCTGCTACAATCTATATCCACACTTTTTCTTCCCTTCCACCATTTTTCAACCTAACTTCTTGATTAGTTTCATCTTTTTAATCCCACTGATGGTTAGGTTTGTCCAAGTAATAGTGACTATTGGAATCACATCTACCCACACCAAACTTAAACTTTAACTTGAACTTTTTCTAGGAAGCCTCTTGATGGGAAGTAGTGCCTGAAATTTGTTAAGATAGCACTTATCAAGTATTTGAATAAGTTTACACGCATCCCAACTAATTTCATAAAATAAATGGTCCAATACTCCAAAATTTAGATGTAAAAAAACTTATTAAAAATTAATACCTAAGTAAATGATCATAGGATTGAACAAATGATCTCCTAACCACTTATTGAGACTATGTCTCTTTTGTTAGATTAAAGAATGAAATCCGACTATGTCTCTTTTGTAGATTAAAGAATGAAATCCAACGAAAAAAATTAAGGTAGTCCGACTAAGAAACTAATATAAATATTGATTCAATATCATCGTCGCAGATGGATCATCAAACAACCAGTTGGTACAAGAAGGAACACCATGTCAAAAAAGGATGAGCCAAACAATGAAAAAGGAAGAAAATAACTCGAACCTAATCACTCATCTATGGGGCCCAAAATGATCGATGATATTTCTTTAATGATCATGGTGATTCTTCTTTGTTTCTTCTTTTTATGCACTGAAGAGTGGCTTTAATCATAATTTTTTCCCCAATAATTAATACTTAATACACCAGGGAACATGACTCCTGTCCTTGTCGGATTATACAGGTTCAAAGGGCTGAGCATTACTGAGAAAAAAAAAAGAGAAAAAACCGACATGACGGCATGAAAGAGATCAAAAAAAGCAGTCTATGGACGGCAGCCAACTGTATTTAAAGGAAAGGTGAGGCAATACAATCAAAAGGTCCTGAGAATATCAACTATTATATAGAAGCATGCCAACAAATATATTTTAAGTAATTAAAGTAGCTTAATTCTAATTATTCGAAGATTTCTCCACTAAAGTAGCTAAATTATTCTCCAAACTAAGCATAATGATGAAGTCTACAAGAATAAGGAGTCAACAAAAAGAAGTATGGCATCATAGATGGGTGTGTGTATATATATCATATTGGCAAACTGCATCTTGGCTGAAGAAAAAGATTATAAGAATAAAGTTAAAGCAGGTACAGAACATAAAGTACCCTATTTACATTGCACCTCTTTTTTCAGGGTTTTAAGTTGCATACAATTTATTTATGAAACAAGTTTCACAAGTCAAAGGGGAAGAAGAAGAAGAAGGGTAGGGAAATACCAAGGAATACAAACAATTCTACTCAGCTGGTCTCACTTAGCTGATGAGAAGAATATATACAGCAAGTTCCTCAAACTGAGCTCCAACTATGAGCCCTATTATCTCGAGGGATTAAAAGCCACAATGCAAAGCCAATCCTAATACTGAGTCGTCGATCACTTCCATAATTCTAATGCTATTATATAATATCTATAATGCTCTATCACAGCAACACACTGAATTGAACCTCATCATCTCAAAACTGGCAAGAAGTACCAAGTCTCTGCCTCTGCCTCTGCCCGAGCACCGCAGATTTGCGTTTGGCAAATGCTGGGCGGAGCAGCTCGGGGAATTTATCCAGAAAAAGTGACCACTCTTCCTCATTCATATCCCCGAGCTTAACAAAGCTGACACTTGGAGGAAACTGCTCATTTGCACTCCTGTGCCCTGCAGATGTGTTGGTAATATATCCATATTCAGGCTTTGTGACCTGGTACTTTTGGTTTTTCTGATTCTTATCACCCAGTATGGTATTCTTGAGAGACATAGAAAGCTTTGACACGACAGAAATGGGTTCAGAAGGAAGAAAGGCAGCTGTTTCTCCTTGCTCCTCCCCTCCACTATCTTCGCCCTCCTCTTCGATGCTTTCCTCCAATTTTGAGAGTGGATTGCGTCCATGCAGGCTTCCAAGTCCACCAAACTGGTAATGTGACCAGCCTAAACACTGATCCGCCGCCATACCTGAGCTATAATCTAATTCTCCATCCTCACAGTCTAAATCAAACTGGAATTCCTCATTGCTCCAATCAGAAGTGGGAGAAGAGAACTCCCTTTCAGCTATGATCTGCCTAGCCTCAAGACATACTAACTCAAGTTCACTGGGTTCCTCCTCTCCACTACGAAATTCTCTGCTCATCATCTCACCAATTTCAGCAAGACAGAGACCAGAAGCAGCAGCTTCCTTCAGAAAAATTGTACACAGTACCAAAACCCGAAGGCAAGCTTCACGAATCATGGGTAGCTCCATCCTAAGCATCTCGCAGTCTTTGATTGGATCAAGATTTTCAATATACTTGAGCTCATCATCTGAAAATGGGATTGATGCTTGTGGCCAATGAATCCACTCAAAGTATGGATCCTCTAATGTCTCCGGCAAACAAAGACCGTGATCTATAGGAATAAGCTCCACTTGTCCAAACCTTCCTATTCCATCAAGTTTCCGAACTAAGAGATTCCCAGCATGCCTATCCGTATTAAAAATCCTAATATCTAGAATACCTATACGATGAACTGCAGCGACGGGGAAGCTAGAAGTCCCATGATCACTGGCATCAAAATCATGTGGAATGAATTGCTGGAAGGAAGCAATTTTACTAACTGACTTCTTCTTGTGAGCCTGAGGCTTGTTACCATTCACCCAATCATTCACATTGAAGATTGAGTGAGTGATCTTCACCAAGGCTGTCGGAGGCACGTTTGCAAAATGCTCATAGTCAAGAAGATAAGCGGCAACCTCTCTGAATCCAGTCTCACCAACGCGCACAGAACGTTTAAAACCAGGTTGTCCAAGAGCTTTTCCAACAAAACCTTTTGGATTATTTGGAGCAAAAGGCTCTTCATCAGTTGGCTTCACAATTGCCACACTTTCACCTTTCCCATTCCTAAAATAGTATGCACCTCCAAGCCCACTGTGAACAGGAATCGGATCAATACCCAACTTGATAGCTTTCACAATCTCTTTGACCAACCGTTTTGTGCCAGAAAAACGATCTGAATGCCCCAATATCTCAATAGGTCCACTCTGGTCTCTAAGCCGGAGATCTTTCCCAGTGGGTGAGAGACATGGAGTAGATGAGCTTCTGTGCAAGAGATTTCTCGTGAGCAGAAGGGGAGAATCATTTCGAATGGCACTAAGATCATTCTTTAGTATCACATCCCCAAATGTCAGCGAGCTCTCCTCTGTGGGAATATTGAGAGCAAGCTGCAACCTCCTTTTCACCGTATGAGCATTGTCATTACGATCTAATTCCATTCCCAGGACACATCCCGTATCAGTTTGCACAAAAACTTGTCTCCTTCCAACAGGCTGTTTTTCATCTCTTCCATTTTTCGAGTGGTAATCCCTGCTGAGTGGGCTCTTGAGTGCTGCAACTGCCATTTGAGTTTGAACTGGACTGTCCAACTTCCGTGACATTAAAAATGAAAGAAAAGGAGGACGTGTTTGCAGCCAAAGACTGAAATGGCCAAGGAAGAGAATGAAATCCCTCCCGAGAAGGCGCCCAACTCAAAACAGAATGCTGGTTGAAAAGAACCAGAGTCTAAACTCCCGAATAATCATCAATAGATAGAAGAAGCCTCAATCCTAGACATCGTTCTCAAAGAAACAAAGCCCCGTGACCGAAACGGAACCACAGACAAAAGGATACAGCCGAAAACTACACCTACAGATCCATTTCGCCAGATTCACAGCAACAGATGATCTGCGGAAATAACAAAAAGACATAAAAATCAACACTTGACCACAAGAAGCAAGAATATCAATACAGAATTAACTTCCAATGGATCAGTACCCAAAAAAAAGAAGGTGAATTTATCTAGACTCGACAATAAGAACCCCCAAGCCACGAGCTGAGAAATTGATTTGAAAAAAAAAATCATACACCAAGAACACAAACTGATGCATTATTTACGGTCCTTCCCCATAAGAAACCAAAATTTATCGTAAGACCACAATATCTATATTTGCAGAATTCCGGTAGAATGAACTCCCCATTCTTCGTTTAGCTAACACGTCGTCCAGACTTTAACAAAAAGAGAAAAAGACGAACAGTGTTCGCCATTTAAGTAAAAAGTTCAAAGGCGCCGGAGCAAAAAATTTTCAAAAATAGATTCTTCCAGAGATAGAGAAAGAGGAAGAAGAAGGATCTCTTCTCTAACCACTTCATCGTGTAAGCAAACAAATGATCGGAACGAGATCCTCATTCGAACAAATCCCAACAGTAAAACGAAATCTGTGAAAGATGCACCCCTTCCTCCCCCCTCCCCCGTCCCCTCGGGGCAGGAGAGAAGATCCAAAAGAGACCAAGCTCAATACGACGTTCTGGAGTGGAAGACTGATCAGAGAAATGAAATTCAACAATGAGAAACAAGTAAAGAAAAAGAATCATTCATTGAACACATACTCATTAAAATTAAAATTAAAAAAAAAAAAAAAAAAAACGGATAACCATTACACGGTAAGAATTACGAAATCAGAAAGAAAAAACTCACCGGAATTTTATAGATCTTTCAAGATCCAAGCAAAAAAGAAGGAATCAGATTCACCACCAAAACTCGTCGCTATCTGTTAACCGATGCGGCAAAAGAAAATGAGATGGCTTCAATGAATCAAAATGAAAATCAAAATCAAAATCAAATCCAAGAAGATTGCAGCAGCAAAGAATCGTCCGAGCAAGAACGCAAACTCAGACAAAAATCCCTTCGCCCAATTTGCCCCCCTTCGCTTTTCGTTGTTCCCGTTCGCTGTGTTTTTGAGTTAATGTCTTATTGCCTCTGAGGAATTCATTCGGCTTCTGGGAACGTTCTTTCTTTAACTAGAGTGAGAGAAGCATGGTTAAAATAACTAACCCTGGTTAGATGCCGACCCACTCTCTGGCTATGCCCTTTGCGATTCGAACACTCTGGAAGGGGAGGGAGGGCCGTTGGATGGTGAGAAATATATGGAAATAAGGACCGTAGGATGAAAAAGAGATGGTGACGTGGAGATAAGAGACTCGTGAATGACGTGGCAAAGGGGTCAGCATCGAATGGCGAGACACCTGGTGTCATCACCGAGTGGGTAGGACGGGGCATTCTGTTTTGGGTTTGGGCTTTCGAATCTCTACTTCTGTGTACTACCTAGTTTTCTGCCCGTTCTGACCGTCGGTTTTAACGACCACTCAATTTACCAAAATCCCCCCCCATCCCCTATGTACTTTTCTGCTTTTTCCTTTGAATATATCTTAATCCTTACTTACATTAAAAAAAGCACAAATTTTGTAGATATCATTTCTAAAATTTGCTTTCACTTGTCAACTTAAACTTTTCAATAAATTAATCGTTTAACTTATTTTCTTAAACTTTTCAATAAATTAATCGTTTTAACTTATTATCGGTAGTGGTTTATGAAAGTATTGTATGGATTTGTTCGTGACTTAACTAAATAAAAAATAAAATATCTCTAAAGCCAAATATATTGTTTTGTTTTAATATCTTAATCTTAACTAAATAAAAAACAAATATTTACATGCAAAAGTACTCAACAGACTAACGATTTAAATATTTGTCCGTGTAATAATATCAATTTTATAGCATGAGATTTGATAGATTTTAACGGATTGAGGATTTCTTTTATTTAATTTAAAAGTTAGTTATTTTTAAAAAATTTAGAATCTTTAATAGTTTTTTTAAAGTATTTTGAAACAAGTTTTATAAAAGTATTTAAATGAAAATTATTCTTTTTATCAACAATTCAAACTGTCCTAAATTTTGTTCAAATTGCACAAAGCAAATAGAAACATAATTTACGTTCTTTATGTAAAAATTAGAATTCCTCTACGATCGTTTTCTTAGTATTTTAGTTTCAAATTTAAAGTTATAAACTTTAGTCAAATTTCTTATAAGCTCCTTAATTTTTAGATTTATTTTTCCACTCTAAGCTTACATTTTTTCTTAAAATTGGAGCTCAATTATTCATCTCTATATATATATAATCTTCAAAATGTCAAATTCGTTTTTAAATTAAAATAAATTTAGTAATTTCTTTACTTATTATTTGTTATTATCTTGTGACCTCATTTCATCCATCAAATTTTCAACACATATATGTCCTCAATACATCAGCATGTTATCCTACTACATTAAATAATAGGCTAAACCTTCAAGATAATGAAAAGGACATTCAAAAATGAAAAAAAAATCAATAATATATATCCATTTAAACTATAAATTACATATCGATGAAAAGTAAATAACAACGAAAAATTAACAAAAGCCAAATTATTTGATTAACAAACGTTTTGATTTTTGTATGTACAACAATTGACTATGAATTAGACTAACTTCATGGTCATATTTTAATATCTGTAAATTTACTTATATGACCCCATACAAATGGAAATGATGAGATGTGGCCCAGTTTTGTTCCATCTTTACTTGAGGAAATCATTTAAAAACTTTGATAGAGTGTGAGAATTGAAGGAAAGTAAGTAAATAAACTCAAGGAATAGAGAGTTGGCAAATCAATAAAGCATATATATTAATTAATTACAAGGTTTAAGTGATTTGGTTACGTTATTAAACAAAGCATTTAAATAATATGATGTTTGGGATTATATTAAAATAATAATAAATTTGTTTTATGAATAGACTAAAGCCCTAAATTACCAAAATGTCCCGGAGGACTAATGTAATTTTGCAAATGCACTTTTTAATGATTGAAAAAGCAGTTTTCGATTAATTTTTTTCAAAAAAAAAAAAAGAAAAAAAGAAAAACGCTTTTTTCAAATTATAATAATCATTTTTGTAATATATATTGTTGGGGTTTTGATAATTGAGAAAATGGTGGTTTTATGAAAGGCAGGCCAGCTGGCTGTGAAAATGACCTGTCAATGTCAATTCTATCATTATCTTTCAATTTGACCGTCAACGCTTTCATTCTTCTCCTTCTTCTTTTTCTTAAAAAAAAATACCCTTCATAGTAAAAATATCTACACAAATTTTATATTAGCTGAGTTACGATGGTAATAAAGTCTTTTCAAAAATATAAAAATGTTTCAACGTTACTTTGACTCGTATATTTTTTACTTTAGTTCATTCTGTTTTCTAAAAGGTAATTATTAATTTTAATATTTGAGTCACTCCATTCTTATAATTTTCAAAATATTCATTTTTGGTCTTTCGTAGTTTTAACTTTGGTTTATTTTTATTATTTTGTTATCGATCTTCAGCATATCAAAAATTTCAATACATGAAAAGGTTAAAAAAAATTAAAATAAACAAAAATTGAAAGTAGCAAAAAAAAAAGAAAAAAATATATATAGAGAGAGGGAGATTAAAATTGAAGGGCAGGTGGAGGTTAGAGAAGAAAGAGATAGGGTGAGTTTGACCAATGAGAATGAGAGAGTGGAGCTGAGTCAGAGTCCACGCATGAACGAGAATTACACGTGCCATTTCGGGATCACACGCTGGGAATACAATCTTACTTGTAAAATTCCAAAATTTTGGTATCCTACGTGTTGGTATTATCCTCCCACGTGTCCTTTGATTCTTCGAAACCGCGGCGTGGACACGACAATCCTTCCCCCGCGGTTTTCTTCCTTTCAATCCTTCAATTTATTACTTTCTTTTCTTTGTATATTTTATTATTCAAGAAACCTTAATTTTTTTTTCTTTTTCTAATTGGTCCAAAGAGGTTGAAATTTAATTTTCCATCTCATCATAATTGTTCAACTTTAACGATTAAAAATAAAATGTAATTTGTTTTAAAAGGATAAAACGGTTGAAAATGTCTAAATACGTATTTGTTAAAGTAAATTTGACACGATTGTATTGTAAATCGTTTTAGTTGTCTTTTATGGAATGTAAGATCAAAATAATTTAGATATTAAATTAATGTTTAGAAAAATAATTGCACCAATCCTAAACCCTTCTTATTAGCAATTAGTTTCTGGATATGTTTTTATGGACCCAAGGTAAAAGTGAATTATTCCGTAGTGATACAAACACTCACAATAGTAGAAAATAATTTGACTAAATTTATTAAATTTGAAAATTCTCATAAATATGTAATAAATTCAATAACAAGTTTTGATAAAATTAACTTTAAACATAGGAATTAAATTGAACATTTAAAAAAATTGGAATAAAAGGAAAATCAATTTATAGAAAGAAGCAAAGTGAGTGACAAGTCAGCCCATGGTTTCTGTTTTTAAGAGTATTTTGTAAAGCAATATTTTATATATAGAGATTATTCATTGAAATCCAAATTCTCAGTCTACCCAAATTATTATTATTATCTAATTTGAAAAAGTACGAAAAGGTAAGATATTTTGTCATATGAAAAAGAATAAAAAAGGACAAGCTATTAATAAAAGGAATTATCACGTCTCACAAATCATGATTTAACATATGCTACTTTATCATGGTGTTTGAGTAAATGTTTATCTTCATCTTTGTAATTCTTTCATTCATAGTGATCAAGTCTGTGGTAAAACATCATAACTGTTACTTACCAATTTTTGGACAGGGTAAGGGCAGAAGCTTTGTGTGGCACCGATCATAATTTGTTATAAAAGTAGAGTATATGATCAACCTATATCGGTATTGGTGCTTGTTATACACACTCCAATGTTTTCAAGTTAGAGAATAACAAAGTATGGAAGCTAAGGAGAGTTTGAGAGTTGAAAGTAAGTTATTTCTTGTGAGGTCACTATGATATATTTATAGAGAAAGTTGACATAGGGCGTTTCTTAGAAGTTTTTGGATTACTTTAAGTAGATAACCTATTGGACCAAAGGACGTGCTAGTGCTAGGGTCTTTTTCGGTCGAGCATCTACACGGATTATGTCTTGGACTAAAAGTGTCACTTTGGAGAGGAACTTGTGTAAAACATTCCCTATTGAACATTTGGCAAGAGTTGATCATGACACCCATGGTAATAAATTTCGAAAGTTTTCTTTGTTTCTAGATTTTTAAAAGAATAACTTTAAATTAAATTTTATATCTAATAGTTGTATAGATTTTAAGTTTCTTATTTAATAGATCCCTAATAAATTCAATATGGTTAGAAAAAATCAGTTACTCTATTAGATTATAATTAAATTGTACAAGGAACAAATTTCTAATTAAGTTTATGAATTACATGCTAAATAAAATTAAATTTCCCCCCCTTTTTCCATTTCTCAAGAGGTCCATTTAAAAAAGCTCAAATTGGCATTGGGAGTTATGAGTATACAAAGATGAAATCATATGTAATAGGAGAGATGTAAGATTAGGTTAAGTTTAAATTGGACTTTATGTGGTACTAAAGGCCCAAATGAGGAAGGCCGAGGCTCCACATTGAAACAACCAAGTACTTTGACTCAATTAATTAATGTCAGTTTCTGAATATGAATGAAAATTTGGAACTGACCAAGTATGAGTCAGTGTCAACTAGTAATTGAAAAGATATAATTTGAATAGTGTAGGAGAGGAGTGCTGATATCCATTCAAAGCTAATTAAGCTTGTTCTTCACACTTCAGAGTTAGAGGCTTGAATTTTATCGTAATCAGAGATTCGGAGGTCACTAATTCACTCAATTTCTTTCTGCTATCATTCCATCCCCATGTCAAACTTTAATAATTTGACTTTGATTTATTTGTCACGGGGAGGACAGGTTTCTATCTGCCAACCACATAGCTCGTAGAAAATCAATAGTTAATAAAGGAATTCACAAGAGTTTGACGTTGAATTTCATCTAGTTTAAAATATAAAATGTCGACATCGACGAAATTATCTTTTAAGTTTTAATTTTACAAACAACATGTGGCAAATCAAATAGTTTTCTTGCTTGGGCAAAAAGGAAGAAATTCAAAGAAAGCCTTCTTTAGAAAAAGACACCTACTTTTCTAAGCTCATTGAGCATTGAAATGAAGGTAAGTCCAAAAAAAGGTAGTTTCCATGCTCTACACAACATAAAGAAATATGAACCTTTGGAAAATCAAATTGTCAACAAAGCCGTTTTTCTTTTTCTTGATTGTCAAGCCGCCTCATTTCTTCAGCCTATAAGTATGTGCTAGTGCTAGAAGTAAGAACAAACACAAGTTCTCACTCACCTTAACAATTTTTCAACCAAAAAATTCATACCCAGAATCCCTCCTGTTCTCTACTTCCTAAAAAACGTTTCTTTTCTTCTTCAAGGTCAAACAAATATGGGAGACAAGAAAGAGAATTTGTTTTGGTCAATTATAAAGTCTTTCATTAATTGCTTACTTGGCTTCAATGCTGACGCATCCAAAGCTGCAGCATCTCCATCGGGGCCAGAGGCCGCCATGGTGGCCGCAGCAAAGCATTTCTCTTCTGCTCACAAGGTTCTGTTCAGCTAGTTAAGTGTTCATTTATAAGTCCATGAAGCCGATGTCTACTACTCCATACATGCTTGAGCAAGACACGGTCCTCTGCAGCTTAACTAACATCCATCAGTTCTCAATTTCATCACGTGTCAAAAGTTACTAGTAATAATTTGGGTACCTGAAATCTTGGCTTGACTTGGTTGCCAAGCATGAAAGGCGCAGGTCATCAAGTTATGTAATGTCAAATACCCCCTGTTAAAACATGTATTATTTCAAGATTGTCAACAATTCAATATAAAGTCACAGTTATATATCTGATACATATGATATAATTTAAACTATGCAATATGGTAATTTAAATACACACATCTTTCACTAAGTGTCAACTGATTTAATTAATTCTGTGGTCTCTATCGGCCAAATCAAACAAACGTGTAAGTAATACTTTTCTGAGCGTAAAACTAAATAATGTGATGAGTTTCCATCTAGGTGTTTGTTTGTGATTTGATTAATGGATGGTGTGACATTTAACCTTCAATGCCCTGGCCTAACTAAAAGCAAGCAGCATATAAGATATAGAACATTGTTGATTCGCACTAGATTGAAGAAATTTATAAGCAAAATTTTCAGAAAAGTAAGATAATCTTATGCAAGATGGAATGACAAATGCACAAGTTTATAGAGGCCAGAGGTCAATTTACTAATATAAAACTGAAAAATTAGCAAAAGTGACTGTTTTATGAGGACTACCACCACATCAAAGTGTTTAGCATAGAGAAGCAAAGCTTAAGTATTCGGATGCCAGATTTTATATATCTATATAATTTTGCTTCTTAAAGAGTAAAGAATAAATAGTTGAAGATAAATTTGGGAGATTACTCCTTACCATTCTGGACATTGGAGTTCTTTCATTGCAGTGTGCAAGAGTTTAATCATGGTCAGGAGTTCTGAGGACTTTGATGAGAAATGCGTACTCATAAGCCATCTCTTCACATCCACCATAGAGACCACCTTCACCAAAATGTCCTCCAAGCATATTGGTCTTTAAAATTGCAGAACTTGAACAACGAGAGCATGTAGTGTCTCGAATTTTTGCCACCCACTTAGCAGCTTCCCATACTCCAACCCTGAGGATGAAGTTCAACGATTTCACATATGTTTATTTGAGACCAAAGCATGAAATAACATTTACCTGTTCAAACAAGTATGCTAACGTGATACAGTTGAAAGGAAAAAATAATTTACCTTGCATCATGGAATGACGCTGTGACGAGCATTGAAGGATAACAGCTTCCCTTGGATATATTCTCGTAAGGAGAATAGCTTAAAATAGACTCAAATTGCTTTTGTATTTGTGGGTTTCCGAATTCTTCATAATCCAGAACGGTGAGAGGTAAACTGGGATCCAGTAGGGTGTTACATATGTCGAGAAATGGAACCTGATTAAACATAGCAAACCTTCAATCACCATAAAAAAGAAATCTGAGAGTAACCAAGCAGAGCTTTCGTCCTTTCATTAGAGGAAGTCGGAACATTAAAACTTTGAAAGTCATAGTTTCTCTTCTTGTACATTTCCTTCTTATTGTTTAGTCCATTTCTTCCACCCTGGGTATTGATAGGATCAATCTTATACCTACCTAATAATTATAATGTACAATTGCTTCAATCCTGAATACAACACCTGTTCAACCTCACACAAACTTATTCGGCTTCTAGTCTAGTTGAATCAATTCATCATTTAAATATCTTCAATATCTCCAACTTTTCCAGGAATATCTACCTTTGCTCTCGGTTCATTACCCATGGTGAAACATCCCTTTAACTAATTTAATAGAAACCTTAGCTTGAAATTATAAAGTAAAAAGAACACGACTGAAATTGAATTGCCATTTAAAAACCTTTTACGAATAAAGTAAATAAAACTAGATCCATTTCCAATCTACTTTACAAGATTTGAAGACCAGTGAGGAGGCAAGTGTATGACTCAAACTAACCTTTAAAATGGCCGCACGAAACAGATTGGGATGCATGTTGATAGCAGCCCCAACTAGAAGACCTCCAGCACTGTATCCAATGGAACCCAGTCGATCCTTGTGAACATAACCATTATTAATGAGAAAATTTGCACAAGAGACGAAGTCATGTATTGAGTTTGGTTTCTCAAGCCCATTCCCAGATCTATGCCATGAAGAATCACCACCACCACCTCCACCCCTGCCCACCAAAATCCATGTCAAGTAAAAATTAAAATTCTCATAGGCACAATCAAGGTTTTAAACTGAGTTTCAATTAACAGATAATGAAACAATACAAAGACACACACACACACACACATTATATAACAATAGAACCTACCTGACATCTGCGAACGCCAGCACAAATCCACGGTCAAGTAAACTCAGGCGATAGGGACACCAACTTTTATCCAGGATTTCACCATATGCTCCATACCCTTGTAGAACTCCAGGTGACTGTCCTTTTTGAAAGGTCATTGGGGTATACAAGATGGTCAAGGGTATTCCGATGCCGTCATGTGATGTAACTTCTATCCTTTCGCAACAGTATGCCTCCGAAAAGTCCTTCCAATTTTGGGAATCACAATTTTGGAAGTTTTCTCTTTTGTTTTGTGTGTCTGAAACTTCCTGAACATCCAACGTATCTGGCAGATTTGTTTTAAGTTCAACATCATGCTGGACTTTTACTTCCTCTTGCTGTATGATTGAAAAGGTTCGTTTGGACATGTCATAGTCAACAATCAAATCTGGCATCTGGTGGTTCCAAGAAAACATGGAATTTTTAGAAAGGTTCAAACTTCAAAATAAAGCCAGCAGAGTGGGGTAAATTTAAGTTTAAAACTCTATTCTAAGTACTAATTATGACAGTGTATGCTAGGACATTGAAGATGTTAATGCTCACAAATGTGTAATTTTATCAAAAACTATAGGGAAAATTAATTTTTAGCTGCTTTATTGCAAGAGGCATAAGAAGCAAATAATTCCATAAATTTATCATGATTTACTAGATAAAACTGACCTTCAGAGTAGGACAATTTATCATGATTCAAAGGAAACAAAAATAAGGGAGAAGAAAGTAGAACCACTCAATAGACAATCAGATATAAGTACGTGCTAAGATATTTCATGCACATGCAAATATGTAAAATTACAAAGTAATACCACTGGTGATGAGAGCACCACACGGTATGATGAGCTCATGAAGTCATGGTTTGATCCTGGAGCTACGCTGCAGGAATTTGAGGGAAGAGGGAAAAACCATGGGTCAAGTTTCTCAATCTCCAAGTGATGCTGCAGTACAAGTAGAATGATATGATATACAGGAATTGTTATACTGATGCTAATTTAACCATAAAGCAAGCCAAGAAAGACAAACCCATACGTTATCATCAGCATCTAAAGGCAAATTGATTGAACATAACATAGAAACACCATTCTTATTGACAAAAAGCACAAGATGTCCACTGAAAATATCCATGTCCTGTATACTGAAATCTTCACTCTGAAGGACGATATCCTATAATACACACACATGACAAAGTATGTGGAAAATGAAAAAGGAGATTAGTTGAGTGGAAGTAACTAAAAAATTAAAACTAAATTAAAACAGACACACACGCACACAGTTGATAAAAGAAGGGACACTGAGATCAGATGTGGAACAAATGTAGCATAAAAGTAACCTGCCAATCTGCTGACTTAATATCTTCAACTCGACATCGAGCTACATAATAATCTTCTTCCAAGCAATCCACATTCTTTTCAAGAGGAGCATTTGTTAGGATATAAAAGAAACCATGATGATGTTCCAAAAAGTATTGAATACCAGGAATGCGTTCGTGTATTCTTTGCAATCCACCTAATGAATTGTTAGCATCAATGATATAAACCTGGATAAAACAAACCAGTAAAGTTTCAGAATAGAAGTCTTAAGTTGGCTTAAATAAAATCTCCCTAAGAGAAAAAAGATAGAAAAAGGAGAAAAAATTGAAATAGGTAAGTTCCTTCCTCAGACGAAGTCCTCGAGTTTGAATTCACAGTTACGAACTTCCCATCTTTTGTGCTTGTTATGTCTACACAATAGTTGGGATCATTTTCAACGAACACCGAGACATCCTCTGTGTCATTAAATCCAACTTTTGTGCAGAAAACCCTGTCAAATGTTAAGGCAGCAGCAAAAAAGAAGAAATGTCAGATATATGTATTTCTTAAAAAAAAATGCTAAGAACGTTGACAAAAGTTTGCCTGTAAGGTCGCTGATTCTCATCTGCTTGTGTATAGAAAAGCATCCTGCCTTCTTCCGCCCAAGCCAAACTTACAACTCCCTCCTTCTGTAACTTGGGAATTATCAGTCCATTTCTCAGGTCTTTAATCTGGAGCATGAAGTGTTCATCGCCAGTAATATCAACTGTATATGCTAGAAAGTTATGGTCTGGTGAAACACGACAAGTTCCCACGTGAACATAGCCTACAATTGTGAGCAACACAACGTCAAATTTAATGAAATGCCATAATTCTCATAACAGAAAGTAGGATCGAAAATGAAAACTCCTCGATAAACACAGTGAACCAATCATCAGTAATGTATTACCCAAAAAAGAAAATGGCATTTACGACTTATACAAACAATAGTGAAGTATTTGTAGCTCTTTCACTGTTCATAATTCAGATAGAACATGATGAAGAACGATTTTCAGTACACTTTATAGCTCAACATAGGCACAAATAAAATAGAAAATAACTCAATAAACTTACCGTATTGTTTAGCAATTTCATTCCAATCAAGCAATACTTGTTCTTCCTTCCCAAAATTCCCTTTACCAAATTGTAAAATTTTCTTAAACCAACTGCTTTTCTCATTCTGTAACCTACGGCATAGAACTGGGTATTCCTTCCCATCCGGAATGTATTGGTAGTAAAACCTAATAAGGTGCATCGATAAATTCAGCTTCAACCACGTTCAACGAAATTAAAAAGTATGAGATTGGGAGTAGGAGAAAAGAGCAGACCAGGGTCCCCAAGGCTCAGGGGGAGTGGAAACCTTGGAGGGAATTCGACCCGTCATCTCGGAGAAGAGCTGCCGCTGTAGAACCCGAGTGTCGGCCATGAATGCTTCAGCATACAGGTTTTCTTGACGGAGATAGTCAGAAAAATCAGGGTCGTGGGTGTTGGACATCCAGTGGTAGGGATCTTGCAGCGTAACGCCATGAACAGAGTGAGTGAAAGGGAGTTTTTTAGGAGAAGGTGGGGACTGGGGAGGGAATGAGAAGATGGGTTGTTGTTGTTTGCAGAAGGAGGAGAATGACAAAGAAGAAAGGAAGAATTTTGTAATGGAGGATTTGGGTTTTAGAAGAGACTTGAGAGCCATTGCGGCATTGCTTGAGTGAAAATGGAGGCGCGCCATTAATATTAGTGTCGTCGGTTGTCGTGAAAACTCATACTACATTAATTTCGATAGGTGACCATTACCCCTTCGTAAATTGAAACTGTCTTTTTTAGCCAATCCACGATGGTTTTTGAATGATATATGTATAGCTAATATTATTTGAAAATCGTTTGTTTTCTAACAATCCTTCCACCACAAATTCATCTACGGACTTTATAAAATGTTTCAAATTTGTAACAAACTACTTGATTTCTCGAACAATTTAGAGCTGGTTTGAATGTGTACTTTCATCAACCATCAAAGATTTAAAAAAATTGTCGATCATCATGAAGCGACTTAGTCCGTCAACTTTATAAGCACACATATGCCTACATACATAAACACACACTACAAATAAATTAAGAATACTACCATTGTTCTTCCTTATTAGAGATCAGAGGTTTGATCTTCATTCTTACAATTGTGGCATTAAAAAAAACCATTTGTGAAGACGAACATGGTCTAAACAGTTGGAATAGTACTTGTCGTATCAACTTCAAAGACTAAGGTTGGATTCTTCGATTCTCCCACCACATGTATTTGTTTTAGAAAAAAATTGAACTACAAAAAGTAGGAAGATTCAATGGTTACTTTTCTTAATTTCTGCAAGTGAAATATAAAAATGAAAACCAACAGAAAATAGTTTCAAATTTGCAAGAGAAATTCCATCTTTAAAAATGTAAAACACAATCGAATTTGACAAAGTAATTGTGTAAATTCTGTACAAGTTCGAGCAAGGGAAAACCAGCCATCCCCAATACACTATATAGAGAGTCAGTTGTTTATCAATGGCAGCGTTGTTTATACAATTGAATAGAATCGATAAGGTGCAAAAACTTACGGATATTTCTCTACAAACAACAATCTTCTTCTTCTTCTTCTTCACTCTTATTTTTGGTATTTTTGGTTATGAAAAAGCCTGCACTGCCGTACTTCGATATGGTATTAGTATTCACCTTCACTTTCTTCTCAACAGCCCATTCTTTTTGTCTATAAGCCAAGGCCACGATCCTATTAAAAACCCCATCTTCTTCTTCTTGTACTTCACATTCTAACTGCTTGTGGCTTTTACCTTGGAATTGTCTTCATCGACATCCTGTATGCAGCCATGAAGTTTTGCAGATCAGTTTAAGATTGGAAGTTGCCATACTATGATTCTGTAAGAAGACCAAAAGGAGAGAAGTAGAAACATACCGAGTTTTCGATCTTGTCGAAGTCATCATCGAAGCTTTCGTTGCCATCATCTGGAAAAAGAAAAATGAAAACCTACTTAAATATAAGTTGAGAAGGAGCATGCTGTTAAGAGTATAGTTTAGCATCCTTACTTAAGAATAACAATTTTCAAAAGGTCTCGCCACGAGACTAAACTAGATGCTGGGGTAAGAAAATTTGGTGATGGAAGAGCCCGAAACTAGTTAAATCATGATATGCATTAGAATCGGGGAGAGGATTCAAACTTACCTGCACGTTCAGCGTCACTGTCCTCGAGATCTCCCAAAAGAAAAGTATCCAAGTCTTGTTCAGCAGACGACGATTTGGAAGCTATACCCTTCGGGTTCTTTTCCGGCCCTTCAGCTTTTTCAGAGGCTCCAACCAACGGAGTTTGCTTGGCTTCATCGGCTTTTCTTTGTTCTTCAGACTTCAGCTTAATCTCTTCCATGTATTTTTTCTCGTATCTGTGTTTTGTAACCATTAGGTGCTATAAACTAATATAACAGAATCTTTCGATGATAAAATAAAAAAAATTAGATGCAGCAATTCGATACAATTCATTCGCCAAATTCTAAATGGTATATTACGTCAGGCTATATCACTGTAGTAAAGCTTCCATAAGTCCTAAATATTCTTATGAAAATGTAATGATCTATTTAAAATATTTAGGTGCATTCTAAACTTAATGAATCTTTTGTAGTCCACCTAATTGTCGTGGCAAGCTTTTTTTACTTCTTTTTTAAAAATATTTTTCAATTTTTTCTAATGTGTAATTCAAATGGGGTGGGCTACAAAATGATGGGTACAATCTATTAGGGCCTTTGCAATCCATGATACACTAAAATATTCATTTCAATCTAATGTATTTTTTAGCAAATACAAAACAAAAAAGCAAAAGGCAAAAAACCTCCTGTATTATCTACGTAAGCCAAATAGGGTGTACATATTCAACAAAAAATCAGATACTTAAATAAGTCAGACAAGGTAAGGAGGTTAAATAAATAAAGATGAAACAGGAAGCTCGTAAAATCCTTGAAACTATTTTCTATAATGGTGAAGTCGACCATTAAATTTCTCGAGACGGTAGAAACACTGTATTAAATGCTTGGCATGTGGTGGCATATTTCTTTGAAAACACGATAAGAAACAATGGAGCTAAATTAATTAAACAATTGCAACTTACGGAGCAACATGACTGCTGACAAGTGTAAAATATATCCTCCAGAATATCCTTTCTTTCATAATTCTTGGACATAGTTCATATCTTAATCTTGAAATTTCCTACAAAAGAAATAAGAATAGAGGCATTTTTAAAACTGCGTTGGGATGAAAATATATTCAATTATAGTTATCATGCCAGGGACAAATATAAAGGCTATGATCTTTGATCTACTCTTGCTGATGAAACCAGACAAAGGCTAACAACTCTGAACAAACAGATAAATCAAGTGCAGCTAAATTCATGAGTATCTTCTGGGTTCGGGTGTAAGATTTATGTATCATTAAGGTCGATAGTAACTAAAATTCTTCCTTTCAGCTTTCGACATTACCACAGGGAAGGTTTGGATTTCCAAACAAATACTAGCAAAATACATCTTCCGACAAGGCTAGTTGATACCCGTTCATTGATTGATGTGAAATGAACAAGAAAAGCAATTGTAGCGGTCCATTTCAGCAAAGAACGGTTCTTTTTCCCATTTCCCAAGTGTTGCTTGTCGCACAAGTTCTCGAGAAAGAGAAAGAGATCCATTTCACTACTAACCATGTGAGAGACACCACTAAGAATTAAATATACAGAAAAAGCTGGACGCCAACAATAACTTTCGAAAGTAACAAGAGTTCATGAAGTGCCAGAAAAATCAGATACAAATTTAGAAAAGAAATGGACAATCAAAACCAAAGTTTTCAGCTGAATCGTGATTTAGTTGAATTGAAGGATTGTGCTTGGTACAAACCGTATTCAACCGTACATCTTTCAATAATATACAAAATGTTATTTAAAACGAAAGGAAATGGCGCAATATCCCAGAATGATAAACGGTTCGATAAATCATTAGAGACAGGAAATTCCTAGCCAGTTAGTGCATGATTTGATCGAATTCGACTAAAATTACAAGGATATAAACCATTTTGATTTCACCTTGACATTGGTGAGAACCAACGTGGCGTGCTTTTCTTGCCATTCCGTCAGATCCTTACGCACATTCGAGGACGTAACCGCAACGTCCGACGCATCCGGTTCGTCTACATTAATAATCAAAACAATCCACATCGATTACGCATACGAATAATTCGGCAATCCTAAAAAAGAAAAAAAACCAACGTAAATGCTCCTACCTTGGATCGGAAAGTTCTGGAAAGTAGTGGGAGTAAATCCTCTAACAAAATCTCTCAGATCGTTGTTGAGGCCAAACTTTTCAAGCTCAGACTGAGAAGGATGAGAAGGAACAGAGAAATTAGGAATGGAAATGGAAGAGAGTTGAGGAGGGATAATGTCGGAGACATTGAGTGATTTGAGTTGATCGGCTTGCTTGATGGCGGCGGTTTTGATGAGATCGGCAGTCTTGGAGGCCTCAGCGGCGAGCTCCTTGGATTTTTTGGCAGTTTCGGAGACCAATTCGGAGAGTGTGGAGGTGGAGGTTAAGGTTTGGGATTTCTTAGCCGCTTCTTCTGCGAAGGATTTTGCTCTCTTCCATAAATCCTCCATTGACTTCTTCTTCTTCTTCTTCTTCTTCTTCTTCTTCGGTTTCTGTTTTCGTTTCGTTCTGTTCTGTCGACTATGGTTACCGGTACGCGCTTGTATTGAAGGACGTCGTTTATGTACAATTACAAAGCCTTTAATTTTGGGTCTCCATTTTATGGGCTTGGGCCCATTACTTATTTTCTTAAGAAATTCGGCCCATTTATTTATTTTTGTAAATTTTAGAATTTATGTAACAAAAAGAAAAAAATAATTAGAGATTTTATTAACAATGTTGTGTTTAATACATTTCTATATCTTTTGAATTGTTATTATCTAACTCAATTAGATACCAAATAATTTTTCAATTTTTTAAAATACCTATTTGTTTGTTTTTTCTTTTCAGTTAGACATTATTCTAAAAATTTAAATCTTATTTGATAACTATTTGTTTTATAAAAATACTTTATAGTTTTCATTTTCCTATAGTAAATATTTGAATTTTCAATCATTTTTTTTAAAGAAAAAAAAAACTCTTATATCTTTTTTTTTTACTTTCAAATTTTGATTTAGATATCGAAAAAAAAATTATATATAAATGTAGTGTATGTAAGTTCAAACCTTAACAATTCAAAGCTAAAATTCAAATGATTATGATACGATACCTAAATGATCAAACATATTAAGAAACTAAATGATTTTTATATTTGAAAATGAAAACGTGATTTTTAAATTATATAAATTGTTATTACTCCTTTAAATAAAACGATTATCTCTTCCTCAATACTTTATCTAGTCATGTTTTAGTTTTTGAAAATTAAGTCTATAAATATTCATTTATCTCTTTCTTATACTTAAAAGAAATAGTTTTTAACTTTTAACTTCAGCTAAGATTAACTCGTTTAAAGAAATATACAAAACATTGAAAAAAAAAAGGAAAATAAGAACCTTATTTTTTAAAATTCTTATATTGATTTAGAAATCAAATTATGTTATGAGTAAATATCAATATCTTTTAACATTTTACAAAGATTAGAAAATTGGTTTAACTGATAACGAATTTCTAAACTATAAATAATGACTAAATCGAGCATAGTTCAACTAGTATACAAACAGAGTTAAACAGAGTTAGTAACACCCATATCTAAGTTGTTGCAACCCTACAATTTCAAGGCTAAATTTTGCAATATTTATTAACTTGGCCTCTATTGCAAAGTTCAAACAACAATTAAAATACAAATGAATAAACATATGAAAAAGGTTAAGCCATATATATATATATATATATATATATATATATATATATATATATATATATATATATATATATAAATTGAGTAGAAAATTACTTTTGCCGACATACGGTTGACGGTAACGACAACATCCTTAATTTTCTCAATAAATACATAAGTTAAAAGAAGCACTTACAAAATAATGTTAATTTAATTACCTAATAGAGTAACGATAATTACACAAATTAGACCTCAAAATGGGTCCCTCTAATTTAATTAGATTAATTTTATTATAATTAACAAAGTCTCTAAAATTAGTCTGCTAATTTGTCGGCCACGACGGATGGGTTAAGGGATGCAATTCCCTCTTTTTGTTGGGGATGTAATTGTGAAAAGGAAAAAGTTAAGGGGGGGGGGGGGGGTTAGATTAGAAAAAGGGAGTCAAATTCAAGGACGGTTGAGCGACATGTTGTGGACAGGACGACGTCGTTTTAGGTGAGCGTAGTCCATTGTGAAAACCTGCGACGACATGTCGGCCACATTCACCCCCTTTCTCCCCTTTCTTTTGTTCAACTTCATACCCTTTTCCTCCTCACCTGTAAATGTTGCAATTACATTAATTCCATTTTCATAATCATATATTACTAAGACCCCATATTTGTCGTACTAAAATTATACATTGTTTCTTTAGTTCATCAATATTGGACTTTGGTTAAGAACAAATATCTATCTAAACCAATTGAGTAATGTTAGTTTGGTGAGAAAATGAGATAAAGGACATAACTTTGAAAACCCCTCAACTAATTTAAACAAGATGATATTAACTATTAAGGGGAAGGAATTGATTTAAAGCGAACAGTAGCTAAACTAAAATGGAATGAATTAAATGGCAGGGACAGTAATTGAGAGTGCAGAAATGTATCTAAAATGTGAAATAGAGTACTTATTTTTCTTTAATTAATGTGGTGTTACTGAAATATGGCTATGCCTCAAATTTTCCATATTCTAGGAAGCAATATTGTTGCAGTTTTTAGTGAAAGAACTGGCAAGATTGTAGATAGGACAGGGATGAGTTATTTAAGAAACTTGCATATTTTTGGATTTTTTTTGTAAAAAAAATATAGTAATTATGAATCACCTGAAACGTTTTCCTTGTGGTAATCATTTTGTTTGGCAACTTGGAATCCTTGGGTTTCAACCTGTTTCCAGGAAAATCATCAGTAATCACAACTTCAACAGCAACAAGAGAAGACAGATATAATCATGGTTAGCCTTTTTGAAATGACTTGAATTTTAAGTACATGTAAAGTCATTTCAAACAGAATTACGACTATGTTTTGTGAATGTTTTTTATATGGCTTAAAGTAGTTATTATAACTTGATCAAAACCAGGGTCAATTTGACTAGGTGTTTGAAACGAAAAAGCATTTTGAGGAAGAATGATTGAGAGAATGAAAACAAAAACAAGATTGATTTAACATGGAACACTATTTTTTACTAAGGTACTTGAATAGTTTACTCAAAAGTAATTTATGTCAAAATGACTTGTTTTAAAAGCACTCTCAAACATACCCTCTTATCCAATCTTGCAGCTTCTTTTAACATTTTGAACTTCCTTCCTAAAACAAGACGAGGAGAATGCACAGCTTCAGTTGCTGCAAGATCACAAATAACTTCATTATTCTCAGAGAGAAGAAGAAGAAGAAGAAGAAGAAGAAGAAGAAGAAGAAGAAGAAGAAGAAGAAGAAGAAGAAGAGACAAGTACACACACCTTGCAAGGGAGAAGACTGATCCAGAGCATGTGAGGAAGCAGAAGGTATCAAAAGAATCAAGATAGAAACACAGCAAAGTATGGCCATGACTATCAAACCCATGTCTAAGTGTAACAAATTTCCTGCCTAAGTGAGTAAGCAGCGAAACATATATAATACAGAGAGAGAAAGAGAGAGAAAATAATATGTTATTAGTGACTTTACACAATTCAGGTAACTCTTGTCACCACTAGAAGGGATTAAATGTAATAACATTTTTGTTGATATATTTTTCTGCAGCAGTCTTGAGCACTACAACTTTTTCCCATTTAACCAACAAAATGGGGGGTTTCCCCCTTAAACACTGCTTTCCAATGCCATGAAACCCAAGAAAATTATTTTTCTTTCTCGTCGTGTTTGGTTTAGCTTAAGCATAGAAACACTCGGGCAAGCCATTATGGAGGCAGGTCAACTCGCTGAAGCCTTTTACAGTCACCATGATGGTTAAGAACGATTAAAACAATGTTAATTGCAGCTTTTTCATTTTTATAATCACTTGGTGTTCGAACCAACAAACATGTGTTTCAGCTAATCTCGTAAGATGACCTTACAACATGTAAAACATCCTCTGTAAGTTGAGCATTAATGACGCTCCTTTAAAAGACAGAAATTCAACCTGTATGATATTGCAATCTGAAGAGAACCTAACAAATGAAGGTAGACATTGGCAAAGATTGACTATATTTATGCGACTCGACTGACAAAAGACTTGGGTGATGTATATTTTAGATACTAAACCTAAGGATAAATTATGGATAAATTAGTAGAAGCTTTCAGAATCTACAGCACAGAATGCCATGTCTCCATCCCCGATGCTTCTGTAGATGCTTTCGATCAGGTTTAGCCATTCTAACAGGACTGCTATTCCACTCGGTTTGTAATCTGCAGGAAGATAAATATTTTCCTCCCATTAGTTCCGAACTTCAATGATAAATAAAAAAATGGGCATACACTAAGAAATAGCTGTTCAAGAGCTTTACATGGGAAAGGCAAACGAACGGGTGCTGGTTGTGCTGCTATCAGACCGATGAGAGATGCTGCCAGAGTAACCTATACGGCCCGAATTAGACATCAGACTCCCCAAAGGTGCCACAGAGAAACTTGTTTCACCCACGCCTTGTTGGACTTCGCTTGAAACCGTATGACTATCGAAATTCCCAACTTCAGTCTTACGTATGTCTTCATATTCCACTCGTGGTAAGTCTTCATATTCCACACGTTTAGGGTTACTACTAGTATTGTGACATTGTGGTTCACTTTTGTCGGCAGAAGCTAAAGGGTTGGAGCTGGTAGTCTCTTTGCAGCCCACCGAGGCACTGGTTGAAGGAGCTGAAGAGTTCAAGTCACCATTATCACAACGCTCCAGACCATCACTAGCTGTGGATGCTAAAGAATTGAAATCGAAAGTAATGTTTCCTTTGTCCACTTTACTATTGTATGACATACCATTCGCAGAATCGCTATTTTTGGGATCTTCAGCTGAAGTAATGGACTCTGATGTCGTTTCTCTGGTGTTGCTAAAAGATTCATCAGCTACATGTGCCAAAACAGGGACTTCCGAACACGTAGTTTCAATACAAACCTGCATCAGAACAAACAAACAAACAGTCACCTTATAACACACACTACTCCCACAAGCATATTTACAACACGACAATAGTTGAGCAATAAAGAGCCAACGAGAACTGGAAATTGAAAAGTTTTAGTCATAGCCAACCCTCACTCCCAGTCTATGGCTACAATTATTATAGGGTTTAAAACTAACAATACTGGCAACAATGTCCAGAGCTCCAAGAGCTCAATACAATTAATTGTACACAACACTCGAATGAATGATAATAAGAGCTAGATTCAAGAACAGTAATGAAAAGCCCAACTAAAGACAGAATACATACATGTTCATGATGTAAATTGAACATCTATTATGTCAAAAAGAAACATACCTGTTCAGACTGAGGGTGAGGCTTAATCTTATTGTCGGTTAGTGGCTTTAAGCTCTCTGTAACTAAATCTGTCATTGGCATATCGTTGTCAGTAAAATATGCCACATCATATTCTGCCTCAGGAGTACTAGCCAAATCCTTGGAATCGCATTGATTGGGTGAGTCCTTACTGCCAAAAGATTCTGAATGCTCTGAATCATCTGAAGCAAACATATCTCTTTGCTTTAGTTCTCCTACAGACTCATCCTTCCAATCTTTTGTAGGAGGGTTAATGGAACAGACATCCTCCTCATCCAAACTACTACCACAAAAGAGCTTATCCCGAGGAGTACCGTCATCAATACAAATATCTTTAACAATATTGCAAATATTTTCTTTGTAACAAACTATTAGTTCTGGAAGTTGACATTCAACAATACTCTTTTCCATGTATAACTCGGAGTCTTCCTCAGACAAGTCTACTTTACAAGAATTATTGAGTGGTGACACAAAGGCTTTAACATCGTCATAGTCATTAAAATCATCAAGATCTAGGCATTCACGCTTCTTTGCAACCCAACCATCTGCAGCAGTATTATTGTGATGGGCATCCATATTGCCTTTGAGAATGCTTGTAAATTCTTTCTGATCTTCAAGCTTCATCCCACCAGAATTGAGATCATCATTATCACATTCAAAAGACTTGGGAACAAACTTGGGGCTAGCATTTGAATGGCAAACTATGGGCTCACCTTCTGTAAAAGAAATCAAATATAAATTCCATGGGGACTTGTTTTTGTTATTAACTTTTTCTGGCCAGTGGCAAAGGGGAAGATCAACTGATTTTTCTTTTTTTAATCTTGTAGCAACTTGGTTATGATTAATTTTTCCTAACTGGAAGAAATTTGATATAGAAAAAAGTTCAATTATTTCTAGTAAACTAGGCAGCCTAAACAATTGAAACAAATTCACTGGGTTGAGAGATAGTGCAGAAATAGAACGAATTTTTGAATTGGTATTTCCTTTTAGTAAAAAAAAAAAAATTGAAGATATGAGAATTACCAACTTTCATGATTCACGTGGACTGTTCAAATGGATTTTCTCAAGATATGTATCAAAGTTGGGCTGAGATGACTATTATGTGGAGAATCTGTCATTCATAGGCAAGAAAAGTAAAGTGAAAAAAAGCTAAGTCAAATCCTTCCATCTTCGTACAATTGCACAATAAATTAACAATTTACATAGCAGAAAGTCAGCTCAAAAAGTATAAAACAGGCCAACTTTTAAGTTTAAATTAACAAGAAGAAGGGTTTCCTGGCAATGGTTCCCAGAAGTCAAAAAACCAAGATTATCCTTCCATTGACTGCAAGAAAAAATAAACCATTTGATGACTTTCACTACTAAGAATTAAAAACTCGTGTTTTTCTAAAATCTTAGGCCAGCTTACAAAGTATGTATTCATCCATAAAATGATATAGAAAAGTGATCAGAAAGGGAGATCGAGTCAAGAACTTAATTTTCAAGGGGTGCATAAAAATTGTAAACAAAAATCTGTACAAATGGAATGCTGTGTAAGTAAAATTTTCAAGCAAATCCAGTGTCCTGTTCATGCTAAACGACAGAAGATTTGACTTTAGGAGAACTTACTTAAATCTGAACGGAAAAAATAAAACCCAAATCCAAATATTAAATCAAAGGGTATCCGAGATCGGCCCCTCTCAAAATTCTCACCACCCTTTTTTGTCTGGTAGTCCAGATTAGATCCGACTACCTTGTTATTTAATCTTATAATTTAGAGGAAACAAAAAAAATGAAAGAAGGTTCCAAAGAACTGAGAGAAAACCCAGATAGGAATTCATCAATTCTGTGCACTGATGCGTGGAATCAGAATAGGAGAGAGAATCCAATTCATGAATAAGAAATCTGACAAACAAAACAGATCCAATTCCAAATAAAATTTCGACCCCAATAAAATATGATCCAACTGTTGACTTATCTAAGAGCTAACAGGGAAAAAGAAAAAGAGAAATCCCAACTTGCCCTCCTCCACATCCAGTATGAGCTTCAAGCAAAAGGGGGTGAAAATAGATGAAGAAAAAAGAATAAAGTGGAACTATGGTGGTGTGGGTGTGAGACTTTGAAACAGCTAAAAAGAAAATATAAGAAAATGATTGAAAATGAAAACCATGATCGCTGGAACAGTCAGTTAATACAGAAATAAGAAAAGAAAAGGAGAAGATGAAAGAAAGGGAGGGAACCTTGAAACATATAGGAACAGAGGAAAATGCAGTCCACAATGTGTTAGAGCAACGGTAAGAAGAATCCCCAAAACAGCCTGAAACGAAGAGGTGCGGCTGTATAAACCATTAAAGATTATTACGACAAGCAGATGAGAGAATAAATGGGGTCGCACACACACACAGAGAGAGAAGGAAATGAGTTGTTATTATCTATTTCACTAATTAAAGGTCAACTATGAAAAGCACCGGTCCCTCTCTACTCTCTCTCTCTCTGCAATTAATAAGGGGAAGCGAACGGTCTAGTAAAATGGCTTGGTTTTTAGCACTTTCATACATTCACTCACAAACCCTTTTTAAGTTCCTTCGTAAACTACCCATCTAACTTCTCTTCCACCTCTTGCAACTAAAACCCAGATTAAAAAACTTCCCATCTCCTCAAACAGGGGAAAGATTTTCGAGGAAAAACGAAATAGAAAAATGGGTTGAAAACTGAAATTCGTTTTACCTACTCAAAGAAGGCTATTATACTGTAATGCAGCTCTTCTTTTTTAATGGGTCAAGCAGCAATCCCGAATACCCTTTTGCAGTGGAGTCAGTTCCTGATTTGGTTCGATGATCATCGGCAGCTGAAATTAAACCAAGAGACGAGAACCCTTTTTCCTGGGGATGACAATCATGTCAGAAAGTGTAACGCGGAGAGGGGTTTCCATTTCTACGCCCTGAAAAGCAACAGAGGGAGAAATTTATTTGAATTTGTTGATGGGTTTTCCTCTTTTATGCCGGGAAAAGTGAGAACAGAGGGAATTAGCTGGAGGAGAGAGGGAGTAGAGTAGACTATTATAACAGGTTGGATGTAGACGCTGATTCTGATTTTGGGTGCTGCTTCCTTCCTTTCTTCTCTCGTCTCTCTGGATTTTACCCAAAAGCTCTGCTCTGCCCTGCTTTTCGGATCAGAACCGGTCTCCTTCTTCTTTTCTCTTTTCTATATATATTTAATATATATATATATATATATATATATATATATATATACACACACATTTTGTGGGTCCGTTTTTCTTTTCGTATCATTCTGATTTGGGAATTGGGATTCTGAATATTTCCGCCATTTTTATGCCATCATTTCCTTCAAAAGCTTCCTTTTTTTATTGCACAAGATGGTGAATTTTTTGTTTGATTGATTTGATTTTTATTATATGCTTTAAAACAAATCTCGATTATTCATTTCTTTATTTACTTCTGGGCTCACACTTGTTACTGAAGTGCTCTACTAATTTTAGCAATTCAACTTTGTTAGAAATGGTTACAAATTCCATTCCATCATTTCGTAAATTAAAAAAAAAAAAAAAAGGACATTATTTGTCCTCTTCCGTACCTTCCCCTCCATCACAAACTAAAAGAATTTACCACAAGAGACTTTGCATTTAGCATTACATAATTAGCTAAGCAATAATAATACTTTCAAGTTTGAATTAGTTGAAACTAATCACAACAGATACGTAGTTATTAAAGTTAATATAACTTTGTATTTTGTATTTTCAAAACATGTTTATCGATAATTTTAATATGATGAATAAAGTTGTTGGTGAAAGAAAGTGGTTATGAATTATGATTATTATTGGATCTTATGATTAAATAATATTGGTGTAATAAACCTACCATATAAGGAGGGAGTAGTTATATGGAAATGATTTTATATACTTTATGGGGAATATTGTGTGTGTGTGTGTGTGTAAAATTAATCCCTTAACAAAATTATTTGTCTAAGGAAAAAAAATTTAAAAAAAAAAAATCGACATTTAAAATAATAGAAATAATAAAATTGACATCACACCAATATTTATGGTTGGGAGTGTGGTATAGTATTGTGTTATATTAGGTTGGAGTTTGAGGTTAGTGAGATATTATGAGAATCTTAGTATTAGGTTAAACTAATTAAAGACTTTTCATTACATTTTTTTTTTAAAAATTAAAGTATATTTTGTTTTGATTTAATTACAAAGGTTGAATTCTTAGTCTAATTAAAAAAAAAAAGTTTTTGGAAAAAGTTTTATTTTTTCTTTCTAGATTTTAAATTAAAACATTGGTAGATAGTAATTTAGACGTTGAATGAGCAATGTACCTATGTTTAATTTTAAAAAACAAAATAAAGTCACGTTTAGTAGCGATTTGATTTTTGAGTTTTTGTTTTTGAAAATTAAATTTTATGGAACACTCTTCCCACTTCAAAGCTTATTTATTTGTTGTTTACTTTTTACTAAAATTTTAAAATATTAGGTCCAATTTTGAAAGGGATAGTTGTAAATATAGTAATAATATTCAAAATAACTAAGTATATAGTAACATTTTTAAAAATTGCAAATATAGCAAAATCTGTCAAAACCTATCAATAATAAGAGTTTATTAGTGATAGACCATGTAGCAAATGTTGGTTTATGACTGATAAGGGTCTATCAATGATAGAAGTCTATCATAGATAGACTTTGCTATATTTGCAATTTTTTTAAAATATTGCCGCATACTTAATAATTATTCTGAAAATTACTACATTTTATAATTACCTTAATTAAGAAAAAAAGATAAATGAATTATCCAAAAAGTTTAGAAGGATTACTAAAACAATGTAAATGGTTAAATATTATATATATATATATATATATATATATATATATATGTATGTATATGTATATATATATATATATATATATATATGTATATGTATATATATATATATATATATATGTATATATATATGTATATGTATATATAATTCATAGGTGGAATTATTCTTTATATATATTAGCAGTTGCAATTTAAACTATAAATATTTTTGGTTGCTAAAATATATTTAGAGGTATGTGGAACAGTGCTCATCTGGACCATATATTAATTATTAAAGGAAAGAATTATGATAAAATAAAATTGATTTTTGTTCTTTTATATATATATATATATATATATATATACATACATACATATATATTCATCTTTTTATAATATGCAATTTGCAACACCATTTGTATTTCTATAATAGTTACTTATTCTAAAATATACCCTACAAAAATTTGAACTTTATCATTGTTCTTAAATTTTAAAAAAAAAAACAACAAACTAAATATATATACCAACAACAATGGTTCCAACATTATGATTATGATTCACAAACATGATAAAGAAAAGAGTAAAAAAATATTAAACAATACGAACAACTTTACTTTTCTAGGAGAGAAAATGCTTTTCAGACTTTCTATAAATTAAATCTACCGAGATTGCATTAACCATCTCTAGGTGGGTGATTTCAACCACAATATGATAGATATCGAGAGGAATAAGATTTAAGACTATTACAAATTGTGTCTTTGTTTCGAAGACTTTAATCAGATGTTGTATTTAGTTAATTCAATGTCGATAAATTAATAATATGTCGAATTATTGAAACAATCGATATTTTATTAATCATTTAAACTATATGTTTAATTTAACATATGGTTGTACACCAATAAAGGACAGATATTAGAAATTAATTAATTCTAAGAAAAAAGAACAAACTAAAATGGATAGTGCTTTTGATATTTTTATTTCTTACGTATAGTAATACTAATGCCCAAAAGCCATTTATATTTTGCTAAGGAAACCGACCCATAAAGCAAAGTTGTCACCTTTTATTTTTTTTTTCTAATTTTTGTAATCATATAGAGGCATCCAATTAAAAAATAAAAAAGTCAAACATCACCTTTTCTTTTATATATATATATAAATAAAGTAAACAAAAGTTGAATTGATTAATCACCTTTAAAGTTGGTTAACTACTTTCTAATGTAACTTTTTTAGCCTATTTTTGTTGGTATATATTATATTTAGAATCGTTTAGAAAGAAAAAATAGAGTATACTATGAAGATCGAGTAAGATATTCAATCGAACTATATATTACAAATATGAAAAGGTTTTTTTTTTTTATGTAGACCGATTAAAAATTATCCAACAACGAGTATTACAGTTGATCACATACTAGCTAGTCATATCACTCCAAACAATTACTTTCGGTACATTTAGGCCGTCTCACTAGCTAGCTACAAGTTTCAAACTTTTTCTTTCAAAACAAATTAAAATAGGGTTGTGTTTGCTTTGTTTCTCTCAAATGGTTTGTAAATGATCCTTTAACCCTAGTAATGAAAGTAGGGTTTAGGGAAACTATTTGGCTTTTTTTCATATATATATATATATATATATATATATATAAAATGACACGTATGCATGGTGTCATCATCTTTATGTATGTATATGAGAATTGACATTTCTCATGTGGCATGTCCACCTGTCATTTTCAAAAGTCAAACATTCCCACGTGGCTTGTTTTAAGTATAAAGCTTCTTCTCATGCTGTCTCCCTCTTTTCTAATTTTCATTCAACTTTATATATTTTTTTGTTAAAATGTTAAAAAGAAAAGAAAAAAAAAAGTCACCATTTTTATTTTGCTTCAATTCATATGCTAATTTCCGTAATTAAAATACCTAATTCTTTTTGGGAAAGATTAAAAGGTGAAACTATTTAATATAATCCAAAAGTTATAGTCATTTTTCCAAAAAAAAAAAAAAAAGAGAGTATAAAAGTTATTATATTATATGTACTCAAAATTGTAGAAAGAATCGTAGAGATTATCCATAAAGTTTGTAGTTAATTACGATCTTAATAAAATGGTGGTTGGTGTTCATAATTGTAACAAACAACTATTTAGGTAGGTTTGGTATGGTGTATTATCGCATTTCAGCACAACCTAATTAGTTAATGCATATTAAACTATATCACATGTATGTTGATTATTTATAATATAATTATTTTTTAGATATATTTATAAGAATTGTATTTATTATCATCGTCACATTGCCCGTAATCTAATATAAATAACAAATATTGACAAAAAAAATTGAACATCTTATCTCGAGGAGGTCAATAGCACAAGGTAGTTCAAGCACCGACTAAAGTGTGGTTGATTTTAATTTCTACGAAAAAATTAATATAAAAAAGATTTCGAAATTTTATTATAATTTATAAATATTTTATTACAACTTTTACACTTTACAATAGTTTTTGTATATTTATATGTTTTCTATAATGGCTAAATACAATAAATTAGAAAATTAGAAAATTCATTTTAAAAAATTAGAATTTAAATTTATTATCGTAAATTTTGATTATGAATTAATATTTTTTAAATACCGTCTCTTAGAATGTCACGTATACTTTAACTTTTAAAATAAGTTTTAGATCAAAGTGAACACAACTAAATTGACATAAAATATACAACAAGAACACCCACAGAAGAGTTAAATAACATCAACGAACGACGTTGGAAGAAAATATCAATTTAATTGATTTTGAAAGGGAAAAAAAGGGCATAAAGAGGATGAAGAGTGGGGACGAATGTGTACACAAAGCATTTATTTATAGTTATAGTTATGGAAAAGTAGTTAATTTTGGTATATCACACCACCAAATCATTTAATTTCAAACCAAACTATTAATTCTCACAAATATCACTCTCCACAGAACACAATTTCTTCTTCTTCTACTTCTTCTTCTTCTTCTTATTACTTTTTACAATAATACCAAAGCTACCACGTGTGACCTTCTTTAATATAATTTAATTCTTACGTCACCATCCAAACACCCCCACCTCTCAAACATTAATCAAATTCATCTACTTTTGTTTTTATTTAGTACTTAGGTTTCGAGATTCTACTTTTAACCTTTATTTTTTTTCCTTCTTTGTACTCACTTTTGATCATCATTGATTTGTATTTTGTAAAAAAAAAACATCGAATTATAGTGTAGAGAATTTGACTTTACACCTTCGAGTGACGAACAAAGAAGTTAATTAAGAAAAAGTATAGAAATAGAGAAGAAAATCGACTAAACACCCACAATTCAATAAATTTCAAGAGGGTGAGTTCTCGTAAGTTATCTTAATAGAAGTCCAAAACTACATGAAACAATAAAAAAAAAAAACACTAATCACGCAATCTAGTTAACCACTTCATAGGAACTAAATACAGGAATGTGCAACAATATAAAATATTTAAATTTAAGAGACGACCAACCCAATACAAAAGGACAGTTCAACTTGCAAGTATAGTCCAAATATAGAATTTACCTATATAACAGAATTCTATTATGAACTCTCAAAGTCTACCATTAATAGAGTTAATTAATATCTTTGCAATTGTTTAAAAACATTGCTATACACTTGATTAATTACCAAATAAAAGAAAGGGTCGTTTACAAAAATAGCAATTTTTTTTTTTTTTTTATGATAATAGAGCTATGTTACTATGTTTTCTAAATTGTAAAAATAGCAAATTTAAAAGCAGATAATCTTCTAATAGCTGAATGATATATCTAATTACTTGTTATATTTCTAATATGTAAATAAGAGGTGCTATGAACTGTTTTTTTTTTTTTTTTTTAAATTGTCATATAATGTAATTTTCCGTAGAAAAGAATGAGTAAGTTAGTAACCAAATTTTTATAAAGTGAAGTGAAAAAATTAATGAAGAGGGAGTAAAGGAATAATGTAGGACCATGAAGAGAAAGAAGACATTATAAAGAACCAAAAATGTCCTTTTTATGTCCTGTAAGGAAGAAATATTTATGTTATATGTTTGGAGTTTATAGTCAAAACGCAACCTTAAATTGTACAAAACGACAACACACAAACAAATACATAAACTCTATCCATCTAATTCAAAATTGGTTGAAATGAATAGGGACGGCAAATTTATTTATAATAACCAACCCGGTTCGTTCAATCAAACAAACAAACAAACATCCCATTGTAGTGTGGGACAGTAAAGTCTTTTTGTGAAACTGATTTGGTCGGCCAACAATTAATATATATGTATGTATGTATGTATTTTACTTATTATTGAAATTTATTTTGTTCTTAGATTTTGGTTATTTGGTTCGAAAAGATGAATCGGTCTAAGTAAATATGCAACACTGGGTTTACTTTGTTATTCGGTTATAGTTTATCGAAAATTTGAAATCAAATTCGAAAAATGAGTCTAATTTATATTAGGATTACAAATTTCAAAACTCTATGTTGAACAACACAAGACTGGATAACAACTAAATGTTTCAAATGCTCCCTTGTCGGGCGTTGACCATAATGAGTAATGAAAGTTGTAGATAATATTGGATTGAGAATTCACATCATGAAAGTGCTTTGTCGATGTGTGGAAAGTGGGTGAAGAATGAGCTGAAGTCCATGCTGAGGAGCAATGGTAAGAAACATAGCAGGGGAATGAGCGTAGGCAGGGGAAAGGGTGAAGGAGAATCGTTGAAGAATCATGGAGATTGCTATTTTGGCTTCGTTCAATGCAAAGTTCATCCCCACGCAGCTTCGAGACCCTAATCCGAAGGGGAGATACGTACCGCCAACTGGGTTTCTTTCGGTTGCCTTTGCTATCCCTTCCGAGAATCTTTCTGGCTTGAAATCATCTGCGCTTCTCCCCCATAACTCTTCGTCGTGATGAATTGCTGCCGTCGGTATCACTACGTGCACTCCACTCGGAAGAACTAGCCTCCCCAATCTTGTCTCCTTCTCCACTTTTCTTACTAATGTCATCACCGGAGGGTATAGCCTCAGACTTTCATGGATGATCATACTCATCTGCACAAACAATAACAATGTTTCGGTTTGATAACCAATTTAGTTTTTGAAAATCAAGGTTATATAATTCATAATTACCGTTTTTAGTTTTGGAAGGGCTTCAAAAGTCGGGTTGCTGTGTCCAAATAGGTCGAACACTTCGTTTCTAGCTTTTTCTTGCCATTCTTTATGCAAAGCCAAAAGAAACATAGTCCAAGCCAACAAAAGACTGGTGGTCTCATGTCCAGCAAAGTAGAGTGTCTTGCATTCATCAACAACATCTTCCAAACTAATCCTTTGTGATTTTTGAGGATCATTTTTGGCCTTCACTAACAATCCTAAAAAGTCATTCCCATAATCATTATTCATCTTCTGATCTTCTCTTGCTTTTATGATTTCCACAAAGCAATCTTTCATCTTCTTTTCAAGACTCTCCCCTTCAATATCATCTTCTGATTTCAATATCTTACTGCATCCTCAAAACACACAAACATTCAGGGCAAGAATTAATACTAATTTTAGGTCCGATTTGGTGAACATTTCTAATAATTATTGTCTAATAAAAAATTGTCACATGGCGAACGGCGAAAACAAACTTAAAAGTACCTGATCACAGGAAGTCTAACTTTATATCTATTTGTAATGTATAACTCACAAAGCCTCTGCAACATTTGGAATATATTTCTTCCTTGTTCATAACTACTTCCAAAAGCAGTATGTGAAATGACATCCAAAGTATAAACCTTGAAATGTTCGAACACATCAATCTCTTTTTCTTCATGCTGTTCCCATTCTTCAACCATTGTCTCAGCACACTGAACCATTGATGGGATCATGTTCTGCAAAATTGTAAAACAATTGGGTAAATATCAAAGTTATATTTAGGGGTTGGGTTAGTTTGAATAATTTAATTAAATTTACTTTTGAGGCTATCTCCATGGAAAGCAAAATGAGCAAGTTTTCTAGAGTTGACCCATCTTTGACCCTCTGCTGTGGCAAGTCCATTTCCGAAAATTTTATGAATGTGGCCTTGGAGTTTTGCCTTTGGGAAGTCTTTGTGTTGGTTGTTAAGCACTTCCTTGATCAGCTCTGGCTCTGTTATGACTAAATGAGCATCTGCTCCAAACCATTGAACATAGTTCCTTCCTGTTTTTCCCACACCACCAAAATCAATCAGTAAAACAGATTCCAGTTTATATCATAATCCAATGAGCTCTGATATGGAAGAGAGGACATACCATATTGGTTGAGCCAAGAGTGAATATGAGGAAGAACCCTAGGAAGTATATGGTGAGAGAGTTGCATTGGTTTAGCCATAGCCTTGATTCTTTTTGAGTACATCTCTTTGGTGTTGCCTTGTATGAGATTGTATGATGGCCCTTGGATCCCTTGCGATCTCATCAACTGTTGGATCTTCATAGGACTCCACCATAGCCTTCCTAAAAGCTTGATGATGATGATGATACCTCCAAAAAGGATAATCCCAAATATCAATATTGAAATGTTGTAGTAGTTCATAATATCCATTGATGGAGTTTGTTAGTTGTTTCTCTCTTGATCTTTTTTTCTCTTTGTAATTCAGTTCATTTTGTGTTTTGTGTTCCTTAAAAACAAAGTTTTAATGTTTATCTTTTGCTAAAAGAATTACTTTGTGGATGCCAAGTGGGGAACATTGGTCAATAATGGCAAAACAGAAACATTGAAAATCCAATTTCATAATATTCCTATGAATAACATAGTTCCAAAGTAATATGTTGACTTTTTTCTTAATTTCTTTTTATTTAATGGATTAAAACTTCAATTAATTTTTGTCTTTTGAGTTTTTTTTTTTAAATTTTTTTTTTTAAATTTTGGTCTCTGTCACTCAATTTTTTTTTTTAATTTAGTAGTTGGAAATTAATTTTTAACAAATTTAGTTAAATAATAATAATAATAATTTTCAGAAAAAAATGAAATATGTTTTCAAAATTTAGAGTAAATATTACAAATTTTATGTCAATTGAAATGTATATGTGATGTTTTATTTTAACCACTATTTGAATGTTTGGATGTAATGACATTTTTATACCATGGTCTCCTTTTACAATCTATATAAAAGAATAATGACTGTATCCACCTAATTTTATCTTACATTTTTTAAAAAAATATATTAATTATAATAATGGTTAAAAATTTTTATTTGTTAATTTTGTTATAAAAAGAAAAAAGGTAAACTTTATTTTTGTAATAATATAAAATTTTATAATAATTGTTATTATTATTATTTTAAAAATCTTTTATTAAAAGGAAAAATAAAAACTATTTATGAGAATATGTATTATTTTAAAAAAATAAATCAATTTTGACTTATCACTTTAGAAAAAACATATAAATGTATTTTGAACAAAATCTTTCAATATCACATTTTTAATGTTTTAGAATTTTTTTTAATAAAATCACATAATATCTATTTTGATTTTATACTCATTAAATTTTTCTAATTTGTGGTGCAGCCTAGGTTTATAAATAAGGACTTATGGTCATTTGGAAAGGGGAGAAAAAAACTTGTTTTAGAGAAAATCTAGGAAAATTTTGGCTTAAAGAGAATTATTAAAGAAAATGTTTTAGAGAGAATCTCTGCGAAAAATTTATTCCAAAGGTGGGTTATTAGCCTTTTTGTTTTATTGTTTTATTTTCATCTTCATATTGTCTTTTTTTTACCCTAAATCTAATTCCATAACGAAACAAAAACTTAGTTGGAGGTTGCAAATTTCTTGAAATTTTTTAAGATACTTTTAACCAAAATTTAAAATCTTTTTTAAAATTTTTCTCTTTAAACCATTAATTTTTTTTTGCTTTAAAATTATTTTTTTAAACTCAAAATTAAATATATTTCATAAGATTACCTAATCAAACTTTTTTTTTTTTGTAATAACCCATGTCGATTTCGTTAAAAAAATCCTATGATGTAATCTAGAAATTTATCTGGGAGTGCGAGATTTGATCCCAAGAAAAAAATAAATTTAATCAATGTTTTTTTTAAAAAACTTAATTCGAATACTAGTGTGAGAAAGTAATAATTTATGAATAATGAAATAAGAAATACTTTTTTAAAAAAATGAATTTTATTTGAGACATAAAATTTGAACACAGTTTTTTAAATAGATGTTATCGGGTGCTAACACTTTTCCCGTATACAAATGACCCAGCAAAAAAAAAAAAGCTCGGGTGCGTGGCGACAATTACCGAAACAAATATTTAAAAATTCTTAAGATTACTTTGCTTGTTGTGGAAGTATAATTTCTTCTCATTTTCTTTTAATTTTGAGTAATTTGCAAGTTTTATTTCAAACTATGCAGCTCACTAACTTATGCATTAAAACAAGTTCAATACTTTTATAATTTTGCTAACAACTTGATTTTTTTTACTCAAATAATTACAAAACTGAAAGATCGAACCAATCACGATAATAGTAATAGTAACAGTAATGTAGTTTTGGTACACTTATGGCAAACAACCATATATTTTTACATTAAGTAACAGTGTAATTTAATTTGAAGCTGCTTAAAATTTACTAAACAAGTAAATTTCATATTCCAAACAGTGTTCATTTTAAGCTTTTTAATCTGCTATTGAATTTAGTATCACTTGAACTCCATTCTGGGGGCAAATGGTTAACAACTGCGCCGGCATGTGTGCATAGGCCGGCGATAGGCTAAAGGAGTACCTCTGTAGAATCATTGACATTGCAATTTTGGCTTCGTTTGTTGCAAAGTTCATCCCCACACAGTTTCGAGGCCCCAATCCAAACGGGAGATATGCAGCAGAGTTTTTTTCGGTGGCTTTTCCTATCCCTTCTGAAAATCTTTCTGGTTTGAACTCATGTGCATCATCTCCCCAAAACTTTGTGTCATGATGAACTGCTACCGTAGGAATTGCCAGCAAAGTCGTTGTAGGAACCACCAGGTTTCCTAGTCTCACTTCCTTCTCTACTCGCCGTGCTATCGTCATTGCCGGTGGATATAGCCTCAGACATTCATTGATGATCATTGCCATCTGTCCATAGTAAAAGCGAACACACACGTCCTATAAGTATTTACATGATAATAGATCAGGAGATCCTAGTTTCCATATCGATCTATGCGTCATAATTCTTACCGCTTTTAGTTTTGGAAGGCCTTCCAAAGTTGGGTGGTTGTGTCCAAATACATCAAACACTTCATTTCTTGCCTTTTCTTGCCATTCTTTATGCAAAGCCAAAAGAAGCATAGTCCAAGCCAACAAAACATTGGTGGTCTCATGTCCAGCAAAGTAAAATGTTTTGCATTCATCAACAATGTCTTCCATAGAAATGCTTTGTGATGTTTCAGGGTCGTTCTTCGCCTTTATTAATAATCCCAGAAAGTCATTCCCATAATCACTTGCTTCATCATTCCTCAACTTCTCTTCTCTCTCTTTTATGATTTCCATGAAGCAATCTTTAAGTCTCTTTTCAAGCCTTTCTCCTTCATAATCATCTTTTGATTTCAAAATCTTACTGCAAACAAATCAAAACTAGAGTTATGGCACAAGCAAAAAGCGTCACCAGTAAAAAAAAAGCACGAAAAATGGTTTACTAACAATATGTTAGCTATGTCCACGAGCAAAGTGAGTGTAGTTTTACAATTAGCGAGACCCTGTCCTTGATCATTTGGAGCGTCGGATAAAAAAATTAAGACATTCCAACAAAAAGTTCCATTTCTATTAACATAACATCAACTTTCATCAAGTAATTTAGGAACTCAACAAACAAAAGTAAGCCCCACATTAAGTTTTTGAAATTTCTGTTTGTTTCAGCTAAATATTCTTACCATAGTTTTCAGCTAAAACATTTGAATTCCAAGTCAACAAATTATCAAGGTGAGAATAATGAAGCTCAAATTTCAAAAAAAAAAAAAAAAAACTATCAAACTCGGCTAAATTACCTGATTATAGGTAGCTTAATTTTGTATCCATTTCTGATTGATAGATCGCAAAGCTCTTGAAGCATGTGGAAGATTTTCTTTCCTTGTTGGTAACTACTCCCAAAAGCAGTATGAGAAATGACATCCAAAGTGAATACTTTGAATTCTTTGAACGCATCCAATTCTTTGCCTTCATAATTTTTCCACCCTTCAATCATCTTCTCACCACACTCAATCATGGTTGGGATCATGTTCTGCAGTACACTCCCAATAATCTCAGACAGTTCAATCAAATCTCAACATAAAACTCACCAAAATTTTGAAATTAAAATCAAGTATGAAGTTAATTACTTTGAGACTGTCTCCATGGAAAGCAAAGTTGGCTATTCTCCTGGAATTGACCCATCGTTGACCCTCTGCAGTGGCGAGTCCATTTCCAAAAATTCTATCAATGTGGCCTTTGAGTTTCGCTTTTGGGAAGCTCTTTTGTCGATCATGGAGCACCTCCTTGATCATCTCTGGGTCTGTAATCATCAACTGAGCATCAACTCCAGCCCACTGAAGATAGTTCCTCCCTGTTTGACAATTCCAGGCACTCGCACCAATAAAAACAGACATCCAATTGAAAAAGAAGCTGTTTAATTGTAAGTTAATTCATTTACTTTCAAAGTTAAGTCTAATAGACCCCTTTAACATTTTTTAATAGATTTAGATGACAACAAGTCCAAGTCTCTAAGCTTTCAATTTTGTATTTAATAAGTAATAACCATATGTTTGCAAGATATTAGACTCAAAAGCAATGGTTAAGAGACCTATTAAAGCACTATTTAAATTTCAAGAATCTATTCTTAAAAGCAGAGCTCTAAAAGTTTAAAAACCAGACTCAGTCGTTAACAAAATGGAAGGAAAATGTCATGAAATTGACAAGCCAAGCAAAGAAAGTGAGAAAAGATCAACACAGATTTACATACTTCACTGACAGTGTGTTAAACTAAGTCCATGGGGGTAGAGGAGAGACGATTTTATTCCTTGAGAAGAATATCAAATAATATAGACTGCAAAAACGCCAATAAGATTAAAAGATTTATATATGAAAAATCTCTAAGCGTTGAATCGATAGTCGTAAATAACATATAATCTCAAGTGCTTGGTCATTTACATTCAAAGTTTCAGATAACGGATTCAAGGCCGTCCCAACACAACAATTGAAAGTTCAAGACGAGTTTTGTACCGTAAAGGTTGAGCCAAGAGTGAACCGAAGGCATAACTCTGGGGAGAATGTTATGGGAAAGGTCCATGGGTGTAGCCATGGCCTGCATTCTTTTCATGTAAACATCTCTGGTATTGCCTTGGATGAACTTGTAAGAAGGACCTTGAATCCCCTGTGACCTCATGAACCTCTGAATCCTCATGGGAGTCCACCATAGTTTGACAAAGAGCTTGAAGACCACAAAAAGAAGACACCCAGATAGAAATATTGAAATGTAAATGATGATCGTACACTCCATCACATCTCACTTCTCCTTCTAATTGCTTCAAGATGGCATCTGATATTGCAGCTGACAGGCAATCGGTATCTGGGAAACATCCATTTGTAATTATTAAGATTGAAAATTGAAAGTTAGGTTGCTTTGATTCAATTTGATACTCTGAAGTACTTCTTTTCCTTTTTGATTAACAAAAAGTTTGAAAAAGAAAAACACAAACCTGGGGTTTGGTCCCAATTAAACTAGAGGGCGGAGGAAAGTGATGACTACGGCGCCGGAGGTTAAAAAGGCAGGAACGAAGGGATGGAGGGAGGGAGTCAGAGGATGAAGATAAAGGAGAAAAGTCATAGAAAGTCAGCGGCCTGCCTTCGTTCATAGTTCAATAATGCTGAGATCTATTTTGAAATGAAATTGAAAAATAACAGTAAAAAAAATATTTACAGATACAGACTTGAGAGCTCACTTTACCGTCTTGATCAAAATTTAGTATCATATTTATTGAATGTTTAATTATAACTTACAATACATTTTCGCTGTTAAAGTTAAAACAATCTATTCTTACATCAAACACATTTACGTTTTTGTTTGTCTTTTTATTCTAATTTGATATGGAATGAAGAATGACTTGAAGTCCTTGTTGGGGGCAAGTAGTGAGAAACTGGACGGGCGTGTGAGCGTAGGCAGGGGAGAGGGTAAACGAGTACTTTTGTAGAATAATTGACATGGCAACTTTGGCCTCATTGATGGCAAAGTTCATCCCCACACAATTTCGAGGACCTAACCCAAATGGAAGATACCCAGCCGAGTTTCTTTCGATCGTTTTCGAGACCCCTTCGGAAAATCTTTCTGGTTTGAATTCATGTACATCTTCTCCCCAAAATTCTTTGTCGTGATGGACCGCAATAGTTGGGATTGTCAGTTGGAGCGATGTTGGAAGTACAAGGCTCCCCAACTTTACTTCCTTCTCCACCACTTGGCGTGATACGGTCATTGCAGGGGGATACAACCTCAAAGTTTCGTTGATGATCATTGTCATCTGAAAGAAAGTTTATAGGCATAGAAAAACAGTTGATTAACCCTAATTAACCACTTAAAATGGTCATATTAATTAACATATTGTAGTTAAGTATTGATGTTAAAAGAAGAATGATAAGCGAAAATCTTACTATTTTTAGTTTAGAAAGGGCTTCATATGTTGGATTGTTGTTGTGTCCAAAAATCCTAAACACCTCATTTCTTGCTTGTTCTTGCCATTCTTTATGAATGGCAAGAAGAAAGATAATCCAAGTTATCAAAACATTTGTTGTTTCATGTCCAGCAAAGTAAAATGTTTTGCATTCTGCCACTATCACATCCATTGTTATCCTCTCTGATTTTTCACCTTCATTTTTTGCCTTCACTAACATTCCTAGAAAGTCATTCCCATACCCTTCTCCCTTCTTTGATTTCTCTTCTCTTCCTCTTATTATTTCAGCGAAACATTCGTTCATTCTCTTCTCCAGTCGCTCTCCTTCTATGTCATCTTTCGATTTCAATATCTTACTGCAAAACAACCACACCGTTTGACAAAAAAAGAACCAGCGATCACTACATTTACAAACATTTTGATTTCATTTCGATGACTCGTTTGGAGTTGGGGTTGTTACAAATACCTGATTATAGGGAGCTTAATTTTGTATCCATTTCTGATAGACAAGTCAGTAAGCTGTTGTAACATGTGAAAAATATTCGATCCTTGCTGGTAGCTACTCCCAAAAGCAGTATGAGAAATAACATCCAAAGTGTAAACTTTCAATTCTTTGAATACATCCAATTCTTTGCCTTCATAATTCTTCCACCCTTCAATCATCTTCTCACCACACTCAATCATGGTTGGAATCATGTTCTTAATTTAATTTTGAAAAAGAAAAGTTAGTAATTAATAATTAATAACATGAGCTGAATTATATATTAATTAAGTTAATTATTACTTTGAGGCTGTCTCCATGGAAAGCAAAATTGGCAATTTTTCTAGACTTTGCCCATCTTTGACCCTCAGAAGTCACAAGTCCATTTCCAAAAATTCTAAATAAATCGCTTCCAAGTTTTGCTTTTGGGTAATTTTTTCGTTTATCATTCAACACTTCTTTGATCATTTCTGGGTCCGTAATGATTAACTGTGCCTCCATCCCATACCACTGCAAGAAGCTCCTCCCTGTTTCCACAAAACCACTTTTCATTATGAAAAAACTTGATTAAAACATAATATAACTGTTTCAACATACCGTAATCGTTGAGCCAAGAATGAACATGAGGTATAACCCTAGGGAGTATATTGTGAGAGAGCTCCATAGGGGTAGCCATGGCTTGCATTCTTTTGGTGTACATATCTCTCATGTTGCCTTGTATGAATTTGTAAGAGGGGCCATTAATCCCTTGGGACCTCATTATCCTTTGAATCCTCATGGGGGTCCACCAAAACTTGTTCACCAACTTCATGATGCTGCTCATCAAAATCACACACCCAAATACAAGACTTGGAATTATAATGTATTTGCTAATTACAACATCCATCATCATCGTCGTCATCATCATCATCATGATTGCCTCTCTCTTTGTTAATTCTTTGAGTTTAAATTCTCAATATTTGCCTTGAGGATTTATATATATAGTACAAACCATGAGATCAGAATAATTTAGAAATGGCTCTTTGGAATCTTCATATATAAATAATTAATTATTAAATGGCATTTGATTATAACATTTTTATGATTTCATTAAATAAAAAAAGGCAAAAATTAAAGCTTACCTCATTACTTAAGTCATCAAAACTTGCTTATTAATTAATCTACTTTAGTCTTTGTAATTTAGTTCTTGTCTATTTGTTCATTTAAGGGTAGTTTTTGACATTTTATCTTTTTTAATTATATTTTAAAAAATTAATAAAAATTATGCATGGTTAAATTTTCATTTTAAGAAAACCCATAAGGAAATTCAATTACTAAAGTCTTACTCATTTCGATTAAATGTAAATTGAATCGGTTTCATAATCTAATATTTGTCCTGGAAATATCACCTCCAAAATACACAAACTACACAAAACAAGAAACAAATATAACCCTACAAAAATGAGAAATAAGACAATTTAATTACTTTCAAATGCTATAAAATTCCAAATTAACCCATAAAAGTTCGATATCGTAGAAGTTCCAAATGTTGATGCAATTTAGAAATTTTGGACGATCGCATTTATCTTATTGGAAAAGGTTATATAAACATAATACTAAATAAGAAAAGGTGTTGGAATTGATGAGTCGATGACTTAGGTTTTTAATTTCAACTTATTAATATTTTTGTGAATGCTTTATTTTAATATATTGTCAACCTATTAACATTGTTCATTTACTACTAATTAATCAATGCATATTCCCCATTAGAAATTTTCAAATAAACACACTTAATAGTAGGGTTTAGGAAAGGTTCAGTTTTGTGTTTAACTTTTTCTTATCGGAAAATATGATGAGATAATGAGAAATTAAACATCTGGATCCTCATAAAATATTTTATATTAATAATAAGATGGGATTAGAAGTAGAGATAAGAAGAGATATAGCATTGCATTAGATATATAATTAGAACTAATAAGGTGGTGATTAAGCATATAGGCCTAGCTACGAAGGTTTCTAAAATAAGCAGCAGGGTTCTTCTCGAAAGCAGCTCTGGGGATGTAGCCATCTTTTCCGGGAGCTTTCATCATCTTCGGATTTCCAGACATCAAAGAAGCCACCGAGACGACGAGGGAAGCAACTCCCACCACCCCTCCGATTATTGCTGTCAGATTATTATTTTCCATTCTCAAACTAATTAACAATGTTTGTGGATAAGGTGAAGATTAGGGTTTAGTTTGAAGAGGAGAATGGAGGATGTTGGATGGATTGGATTGTTTATATAGAGATGGTAGGATTATTGGGAAATGGAAACTTGGTTTTACTTTAATTTCAATTAAAGCTTTTGTAGAGAACAAGAAGATGGTTCGTTTTTTTATGCATGATTTTTTGTTCTATTTTGATACTTAGAAGTAGAATAGTTAATTACTTTGATCATTATTGTTATTAGGATTTCGTTAACTTTTAACTAATAGAATGATAAGACCGACTTTCGATATTTGAATGACTATAAATTCTAGATTTATCATATTGATTAAATCGATAGATAATAATATATAAAAAAAAGAATTTGTTAATTTATTCTATAATTAATATTTTACGATTATACAAAAGTATAATCAACCTGATCACTTGAATCAAGTAAAAAAAAAAACCTAATTTTGTTCTTTTTTTTCTCCAAAACCAACTCTTTCATGTTCCCTCTTCAGCTCCCTCATTTTTTTTAATTATAATTTTAAATTGAAATCTTGAAGCAAATCATAAAAACACAGAGTAGTATGAAAAAAATAAAATAGAAATTACATATTGGTGTTTAACATTTATGACGGGATGAAATAAATCTAAAAATAAGTAAAATTACGAACAACTCATATAGAAAAAAAATTGATATACAAAATTGCAAATAATTTTTTTCACAAGTAATCAATTTTAAATAATATGTTGAATCTAGAGCCTAGTGTTCCAAATACAGAAGTGACGTTATCATTTTATTAAAAAGTTATATGAATCCTAGTGAGAGGTATCAAAGTAAACTATTTTAAAAAGTTTAAGAACAGATACAACCAAAATAGTATTTAACCTAATTTTAATATATAAATTTAATGTTTCGAAGTTAATTTTACTGTAATCGATTAAATAACAAAAACAATTCTTGTGTAAGAAAAAAAAAAAGGAGTATATTTGCAAAATTTTATATTAAGAAGTGGTATATATATAACAAAAAGGTTTTAAAAGAAATCAACAATTATAAATAAAAATACATTAATTAAAATTGAAGAAACTCCTAAAACACATTTAAGAAAATAAACTTTGTATTTTGTGTGTTTTAGGGGTTTATTTTGGTAATAAAATTATAATTAATGTTAGGACTAATGTTTAGAAATAAAAAGAAAAAGAAAAAGAAAATTGTTATGGAAATTTTGGAAATGACAAAATCTCATATCAATTTCCAATGCAATTAAGGAAGAAAAAGAGGGTTCCCTCTTGGGGACTAATAATTTTCTTTCTTTTCCCAAAATTATCTCTTCTCCCAAAAAGTATTCATTTTAAGTAAATAAATAAAATCCACCCCCAAAATATTCACAACTTTTTTACTTTTTAGTTTTAAATAAAAATAAAATTTCTAACTATTTTAGTAATAATAATTAAGTTTATATATAACAATATTTTTAAAAAAATTATAAACATAGCAAAGTCTAAACTCTTAAATATACAAAATTTATATTCTTAGGAGACATTTAAAGTTTTTAATAATTAATTCATTATATAAATAATATAATTTCAAATTTCCAATTTTATACTCTCTATTTTGAAAAATATTAAATGAGTTGGAGTACTAATTAAAAACAGAATTCATAAGTTTACTTATTTATTTGTGCCAAACTAACAATATAAGACCTAATTATATACCTTTTTTTCAAGGCAAAAACATCAAGATCCAACCGACTTGTTGTCGGTCAAAATAAGATAGACAAGCCAATCGAGGAAACAACCTAACGATTAAGTATGGGTTCTCTCTTGACAAACAAAAAAACCCACAAAATTAAGCTAACAAATAAGATTAACAACTTAAGCATAAATAATCCCCCAAGTAAGTGTGAGAAAAATTAAATGTGTTTGGATTTTGTTAACCACCACTCAGTGCATCACTCTCAAGTCAAATAGAATTCAAACCCCCATCTTCGACCACATGCAAACCTTCCAAGACACTAATGTCATCCTTGAAGGATAAGTTGATTTGCATTTAATTATAGTCAATTCTTGGTTATTAAATAACCAAACAATTAACGTATATGGATATATGATGTCACATTTTCGACGATCAAATTAGAATATATGTTGTCACACTAGGCTTTTCCATCATGCAATTGCCCAATTCTTTAGAATCTACTTTTTCTTTTCTCCCTTTTTATGATTCTTTCACATAATGCTTCTTGACTCCAAGTCAATGACCACTGATATCTCGAAACGTGTCTCAACAACCCCACCAGCGACCGACGAGGACCATCACCCATCTATTTAAACCCACCTCTCTGTTTTACCCCAGAAACACATCAACAGAGATCGAAACAGAGAGAGGGTTTGAAATGAGCGGAGAGCCGGATAACGGAGGGTCGAAGGCGGCGAAGATCGTGGGGGCGGTGGTGGGGTTTGCGACTTTCATCGGGTGTGTGGCGAGCATGTTGTCGTCGGCGGACTCTGAAACTGCCGGTGATAGGAAAATGATGAAGGCTCCGGGAAAGCATGGGGAGGAAATGTACAGAGATGAGTTTGAGAAGGATCCTTCCAAGTATTTCAGAGACTTGAGGAAGAAATGAGATCACTATAAACATCTGAAGATATTAAATTAAAGCTCCTAATAATAATAAATTAATTAGTTTTGGTAATTTTGTGGGGTTTTTGTTTTCGTTGTTGTTGATTTTCTGCTTTTATGAATGTTGTGTGATGATGAAGACACAGTACTGTGAGTGAGTTCTTATGGGGAGTTTCAAAGTGTGGAATGAAATGGGAGCATCGTGCAAGTTCGTAAGTCTTTTTGTCATGTAAAATATTAACATCATCGTCCCTCGTTTAAAAGATGATTGTTCGGTATTCCATTTTCTTTCACACCTGTCATTTTCTCTCAAGGTTGTGCGATCCTTCTTTCAAACTCGTCTATCAAGCTTCAACTTTCGACTCTGCTTTGTTTTATCGTTGCTTCGTCTCTCAACTCCGATTTAGACTCTCTCACTCGGCTAAGGCATTTTCTCTTAACTTCGTTTGAACATTTGTGTATTTTTTGGTTCCTTGAAGCATATGGTCTCTAGATTTCTCTTAACCAAGTTTTGTATTTTATTTCATTTCGAATAAACTGTGTTACACATGCTGACATAAACGATGCACAGAAATTGAGGTATAAAATTAAGTGGTTTGTTCCATTTAGTCTAAATGTAACATAGTATGAACGAATATTTGGTTTCAAACATTTATCATCGTTTTGTCCATGTGCATTTTTTCTAAGAAAAATGAAAACTATGTCAATTGAGGCTATGTTTATTTTGAAAGGTATAAGTAATATAAAGTCCATTCAAACATTAGAAAATAATAATTTAATTGAAGAAAAAAAAAAAGCCACACCAAAAACAAACAAATATTTTAGAGAAAAATTAAAGACCCAACCAAATTAATCCATTGAGAAATTAGAAATTAGACCCAAAGTGTTGATAGTGAAGTTTCCCCATCTAAATCACAATTCACAATTCTCTCCAATATTTCAATTACATTATTTACATCATCTCATCTCTGAAAACAGAGAGATCTCACATTCAATCAAAACCACAAATTCAATTTGTTTAGAACCAAAACCAAAAATCGGTTTTAAGCCAAAAGCCAGAAATCCTTTTGACGCTTTGTAGTGATCAAATAACCACCCAATTTCTTGCTCTTCCTTCTCACTGCAATCGCCATACAACTCGCATTCTGTATACAATACTCCACCACGCCTCCACTGCTGCCACCGCCCCACCGCTGCCCTGCCCACACCATCAAAAGCCGCCATGTAGTCGACCGTTTCTTCTGCCCCAATACCAACAACGACACCCCTCTCTTTCTCGCTTCTTCCACTATCACTGCCCCCTTCTCCTTCCCTCCTTCCACTACTACAACCTCCGTTTCCACCTAACACAACACAAAATTTTTCAAAAGCTGTCGCAAATTTCTAGCTTTTGGTTACCACGTATAGAACAAAACATTACCTCAGGTCTCTTCAATTGGCATAAAGTCCTCATTGAATGAACCAATTCATAAGCTCTTGGTGCTGTCTCCTTATTGGGTCCTTCCCCTATAGTAAGTAAATAAGAAACAGAATCGACAACAGATTCACCACATTTCAAACAAAAATTTAAAACAAGGATATGAAAAAGAAAAAGAGAGAGAGAAAATGTGGGTGAATTTGGACCTTTAGATGAAGGTTTAGTGACATGGAGAAGAAGAATGTTGTCTTGAATTTGGACAGTATGAGAGAGAGCCCAATGAAGAGCTCCTTCTGCTTCAATGGTGGAATCAACAACAATCATGATCTTCCTTCCAATTCCCATCACTCCCTTATTACTTTGATCAACCCCAATATGATCATTCTTCTCATCCGAACAATCATCAATCTTCTTGTTCGGACCGGTTTTTGCCGAAACATAGTCCGGTTTGGATTGAATAGGGACTCTAACATGAGGCCGTATCCGGTTCAGGCAGAAACTTGGCAATTTGGCTCCGGTTTTACCCATTTCTGGAGATGGGGTTTGCTTCCAAACAAGAAATCAGTATGAGAAAGAGAAGAAGAAGAAGAAGAAGAAGAAGAAGAAAGAAGAAAGAAGAATGAATGAATGGAAGAGTTTGTTTGATTATTTTTTTGGTTTGGTGTCGGTAAAGAGACATTGTGATTGTGAATCACACATAGTTTCAGTTTCCTTTTTTTAATTTTTTTTTTGTTTACTTTGTAATGATTTCAATGGTTTTTCTTTTAGATTTAAATTTTATTTTTTTTAAGGGTTTGTGTTGTGGGGGCTTATTACCAAACGTGCTAGTCATGAAACATTGTAGGCCCATTACATCTTCTTCCCCATAGCCATAGCCAGCCTGTTTCTCTTCACTTCTCATATTATTTCTCATTTTTCTTTTCTTTCTATCATTCTTCACTATTCTTTATTCAAATGCTAACAGATTATGCAAACCCTTTTGTTCGTTTCTCATAAAATGTTACGACTTCAATAGTTTCACATCAAACAATCGTGTTCATCTTATTTCTTATTTTAAACTTAGTATAGTAGTAGATGTAATCTAAGATGTATTTGAGAAACAAGGGATTAAATATCGTTTTTTTTTTTTCTAAATTGAGAAGTTGATCCCTACAATCCTTTTTCTTTATGGGAGATTAATATGGTTTTCTTTGTTTTCCTTTTTCCTTTGGCGTAATTGAAAAGCAAAGGGATGAGTGATGGTTGAAAGAGTAATTAAGTTGGATTTGATTAAAAGCTTAATTGCCAATAAAGGAGAAGTTGGAGTAATTATTATGAGTACTTTTGGTCTCACCCAATCTATAAATTAACCAAATTTCAGGTTATTCACTCCCCATTATTCAACATCTTTTGATCTTCTTAGGACTACACCTTCTTATTCATTCTTCTTCTCCTCTTTTGTTAAAAAAAGAAAAACCCACTTCTTAATCATTTTAAAACACTATCTAGATTTATTTGGATTAATTGGGGCAACGAGTAACACTATCTAGATTTCAATCTTCGTTATTTTAGATCACCACCCATCTATTTTTGTTCTACGTTCTATATAATCGTTTTCAATTATAATAATAGTATAGTTTGAAATCTTTACAAAATGTCCAGTACTTTTTCCATATTTCGTATTCTTTCGACATTTAAACTCATTTTTATATAGTTATCAAATCTCTACAAGTTACTACAAAAAGAATATAAGTATTTATTTTTCTTTTATTTTTGAAAAATAACATAGTTGAAGAAGTGCTTTATTTATATGTTGGATATTTTTTAAAGCTTAGGTTGTTTATCTTTACAAAAAGTAAAGAGTTCACTTTGTCAAAAGGGGGATTTTTTTTTTTTTTTTTTGCTTTTTTACTTTTTTTTTTTACTTATATGTTTTGACTATATACCCTAACAATGAAAGGTCATTTTATGTGACCCCAAACCCTAAAAAAAAAAGAAGATAAATCTGGGTTGAGGTGAAAGAATTGATAGATTTAGTATAGATCAAGAAGACTCGAACAGGATTTATATCCGTATATACATACACATATAATATTAATATCATTAGCTAGCTTAATAGGTAAAACCGTCTTCTAGCTTCATTTAGATCCATGTTCAAGCCTCATTCATTCGTAAATGATCGTAAGTCATGTAGTATCTTAGGATTGAGAGTATAAAGGTAATCAAAATTTTCAAGAGAAAAAAGAAAAAAAAAAAAAAAAAGAAAAGAAAGAAAAGGAAAAGAATGGAATATTCATCAAACTTTAAAATTTTATAAGAAGAGATGGATTAAATATTATATTATGAGACAAAGTGAATGATTGGGCTTTTGCATTATTGATTATTCTAAAAGAATACAGAGAAGTTGCAATCATGGAAATATGGATACAATGGAAGTGGAAGAAAAATTCTGAAAGATAGGATTTTTATGTTATGGGCCAAACTCTCTCATCCCATCTCCCATGACCATATTTATCGGTAAACTACAAGTTTAGTTCTTAAATTTTTACGTTAAGTTTTACAAAATATTGGATAAGTTCAAAATTTTTAAACTTTGTATTTAATTTGATGTCAACTACGTTATTTGAATCATTTCATATCACGTTAGTTAATAGACAGAAAATTAAGAGTAAACATCTCAAAAAACTTCACTTAAACCTATGGAAAGTAAAATTGTAAAGTTTTCATAGATTAATTTATAGTGTAATCTAAGATGTATCTGATTGTATTATTTTTAAAATTTTAGAAACTAATTATATTATATTCTCAAAAGAAGTATTTAAAAGTTTGAAATATTTTATTAAAGGATAGTTGCAAATGTAACAATTAAATATATAACAACATTTTAAAACAAATTGCAAATATAGCAAAATTTGTCGATTTGCAATTTTGCAATTTCTTTTAAATGTTGATAGATTTTGCTATATTTGCAATTTCTTTTAGATGTTGCTATATATATTTTATTATTTTAAATATAATTACTATATTTGCAATTATCCCTAATAATTATTTTAAAAATTGCTACCTATTATAATTAACCTCTCGAATTAACTCGAGTGTGGATAGGGCGAAACTTGCGTGGGCCATTTTTGTTACCGAGGATTTGTTTTCCAACCAGGCCGACGCTAGGCCCAAATACGTAATGGTCCTCTTGGTCCAAATAACTTGGACTCTTTGGTTTAATTGTTGTGAAGTACTTTTCAAAGGTAATTCTAGGGGTTTAACTTATTAACTACATATCATCTATCTTAATTTGTCTTTTCTTTCTAAATTCAAATTTTGAAAATTTGAAATTTTGAAATACGTCTTTTTATTTTCATTACTTTAACATGGTGACCTTCTCTCTTAAATTACTTATATATATCGTTACTAGTACCAAAATTTGTCATCTAACATTAATAATTAATAAAGTTTGTTTCATATACCTAAAAATAAACCAACAAGACATGAAAGGGCATCGACCCAATAAATCCAAAGAGATAAAATTTACAACTCATCACCAAAACTCACATGCATCAATCTATTTTGCTTCATTATTATACAATATTATAGTGTGTGTTTGTGTGTGTATATATATCATCATCTTCTATATATGTATATATATATATATAGATATGTATTATTTGACATTAACCAATCAACAAAGGTGTTGTCTCCTCTTTTGTTTATTAACCTTTTTCCTTCAGTGACTGTCTTTTTTCTTTTCTTAGGGTATTTGAGCACCATATGTGAATCAAATTGGAACACGTTTCTTTGGCATGCACACATTAGAATCCTTGATTCTTTCTATGTGGGGTAATTCAAATCATCCATAAATATGTTAAATTAATGATCAACCCACCAATTCAAAAGTTTATATTTATGTGAATGTTGCGTCGAGATAAAGATCACAAAACCGAATTCGAAACTTAAGATATGATCTCTTACTTTGATATTGCGTTAAAAATCATAATCTTTAAGCAAATACTATATTATTGTATTATAATTAAGTTCATATATATCTTTCTTTTCTTTTTTTTTTTTTTTTTTGGCTTAGAAATCTGATATCCACATATCTAAAAAGCTCTTCCATTTGATCACATTCACATCATCAAGATGCATAATAACCCTGATTGGAGAACAGTTTTTGGTTGATTGATATGTTCCTTATCTGTGAAAGTAAAGGACTTCTGTAGGGCACTAAGACCTTGAATTTGGGGAGACCAATTTTGGTTCATGTCCTACACACTGTCTCCTTATAACACACAAATAAACTGGGTCTACTAGACTTCCCTCAATTGCAATCAAATTCAAAAAAAGAAGAAAAGACTTTCAGTAAGTAGAATAATATATACACCAAAATAACCTATTTTAGTGTGTGAGTTAGGGAACTCTCAACATAAAAATGTTTAGAAACTATTTACAAAATATAACACAACTAATAATGTATCTATATATATATAAATGGAATGACTTTGACATGGAAATTTAAAAAAGAATCCATGTTTAGGAGAACACAAAACTCTCATGATGTGTCTTTGGTAAAGATATTTTCTTTCATTACTGTGAAACAAAGAGTAAACAAATTCATAGGGGGGGGAGTTTGAAAGAGATGGGACTTGTGGGAAAATTATGGCCATGGAAGGTGACTTTAAGAATGCATGGTGGAGAAAAAAAGAAAGCCACAAAACATATCATCAAAGCATATGACATGAATCTGTCTCAAGATTTATTCATATTATTATTATTATTATTATTATTATTGTTTTTATCTTTTATATCATAAGGAGTTTTTGGCTTTGGAAAAGATTGGATATATGAAGGTGAGGGGGGGACAAAAGCCTCTATTTTTCATCTCATCCCATCTTTAAAAACTTCTTGAATTTTGTCACACCCTACTCTCAAAAGGACCACTTATTTTGTGGGTGTGGCTGCCATCTACTTAGACCTCATTCACAACTACACCTTTCATCATTTCTTCTTTTCCATATCTCCCCCTCACAACTTTATGGTAACCATCTCACTCACATGGTCGATGTTTATTGAAAAGACTGTTAACGTTACAAGTTTATATATAAATTTCCATGTTTTGATCTGTCAATATTCTATCTATAAACATATAGAATTTTGTCTTGAATAATTTCTATATGATAGTCTGATTAAAGAAGATACAGTAAGTAAATATTTGACAGTACTACACTTGACAGTGAATATCTAAAAATAAGTAAGAAACAAATGGTAAAAAAGGCAAATGTGAATAAGGAGAAAGGGATTTAGTGCCAAGTTTAGCATCCTTTAATAGTTATAGAGTTGAAAATAAATTTAGAAAAATATCAAACAACTCATCAATTACAAGTTTACAAACTCTCAACTAAGAAACTAATTTAAACTTTAACTTTTGTATGTATATCAATTTATACCATCTTTTAAGTTTCGTATGACAAGTATTATGTGAACTTAATAATTTTAAGGGTTGAATTTATATCGCTACGATAGTAAATTGAACAATAATATATATATATATATATATATATATATATATATATATATATATATATATATTCTTTTTTCAAACAAAAGGTAATAAATTAGTATAAAAAGTGTGTTTTTATATGATTTGAATATATTACTTGGAAGGAATGTTAAGTAAGGGCCAATTGCCAATTATATATGTGTAAAAAGAAAAACACTTCCCAAATAATCAATTAGGAATTTAGGAAAGAAACAATATGTCGTGTTCAAGAAGTGGTTAGTTTATTATTAAGAAATTATAAAGTTTGAATGGACCCAAATATCGATTGCTACAAATCATATTTAAGAGAAGGCAGACAGTGACCTTGTAAATTGAACTGTCACTGCCTAGTATATATAGCAAAATCACCGTTTCAAGTCCTATTTGTTTGATCCGCACAACGATTGATTGAAGTCGGTTTTTCGATTAAATGTATCTTCGAATTGATTATGGTTAGCTTAGCTAGTAAATATTCAAATTAACTACGATCGTTGAGTAAAAGTAGATCGGTCGACTCAGTTTTTTGATCTATTATTATGCTCATTCGTGCTCTTTGCTTTCTAATCGCACCATCTTCATATCTTTCTCAAACACACAAGGCTTTTCAATTAAACAATTTCTATCTTTTTATTGGACTAAATACCTTATTAAATTTTACGGTTCTTTGATACCATATTTAATGTATGTGAAAAACCAATTGACAATAAAATTAGTATCCATCTCTACCTTATAAAGAGCTTAGTTCTCTAGTTGTTCTAATTTGAGATTCTCAACTCCATATTTTGATGCATAAAGTTAGTATAGAAAGTGTATTAGCTCAGTTAAACATATAATAAGTAAGATCAAAAACTCTTTTTTAAATATAGATGATTTACTATTTCCTATGACACATATCTTTGGTTACATGTAACGTCAACAATATCAAAGGCATTTTTTATGCTCGAGATTGCAGTATGTTAGTCGTTCAAACACAACTTAATTATTTCTATATTGATATATATATTCACTTGGTTAACCCCCAAGTTGCCGTTGACACCTCTTCCCAACACCTTCTATTTGATAAGTTATTACAATGAATTACCGATAGATCAATTGATATGAGATATTCCCTTGATCTTTCTGCACCCAAAATACCTAAAACCTTAATAGACTATTAATTATTAGGAATAAAACCAAAATTAATTAAACTTTATTAGGTTAAAAGTGAGATAAAGTAAACTTTTATATATATATATATATATATATAATTTTAAAAAATGTCAACCCATAAAAAACAATATTTTCCTTTCATATATATATATATATATATATATGTTCAATTTCAATAATTCTAATAGTTACATTAATATTTAACATTGAAATGCATTGACTTTCTTTAGAGGTAAAATTTGAAAATTTTAGAAATAATTAAATTTATGACAACATTATTTCAAACACAACCACATAATTAAAATTAGCAAATAAATTAGAAATATCCAAGATTTTTAGGTATAAAATCAATTTTTATGAAAACTATGATTAAAATTAAAAGTGAATATAAAATAAATTACTTAAAATTGATTAAAATTTATTTATTTATTTTTTCTCATCCAAACTTTTGTATGATAATATATATGAACAGTAGCTTTCATTTGATGGGAAAGCTTCAAAAACTCCTCTTTTCAAATGCTTCAAAATCCCAAGATCTCAACTTGGCTTTTGGTCCAAACCATTTTAACTCTACCTTTTTTTGGTGTGGACCAATTTTTCTTAATCATTTTCTTTTTATTTTTGGAAAAGTTTATTCGTTTTCCCTAACTCCTCGTTCGTTAATGACCTTTTCATTCGTTCTTGTCAACTCCCTTTCTTGAAAATCTATTTTTTCCTTTCAAGTTTCGAGTAGTCTTTGTTTTTCGAGTGCTTATCTTTTTTACACATTAAAAGTACATTATATATATATATATATATATATACATATACTAAATTTTCATCAACATATATGTCAATATTTTACTTGGTATTTCTACATGTCTTAACATTAAGATGAGAAATGAATCGACACTTTTATCATAGCATCTCTTAAAAAAGTTGTGATTAAACATACATCTAACATGAATTTCTTTTCTATCAATATTATTTTATCGATATTTTTATCCAACGTTTCCGTAAAATTGAGAACACCATAATAAAAACTTTCTATATGGGGTTTGAACTTTCTTCTTTTTTTTGTTTTGTTTTATTTTGTTTTTAATGAAAATATTCAAGATGGTGATATCTTACCATCCATTTCAAAAAAAAAAAAAAAAAAAAGGAGGCAGCAAGGTGTTAATGGGCCTTTGCTAAGCAATTATTCTTTCTTTCTCTAAAGTAGAGTGATTCAAAGCAAAAATAAAAAAGATTAATTATAAAGTGTTGTTAATTACCTTAATTAATTAATTTCTTCTCTTCATAATCATGATATATAATGGCCTTAGTGAAATTAACAAAACATTCTTAAAGAGAGAATTAATATAAAATGGAGTAATAATAATAAATAAATAAATAAAATAAAAACAAAAAACATCGTATTGGGTTTTAATTTAAACCTTGATTAGTAATTAATCAAATCCAACCTGGCATTTTAATTAACTTGCCTTTAATGTTGGAATAGAGTTATTAAGAAAAGAGAGGAAAAAAAAAAAAAAAAAAAAAGAGAAAAGGTTTGTTCTTTTGTTGGTGCCCACACTTTTCTCTAATGCCAAATTAATATTATTATGAAGGTGGGTCTCTTCAAAAAAAGGCACACATCCATTATTATTTAATATTGTAAATATCATAAATTTCAAAATTTTGTGGGTGAAAAACTCACTTCTATATTTAGTTTTTGTTTTCTTTCCATCCTCTCTATTCCTACACTGTTCACTCTTAACAATAACATTAATCATGTTTAATCCATGAATAATGTAGGCTTAGTCTAGGTAATTAAAAATTCATTTATAGTAATAAATCAAATAACTTAATGATCGTTTATGATAATAGCGTCCATGTCACTACATTTTCTAAATTACAAAAGTAAAAAAATTGAAAAACGGATAGTTCTCTAGTAGTCCTTTGATAGCCTTTTGATAGTACTTTAATATATTTAATTACTTATCATATTTGCAATATATAAAAAATAGATGCGATTGCTTTTTTCTAATTTTTTACCGTTTTTTATTATTTTATGATAATATAATTTAGTTAATTTGAGTTTTAAAAAATTAAAGAATTTTGTAAAAAAAAAAAAAATAGAACATTTCACAACATATTTGAACTTCACAGGAAAATAATTAGTGTAATGAATTTTTTCTTTTTAGTGGTCTTGTTTTATGAAATTTAAATATTTTTTTTTGTCTGTTTTTTTTTTAAATTCCCAAATTCTTTGATAAAATATAATCCTTATATTTATTAAATTAAAATATCATATTTAAATTATCTATTAAATTTATATTTTTTCTTAAATTAAAAAATAATCCTTTTTTTTTATTGCAAAAAGAAAAAAAGACTCATTTTTTTTTCCATATATATTTGCGACTCCCCACTCCCACCTCTCCCACAAAATTCTTTCCCAACAAATCTCTTTGCCCAAATTCCACTCTCCGACTGCACCATGTCCGTCACCAGTCACCTCTCCGGCCACCCAAACAAAATCTTCCGCAAATCTCTCCACCGCCGCAAAGATTCCGACGAACTCGATGTCTTCGAAGCCGCAAGCTACTTCTCCGGCAGCAACGAACCCTGTAATTACAACACCGCCACCACTTACGAAACTTCCTTATTTCACGGCGGCCGTAGAGGGGGAAGAATGAGCCTCGATTTACCACTAAGAACCAATGTCATTCCTCTCCCACCACCACCGTACACGGCGGAGAAACAATCAATCAAAGACCCAAAAAAACACCGGCAACAACCCAGTTCCCCCGGCGGCCGCCTTGCCAATTTCCTCAATTCTCTGTTCAATCAATCTGGTTCAAAAAAGAAAAAGAAACCAAAAAATTCCATCAAAACCGAAGATCTCCATCACGAAATCGGTGCGAGAAAGAGAAGAAGCAGCTTAAGTACGTTGATTGATACAAAGTCATCGTCTAATAATTCTTCAAAAGTTTCGGGATTTAGGACTCCACCGGCTCCTAATTGCTGCTCCGTTCAAACTCCGAGTAAAAAATATATGGAAATTAGAAGCTTTTTGGATCAGAAAAGAGAAGGTAATTACTACTCCAAGAAGAATAATCGGGGAAATGGGATTAATGAAAAATCAGAGATGAGAAAAATGAATGATGAAGATGAAGGGGATGAGAGTGATTCAAGTTCTGACCTTTTTGAGCTAAGGATTTGTGATCGTTTTGATTGTTATTCATCGAATGAATTGCCTGTGTACCGAACCACCAACTTTCAGACCATCAACAAACTGTAAACTAATTTCGTCTTTTTCATTATCCATTTTTTCTTAATATCAATTATTTGCTTTTCAAAAAATACCCTTTAAAGAAAGTTATAATCTTCCCCTCTCTCTCTCTCTCTCTCTCTCTCAAAACTTAAAAATAAATAAATCACGACTTACAACTTACGATGAAACCAAACTTACGATGGTTTGATCTAAATTTTTGTCCTAAGTCGTACGATTTTACGTTGAAATGTTCATTCAAATTTTGGAGAACTTTTACACTAAATTTTTTAAATTAAGGATAAAAATAATTGACTCAAGACAACATTACAACTTTTAAAATTGATTATTAAATTATCCGATCACTATATGTTATTTATCATGTGATAAACTCACTTTAACTTCTTTTCTAAGAATGTTCACTTTTTTATGTATTTTATTTATTAAAAATCTCATAATATTTTTCTAAACTTTCATTAAACATTTCAAATATGGGTAATTTTAAGAAATCATTAAAATTTGGGAGAATATTACAATAATAACTTTTAGGAGCCTTGAGATATTTTTAGGGGAAAAGAAAAAAGAAGGCAAAAGTCTTAAGGAAATTTCCATCTTTTCCATGAATTTTGTACACAAAGTTTGGAAAGTTTGTCTGTCTCCTTTTTAATTTCTTTAATGTCCACCATGATCATAAGATTTCCATTGCAAAGTAGAAAGATTTTCCCAATAGATTCTCACCAAACAAAATCATAACCATTTCTTCTTGTGGGGGCTTTTATGATCCCAATGAATATAAACACACACACACACATATATTAATGATATCTAATTAATTATGAGTTTATATATTAATGAAACTAAAAATAAACGTTTTGAATAATAATAATGATAATATTAATTAATAAAATGAAAGAGATGAGTAATCATCATCATGTAATCTTAGGAAAAAAGTGTGAGGGATATATATATATATATATATATATATATATATATGCATGGGAAATAATAATAATAATAAGGATCAATGTTTGCTTTTGGTTTGTTGGAGAGAACAAAAATTCCACAAATTGTACTAAGATTGCTTATCTTGTCTACCATTTGTATTCCCAAAATAAGATATTGATGATTATTATTGTGAAACTTAATCCTCAAAATTATTTTGATTTGACCATATAAACATATTTTGTAACACTATTCATTAGTTGGGTGTGTGCTTTTTTTTTTTTAATTAAAAAGAAACTAATTTTAACATCACCTATATAATTATAAACTAATACGATTAACTTACCATTAATTTAACACTAATTAAGTAATTTATGTGAAAGATTTGACGTCTTGATCTCATAATCTTCTCGTTAAAAGAAAAATCATCTATTTAAATAAGTCGAGATTATTGTATTTTATTTTTATTTGATATAATAAATAATGTGATATGATCATGATTTGAACTTTACTTAAGAGAAGGATTCAAATTTATGTTGTCGATTGGTAGATGCTAAAGATGCAACCAAGTTGAGATATGATTTGGTATAATCACTGACTCATCTTATATTTTTTTTTAAAATATATTATCTTAATTCAATTAGACTTCAACTTTTAGTATTTCTTATATGAATTTATTTTTTAATTGACTTAGTTAAATAAAGGTTAAATTGTTAATTTAAAAATCTTCAATTTTCAATATTTTAAATAATTATTTGAATAGAGACTTTAATCTTAACTTGGAAAATTTGTTAAGTACAATGGACTGTGAAGTGAAAATTTTTAAATCTTGGACTTAATTTTCACTTTTGTATATATCCAAATAGATTCTTAATAACGTACATAATTGAGATCTTTTTAAATTCTGGGAAAAAAAATCTGATAATTGGGTGTATATATCCAACGTTATTTATTTTAGGCCTATGGATAATAACATTGGATTATAATATATAATTTAAACTATAAGATCAAGAAAATGTGGAGATATATTAGAAAAGAAATATGAGGGATAAATAATCACAATTATAGTACTCCAAGTTCCAACACATGATGCACATAATAATTAATTATTGGGAGAAGAAACAAAAAAGAAGAAGAAGGAATTGGGGAATATATTCATAAAGTTTGGGGAACAAAAAACGTTGTCGTTTTGTGGTGAATAGAGAAAAGAGATATACAAATTTAAGCAGAACAGAAAAAATTGTCTGGTTGACAAAGTGGAGAATTTGAGAGATATCGTCTGATATATATCTAGAGGGTTCTTTCAAAGGTAACATAATTAGTGAAATAATTTAGAGCTAAGTTTCTATCCTATATATATCATTTTGTTCATAGCCTTTTGAAAGAAATAATAATAATAATGTAGAGAGATAGCAATGATAATGCCCCCCTTTGGCCATTTTTGCCTTATTATTCTGTTTTGGTTTTGAATTATATATATCATTTCAGAACTTCTTTTTAGTGGTTGGAGGGTCCAACCCTTTCTTCTTCACTTATTTGTTCATCTCAAACTTTATCTTTTAATTAGTTTTTTCTCACAAAATCATTAGTTGAAAATAATTTTTTTTCATTTAAGACTATCGCTAGATAACAACGGTAAGTTTGTAATTTGAGAAAGAACGTGAATCGTAAGAAATTGTTAATAGTGTTGTCATAAAGGCTTGAAATTTAGGTCAAAAAGTGTATATTGATTTACTTGATCTCTGTAAAATCTATCGTGATATATTTATGAGTGTAGTTGACATAGGTCATTTTGATCGGTAAGGTTTTAAAGTTATATCGGGATTATTATTTGATTCATCGAATGAGTGCGTGTAAGAGGTCGTGGACCCCATTTAGGCATTTACTAGGGTATTCCATTAGCAACCTCATTTTTGGCTTAAGTCGTTGTTCCCTCTTGGGGTTGGGGCATGTCCCATTAGCTAGGTACTTTGTTAGGGTTTGACCTCGACCTTACATGTTGGGCTTGGGCCAAGGGCTAAAAGGCAACTCCATTCTCTAGGTTCGTTTTGATCCTAGCATATGTTTTTGGCTTTGTCGTGCTTGTTCTTGCCTGATGTCGATTATACTCTTGGTCCAACGTTGCCCTTAAACACATTATATAACTAATATATTAGGCATTGAGGAGGTTGTTTATCTTTCACTCAATTTAAATTTATAATATAATATACATTTATAATACTCACGACATCTTTATCTATATAGTAATTAAATTTTTTTGTCTATAATCGTTATCTGAGTTGTAGGTAGATATTATTTTTAAAATCTTACTAAAAGTAATCCATATTAATAAAGGATTATTTATTAAGAGGATGATAATACTTTAACAACATCTCTTAATTCCTAATTCCATAGATATGAGAGCTCCTCTATCAATCATTTGAAATTCTTAATTCGACGTCTCTCTTTATATAATATGTGTAACATTTACATTATTTTCTTTCGAATACGTACAACTAATCGTTGAAAGATAAAAAAAAAAAAAAATGTGTGTTAATTAGCATCGGACTAAACTTAAATTCTTATATTTTCTTTTCCACCATCAGTTTTTCCATAAGATTTTCTCCATTTTGTAAATTCATTTTATTATGTCTATATATATATATATATATATATATATAATTTAGGTTTGAGAAAAGGAATATAATATACCTAGAAGTCATGCGATATCATGATTAGGCCTTTTTTGTTTGTCAATTATTATTATTCTTTTTGGAAAATGAAATCCAAATTTCAATTACCCAACATCCTTCAAGAAAAAGGGAAAAAATGATAATAACTGAAAAAATAAACTTCGAATTTTTTAAAAATTATTATTAGGTTTATTATACTTTTAAAATATTATGATCTTAAAAGTTTGGAATGCTAAAATTATATAGTTTAATAGATTAAAATATTAATTTAATTCTTCTAGTTATAAACTTGTTCGATTATAGTTTTATAGATTATTTCTCATGCTTTTAATAAAAGTAATCGTTGTAATAATATATAGACTCAAAATATTTGTACATGTCACACAATACCAAAAAAAAGTAACAAATATAACATAAATTTTCAATATTTTGTAATCTTATCAAATGTAATATTATTATTAATAAACTCTTATCATCCATAAAGTTTCATTGGTTAATAGGTTTTACTAATTACTTACTTATAGCATTTAACCTTTGAACTTTGAACGATGGGTTAGTCTCTACTAGTAGTTTAGTTTAATTTATTGTACTTTTTTTAATTATTATCTATGGATTATTATTATTATTATTATTATTATTATTATTATTATTATTATTATTATTATTTAACCAATTTGAACTTTAAAAAAATAATAAATAATTTTTTTTTTTTTTTGAAAAAGGAAGTTTTGGGCCAGAATATTGGGCCAATATTAACATGAACAAGAAGTGACGACCAAAAAGATTGGAGCAAATAATCGCAACTAAACGCTGCCGTTTGGTAAACCTCAAAAGTTCAAAACTCGGTTTTCATTCAACTCTTCTCTTCTCCCCCGACATTACTTTCATTGTCGTTTTTCACTTTTCCACGTCCAGACGACATGACTTCCGAACTGAGACTGTCGTTTCCACACCCAACCCCTTTTTATTTTATTTCTTTTAAGCTAACACCTTCTTACTTTTATCGCCAAATTTGATAAGTAATATCAATTTTAATCCTGATTGACACAAATCTATCTGGGTAAATTTTAATGGGATGCACAAAGCAAGATAGTATATTTGATGTTACGTTGTCTTTGTTGTGAATAGAGTGTCATATTGAATAAATTTTGAATGATTTTTAAAATAATATAAGATGAAAAGCAATCAAATTTTATGCTCATAGAAACATAGTACACAAGATTAAGTTCCTCTATATTCAAATTTGTAGATCGTTAATTATTAATTTATGTTTTAGTGATAACAAGTATAATAAAGTACAGAAGATTTGAATTTTTACTTCAAAATATAATATATATATAGAGAGAGAGAGTGAATTACAATTATATTATGATATATAAGAAAATACAACTCGATCTTATAGCTTTTAATCGATACAACCAACAAAGATTCATCCATGAAAAAAGCAAAAAGATAACACAAAGAAAAAACATGAAGAGAAAAAACAAAGATACGAAAGACATAGACATGGCCAATTCTTAACTTTATCAAACCCTAGATTAGACAGCCATATGATTTGTCCCATCTTCCACTGTCCTAATAAACCCTTTCATTCCTGCAAAATTGAAAAACCCCTAATATTAATTAGTTGGAGAAAATTATCACTAAATGATAAAATTTAACCATTCGAACTTCTATATTTGTTACAATTTCTTTCTTACGTTGTTGTTGTGAGTCCCAGAAACCGACCCAGCTGAATTAGGAATGTATCTTGCCCACTGTTGTAAAAAAAAATTATAATAATAAAGAAATTATAATTAGTTTTGATATATATATATGGGTATATATATAATTAAAAAAGAAAGTTGATTACGTTTTTTGCTGCTGCACTAAATGCTTCTCGATGAGGTGTTTCTGGGTTTGCAGCTTTGATACGTTGAATTTCCTCTCTAACATTAGAACAATAATGTATATTGCAATTTAATTATAAAGTTTCAATTATTAATTAAAGAACTAATTAAGAAAATTAATATTCTATTCCTTTTATAATTAATAAATTGTAAGTATTCTTACTTCATGAAACGATTGTAAGCAGATGGGAGTCTATGTTTCTTCTCAGGGGCTGTACAAAAATAATAATAAATCAATAAGATAAGTTTATAAGTGAAAGTAAATTTTAATGTTATATTATATTATCTTAGGTTTAAACACATCAAAGTAGGATTGACCCAAAACCTTCTTTGATAACCATTTATTAAGCCTATTAAAGGATACTTCTATCTATTTATTTATATGTTTTGTTATTTTATGAGTGTTTCCAAGTTCAAGCAAAACTGAAAAAGAATACATAGGAAATTTTGAAAAATTAAAGAAACAGTGTTGTCTTGGTTTCTAGTTTTTGGGTTTTCAAAATCAAACTTATAGATCACAAAAACAAAATAAACAAAATAAAAAAAGAAATTGTAAAGAGACAATAATGAAATTAAACATACGTTTGACAACAAAATTTGGAGAATCATTTGTTATTGAAGAAGCAGTGGAAGTGGAAGATGTGGAAGCACCCTTTCGAATATGATCATTATTGGAGAATCCAACCTGAGACTATTATTTAGTAAATGTAATTAATTAGTTACAATAACATATATATGATAATGTTTCTTTTTAATTTAAAGAAAATAAAAATCTCACTAACCTGAAAAGTTAGAGGATGATCAATGCATTGGCCTTGTAAAGGAGGTCTTGTGCTCAAAAAAGAGAGATTACTACAATGACCACATTTCACTGTCACCGTATCCAACCAATGTCTGCATGGAATCCCAACCTTCAAAATCCAAAAACAAAATTCATTCATTCATGATTCATTCATAATTCATATACACATATATGGAATATAGTTTTCAACATCTAAAGCTTCATATAACATAAAATATCTCATCTATTTATTCACATCACTCACAAACACATACTAATAAGTTGATAGATTATAATAAACTTAGTATTATATACCGCAAGAACAGTGTTACAGAAGTTGCATTGGACGTAACAGAAATGCTCAGAAGGTTGAACCAAATCCGCCATAGAAGATTTGTCCTCGGAGTTACTCATTAATGAATTAGTCTGTCTTTTTTTTTTCTGGTAAAACAATGGAATAAGAAGAAGAAGAAGAGAATAAGAACAAGAAGATGACGATGGAATTAAAATTAGGAAATATGGAGAGGGTTTTAAAGAGAAGGAGAAGAAGAAAAAGACAAATTTTAAGTGTGTTGTTGGAAAATGGAATAATTGGGAGAGAGTAAACAAAAAAAATAAAAAAAAAAAAATGTAGTGTTTAGTGTTACCATAGTCAGCATCATGCAGGTATGTACTCTTGACCTTCCACTTTTTCAGACCCCATCATCACTCTCCTCTCTCACACAAAACCCTAAACCATATATATTTCATAAACACACAAGAAAAAAAAATTCAAACATAATTTCTCATACCAATAACTAGTAATTTATTAGTTTTTGAAACCCAGATGGAATATTTCGACTGAAATGTGGATATAACAAATTATAGAAACTTAGGAAAGAAAATATAGTATGTTTTAAAAGCTTGGGTTTCAAAAAAGATCAAAATTTCTACATCACCATGCCATATTAAGTTACCACTAAAGAAATGGCATAATTATATATAGTTAACTATTAATCATATATGGTTTGATAATAATCAAGCTTTTAAACACTATTTTCAAGCTAATTCAATTATTTATAAATCTTTTTAAGTTTGATAGTCTCTCATTCAAATATATATGGTTTTGTTCAATTAAATATTCATGTACCCTAGTGTTTAAATTATTGAGTATATTATATTGAGAGATGATTTAACACAAGTTTAGATGGGAGAGAGGGAGAGTAAGACTTATAAGAATCATAATCTATGTACATTTTAGGATATTAATTCATTGAAAAATAATTGTATATTATATTGAAGAAAAAAAAAAGACACTTTGATGGACATAACATGTTTAAAGAAATAAGTATGGGTATTTCAGATTTAAAGAAATAGATCAGCATAGACATGTGAAAAAAAAAATACAAAAATTATAAAGAAGGGTAGCAAAGGGTGAGAGGAAAAAGTGTGAAAAGATTGGTGAAGAAAGAAGTGGTTGTATGTTGCAATGGGTGCAATGATAAATTAGGAAATTTGAAAATGAAATGTGCTAAAAGCACTTGTCAATATCATCCCAAACCCATCAAAAACCTTTTCTTTTTCTCTCATTTTAATTTTGTTTTATTTCTAGATTTCTTTTTTTAGTTTTAGTTTATTATTTATCGTTTGAGTTTTGTTTCAATTTGAGATCTTACAAAGATTTATACTAAATACTTACGTTTTAATCCAATGATCTCGATATCTATTAAATACTAATTTAAAATGATTATGATTTAAAATTTCAATTTGATTGTAATTAATTTTAAAATCTATTAACACTAAAATAATAAACTAATTTTAAAATAATGGGTATTTAAAATTAACACAAAAAATTAATTAAAATTATTTTAAAATGTCGTATTTTTTATTTTTATTAACACTAATAATTAATGATGAGTATTTATCTACCGTAAAATTGAAACAGAAATTTAATTATAACATTCTAAGCTCGTAATTTCATAACTAAATGTGTAACGTTTTGGAATATAATAACAAAAAAATCGACAAAAATAAAGTAGTATCGTTTTTTTTTTTTTTTTTTTTTTTTGGAATATAATGTAGCCTTGAGAGAGAGAGAGATGGATAGCAAAATTGCAAAGAAAATGAAACATCCTTTCCCCATTACCAAAGATGGAAACAAAGTCATGGTTGCACTTGAAAATCTCTACCTTTCTTTGTTAGTATAAATTGTACTTACAAATGTTGTGTATATATAGATAGCTCTCTAGGGTTTTGCAATTATCTATGCATTTTATTTCTCTTTTGCCTTTGGATTTTTTTGTTTATTAAAACCTACACGAGATTCTTCGTCCACTACAAACCAAGTTTTGATTTGTGCATGGTTTTGCTTTTTAACGTTTTTAGACTAAAAAAACCACGCTAAATCTATTGTCACTTCAATTTTGTACCCATTTTTGGGAATCTTTTGATTTGTCATTCGTCGCTTTTGCGGGATATTGTGTTCAACGTTTCTAAGTGTGAAATATATATATATCGATAACTTAATGTATCGTATGAAACCCTAATTTCATACCATCTCTAAATTTTCATTGAGATTTAACATTTGAAAAGAAAAGATTTAGATGCATGTTACATGCATGTTTATTCCTCTTTCTTGTAAGTCAAATTTTTACGATCTATTTGTCAAATCAGTCAAAAGTATGATATATTTTCCATAAATGTCGATAAACTCTTTTGATTTTCTAATATAAATGGAGTTAATATTGTAAGCTAGGTTTAAAGTAGGATGCGGATTTGATCGAAATGTTGAAGTTTAATTTTGAAAATATATTAATAAAATTTTAAAAGTTTTTATTAGATAAAAAAAAAAACCCAAAAGAAGTTTAGTATATATTAGCATTGTTATCATGAAAATTTTCAACCCGAAATTAAAGTAGCTTACCTGAATGGTATTTTGTTACTTGTTTTTATATTTTATAGATGTTGTATGACAAAATGAAAATATTGATTCATCTCTTTATATCAATGTATCAAACTTAATGGAAATGTAAAAAAAAAAAAATAGCAATCATGACGACGTAAACATTAACGTATACCAACAACAAAAGCATAACCTAACAAGAATTATACATCGTGGACACTATTTGTGAAAAAAAAACGGAACCTTCACAATTTTATTTCAAATACTAATTAAATAAAATAGAAAAATAGAAAATCTTAAAGTTCATTTTAATTCTATTTTCCCTTCTTAAAATCTCATGAGATAGTCAATTGACATTGACATACATTAAACCTTACTTGATACTACAAATTTATGCCAATTGAACCATATATTAACGTGGACGTAAGTAAGAAGAAATTACATAATAATTTTGGTAGAGCACTCTAGAAAAAACTTTTATTTTATTAATTTGGAATGAATTGTTGTAAATTAAAATGAAAGTAAGAAATGTAGATATTGTTTAATTATAAAATAAAGAAGTAATCTGTGTCCTCAAAGGGTCGTTGTAGTATAGTGGTAAGTATTCCCGCCTGTCACGCGGGTGACCCGGGTTCGATCCCCGGCAACGGCGAATATTTTGTTTTCTTTTATTTGAATCTTTTTTTTTTTTTTTTTAATTCATTTATTTGGTTTTCCAATGGCTCCATTTGTTTTTTTAAAACCATTTTTGCTCTTCTATAATTAAATTTTAAAAAAATATTGTGTTTAGTAATTAATTCCCTTTAAAACAAAAAATTGTGTACGTCTATATCGTAAATTTTTAATTTTGTAAGTAATAGATACATTGACATAAAGGAAAAATTATTATTAAAATCATATATGTGTCTTTTTCAGTGTACCTAATAATATATGTCTAATGCATTTGTTACATTAACAAAAAGTGTTTGGTACGTGTCGAATAAATGTCTAAATGTGTGTTTACACGTGTTTCTCCCTTTTAAATATATCGATCTTTTTAATTTGATTCTTTTTGTTTAGTGGAATAATTATTTTGTGGAAGGGTTATTCAATTTATCATCTTTTAACACCTACTTTAGCCTTTTTGAATATACAAAGGTGATGTGATGGATTATATGGAGAATACCCAAAACTCAATGAGTATTCTGAATTAACCAAATGAAAAACATTGTATCTATATCATTTTCTTGCATTCTTATTAATGAAATGATGAAACTTTGTTGGAATCTTCTTCTGATCCCATGAGGATAATGTAATGGGAAATTTGATTTGGCTTTTCATTTTCAAGGCCAAGCAAATGCTTCGAGTTATTGCATGCCAAAGAAAACAAAAGAGAAATCAATGGAGAAACCTATAAAGAAAAAGACAGCAATTGTTTCAGAAAATATATATACATTATTGTTATTCACTATAGCACTGAAGTATTTTTGTTTGGCTAAGGCTTATAATTAATGCTCTTCTCTTCTCCACAATCAGGGAACAACGACGAGCATGGCGATTACACGAATTTGTTTCTTAACAGTGTTCGAGTGGGCATAGACGACATCGGTGTTGCTCACTTGTATTTATGTCTAAACCAAGTGATCAAAAGATTGAGTCTTTGATTCCATAGATGGTGAAGTCTCGATTTTAATAAAATATTGACAAGTTATTGATATATATTTTTGTATGAAAAAGAATAGTCTAAAAGGTATATGTAAATTGAGAAGAAATACATTTTTGTTCCTAAGTTTTAGGTTTAGTTTATATATAGTTCTTAGATTTTAAAATATTACATTATATTTAGTCGATAAGTATCAAATGTACAATTTTATCCTTAAAATTTGAGATTTTGTTTCAACTTGATCTATAAATTTCAAGATTTTACATTTTTTAACCTTGATTTTTAATTAAATACTATCTCAAATATCGATGCGAATATTTATTAATTAATTTAAAATAATTATGAAGTAAAAGTTTTTAATTTAATTTTAAAAGTGATGAAAAAAAAGTGAGATTTAACTAATGATTGTTTGTTTAATTATTTAAAATTTATTAGTATTTATTAATACCGAAGACAGAAAATAATTATTTAGAAGATATTGAAATTTGAAAGATAAATATTGATATTTAGGGACTAAATTGAAACAAAGCTTAAATATCAATGATAAAACTGAAAGATTTTGAAATTTAGGAACTAAATATAATCAAACTCACTGTAACTTAGAAATTAAATAGAAACTAAACCTAAAATTAAAAAAAATGAAAAATATCTTCTTCTTTTCTTCTTCCTTTAAATTAATAAATAAACATTTTACAAAATTAAAAGGTTTACTTTTTTATATTATATTCAAATAAGTTATTACATAGTTCATGAAATTAATAGAAATATCAATTCTTTTGTAATAATGTCTAATCTATAAAGATGACTAATTTTATTGTTTATTTTATATGTTACATGAAATGTCAATTCTTTCCTAGATCGATGACCAATTCAGATGTTAAAATATCAACGAAAATTTAATACCCTAAATTTTATTTTATCTTTGTTAGGATTGGTGATTCCTATTCTCCATTTAAGGGTGGGTCCAAAGAAGAAGAAAAAAAAAAAAGAGTATATTGTGAAGCTTATCATTGCTTCCATGAGTAAGATCCAAGAAACCAACCTCAACAATAATTTAACTACAAGAGGTCTTATCACTATGGGCCAAGGAGTCACCTAAGCTTATCCACTTGACATTAAAAAATTTGCACATTTGGCATTTCTTCCTATTAAGAGAACAACAAAAGTTTGGATTGTAACTTTTGAAATCAGTATTATTCCCAGTAATGTCATCTCTGTAGCTCAGAATATAGAATCCACTCTTCAAGACAGTCACTATCTGGAAAGTGATGGAAGATGTTAGATTACGTTTTTCCAATGGCCAATTTTACTAAGATTTGTATTCAACTTTTCTTAGAATGAATGAGAGGAGAGAAAGAAAAGAGAGAAATTCAATAAATTTGTGAAGAATGCTGCTTTTTACAAATTTGGATTGATGTTTCTGCTGGCTTCAAAATATACATAGCAGCAATTGTCCTACAAAACCATCTGCTTTTGATATTAACTTATTTAGCTCTGCTTACAAAATGAAAAGGAGATTCACACTTCTAATCACTCGAGAAAAGAGATGAAGAGAAGTCAAAATATGGAGAATGTGACCCAAAATTAAAAGGGAAGGGGGGGTTGAAATTTAATGTGGGACTGAAATGAAGAGATAAGGATCCACAACTGCTGAAATCCATCAACTACATACAGAGATACACTGTGTTGGGAACAGCTTAAGCCTACTCGGAAAATTGGTAATTGTCGAGTTTTGAAGCGGCGTTGTTATCCAAAAACCATGTCAGTTTTCCTTTTCTTGGCTGTACCAACCTTGCAGGTAGGAGTGGGCAGTCTGGTCCTATGTCGTCGATGGCTAAATGTACGGTCTCTGCTTTGTTTTCACCTGTCACAACAATTGCCACATTTGATGCAGAGTTGATCACAGGCAATGTGAAGGTGATTCTCTCTGGTGGAGGTTTTGGAGAATCGGTGATGAAGGCAACCCATTCATCTTTCTCCTCGAGCACCGAGTGATCAGGGAATAATGAGGCAACGTGACCATCAGAACCCATTCCAAGTAGTATGAGGTCAAACTTGGGGCTGTCACTCACATCGGACACACTTACGATGCGGGATTTAACTAATTGTCGAATGACGAACTTGTACTCATCAGCAGCTTCCTCAGCTGACACTGAATCATTGATCGAGTGTACATGGCTGGGAACAATTGGAACCTAGTAATATAGACAGAGCAGATCATCAATAGAGCTGGAACTATTTAAACCGTGAGGATCAAAGTTCAAAATATCATGTTCTGGAGTAAACGCAATTTCTAAATAAAAGAAAGATATGAGAATGGTTGATACCACACGCACAGTTTTGGTTGGAAAACTATCATATGGTAAATATTGCATAGATCTACCATAAAGCTAATAAATGTTCACAAGTATATCACATGGGAAGATGGAGTACAAAAAACGAGATCCTTTACATTCCAGTCTCAAAGAAAGTTTACGTACAATATATGATTGCAATCATGTATAGCAAACAAAAACAATAAAAATGCCATCACTTAAATGTTTCATTAGATTAAAGTTCATGAAATCACTTATGCTATCAAAGGGTAGGACATGGTACGAGGATGGATTTTCAATGATATCTCCTCCCTATGTTAGTTCAACAATGGGGTGGCAGCTTGAACATCTAACCTTTTGGTCATTTCCACCCTAGTGTTATGCTAGATAATGTGTATCTTCGGGTTTGGTAATCACATTTCGAGCTCACTTGTATAATGGAGGGTATAAGGTGAAAATTAACAAAGAAAGCCTTAAGAAATCAGAGTGGTAGTTCAACAAAAAAACAATTTTGAGCTGAAGATCAAAAAATCCTGACATAATGAATAAGTTTGGTGATATACAATCAAATTGCAACTGTTTCTTTCCAAGGGAAAACAAGTGAGCAAACTGAGTATACGTCAACTAGCTAAGGCACTACATACCAAAAGGCCAGAAGTGCAAATCCCTACACCAAATGTTACTGTGTGTGTGTGTGTGAGAGAGAGAGAGAGAGAGAGAGAGACCAACTGGTCCCTAGGAGTTGAGACAGGAAGCTGCTCTGCGTTGAGTTTAATAAGAGTATTTTATATTATCAAGGAAAAAGCGACAATTCCAAAACAATACAGAGAACAGATCTATCAATTCATCATTCATGTACATGATACATGGAACTTCTAAGACCAACTTAGTTCCTTGTTTAGACATTAAAGTGGCAATTAATAGCCGAAGGATTAAAGTAAGCTGAGCATTAATTGTTACAACTATTTCCTTGGTTAAAATCCATGAAGAGATCGAGAATTTAGCAAACAAAGTATTCATCGAAAAGAAGCAAAGGGATAACTGCTCTTTAGTTTTAGTTCCTCTAAATTTTCAGATTACCAAGTACGTTTGCTCATCTCAGGCCCCTCCAAAAGAGAAAAGAGGAGATTAAAAAAGAGAGGCAACCATCGATTACAAGCAAAAGAGATACATTAGTACAAACCTTGGAAAGAAGGTTATCCTTTGCAAGCTTATAATTGCTGTCGGCATGGCTTTTTGCAACAACACGTTCATCAGCCCAAAATATATACCACTTGGCCCAGTCGACAGTCTTGTTATAAGGAGCTTCACAGAGCTTTCTGTTATCCATTGACCAAAAATTATAGGAAGAAATCAAATTTACAAACCCTCATTGAAACCAGAGAAACAAACAAAAATCATCCATACCCCATTAAGCTAATCAGAGAACCACCAGATAACGCAATAGAAAACACCCCACGTTCTTTCACAGATGCCTCTGATAATTCAGCAATATAGTCAGCTAAATCAGTACTTAGCTCCTCCAAACTTTCATGGATCCTCACTTCTCTATCTTTATGATCCCCACATAGAGCCATAATTCACAAAGTTACAAATCCTGTTCAAAAGTAGATGAACAAAACTCACTGATTGAACACTAAATTTTACACCATCCTTTCAAATTTCTAAAGAAGATCAATGAAGGAAGAGCTTACTACTTCCTCCCACTTACAGCAAGTGTGCATTGAACTAAATTTTGGGGCATTACAAAAACTTCACCGCATGCAGTTGAAGAATCTACAACTCCCGACCGATTGTAATAAATATGGAAATTCAACACGTACAAATAAAGAAGCATTCACACTATCACATGAACAGAAACATGCACAAAGCTTTAATTAGACTGTAAATTCGTTAATTGGGCCATCGTTCGAGGATCGATAACAGAAACCCTCGATTTGGGTCGATGACCATGAAGCAAATGGAGCATCAAAAACAAAAACAAATCCATACCCAGATCATAAAAAAATCAAAACTATCAACCCCATTACAGAAGGAAACCAAAGAAATAGAAATGATTAGAAAAAGAAATAGTTAGACGCTGGTCTGAGATTTATGAAACTGGAGCAAATAACAGTGTGAAACAGAAATAAGGAAAAAAGAAGAGGTAGAGAAATTTACTCACGCAGATTAGAGAAGAAAGATGGAAGGTGGGTTGCAGTTGCAAAGAAGGAAGAAACTGAGGAAGGCGGAGGAAAACGAGCATCGGCACGAAACTAATATATAATAATATGGTAATGAGAGAACACTCTACAATCCATGTTAATTTACCGATTATAATAAATGGGAAAACCTCACAAGAAGTTGAGACAGAGGAATTTACCTTCTAGGCTTCCACGTGCAGCCAATGATCGTGACGCAAAAACCCACAAAACCCAACACCAACTTTTTCTTTTTCCCTTATTTTCCCCCTGTTTTCTTCTCTATCTCCCTCTGTTATAAAAAACTCTTATCCACTTTCTCTCTGTAACAGATAGGAAGAAGATGACTTTATCGACTTCGTAGATCAACTGCAAGAACATTGAGAAAAAAATGGGGTTTGTTGTTTGGCAAAGAAACAAGTTTTAATTTACCCAAAAATTATATTGGAAACTATTATTCTGTCCTTTACTTAAAGAGGGGACTCTTAGAATGCAAATTAGCCAAACAAGTGGACAAATTCAATGCTGACAAATGTACCCAATTGCTGGATCTGTCTTGCCACAGTGCAACAATGGCAGAATATTTTAACTCTACAAGTACTTAAGTAGTGGGAGATTTAACTCCATCTGCCATGTCCATGTATCTTGTTCCTTTTTTCTTTACTGGTCTTTACAAAAATTCTTCCCCTTCCTCTGATATTGGTCTCTGATTGTCCCCTCAAACCAAGCTCATCACCTTTTTTGTTATTCAAAATATTAAATTCCTTTGTTAAGAGCAGGAGATGGGCTATACTATATAGACATAAGACATCCCTAACAAACACATCCAAATGTTGTTCTGTTTCATTAGACTAAGATAACAACCCATGAAGATACAAATCCCCATGATCATATCATCATCAATGATGGTTTTTGTTTTTGAGTGGCTAGGATGATTGATGAGGTTAAAGATAACCTAAAAGTGGAGTTGTATTTCCCACAAGTTTTGCTAAAATTAGTTGCTAGGATGATCTCAAACTCATTTGTCATCCACGCGATCTTGATTTTCAATCCGCTTCTTCTGATTTAATCTCGTTTTTATATTTGTGTTAAAAGATCCTCGTACCGGTGTGATGCTGAATCTATCACACTTTAATATTCAAGTGTCAAATCTGTCACACTCAAAAAGTTTAAACCAGTACATCAAATATATAGTTTAACTAAGCATAAAAAGATAAGGTTTATTAATGAACTCGATTATTTTTTTATTGATATAAAATTACTAACTTAATTGGTCGGTTTAGAACCTAAAATTATTAACTTTTTCCTTTCGAGATACATGTCTTTATATGTCAACTTTGATTTTTCTTGCGTATGAACTCATTTATCTATGAACTTTAAACCTTGCAGTTGACGACGTAAATAGAAATGATTTGTTTGGTTGTATATATGCCAACTTTATGTCACCTTGAAATGTTGTGAGACATCATTTTCTCAAGTTTTGGCCATCTCCACCATCAAAAGAAAGAAGATTATATGAAGAGCAAAATTGGAATCTGTTGGTGTCAAAATCAAGAAAAGAACACATTGGAGGGTAGTTCTGTTTTGCTTTACCCAACTTATTGCAACCCCACATCACAACAAATCAATTCAACAATCTTTACATTCGAAATTTCCTCCGATGCTTGGGACCTTCGAATCGTTTTTGGGTTAAATTATAAATTTGGTCTAAACAAAAGTAAGAAAAGTTCTATAGATCATTGATAGAGAAATACATAGGTATGTCCGAATAGCAAATACCTTTGTTTATCTTATTAAATTGTTCGATCATAATTTAAGTAAAAAAAAAAAATTTGGTGTAAGTATTTTTTTAAATTACTAAATTAGCTAGAGAGTATTCGTGCTTGAAAATTTTAAAAAATATCGTTTGTTTATTATTGAAAAGAAATTAAATAGAAAAATACTAATAATAATAATAATAATAAGTTTTGTTTTATAAATATATTGCAAATAGATTTTATATAATTTGTGGCAAACAGTCTATATGAAATGAATTTCTTTGTTAAGCCATCATTACCAATTTGAATTGACTGCTTAATTAATTTGAATTAGAGAAAATATTTAATTATACAATAAATAATGAGGGCATAGAAATGTTCATATCCAAATATCTTAAACCACTTTAGAAATCAATACAAATTAAAGCTTATTAAAGATTCTACCATATCCTCAATTTAAATTCTAAATACATATATAAAGGAAAATAATAAAAACAAAATTAAGAAAAGAAATATTAATTTATATCTCTAAACTTAAAAAATTATCACTCAAACATTAAATTAATAATAATATCAAATTTAAACCTAGAAGTTTCCTAATTGTTTCATTTACGCGATTCTTCGTATTTTATTTAAGCAGAATGTGCGAAACTTATCATTTAGAAACATGAGCAACTTCTTCAACTCTTTTTTTTACGAGTTTTCTTAACACCCAAATGTTGTAAGATTAGGTAGGTTGTCCCTTAAAATTAGTCGAGATATGTGTAAACTAATCCCAACATCCAAAATTAAAGTAAATGTCAGGACAATTTTCACATATTCCAATCTAAATTAATTCATTTACGAAAGTTATAGGATTTAACTAATACAATAATAATAAACTTCACATACAATTATATTCTTTTTTTCTAAACAAAACATAATGAATTGAGTAAGTTCATCAAAAGATCATTTAAAATGATACAATTACTAGATCAAGGATTAAATCGATACGTATTCTAAAATTTATAGAAATAAATAGATATTTTTTCCTAAGATTAAAACACAAAACTAGAGAGAGACATAAATGATTATTATTGTGGGTAATGGCAGTGAAAAAAAAGATTGAAAGATTGTGGGGTTTGCTGACTCAATGAAAGCTTTGAATTTGTGAACATAGGGAGCTTAGCCTATTGCCTCCCAACTTCCCAACAAAGCTTTGAATTTTGGTGGCATTTGCAGCCATTTTCTATATATATATATATATATATATATATATAATTATTTAGATATTTAATTTATTGTAATAAAAACTACTATTTTTTTTCTTCCAATTAGTTGCTTGTAGATTTGAAGCATCAGCTCTTGACATAATTAATTAGTTAATTAAGTAATCATGGTTGGTTTTTATTAATCTCAATTTAATTAGTTGATTAACTAATCAATGGTTGTTTCTATAATCTCAATTATTGAAGAGAATCTTTTTTTTTTTCTTTTCTTTTTGTCATTTTCCTTTTATTATATCATAATAAGTAATTTAATTACCAAGCTTCACATTCTCCAATGCCATACTAAACCAACAATATATTATATGTTGTAAGTTACTTTTTAGAAAAAATAAATAAACACTCACCAATAAAATACCTTTAAAACATTATATTATAAAATTAGGTTATGAACTTTTATCCTTCTGTTTATTTGATAATTTTTGAAATTACAAATCTCGTTTTCGAACCTAAGAATTTGAAAGTTTAGAATTCAATCAACATAAAATTGAAATTTATGTCATATAGATCTTTTAATTTTAAAAAAATTATAAAATTCTAGTTTCTATTAAACACGAAACTTAAATTTTAGGAACTTAATAAACACATTGAAAGCTTATGCATAAATTCGTGAATGAAATTTGTAAATGGAGAATTAAATCTAATTGATTTAAGTAACAATTTAGACTTCAAGCCTACGTGGTTCAATTCGACTCGATTTTCTTACACAAAACCGAATGGAAATCACGGGTTTAATAAACAAAGAAAATTTAAAATGAGAATTTTATAGGCATAATGAAAGCGATGAAAAATGAGAATTAAGAAAGCTTTGGTTAGATGAATAAAATAGATTGACAATGTCTTCACGTTAGAGAGTGTTTTACACTCTTTGTATTACATAAATGCTATAACTTTTCTTATTAGTAACGGCAAAGGAATTCCCCTCTTTTTCTTGTCTTTTAATTAAAATATTATATGGAATATTCATATTGTAAAATTTTTCCTCTAAACAGCTTTAGAATTAATAATATATCTTTATGAATGCTTCATTTTTTTTTTAAAATTACTTTTGTACAACCTTGGCTATATTTACAAACCTTAGAACTAAAGAAATAAAAAGTATATAATTATACAGTTGATTTCCACAAACCACACCTCCAAATTTGACCCACCAATTTAAATTCAATTTTATACGATTATATTATACATTTATTTTTATCTAATCAAGTAATTTCATGAAATTTTAATAATGCTTTTGAGTGTGTTAAGTTTATTTAAATGCTTACGGCGCTCACCAATCTTGGCTTCTTATGTTTGACAATTTTGATAAAAATTAGAGTTGTTTCCATAAGTAATGATGACAATTTTAAAATATGTGTAATAAAAATTCAAAGGTGGATGAGGCTAATTTCATCTTATTTATTCTCCACTAATTGGTGAAACCAAGAATAGCCAATCCAATCGTATTCTCAATAATTGGTTGGACTATAATGACATCCACACACACACATACACACCAACATTATTCATTAAATGACAATTAAAGAAATCCACAAGATTTCCATGTTTGCTTCTCCAAATTGAGTTCTACTGCATTACAGAATATTACTAATTTTGGCTTTAAGATTTAGATTCTATATGCTCAAGATGACTTTTACCGAATGAACCAAAACGAAAAGGTAATATTTAAACTTTCGTGATAATCTTAACGTTGCCTGATCATAATGTGCGAAAAGATTTACAAACTGTGGAAGGGGAGTTGTAGAAGTCTCAAAACTTGAACTTGGACTTCAATCACAAGATGATTTGATCATGACCTGGCCGATGATGAGCCCAAGATTCCTATAACAACCTAGTGAGGCAGAAAGATGTCATCGTTGTTTTTCTTTTTCAAAAAATATTTTTTTCTTTGCAGTTCGAAATTTGAAAGAAATTTCAAAATCAATCTCAATTTTCTATTTACAATTGGGGGTGCAATAGAAATAAATATTGCAATAAGAGGGATGCCTTTAATGTAATAGGTCTATGCAACGTCAGGAGAGTGTTAGCTTCCATTGATTTTTTTAGAATTGGTCATTCTACATTAGCACCGAAACTTGTCTAGGAATCTTTTAGGATTAAACTACAGTAGGACATTTGTACAGATTGGGTTAATCTAACGACACATTTCACCTGAAAAGTGAATCTGCTAACCTATTTTCCCACCTATGTTTTGCAGTTATCTTGATAATCAGAGAAGTTTTACCTCCATGAGTTCCATGAGGAAAATGGCAGAAGAGGAAAGTCATTTGGTGGCATTGAGTGGATAAAGACGAAGAAGCTGTCAGACAAAAGAAAGAATCCCACTGCCACACGGAAGGAAAACGTGAAAGGTTCAAATAAGCATTTATGAGAGACCTACATTCATCAAACTCTCTTTCATCTTTCTACCTCTTCTACATTTTCTCCTCACCAAATTCCACAAAAGAAAAAAACACCATCATATATCACCAAAAAGCAACACCAACACAAAACAAAAGCACCTTTAGCAAAACTCACATGAATTATTTATTCTCTTTCCCTTCCTAAGTTGCTAAATAATATCCAATCAATTTACCTATAAACATAGAAAACAGAAATAGGTGATAGGGATGGGGATTCAGGAAGTGTTTTTACCTGAAAAAAGCATCCACATTTGGCTAGATATTACCTTATCAAAAACTTGGTCCTGCAACCACAACAAAACAAGCCAACAATAAGCCAGAATGGAAATTATTTAATACCTCTAAAATTTCCCCCAAGTTGTTTTCTTCTGATGTCAGGTAACTTTTTTTTATTGAGGAGAGGTGCAAAATGTACATAAGAAGTAGGTGCTCGTGAAAGAGACTTGTTCACGTAAAAACCAGAATAACTACAACACCCAAGCTGAATGGGGTTGGAATAGGATGGCCTAAATTGGTTTTTGTCAATTAGTGAGAAAAGATATGTCCAAAGCACATGATGCAACATGAATTTTCTTTCTAAGAAATGATTAAAAACCAATCAGTGGTCCACTTATCCATAATGAGCTATCTATCTCTACAGCCGAGAGGCCTGCCCAACATTGCAATGTGGAGACCTCCTTTTGATTGATAATAAGTATCTTGGCTCTACCTTTGTTGAGTGTGTCCTGTTATCACAGATAAAATGGAGATATTAAAAATTCATGATGGAAATAGACCTGTAAAAAATAATATCATAGATAGATTATATGATGCTACATTATTTATAATTATCAAATATTGAAAATTAAAGTAATGCTAAAACTTTATTAATATGTGGTAGTTAAATATAAACAAACAAAAGAGATGAGGTTAAGTCAGAGAGAACAAAAATGAACCGAGACAAAAATGTAGAAAGAAGAATTAGAGACCAACAGCTAACAGCCACAAAATACTTTACTGCTGAGAGGGACAAGGGAAGAAAAAGAAAGAAGAGGAAAAAATACAGGAGAAAGCATAAGATTATGTGGTTGATATTTCACTAGCCAAAAGCAACTAAACCATTCATGTAGCTAAGTTTCATTACTCTACTAATTACTTTTAGGATCTATAACCACTTAGGAAAAAGAAAAAATCACACATCAAACGATTTCCTCCATTATTGACCTGTCCCTCTTTAGCATACAAACATACTCCTCGTTGGCTCATTCTACAAGTGTGACAAGCAATCTGCTTGTGCCACGTTTGAAATTTGTTAATTGGCTCTCTGGTCGTGATGGATGATAAGATTACTGTGGCTCAGTTGGATTTCCTCCAAAAGAACGTCAGCTCTTATGGTTCTACTATGTAATATGCATAGATGGATGTAATTCTAGTAGAGTAGAAGAAATTTTTGGTTACACACAAGTTAATAAGAAATCTTACTTGATTTTTAAGACGTACGAGAAAATAAGTGCAAGCTCTCCGGTATCTTACAAGAAGTATTGTTCTTCTAGGAATAGTAATGTTCTCATGATTATACTTTTTTGTTGTTCTAGATTTCAAAATGGCATCATTCTAAATGTTACTCTGAAATAAACAATATCATTCTCGTGAATATTATTAAGATAGTTTCCCTTAAACATTCTTACAGAAAGGATTAAATCAATAACAAGATCCCTGAAACACACACACGCATAGAGAGAGAGCACAATTGCTTTCCTTGGTCCATGAAGGGCAATGTCCGACTCTTTTGAAGGTTTTAACGTCAGCAAACCAAATGAACCATCAACTTCAGGAATTTTACTAAATCACCGTGTAATACACAGCCATATATCTGCACTTTATTTTCATTGAAAAGCTAAAGTCCTGCTGGGATGTAACATGCAAGGATATCATAAACAGATAATGCATTGAAGGAATAGTATTCAAGGCTTTCACAACGACTAATGGGCATGCGACTAAGGTAATGAGATTATCACAGAATAAATTGATAAAGGGTAAATGGTTATATAAAAGACGGGGAAAGGGTGAAAAAGGAACTTCCTCTGATTTACAGAACTTTAACCAATAGAGTAGAAAGAGAAAGGCAATACCAATAGAGAAGGCCAAGATTAGGAGCAAATATTAAAAGTTATGGGCTGAGCAAGTAAAGAAACCAAGTGAATGAAATAGTATATATCTAAAAGAGAACACCACTTAGGCTGTGAAAATGAATTAGATTAGAGGCAAAAATATCAACTTTGAAGTTCCATACAGTTGAGAAAAGAAAATATCAGCTGAAAGATCTGCACAAGCAAAAGTGGAGATATACCCGGCATACCAAATCCTTACAAATATATCAATTCCCAAAAAAAAAATCCTATGAGAAAATAATGCTTGAACTGGACACAACTTTTCCAAACAGATGAAAGTATCCAAGGGGAAAAGCTCCAAGACCTCGAATAAAAAAAATCCTACGTAAAACTAACACTAACCTCATGAATTAAGTACACAACCAATCCTTTCTTTTGAACATTGAGGAGCTGACTCTCAGCATTCAAGGTAAAGGAATACCTTCTTATGATTTGCATAGGGTAACTTTAACCTCCATTCTTTCTGCTCACGAGTCAAAGGCCTACCCTTACTTAAAGGATCTCGGTTTTCCCTCACGTTTGCCAATTTCCAGATACAGCTTCCAGATTCCAATTCTACATGATCCAGCATAAAAACTCCATCATTTTCAGAGCCTCTTGAATCTACATCTTCAATGTAAGAAACTCGCATTGGCATGGCCTTAAATCTAGACAGATCATCTGGAACCTTCAGTAATCTCTCTGCACCTGGAGATGATACCTTCACAGCAAAAGTGTGATCGTTCAGGTATCAATGTAAGCATCCATAATAATGTGAACATACCAATAAGTAATGATTTTTGTACAGTAGGGATGGATGGTAAGTCTATCAATTATTACCTCAAGGGCTAAATCATCGGGAATATTTCCAAGTGCTCCAGTTTCATCCAATCTTTTTTTGTACTCTTTGCTATAACTGTCAAGCTCCTCCATGCTGGGACAACCAAATCTAAGAAGAGAACAATATTCTACAAACTGTCAATTTAAATCCAAGTTAAAGACGCCTATAAATCTTAATTACGAAATTCTAACCAATGGGCAACATCGCAGTTTATTTCCATGGTTATGATGTCTTCACAACTACATGACTACAGATTTCCTATCCAAAAACAAATATATAACTTAAACAAAAACAAATAGGTTTTCATCAAAGAATATAAATTTCCAATACTAACTAGTTGGGGACAACAACCATCAGAGTCGAGGCTATGATATAAAATTCAAAAGCCTGGAGGCAGATGAGTTTGATATGATTAGTTTTTTCCACCTCTTATTATAAGACACGCTTTGAGTTGATTGCTAATCTCTCCCACACGCAAAAAGGGCTTAAAATGTGATTGCAAATCAAATTCCCCGGTGCTTAGAAGGTAAAACGCACAGCTCTTATGTGAGAAAAATAGGGAAAGACAGAAAGAAGAAAATTACTTGTGCGAGAGTTTATCTAATCTGACATAAATGTACCCACGTGGAGTGGCCTTGAAAGAATATAGTTTTATGTCATCGCCAAATTGCAGCAGGACCTCTTGAGCAAGAAGAAGAACATGCTCACCCCATGGCACGCCTTGTAAAACAACACCACCACCACCCCCTCCATCACCAAGCTATGTTATCAACAAAAATTAGCATCACCTATAAAAATAGTGGAATAAAAGCTCAGTTCAATAGGTGAAAATACCTCAGGCTCCAGATCATCATCATCTTCTTCCCATCCATCCGTGGTTTCTCCCTCATCTTCCCTCCCATCTACAAAAGTTGAGAGATTTCCAAGATTAAGACCCAAGCTTTAGGCATGGCTTAAACAAAATTTAAATTAGAAATTTCAATACCCGATAATGGCGGTAAGAGAGTAAAAAATACCGACAAATGTACAACTAGCAATGAACACATTGATATTATCATTCGAATGAAGAAAACTCTGTACACTGAAGCAAAGGGAACCTTCCACATCAAATCTACAGTACACCATCGCTACCTTACGTTTAAAAGATTTAAACACTACAACGATAACCAGTTTATCGACACTTGAAACAAGTAGTCAAATATTATTGTAATCATACGGCTTTTCAAACATTAGACCTGCATGGATAAATAAAGGAACAAAAATCTCAACGAAACATAATAAACAAGAGAAGCAATCCAACAATCAAAACAACAGAATATGACTGAATCATACACCGTCTTTAGTCAGATATTCCACAAAACAACATACTACCATCCGCAGCATAAAAAGTTAATCGAACATGAATCACTAATCAGACAACTACACAAAGCCATTAATAAATCATATTCCGAAAAGCAATCTCGATTGAAGCCTGAAAATAAGAGAATATTGACGGATTGCACAGGAATAAGAAAAACGCATCCGTACACTGGAGAGGATTTTGTTCTTTCACTTCATCTCGAAAGTCTTTAGAGGAATCGGTATGGAACAACCGCAGGGTTCCGCCGGGGGAGAAGGGAAATGCGTGGTCGCGACAGGAGAAAGAGGAGCAAGTAGTTTGAAAAGGCGTTGCTTCGGAAGCAAAGACTGTGGAGGACGGTGCTCCGAGGGAGGAGAGTGGAGAGGAAACGGCGGGGATTCGAGATCGACGGAGTAAAGTACGAGCAATCTTGTTGCCACGCATTGTGTTTGCGTAGTCGGTTGATTGATGGGAGCTGGCAGGAAGGATATTTCGCGGGTTCCTCTAAACCCTCTATAAACCCCCGCCGCTAACTCTTTTATTATTTCAATTGTACTCTACATTTTGTTTATTTTGCTCCAACTTTGATGTTGTTGGTGCTAAAAGAAATAAAAAAGTTTACAAATTTATTCAAAAGAATATAAACTATATAATTGAATTAACGAATTTGTTGAACTTTCATGATTGCATTAAATAGTCCTATAAATCTCTAAATTGTATTTGATAGGTTTTTCGATGTTCGATTTTGTTTGATATATCATAAATTTATAAGTCATCCAAGACGAGTATAATTCGACTACATTTGGTATTTGGTATTTGTTATCTTATTCTTATTATACCAAAAACTAAATAAACAAAAAAGTTTAAATATGTGAAGAAACTATTTAGTACAAAATGGGAAGGTTTTTAACTAAAATTTATAGATAAAAGGAATCTAGGTAGTCATCAATTCATGCTCAACTTGATGTTCTTTTGAGAGAAAGTACTTGGCAAGAACAAGGAAGAAACAGCCAACTAAACCAAGTTTAACCAAAGAAACAGGACCAAACAAATTTCTTTCACTCTTAATCTTATTCTTTGAACTTAAATCGGCATGTTGTGAAGGCAGAGCAGAACGGGTCTTCATAAAAGTGGAGTATACAGCAATATCTTCCAAGGTTAAAGCTGGTTTCAAAGCATCCTTTACCGTTTGGAAATGGCGACCACACACAACACTAGCAGTTATGTCTTCTCTTAAAGCAACCATTCCGGCTTCCCTACACAGGCCTTCGAGTTCGGCCCCGGTGAACAGCTCTGTATCCTCTGCTATTTTTTTGAGGTCGACATCACTTCCGATTGTCATTGGACGAGTATGGACACGTAGTATCTCATAACGAGCATCTAAATCTGGTGGAGGGACATAGAGCACCTACGAGTTTATTAGATATAGGAATGTCAATAGGACTAGCTAAGATTGTTAGTATCCATATTTGAGATGTAAAATCAAGGCAGGTGAGTTTGGATAAACCAAAGAAATCTTTGCCTTCTTGCCATGGAAGAAATACTTGTTAATACCATATGAAATGAGAAAATGGATGTCTCACCAAGTCAAAGCGCCCTGGTCGCATAAGTGCGGCGTCAATGGCATGAGGACGGTTTGTAGCAGCTAAAACTAGTATTCCCTGCAAAATTGAAACTCGACTCAAAAGAAAATTGGAAAAGAGATGCACCTTCAATTGAAAGAGCCAATAATAGAAAGGGTGATTATGGATATCACACTCACTTTTGCTTCTTCAAGACCATCCATTTCAGTTAATAATGTAGAAAGAAGCCTCTCCCCTACGGTGGTGTTCCCGCTTGAACTCCCGCCTCTAATGTTAGAGTAATAAAATAAAATTTATCACATGAAATAATGGAAGAATTAAGATTAGTAGGAACAGGAATAAAAAATATATATCAGGCCCTATCTGAATCTGGAATCACTTGTACCTAACACTACAAAAACTTAAAAATTCACAGTGCTAGGTACTAACCTCTTGGCAGCAACAACATCAGCCTCATCAAAAAATATTATGCTTGGTGCAGCAAGACGAGCTCTTCGAAAAGTATTGCGCAGTAGGGCCTCTCCCTCACCAACATACATAGAATACATCTCTGCACCGCTGATCAACAGTACATGAACCCAAGGCATGCATTTCAATAAAGTACTACTTCAACTAAGAATTTCATACAAACACACAAGGCTCTTGTGTTAAAAATCCAAGACGAGATCTTAAAGTGAGCAGTTCAATATTACATTAGAAAAATATAATGGTTTGCTTGCAGTTAGATATTTTATTCTCACGTCTGAGTTCAGAAACATAAACTTGACACCAGAGCTGATTGCCTAATAATCAAAGGATAAAATAACGAGTTGGCTATTTCTGGAAGATTCCAGGTCTTATCAATCACAGAGTTGGTACATCCTCCTATTTGAACAAAATACTAGAAAAATTATTCAGTGAATTGAAGTCCAAATATAGCTATTAGTAAGGCAATGACTACATGATGTGTTTTTCTCTGAGGTCCCAGCCCCAAGCCCTTTTAAATTTAAGAATTTCAAGTCAATGTAACCAACTATTTGGTAAAAGTTTATTCTGTCCATTCAACATCTTTGGTTTAGTTGTCCATTTTCACAAACCAATTGTTAGAGCCAATCAGACAAAAAACTAACGAAGACGAACCAAAATGTAGACCAATGAGCATCCCTAGGTGTCACTGTGTTTGTTTTGTGTCTTGTCCATGTTCATCCTTCTTCAGTGGCAATAATGATATTGCTTGACAAGTCACTGTCACTCAATATTTAGAATTCTACACTTTCTTATATCTTTATTGTTAAGACTGGTATCATGCTATTGAAAGAAGAACACACACACACAACAGTAAGAGCTTTCTGATGAGAAACTGGAGGCCTATCCACAGAATTTGGGGAAAATACCTAAGTGAGAAAAAGGATGCTTGAGCAGCATTCGCAGCTGCTTTAGCTAGGGTTGTTTTTGAGCAACCTGGAGGCCCGTACAAAAGAATCCCTCGTGCAGGCGATATACCCAACTTTGAGAAAGAAGCGGCGTGTTTGATAGGCCACTCGACTGATTGTTGTAGCTTTTTCTGTTTATAATAAATAGAAAGTTGTAATTAATGTAGCATGAAAATCAGCTAGAAAAGAATCGCGGCATACATACTTTTAAATCTTTAAGTCCTCCAATATCATCCCAAGTCACATTCGGAACTTCCACAGTTATGCCTCTAGTCATACTTGGGCCAACGATAGATCTTGCATGCTTCCAGTCTTCTGTTGTCATACAGAGAATAGCATTCTCATTCGTACCTGAGCACCTTTGCAATGCAGCCATTGCAGCCTCACGACACAAAGCCTCCAAGTCAGCTCCTACAAACCCATTGCAAGATGCAGCTATTGCTCGTAAATCAACTTCTGGATTCAATTGAACCTTCCTTGTGTACAGCTGGACATGGTTAAATCTAAATGTAAAAGCCATTACAACCGCTGATAATGTTTTTCCATCAACGCATATACTAGTAACGTAAAAACACACTGGACCAAAATGATGATATGTCAGACTCACAGGTTTAAGTGAATAAATAACCTCGCAAGATGAGCATAGCCAAGATATCACTTACCCTAAGAATTTGATATCTTTCATCCTCAGTTGGTGCTGTTACTTCTATTTCAGCATCAAAACGCCCTGACCTTCTAAGTGCAGGGTCAACGGCATCCACTCTTTAACAAAAAGTCAATATCAAATATTTTAGACAGTGAGCGAAAAACTGACAAATAAAAGGAAAAAAGAACAAAAAAAGATGAACCAGTTAGGTACAATTATTTTTACACTAAACAGTCGGTCAAAAACCAACAGTGCTGTTGTAAAATTTTACCCATGTAACGTAATGAGACAGCACAAGTTGAGACAGAGAGATAAATCTTGAACACATTAGCCCAACAGCTTATTATCGTACAAGACAGAAAAAACACCAAGGACTTTTTGCATATTGCTATCCATAATATAATTTCTCTCACCAGCGCCAAGGTCAGAAAAATTAACACAATCACTTGAATAAATTAACTATTCTATACTTCCATGGAATATATAGCACCTTATATGTCGAAGTTTAGCGAACTCCATGTACAACTAATTAAAATTTAAAAGGTAATTAATAATAGGCAACAAAACTAAAGTTCGATAGAAGTAAAACAATTTTTTTTATATCCATAAGTGTCTAGACCAATTATGCACACTTCAACTAATCTCACGGGACAATACGACCCTACAACATTTAAGAGCCAAGGAAACTTGTAGGATATTAAATCTTAGGTAGGAAGTTAAAGAGAATATTTTAACAATTATAGAATTTCTAGTAGAACAATTGAAGATAAACTACCTGTTAGTTGATGCAACTACAACAACGTGTGGTCTACCAGATGCTGATTGCTTATTGGAGTCCATCAGTATAGAAAGTTGAGTGGTTATACGAACATTTTGCTCTCTCCTGAGAATTTGAACATAACAGAAGAAAAGTAATCAACAAAAAGAACTTCCCCCAACTGAATGTGTAGATATGTGTAGATAGTAATCAATAATAGTTTGAGATTATCCCCTGAAACCTTCTTCCCCTAAAAGAAAAAATAAAATAAATTGATAATCTGTGAAGTATGTCTGATAGTCAAGAAGATATCGGGTCCTTTAAACTAGGTAAACGTTATCCTAGAAAAGTCAATATAGAGTAAAAACTAAAAGGGGGAACAAAGAAGAAAGAAAGACTACGCTCTTGATGGTGTGGAAGCAACATTAGATCGCTCAAGGGACACTGGGATGAATTCGCTGGTTTATATTCTTTTGAATCTTCCAGCAATTTGCTTTTAAATTCTTTAGTGTAGTTACTCAATTTTTTTTATAGTTACCAGTTGGAGAGGTTTTTAGTAAATCTGGCTTCAATTACAATGAGGATACTTCCAACCCCCACCCCACCCCAAATTCCTTTTCCATGTAATTCGGTTATAATAATAATAATAATAAAAGAAAATTAAAAGAGCTTCATTATTCAAAGGATAAGATATACCCCCAAGAAATCAACCCTTTCAAGCAACTTGCTTAGACGGGTTTCGTTGTCAGTTACACTCAACTTATATTTGAGTAGCCTGTCCTACATTTTCCCATTACCTCTCTTCTTCTAGAGCAGATAGCAACAATAAATCTGCTAACAGATTTTAGGCTAAAATACAAAAGTAGCTTGAACTTGCCCTTTACTTTAAAATAGGGCCCTAGATATTTTAAAACTTGCAACATTACTCTAGACTTTAGATAAACATTTCAAAACTATGTTGAAACCCATTGCAATTTTGAATGGAAATTTGGACTTGGAACATGTATGGTGGTGATCTGGAATAGTAATCATCTCCCAATGTCTTTTTCTAGGTCCTAATTTTCATTCAACATTGTAATGGATTTCTAGTCTAACGATAGTTCTTACATATTTATGAAAGATTGAAGGTAATATTACAACCGGTGAGAAAAAGGGGTATTTTTAAAACAAATAGCAAAGTTCAAGAGTATTCTTATAATTTAGCTGGGATTTTATTCCTATTCTAAAATAAAGCACAACTTTGTTTCAGAGTTACAATAGTGTAATCGGTTTATTACCTCGAATCTCGAGGAGGACAAAGTGCATCAATTTCATCTATAAAGATAACTGATGGCTTTCCGGATATTGCAAGAGATGATGCCTTGGTGAAGGCCTCGCGCAGAACTTTTTCACTTTCTCCGGCATGTGCTCTGTGAACTGAATGAGGACTGCGTAATGTATCGAAAATGAAACCATGGTGACTAAAAAAAAAGTTCACGGGAAAGATACTGGAAAACAGTAATACCAGAATTTAACAAATTTAATCATAAAAAAAAGTTACTTAATTATCATCAATTTGAGTACTTTGATGATTCCCTATCCTACAAAGTTCACAAAGGAAAAATGCAGCAGAACCTGATAGTGGTTAAATGTGCACCGGATTCCTGAACAATTGCACGTACTAAACTTGTCTGGCAATGAAAAAAGTTTATTCCTCAAGCTTAAAACTTATGCATCTAAAATGAACACTTAAAGCAAAATGAATAGAATGTCTACACAATAATAACGATAATAATAAGTAAAAGTAAATAAGTTTTAAAAGAACTGTCTTACTTTCAACTACTATAACTATAAATATATATATACACACACAACTGACAACATCCAGAACTAATATATTGGCCTACAGCCCAGTCCGGACATCTCTTGGAGAGGAAACAGGGTGGTAATAGTTTGGTTTCGAAGTACACATTCTGTTACTCTGGGAGCTTCACAGGCTGAAATAAGCTGATTTAAAATTGAAAAGCTGACCTTCCAAGTTTAAACATTTTAAATTCCCATTGAAATTCAGTAAAGAAAGAAAAGCTTTATATGCAATACGAAAAGGAGCTTGAAACAGCTGAGCACAAAAACAAGTCATCAGGGAAAGTTTCCCAAAATGAATTCAAAATTTTCAACCAAAATCGTACCTTGCCAGTGCCGGGGGGACCGTATAAAAGCAAGCCACGAGGCCACTGTTAAGCATCATGATAAAAACCCACGATTAAACTAACCAGAAATCGGGTCACATAACAATCATTAACCAACTCGAGAATTGATACATAGAAACGATGGAAGAGAAAGAGAGAGAAATTATCTTACTTTCAGACCGATTTTTTTAGCTTCCTGTGAGAATAGTAGCGGGAACACGATCAGCTCTCTCAATGCTTTAAGGGCCTCGGAGTTTCCAGCAATGGCTTCCTCAGCTCTCCACTTATTCTCGCTACCATTACCACAATTACCACTCACAGAACTCTGATCCTCCATGTGAAAGCACTAAGAATCAACCTCTAAATCCGAACTCAGAAGTGTAATTCTTCTCAGAACCAGAACAAAGTGAGCAAAACAGCCAAGTACACGTTGAAACCGGATCCTATTCATTCCATTGTCGTTGCTCTAGTTCCACGTACTGCCGAAAATTTACTTAACACCGAGCAGCTGCTTACCGCTACTGAATTTCTACAGTTTTTCAACGAAAGCAACTAGATTAGAAGTGGCAATAACCTACCAAACCAATCAAAATGTCAGGTTTACAAATCAGATGAAGTTCAGATGGTAAAAGAGTTGGAGTACCTTCAATGGGATACAGAGTCCGCCGTGCTTTGGGTCGCTTAACAGTGTTAAGGAAAGACGGTGAAAGAAAGCAAAACAAAGATTAGAATAATTAAGAGAATAGCTTCCGTCCTAGTCGTCGCCGCCGTCTTCAATGGAGGCCACGTTTTCACCGTCCGATGGTGTTGCTGCGGCTGGAAGGCGTTTATGGGTTTTAGGGGTTTTTAAGGAAAGGACAATTTGGACATTTAATATATTCATTTTTATAAAACATTTCTTTTTTTGTTTAAACTTTTTTCTTGAAAATCGTTTAAAATACGCTTAAAAATATATTGTCGACTGACTTCTAAATTTTTTTATTTATTTCAACATAATTTATTTTCTAAATTAAGCACTTCTAAATATTAAAAAAAAATGTAATCTAAACACAACATTAATAATCTAAACACACCACTTTTCTTTTGTTACGACTAATATTTTTGTACAATGTTATAGATTTATATTAAAGATTTAGTAAACATAACAAAATATTAGTTTTCTCATTTAACCTAATTTCTCTTAAATAATTTAACTATAAATATATGGTTGAAAATTATTGTAAATGAAAAAATCACTTAAAATATAGCTGAAAATTTTTAAATTTTATTGATAGAAACTAATGAAAGTCCATTGATACTTAAATTAATAAAATCTAAAAGTTTGCTATATTGGATAATTATTTTAGTTTATTTAGATATATTTAAATATGCCTCTATAATATCAAATCAAATATTAAAGATAAAAATATATTGTTTAATTAGAAAATTAAAATTGGATGTGAAATAGCCAACAATATGTAGCTGTCGAAATATTTGAAGAAAATAATTTTTTGTAGAATCAAACATATGATTTCCAAGTTATGCTAAAGATATATCATACAATGAAGATGAATGAAAAGAACACTTAGAAATATTCATCCCTTCTTCCACAATAAATTGTTCTTCTACAATAAACATTTAACTGAGTATGACTACGCTAAGGGTTAGTTCTACTCAAAATCCAACACTACTTGAAATAGCTTACATCCAATGATATACCCTCAGGTATACTGCCTATTAAAAGAAGCCAAAATTTTCAAAATTAAAGGTGACAAATTAACTTAAGAGCCAACCCTAAATCGCCCATTTCTTTTTTCTTATTGTTTACCAAAGCGGGCTCTCTTCAGCTTATTCTATATAGGAAAAGAAAAAACTCTTGTATTATACTGCCTTGAGTCAGAGGGCAAGCCTAGATAGGGTATCACTGGAGTACAGATTGTTTGTTGAACTTCACACTTCCGGCGTTGGCCTGATTAGCAGCCCGGTTGCTTCCAAAGTTCTTGCGATTTGATTCCCTTGCAATCCTTGAGCCAAACTGATGATCAAATGTGCATTAGGATTATAAGCAAGCTAAATTTTCGATGGATCCATCACTGTAGAATTGATCTAGTATGATATAAAACCACTTGGCTTCAAGTCGAATTACATACGACAGGGTTTTCACTTGCAGACCAAGTAATCAGATATCTGACATTCTTATTTACAACTGTTTAACGGAGTTGGTAGTCTGGTAAAAGGGAAGATGCATACCTGTATTGCTCTTTTAGGTAGAACCCCTGCTTCGTGCAGGCCAAGTAATTTTGCAACCTTCAAAAAGATGATGAGGATTTAAGGAACAGTAGATAGAGGCACACAATGTAATTAAATATGCTTCGTGTCACTAAACTTTCATTCTAAGATGACAAAGCGTCGATTTCTTTCTTAAATGACCTTTCTTTTTTAGTGTAAATAAAATCCATCTACAAAGGGACTAGATTGGGCTATCAGATAAAACTCTTTTCAACAGTACAATATTGCTAATCTGAAAAATATCAAAACGAGAAAGAAATTTAATTGAGGTATAAGTAGCACTAACCTCCCTAAGTATCTTCTTGTCACCGGTTCCAGCAGGTTTCTCAAGGTCAGTAACCTCCCATAGAGGGAATGCTAGCAATGTACGTATAACGTCTTCATCCAAAAAGGGAAATCTGGCCTACAAAAAGGAGTGGAAATTTGATTCAATGAGAAAGAGCTGAGGCATATAGTAGCATTGTCTTATCACTCCATGAAATACCTCCTTCCCATTATCTGCAATACATCTGTCATCTCTCCCTAGATTTCTCTTCCAGATTCTCTGGATATCCAACTTCATTTCCTCATTTAAAAGATGCCAACTGAAGGGAACAATGCAGGAAACTAATTAAAAAAAGTTTTTTTTTCCTCACATTTTACCAAACTTTACGGATGTGAACTATAGAATTAAAATAATAACAGTGATAGTAATAATAATTTAAAGACTCAATGATAGATGTTCGTGTCCAATGACTTATGCAAAATGTGAAAGCCTCGTCCTAATAAAGGGGTTTCTTGTAATTAACTTTTGAAGTTAGCAAAATTAAGCTTGAGTAGGCATTTTGAGACAACAAAAGGGGCGGTGTTGTACTAAGATTGTTAATAAAAGGATTACTAATTTTTAAATTGACTGTTGGTAGAAGCTTTCACCAGCATGATCACACCTAAGGTTTAGGTTAAGTTTAAGGAAATACCTAGGTGTTTTGGTATTTCACCTCAAAACGACGGTTCGCCCAAGTCATGTCCTCACTCGGTACATAAAGGGGGGCACATTCCAGGTGGGGGCATGACACATAAGCTGATAAGAATCCCTACGGAAATCTATACCCTCCCTAATATACTAATATACAAGTTCTTATGGTGTCATTTCTATTCAAATAGAACAAATGATTAGAAAAACTAAAGGTTTTGCAGTGAACGGTGGATTATCCTTCATTTTCATTCCGATGGAAATTGTAAATAAATAAATAAATAAATAAATAAGAGTTCCCTAATCCTAGAAACAGAAAATATCATGTATGAAATTAGAATAGTTCACTCTTACAATCTTACCCCCCTTGTCTATATTTTGTTCGATGCCTGCCATAGCCAGCACATTGCTCATCCGCACCAGAACCAACAAGGAGAATCTTGGCCTCAGACTTGTATTTTACACGTTGATGGAACTTCTCATCCTCATCAACTGATTCATAGATCCAACCATTGCCACCAGAGGCCAGCCACAAAGCTATTCCAATATTTAGGTCCTGCAATTAATAAAAGTTAACATAGAATAGAACAATGACGTAACCCTACTGCCTGTTATGTCTACCAACTAAAGAGGTCATGAGTTCAAAACCCCTTGAATTCGTCTATTTGTAATAGTACATATCAGTTGAGTTGTACAATGGTGAATGCGACAGGTTTGGCCATAATCTCATTTTACTTTGAGCATAGGAATGAGTTGTTGATTCTATGCAATATACTCGCATCAAGACAATTCTATCGGAATGCTAAGAAAAAATCAAGTCTGTAAACACTAAACTACATTATGCTCAACATAAGTAGTGTACCATGTATGTGTTTGCAGGATTTATTAGAGACATGACGTGCTTGGTTTCAGAGGTCAAATCTGACATATCAGCATCAATCTCAACCAGCTTCCACCTAAATTTACACACACACACACACACACAAAAAAAAAAGTTAGGGTAGAAAAAGACTAATGCATTCCACTTGAGAGAAGAAAGAAACTGTTGGCACGAGAAAAATAAAAGGGCCATGAAACTTCAAAATATATATAATTTTATCCTTTAAAAAATCGTAGTTCTTTAGAGCCTAGTACATAATAGACTATTTAAATTTCAACTGAAAGAAGCTCCTGGTCTTAACTCAAAAGAATCACTGACTACAGAGAAAATATCATTTATGTTTAGACTCATTTGATTTTCAACTTTTTTTCACTGAAATATTGGTTCCAAGATACTTCTTAGGAGATATTGCAAGCACGGTAACTAAAAGGAAAATATGACAATGGAATAACTTTTGATAATACAGACCTATTCTAAAGAGAATAGCATGCATTTTTCTTTTATTACTTCATGACATCACCCGACTCAAATTAGCCACACAACAAATTCAGTGTATTATATTTTCACTACTCCATGCTTTTTTTCATTAAAGAAAATAAAATAAAAAACCAAATGTTCGTCACTAAAAGAATTGATAACCAAAAAGGTCAATGCAAGACTTAAGATAGAGCTCAATGATATAATGCCTTCTTAGAGGGGCAATTCTACTCAGTTCCTTAACACCAGCCTTCGCAGAGATTCGGTCAGGTGCAGAACATCCATCAAAGCTGACATTGAGAAGATCCACCTCATCTGTACAGAAGATGGAGACCAATTAACCTATAAACTGGGACTAGGAAATTAAAGTAACATCACTTTATTGAAAATTCCAGCCCACTCATCATGTTTACTTATACAATATGATCGACATCACTGTTGTGCTTAATATCAATCCTCAAAGCCTAGAGATCGAATTTATAGTAAATGAGATCCGTTTCCTTTTCAAAGAAAAAAAAAAGAAAGCGTAGAAATTGAAAATATATTTTCATGTGAATTTCAAAAACACTTACAACAGGGGTCGAGACATTCGTCCAGTAATGCTGCTAGAATCATAGAATCCAACCCACCAGAAAAAAGAATGGCCACTGGACCAAGTTCTGCTTTTCTGGAAGCAGATGTCGTAGCCTATGCATTCAGAATAAATTTCTTTATTTCAGAATTTTTCCAAAAAGTGACTCTTTGCCACCATATAGAATGTCCAATTGATATTATAAATTCTATAAGAAAAGGACGTGTTATGAACTACAAAATGCGTGCATAACCTCTTAATCTGTGATGATTCCACAACTAAATATAAGAGAAGAAAAACAATTCCAATGTTACATAAAATCATACTATCACCGAAGCCTTTAATAAAATTATTTAAAAGTTCAAGTGCAAAAGAGAGGATTTCAAGGTAAAACAAAATCTTCAAAGTACGTGATCAGAACAGCTAACTTAATAAAAACCAATAGATGAGCCACACAAAAAGAAAAAAAATATTGAACCTGGAAAATTGTATAAAATGAAGTCCGCCGGACAAGAGACTTCCTCAGAGCATCCAGTAGAATCTCTGCAGGTGTTGAGACAGGAGCTTGGAAATTCCCTATTCATTTGATGAAAGAAAAATCAGAGATCGTCAGGAAATCAAATTCTTCATGAAAAATAGATTTTTCATTTTTCATTGACAAGGAGGAACTGTCAGCAGACAAACTACCATAAGAATTTGAACTTTGGTTTCTAAGCTATAGCACCACAGTGAAGAGCAAAAATACATACCCAACGCTGATTGCAAGTTATGTAAACATGTTGAATGGCTTTCATGTTGTGACAAACAATCCTTGTGATATGGAGTGGAGATGTCTCCATGTTCAGGTTCAATACGAGTTCTTTTCCACTCAACAAGCTCTTTCAGTGACTCATTGGTCCATTCATGCCTTCTGACTTCACCAACCACGCAACCATCAGTTTTCTGAGCATCAAAAGAGACGCTGTAAATCCCACATGGTAGTTCTTCCCAGAAGCTCACTTGACAAGTACCACTGTCAACTTCAAGCCCTGCTATTAATGTATCATAAGCACAAAAGATCGTTAATAAACAATATACTGACAACAAAAGCTTTAACAGATGTGTGAAGTGTTAACAAGCACAGTATACCTGAGTCTTGAAACATGGAAGAAGCTGGTGATACAGACGACAACAGAAACCGAGAATCCTCCACTGTTGGCCAGTGAACAAGAAGACTTCGCCTACCAAAGGCATCCCGACCAAACCACAAAGTTTTTGCGCTATCCTAGACATGATTAGTTATAAGTTAATAACAAGAAAGCACAAGGTTAAACGGTAGGCAAAGGTCAATAAGCATAACATAGAAACTTACCGCTAAGAGTTACCTGCCAGTAGATGATTGACCATGGCCCTTGGATCTTTGAAAGAGTATCTACAATAGTTCTTTCTCTCTTACATTCATCTTCACATGCGTTCATATCTAAACTAAAATTACATGAGCAACAATTCCGAAGTGCTAGCATAAGACTTTCGGCATCGTTTTCATGACACTCAACATGTAGTCCTCCAAATATTTCACCTTCGGAAAATAAAAATGATACAAAACAAATTTAATATACTTCCTTCTATAATAGTTTGAATCTATACAAGATATAACTTATAAGAACACTTTATGAACCCAGAAAAAAGAAAATGATCAGTATAAAAGAAGCAGTTTTCAGGTAGCGTCATTACTGAACAGTGATCAATATACTAAGCAAATGAAATAGAAAACAAAATCCGAATATCAAACTTGAGTATGAAAATTTTCTGCAAACAGTTTACCATTGTAAACAAGAATATTGCGGGAAGCATCCATCAGCGGCTGAACAATAGGGTTAACCCCTCTAAGTTGTAACGTGGCCCCAAGTAAATAAAGCCCCGTACCAGAGATGGGATTACTGCAACCGTTCTCTGATTGGAGAATACATCCATTTTCAGAACAAAAGCGGCCATTTTCCATCTCGTATTGATCATTTTGATTTTGGAATGCAACGCCATCATCAACCCTCTCAATGAAACACTCCAACTGCTGTTCTTCACTGGGATTAGAAGATTTTGAAGAAAGAGAAACCTTCACTCCGCCTAAGCTATCGGGCCCTCTTCTCCGTAATACTGCTTTAAGATCATCAATTGAAAACTCGAGCTGGAGCAAAGAAAACGAGACGAAAATCAATCCAAAACCACGAAGAAAGTGTTATGCGCTCAATTGGAATTCGCGCCACAACAATAAATCTAAACTATAAGCGAATGAGACGAAAATGACGAAATGAAGAACACTCACTTGCTCGTGAACTGAAGAAGGAGACAGGGGTCTGGCGTCTACATGTAGAGAAGATAAATCAAGGCGAATGCCCGAAACGATCAAAGCGATTCCACACATTGCCGCCGCCTCCGCACAGCGAGAGACCGCGTTCTGTCGTAGGTCTTAGAAAATACAAAAGCGCTGACCATGTTTAAATTAGATATTTATAAGCAATGTTGCAACTTTCTCGTGTCATTGCTTCCGTAGCATAGTGGTAGTGCGTTCGCTTCGTAAGCGAAAGGTCGCGAGTTCGATCCTCGCCGGGAGCTTTTTTTTTTCTTTTTGCCCTTTTATCGAGAAGTCGTGTTGAGAGTATTATTAGATCAAATGAGATTTTGTCTCAAAATTAATCGATAATAGTAAGAGTATCATGATCGTGAAGTTAGTGTATAATTTATTGTCATCTTCCTATGCATATTCATTTGGGTTTTGAAATAGTTTTCATATGATTATAGTTAAAAGAAAGTAATTTTACAACTTTTTGAAAAATGGTTATGTGACTCATCCCATGAGAATATAAAACTACAATAAAGGGGATTAAAACCAATAAATAATAGCAATTGGATCAATTGACCACTTTACAAGTTACGTAGTTGGCGTTGGTATGACAATTGTGGCTAACTAAAATCACCGAGATGTGTTATATTGTAATGACATATCCCATCATAAGTGCGACTTTACGATATTTAATTATTATGTCTTTCGTTGGATTATGAGCCAACACGTGTTGGTGAGAGCGTTTGCCGACTTTGATAACAAATATTTATTTGATAGTACAAGGTTTTATTTCAAAATCAATTGGCAATGTGATGAGTAATTTATCTATTTTACGAGTTTGAAATTTTTTGGTTTTTCTAATGTGGGATTCCCAACATCTCTATTTGTTCCCCAAAATGGTGTCTTTTTGGGCTCACTAGTTTTGATTGAATCTGAATTTCATTTTGTTGGACCGAATATCCGTTTGGACTTTATATGTTTTAATACCATATTTACTGGTACGAGATTTCATCTTAAAACCAGTTGACAACGAGAAAAATAGCTCATTTTTTTATAAAGAGTGCGAGTCCTCTCAACTTTTTTAATGTGAGATTCTTAGCATCTCAATAATGTCAATGATAACAATGATCATCTAAATTGGACGAGACAAGGTGAATGAGACTGAAATGAGAAGAAATAACACATATATAAAATATTGTCTATAATAATAATAATAATAAACTAATATACTTTGAAAAGTATCAATATAACTACCATCATGTAAGTAGGTTTGAGATAAAACACTTTTTTTTCTATTTCCAATCGAGCGTTTAAGACAAAGATTATCAACAACTTTAACAACCGCATCTTGCTACAACAAATACTATTTTGTACTCTACAATTAGCTATTTCAAAGCCCTTCATTTGTGACAACTTTTACTATGTTACATTCCATTATTGTTTTATTCTTAGCTACAATGTTTATTGTTTTTTTCTTAAACTAAAATACTTTACATTTTAAACACATATTACTATACACATAAACTAAAATAATATACATTTCAAACACATACTATTACAACTCAATTATAATTCTCTGAAACTACAATAACCATCTCTTTGTTTCAAATTCCCCTAAATTCAACTGTTAACTTAATACGGTTTCAAATAACTTATTAATAGATAACTTAGACAAAGAATAACCATTAATGAATTTAAATCCCTCCTCTAACCAATACAAAGACTTCAAACCCTATTCATCAACGTTCCTTTATAAAAAAAATATACATATTAATTTTGGTCCTTCCTTACCATTGTTTCATCCCCTAGTAATAGTATTCACTTAAATGCATCAATTTGTTGTAAGATAACATATAAAATTAAGGGCAATTTTATTTAAAAAAGATTGTGAATTAAAGTAATTATTTTGAAGTATGTTAAAAAACAAAAACATTATAAAATCAAAGATAAATGTTGTTAGCCACTCCCTACTTTAACCTATACATTCTTGATCTTATTTGTTTATTTATTGTTTAATTTAAATGTTTAAACATATATTTTTATTTAATAAAATTTTAAATTTGTGAATCAAAAGTGCTTCCGTAGCATAGTGGTAGTGCGTTCGCTTCGTAAGCGAAAGGTCGCGAGTTCGATCCTCGCCGGGAGCTTATTTGCAAAATTATTTTTCATTTTCATTATATTAAACCAAACAGTTACAAACATGTTAACGTTATTCGTATTCCTGCATATTAAGCTATACAAATCAAATGTCCGAACTTTTTTATTCAGTACGATTTACACAATATTGTGAAATTTAAAGGTCAAGTTTTTAAATTTGGATAAATTTGATATGCCAACTATTATAAACTTTGAAATTTGAGAGTAATTAAAAATCCACGATAATTAAAAAATATTAGTGGTTTGACAGCTAGTTTTTACATTCATTACAAAGCACCTATATATAACAAATATATATATCTTCACATAGTCCTCTTTTTTGCAACATTTTTCATTTGAATTCTATATGTTATCCCATTAATTATACACATCCACTCCATTATTTTTCCCCCTTCTACTATTTTTCCTCATAGACTATAATGTATAATTTTGAGTCACATATTTAATATAAGAATCTGTCTAAATCACCTTATCTTATGATCATGCTGTCATCATTATAATCTTATAAACCACACTTTAGTTTTGTTGACATGAACTTCCTTTTATACATCTTTTCATATGATTCCTTTAATTGAGATTAATAAAGAATAACAAGTTGTATTAGAAGGACAATTTGATATATTATTATTATTATTATTTTAAATAGCTGTGATGAACACAAATCAATTTGAAACAACAACCTTAAAAAGTATGTCATATTATAAAATGGTTCATATTACATTACATATAAGTTGGAGAAGTTACAAATCCTTTGCTAAACTAATTGAAAATTTAAGACTACCAATCTTTGAAAAGAAAAAAAGAAAAAGAAGAAGAAGACAAAAGAAAAAAAACTAAGACTACCCAACAAACAGAACAAAACAAAAATAGTTCTCTGAAAAAAAAGAAAATACACTATAGGGTGGAATTTGCATATTAGTCATTAACCCATTTAATAAACAAAACCCTAAGTTTAGCAAAACCATTTTGTTTTGGTTTTCTCTTTATTTTTAAAATAAAATTTATTTCCTTTCATTTTTTAAAATTCGAATTTGTATCGATCTTAAGTAAAAGAATTATATTTTTAACTAAATTTCAAAATAAAAATTATTTTAAAATTTAATGGATAAAATACGAAAAAGTATTTATTAGACGACGTCTAGGATTTTTATTTATACGATTAAGTATATGGTAATTGAATAAAAAACTCATTGAAATTCGATGTCTTTTTTTTTTTAAAATAGTTATCAATTTTTATTATTTTGTGATGTAAATTTATATTTTGTAAAAATATTGAGTATCTAAACTGTTTATAGATTTAGGTGTGCAATAAATTTCATTAAATATTGATACTAATTTCTAAAAAAATAAGTTAAAATACAAAAATAAATTACTACATGATACAATTAAAAAGATAAATTGAAAATATATATTTAAAATAAATTGTTAAAGTCTAAAATTTAATGAAAGGCTACAAACTAAAAGGGTTTTTTCTTTTTCTTTTCAAAAAAACATGTTTTCTTAATTAATTTCTAACCATTCATTCTTTATAATTAACACTCACTTGAAGGATAATTTTGAAAATGGTCAAAAAAAAAAAAAAAGTAGTGAACGACTATCAGAACCCCTCATCTAAAGCTACTCTACAATTTTGCAAATAAATACCTCTACAAACAAATTTAGTATAAGTTTAGGGAGCTTGAGTCCCTCCTAGCTTTATGCACTTTATATAATATATATAAAAAACTGATTTAATACTGTCACAAAAAGTTAGCCTACCAGTAAAACTGCTTTTTAGTCTCTCTAAATTTAGATTCAAATTTTATATTATTTTTTATCAAACTATAAAACCCTGTTAATAAAATTTCTAGATTCAGATTATATATATATTTGAATAATCTAAGGGCTCATAACAAACAAAAATCATATTGATTCTACCAGACATAAGGAAAAAAAAAAGTAACAACCTATCATCAATACAAACAACAAATGTTTAAGCAAACATACCAAAAAAAACCACTAATAAATAATAAAAAGAATAAAAAAGAAGTTGTCAACAATAAAAATTTGACCGATTTTTTTATACAATTTTTTTTAAAATTTCTGAAAAGATTCACAATAAATATTATTGTTTTCTAAAAAAATATATTAAATTAGACGTTTTCATTCAAATTTTAGCCAAAATGAAGTGTATATATATTGACATTTTAGACTACTTTTATCCACAGAAGTTGACATGTAATTTAAGCAAACTTTTTTAAAGTACCATATCGGAAAAAAAAATATTTCTCATGATTTTCCTGTCTCACAAAAAGAGAAAAACGATTCTGATGATAAGACTACAAAAAAAAAAAAAAGACTAAAAACTCAAAGAATCACAAAAAGGAAAAAAGAAAAAAAAGAAAGAAAGCATAGATCTAATTAATTGTATTACACATAATTAAGAAGATAGAATCCAACTATTGAACTCGTAATTAAAAATTTAATTGAAATATTTAATCGACATTCGATTTTCAAGGATGAAAATCGTTAATGATTTGATCGAAAAACCGACTTATAGAGATAAGAAATAAGAAGGGAAGAAATGAAATTAAGGTAATTGTTTTCCGACAGAACGACATGCTTAGTGTCAGCAAGTTGGCAAGGAACAGCCGAGCCGTCGCATTCAACAAGTTGATGATTGACACGCTCTAAAGTATTTCCCAACCTCACCCACTTCGACACGTGTCATTTCACCGGACATTACCCAGCGGGCTCCACTCCCTCCCAACTTGGCAATTTTAATATTCAATTCCCTTTTTTTAAAAAAAGAAAAATAAAATAAAAAAAGACATCGCAATGCAACTTGCCTCACGTGGGTCCCTTATTTTATCCTCGCCGATTCCTCGGTCGGGTTCCTCGTTGACTATTACAATTCCTTATTTGACCGAGGTCTAAACTTGAGAACGTTATCCACGTTGTAAGACAGAAAGAGAAAGCCGAGGAAAAACCAAACACCGCTTGGTTTGCCCAAATCCATATGCCCACGTGTCGAATGGCCAGCATGTTTAGATTTGACCGATACGTGGCGATTTCTGATTAATCGTTATATTTACGACACGTGTCTTGAATTGGGAAAATTATTTTTAATTTTGTTGATAGGCACGCCAAAAGGACAAAAGCGGAGTTTTATTAAAAAAGAAACCAAAACCTTTCTTTTTTTTTTTTTGTGTCAGGTCGGACCACGTGTCCTTATTTTACGACTTAGGATGCCACTTGTCTCCTGCAGGCATATTTTCCCTAAAGGGTATTTTCGGTAAAATTGGGATTTTTTTAATTTTATTTTAGAAAAAAAGATTAATTTTTTTTTTTTTTTTTTTTTTAATTTTTCATGGGGGGATGAGAGAAAAAGCTCCTCCTTTTTCCTCTCTCCGCTTCTCTGTTTCCTTTGATTTCTCTTTCACTCGTCAATTATTATTATTATTATTATTTCGGGTTCTATTTTCTTTTTTAATTTCCCTCCTCTCTTGTTCCACTTTCTTGGAGATTTTTTTTTTACAAGACTGTTCATTTCGATTTCGATTTTTTTTTTTTGAAAAAAGAGGAATAACTGTTGGAATAATGGAAAGAGTTTTGGTATTTCCCTTATTTTTTATAAGGGAATGTGATCTGAGATTATATTTTGATGTGTTTTATGTGCTACTTTGAGTATTGTTATTGACAACTCATTTGATTTTTTGATTCATCATTCATTCTGTTTTTTCTTCTTTATGGGTTTTGTTAAACGAGATCGTGATGGTGTATAAGCATTTTGGGGTGGTTCTCTGTTTTGAATTAAAGGATGGGGGAAGCAAACCAAGGAGGAAGTAGAGGAATGGAGAAAGTTTCTCTACAAACTGAAAAGTACCCAACAGATCTGTTGCAGAGATTTTTATGTAGCAATTCACATCAGACCCAAATTGGGAGAGCTTTTAATGAAGAAGAAGAAGAAGATACAGAGGAGATTGAGCTTAATCTTGGGCTTTCACTTGGGGGTCGATTTGGGGTTGACAAAAATTCCAAGAAGCTTATTCGGTCATCTTCCATAGCTGGTACCATGCTTTTGAGGGACGATGACGCTTCTACTCCTGCAGCTGTGTCGTACCCGGCGGCGATTATTCGCACCTCGTCTCTTCCGCCGGAGACAGAGGAGGAGTGGAGGAAGAGGAAGGAATTGCAGACGTTGAGGCGAATGGAGGCCAAAAGGAGGCGGTTTGAGAAGCAGAGGAATAAGGATGGGATTGGGATTGGGATGGGAACTAGTGGGTGTTTTGAAGAAGAGAGGCGTGAAATTGAAGGTCTTACAGGATTGAATTTGAGAGAGAAAAGGCATGGTTCCGGTATTTCGACGACGGTGGCACCGCCATTTGGGTTACCGACGTGGGCTGCAGCTGCTCGACAGGCTCTTACTGGCGGAATTATGGATGAGATTAGCAAAGGCAAAGGTGGCTGTACATCCGGTGGCGGCGGAGGCACTAACGGCGGAGGTTTTCCGGGTGTCGGACAGCCCGCCTCTCAGTGCTCTGCCGAATCGCAGGGCGGAAGCTCATCGGGGATGTCCGAATTGGATAGCAAACAGATCCAAGGTAGCTCATCTTTCACCTTCTAATGTTATGTCTCTTTAGCTCTAGTAGTTGCTGGTTGTTAATGGGTATTTATTCTTCATGGAACTATTTGTTTGATATTAGAAAATAAGGGTATAGTTCCTGATAGGACTATTTCTTAGCTTACAATTCATAATCTGAAAGGTACTTCTAATCCATAAGCATAGGAAAATCAAAGCACATTATAAGATATAAAGTAGCAAGTACAGATGGCTGGTTGGTGCCATTTTTTCTTCTTGGATTGCACGGTCTGTGATAATCTGAATGGAAGTGTCTTGCTTCGCCATTTGAACTGATTCTTTAAAGAGCATTTTAAGCTCTTATCTTTTACTAAATCATATTCTATCGGTTTATTTAAGATGTGCAACATCTGCTGCATCTGTGATTTGTATCAGCATTACCATTGAAATCTGAATGGTTGTGCAACCAAGCTCATTTATGGCTTATTGGAGCTGTCTGGCAGTTGCTTTTTATAGTTAAGGGCTTCCAATGTGTCCATGTACATCTTTAAAAGTTGGTTTCATGTCGTGTCTCATGCTTATGCGTCTTAATTTGAAGGCTTAATGCCCAATGGCATCAGTTTTCTGCTAGCCTTACCTAAGATATGTATTTTGCACAAATAATTTAGTTCATACCTTTAGCTAGAGCTTCCGGTTTGGTTCTGTTACTCAGGAGTCAGGTTTGACTGAATTTTCGATCAAAAGGACTTTGTTTGGGAATTTGAGATCGAATAGGTTGTACTAGGTGACCGGAAAATTTCCAGCGATTGCTCGATGGAATAATTGGTGCAGAATTTGACTCGTCTGTGTTGTTTTAAACAAAAATGTCTATGAAGAAAGAAGTTCTGTAGTGAAAATTGACGCATGACAAGTTGCATAAGATTAAATGTGCTACATTAAACACCAGCAATATTAGCCTAGTTTGCATTAGGAGATCAATTAAGCGTAGCAAGTACTGTATTCTTGAACAAATAAACTCTCTCTCCCGTTCAAATCTGTTTTAATTCTGGTTGTTAAGGCAAGCTCTTGGACTTGAAAGAAGCTGTATGCTTCTTTAAGGGCTCACCAAAGGTAATGCTTTCAAGTTTATTCCAATACGATAGAATTGTAGCACTGCTTGAGTTATATATGATGAATCACGCCTAGAACATGTATCTTTTACTTAGTATCTTAGAGTCGATTAGTTTCAAAAAATTGGGAAACTAGGTTATAGGTACGGTTATTTGGATAGTGTTTTTGAAGATTGTTGGAAACTTAAAACTAGTGAATCAAGCTGGATTTATTCAAAATATGACGATAAAGTTAGAAATTATCTTCCTTTTATAAACATAATTTTGGTTGAGGCATTTCCCCTGCAGTATTTAATTTTTCCAGCTGATTTTCGGATTTTCTTCACTTGTGTTTTATGTTGATTAAATTCTATAGGAACAGTGAAGAATGATTCTCGAGGATAGTAAAGCTTTTTATGCTGAACATAGTGAATCCATTCTGAAGGGATTAGAAGTCCCATCACCGAAATATTTGCATTATTTGTAAAATGGTGTTTTCCATCTTGCAGGATCTAGCAGTTACGGTGAAGCGAGAAGCTCCTCACAAGAGCGAGGCAACCTAGAGGCTGCAGGTTCTTCAGGATCGAAGATGTGTGAGAACCCATCTGCCAGTTCCAAAACAGAGACGAAAAATCAATCCAAGAAACCTGATTCAGGCGAGAACAAGGGAAGGGAAGCGGCAACGATGTCAATGGAAGACATGCCTTGTGTGTTCACGATAGGGGACGGGCCAGATGGGAGAAGGGTGGAAGGAATTCTTTACAAGTATGGAAAAGGGGAGGAAGTGAGGATAATGTGTGTTTGCCATGGGAAATTTCTGTCACCAGCTGAGTTTGTGAAGCATGCTGGTGGAAAAAATGTGGCTCATCCCTTAAGACATATAGTTGTCAATCCCAATTCTGGTCCTTTTTTGTGATGTTGTGTGGTTACAATCCCTTATCACAAACCCCATCAAACATTTGGGGAGCCTTCAAAATAGGAAACATAGAGAACTTAGTGTTTTAAAGTAAAGAGATCCTTTGTTATTATACTTGATTATTTTTCTTACTTTGTAGAGTGAATCATGTCTTGAAAGAGAATTTTTGAATGGCTCTCAGTTGGAGATTTTATGGATCAAGGTGGTTCGTATTTCTTCTTCCTTTTAACCTCAAGTTGGATAAAAGGAAGAGCAGCAACTTTTGATGCACGTTGATATTCTTCTTGCTACTACGAATCAATTTCTTGTTAACTTATAAGTTGATCCTTTTTTCTACTTAAAATCATATGGTTTTTTTCATAGTTCATTCGTAAGAGCATTGCTTTTCCCCATATTGGATATTGTATCGAAGCTGTTTTGCAATAAAAGCTGCTCGTTTGACATTGCTAATCGTTTGATATTGCTAATTCAACCAATGTTCTTTAAGTGTTATATTCATAATCATTTCTCAAACCGTTTTTTTAGATCATACTAAAGTTGAACATTAAGGAAGTAGAGTCTATTTTACTCATTACGATGTTCAATCAATTAAATATATCAATCAAATATATCGATGTTGTTAAGCGTAGGAGAACATAACTAATGTAGAATTTATATATCAATCAAATATATCATTTAAAGTAGAATTGTCTTTGAATTCAAATATATTCCTACAGATGACTATCAATCCATGTTAAGATAATCAAAACTGTAAAGGGAGTTTGCTTGAACTCAGTATATTATATTTAACGACTCTAAATACCTAAAGAATCAATATAAAAAATTGGGTGACAGTGTCCTTTTTAGGACGATGTCCGTTTAACAACGACAAAAATGACAAGAAGGGTAAATGTGACAATGAGGTCGAAAGCAACAACATGGACGACAATGGCAACAATCACGAAAATGACAATTACTACAGCAGCTGCATGTCCAACAAGATGAACATGTGCATGAATTCCATTTGCAACAAGAAGAACACGAACCACAACTCCATTTGCAACAAGAACATGAAAGGCAACTCCACTTGAAACAAGAAAAACATGAACCGCAACTCCATTTGGAACAAGAACATGAACTGCAATTCCATTTGGAACAAGAGCATGAACTGCAATTCCACTTGAAACAAGAACACGAACATCTCCATTTGTAACAAGAAGGACACGAACAACTCCGCTTATAACAAGAAGAACACGAACACTTCCATTTGGGACAATAAAAACACCAACAAAAAATCCATTTGAAACAAGAAGAACACGAACAACTCCATTTGGAACAACAACATGAACTACAGGAAAACCAACACTTCGATTTTGATTTTGAAGAGACTGGAGTGCCTTGACATTTAGCATCCTTAGGCATGGATGCAGCCTGCGCCTCTTCATCGGCTAAACTGCAAAAGTTGTTTACCGGTTAGTTTGACGTTTATACTTTCTTTTGACAACATTAATGAAGTTGCTAGATGATAATGATATAATCAAGAGAGATATGACCTCATAGAATCGGTAAGCTAAATGCTCTATAAGAAATTCATCAAGAAAAAGACGAGGTTGAAAGAAAAGGTACTTCTTGGACGCACTTTTAACATTGTTAATAATGTTGAAGAGTACGGAGCATACATTTTAGAGGTCTGAATGCGACAACAAAATCCTCTTCGGCTACAGTTCCAACAATAGCTGAACGTCCTGCTACAGTTCCCGCAACAACAGTTTGACCATGTAGGGTAGCAACGTGGCCACGAGCAGTAGCAGAACGCCTGACTACAGTTAGAACGGTAACACGATGGGCATGCGCACTTCTTCTTTCTGCAACACATAAAGAGCATAGTTCCTTATACTCTTATTACCATTGGCCAAACGTGGGGAGAGGGGGAGCTTAGATGTGAAAAAAACGAAAATGAGAGTAACCTAAGAGGAGACCATAAGATGACTTATTAATCAGTGGAGGCTTAAGAAGGTTTAATGTTCTGATATTTACGTGGCAGGCCAATTCCGTAGTAGAACAATCTAAAGCAAGCACGATATTTGTTTTCTTATTTTTTCACCTTCAGTTCAACAACATGCAAAGGTTTACCTTTTGGTCGAAAATATCATACATTAAACAATTGCTATATTCAAGTGAAGGTAAGCATTTAGTTGGAAAACATAAATTCCACGAACGATGTTTGAACAGATAGATAATGACCAATGAGCGAAGACTTACATGGGGAAAGCGAATGAATCTGAGCTACTTTGACTTTTATCAGAGTGCCGAGATTTGGTAGAGGAATTCCATGATACTGCTGGAGGTGGTAGGTTTCTGTCACTAAGATCATCGTCTGTAATCGATCCCCCTTTATCCTTTATGTTATATTCTATGGTATCTGCCATTTTAGGACCCTCTTCATATTCAGCACTCTTCATTTCAGCTTCTCTTGACGTGATAACTGCAGGTGGTTGGCTAAACACAAACGACTCGTCTGCTTTTTTGAACTTGCCAGATTTCGTTAACTCGCCAGACTTACCAAACTCACTCAACATCGACACATGATCTCTGGAGAAGCTATTGTTTCCGACCTGAATGCTAAACAATGACTCATTTGAAGCAATACTCCATTCCATCGGAGTAACAGAACTACTTCTTTGGAAAACTGCAGATGGGATTCTAAAGGGGTCATATGATTCATCATATCCTCCCATACGATCCATTGTTTGAAGAGAAGGGGATTGAGTTGGGGACAAAACATTTCCACCAGACTCATGGGTAAGACCTGACACTTGGGATACAGATGTTGGACATGGAGAACCGCTGCTCTTCTCTGATTTGGAAGAACAATTGCTGGAAACATTGCTATCATCATCTTTAAATTGAAGCTGGTAAATCCCACGACCAGGATTTGCCAAACAAATCGTGTCTGCTTCAGGTCGGTTAACATTTGCTCCAACTTGAGCGAGATCTGATATTTCCAACAAATCTATAGACGATGCAGACCCAAAACCCAGCTGTTTGGTTGGGGGAAGCGAAACGCCTTTGCCACCAGTACCTCCAGAATTTATACTACCTAATCCTATTATATCTGGCTGTCCTGTTGTATGTGAACTTCTTTCACGACTACCCCTCGCTGCCATATGTTCTACTTTTCTCGCCGTTTTCAAAGTTTCTAGCTTTCCTTTCACTTCCACCAATAGAACCTGAATCCGTTTCTAAACATGAGTTGCTTTGGCTTCTATCAGAAGCAGCAGATATTTCTCCAAGACCATGCACGCAGCTTTGTCCCTTTAAACAATTCAATTGCTATATAATTAGAATCAATGTGATGCTCTGCATAATAATTTCTAAAAAAACAACAAAATAAGTAGAAAGTTCTTCCACTTTGAAGAAGAAAAAAATCAATCCATCAATCAAAAACCTCTTTTCAGCAATATACATCCTCAGCTAAAACAAAAACGAAGTTAATAAGAAACTCACTTGAATCAGAAAACGCATGAAACAACTCCTTCCGTTCCAATCAACTCCAAAACATAACCACTACCACCAAACCTCGCCGGAAGCGACACCGGCGATAGGCGGCTCCAGTCTATCTCTAACGACACAAGGAAAAATCCTCAAAACCCATAAAAATCTAGCCTGTAATCAAATTAATAAATAAAATAAAAAAAAAACAAAACCTCAAGGGAAAAGAAAAGTACAAAGATAAAAGATTAGATCCATAAATACCTGAAAATAAAATCCCGGCAGGCACAAAAATGCAGGAACCGATTCCGAAAATGTGTTGTTTCTCATTAGACGAAGGAAGAAGAAAGAAAAAAAAAAGAAAAAGAAAGCAGAAAGCAGAAAAAAGAAAAATGGCGAAACTAGAAATTAGGGTTTGGTAAAGGGGAGGAAGAATGGAGAAAGATGGAAGGCGGTGCGAGAGTCTCGCGGCTTTCAATTTCCATTAGTAACGAACCATAGCTGCTTTTCGCGCCAACCTTAACTAACTGTTTCCTTAGGCTGGTTGGCCCCACTAGTGCTGAGGTGTACGAATTGTACGGGACGGCCTCTTTTTTTTTTTCTCACTCTAGCTGGAATGCCACGTCATTAAGGGAGTCTACTTTTATTATTATTTTATTTTAAGTTCAAAATTGGTAGGTGTGAACTGTAATTATTCTCTTTTAATATCAATTCTTAGACAGCTAATCTAAATTCTAAATTGGTCACCAAAAGTGTTTATCTAAATACTACTCTATACAAACTATTTCATTCTAAAATTGGTAATATATGGAGTATTATTGATAACTAGATTTATTCTAATCATAAAATAATTTTAAAATTCGAAGAATACGTCTCTTTCGAATTTAAAAAATGTATTTTTAAGATTGGATAGGCGCATTTCATTTTTAAAATCTACTTTTTGGTTTCTTAATTCCCAAGAATGAGTTTAGAAGTTTTTAACTATTTTTTTTTAGTTTTTGAAAATATTTATACAATATTTAGAATTAAAATAATATTTAAAAAATTAAATTTAGAGAGAATGAGTTTTTTTTATATAAAAAAATCTAATAAGAAATATCGTAGGATCATTAAAATAATAATAAGGAGTTTTTTAAAAAATATGCAAAATGTTAACAATTCCAAAAACCGAAAAAACCTAAATGTACACAATAGAAAATACAAAAAAAAAAAATGTCCCTATCTTGCTGCCAAGATCGTTATAGATTTGGTTAATTTAGGTAGCCAAATCATTTCTTTTTCGGTAGGATCGTTTTAGAATTCGTTATTCAATCTAAAGGAAATTTTTTAAAGATTATTTTGGTTACAATTGTTTAGATTTGGCTAAACGAATTGTTTAGATTTATTTTTTTTAACTATTGTTTTAGATTCAACTACTCATTTTTATTTTTTTCAAGAAAAAAAAAGAATAAGAATGATAGAAAGAAATTATATTTGGGTAAGATGTAAAGAAAAAGAAAAAAAAGAAAGATTAGGGAAAGAAGTAGCAGTAGAAAAAAAAGAAAAAAGAATAAGGATGATAGAAAGAAATTAGTTTTGGGTAAGATAAAGAGAAAGACGATGGAAAGAAAACCCAGCGAGGAAAAGGAAAAGATGATGGAAAGAAATACCAGCGAGAGAAATCCCAACGAAAGGAAAAGAAGAAAGACCATAGAAATAAATCGCAAGAGAAAACCTGATAACATTTTATTTGGATGGTCATTAAACTTATTTTCAAAACTAGAGAACTAAAATAACATATTTTAAAAATTTTGGGACTTAATATACGTATTTTCAAAAACTTAGAAATTGAAAAGTATACTTTCAAAATATAGAGACGAAACATGTATATTTTCTCAAAACCCAAAAAGATTGCGAATATAATTTTTCATAGCATATATCAATATATGTGTTTTGTGAATGTTAATGAGAGATCTAAATTTTATTATTGGAACTTGTACAAGTTTATTAATTTATCATAATTTATAGATGGTATATATATATAGCCACTGATACAAGGCAAGTAAGGTTACTAAGGAACTCAACTACAGTTAAAAGAGTAACTCAAACTCATACTACTCCAATAAAATTACAGCAAATTTCAAATTAAAATGACGAAATATTTCATTCAGGGAATGGATACAAGAGATTGAACGAGAGAACTATAAATAGAATGATGGATTATTACTAAAGCCGGGTATTATCCATGACTCTCGAACTCAAGAGTCTATCACTTGAAAGACATAGTCTGTAGCTTTATAAGTTATAGAAAGAATCTTATTCAGGTATGGTCGTAATTCAAGCCTCTATCACTTACATTTGAGCATTTAATATACCAATGACAATACGTTCAACAAGCTCTATCTGTACCAAACAAAAGTTACAAATAGTATAGAGAATGGATTTCAAGTAGTGCAAAGTAAAAATGTCATGTCTCTAATGTCTGTTTTAAGCATTTGGAAAGTCAACCTATGGATGTGTTTGGATTAACGAATTCAAAATTGTATTGTCGATGAGCCATTCAAGTTTTAACTATTCTTTCCTTCTGCAACTCTATATCTGCTAGTTGATAATTTCAAACAATTCGCTACATTCAACGGATCATCCTCCGAGGAAGTCGAGGCTTCCAACTTCCAGAAGCTGCAAGTTTTGGCGCAGGCCTTCCTCAAGCAAAACAGCCAGCAATGAACTATTGGGACATTCATCGAATCTTCAGTTCATTGAGTTTCAGTGGAAACCATTGTTTGTGGCTGAAAACTTCAGAGTAAGAGAAGCGACCCAATTGTCAATTCGTGCATCTACAACATGCCACATGTTAGAAATGCTAGACTTTCATATCAAAGAAGTTTCAAATCTCAAGCACTCAGACCAGCCCAGTTCTTGAAAGCAATTAGAGATTCCATTTTCCTGTGGTTCCTCCTCCTCAACTTTGCCACTTTGAGTTTCTTATGATTCTCCATGAATGCTTGCTTATATTTCCACTTATCAATGAAGATCTTCGTATCCTTAGTTTTTTCAACAACTTGCATCACAGCGTCAAAGAAACCTCCCTTGACCAAAGCATACAGAAATGCATCAACCAAGTTGTTGTCAAGTTTGATTCCACTCTCTCCATCTGGTGTAACCTTCCACTTAAGTTCGTTCCACAGCATTAAAACACAGAAATATCTCTCTGCAGACACATAGCCATTAATTAGGGACAAGAAGGTCTGCTCGTTTGGTTCAAACTGCAGAAATTTCATTCTTCGGTATGTTCTCCTCGCATCCTCGAGTCTTCCAGCTTTGCAAAAGGCATGTATAATAGAGTTCCAATCATGAGTTCCAACTTCAACAAGAGGATCTTCGACAATTTCGTCTAAGAAGGCAGCCATCAACTCAGGCCTATGGTTCTCCATTAAGCCAGTCATAATAGTTAGATAACTAGCTTTCGTGTCAGATTTTCTTGTTTCCCTCATGTTCCTGAACAAAGTAAAAGCTGATTGAAAATCTTGGTTCGACATTGATGCCTCTATTAGAGAATCGTAGCTCTCTGCATCCAACTGAATCCCAGAATTGGTAATATCCATGACTAATTGGGTGGCTTCAGTTGTTCGGCGCTCTGTCCGGTAAGCTTTCAAGATTGGCATATAGACTCCAAGGCCCAGAGAAACTCCCTGGGAATTTATTTCGTTCAGAACGTATTGTGCCTTATCTAACCATCCAATATTAACACATGCATTAATGATACCGTATCCAATAGATCCATCAACTGCTGATGAAGACTCTAAATTCTGAGCGTCAATAATTAATGCAGACAATTCCTTCAGATTTCCACTTTGGATAAAGCCCTTAACCATTTCCAAATATGTCTTCTCACCAAAATGCACATGTGATCCACATTCATCCTTTAAACTACGCAGCATAGTCTTCGAAACAGCAGCAAAGTTGCTCGCATTAACGTATCCACTAACCAAATTACTAAAAAGGAGATCTTTACGAGTAAAACCGAAACTTCCCATCAAGACCTCTAACTCGATTATTTTCTGTTCAAGACCCTTCAATGCATACAAATAAGCAAGAGCACCAAAACTCACCTCATCAGGCCGAAGATACAAAAGTGACATTGTTTCAACAACTTTCTCGGCATCTGTCACAGATTCAAGTTCATGGCAACACCCCTCAAGTGCTGCATTACAAGCAATAAGGTCTGGTTTCAAAAAATCCAACCTCTCATCTAAAGCAATCCTACAGTTCTCTTCAAAAACTCTTAGAAAGGGAATCAAACTCCCACTCTGTCTGCAAATATCAACAAGTTCTTTGCCCCAGACACTAAAAGGTACAAAGCATCGATTCTTAAACATGCATTTAATCAAAGAAAGAGCAGGGGCAGCAGTGTTGGCACATTTCATAGAAGCCAGTAAAGCTTTAACAGACCCAAAATCCAACAGTTCAGGTTTCTTCTCAATAACAAACACCACAGAAGCAAAGGCCCTTTTCAGATTATGAACGTCCCCAATTGAGGACAAGTGAGCAATAAGTGAATTGGTAAGAGACTTAGATGGGAAAATAGAACTTCTCGTGAGCAATTTGAAGGATTTCCATGCCTCATCAGTGTCGCTAGTGAGAAGGGACTTGTGAAGGGCAGTTTCTACAGCGGCAACACGGTCTGGAGTTAAAGTTTGAGGAGTTGGATCCTGACGGAGGTCGGTGGAGTCTTGAGAAGGAGAAAATGGAGTTCTCTTTTTGGCAAAAAGGGAGGGTTGGAGGAAGGAGTAAAGAGATGGAGTTTCTGGTACAGAGGAAAACGACCTGTGAGGAATTAAACACAGAACTCTCTTCCACATTCTTCAATCGAAGTCCTAACGCTTTTCCCCAATCGATCGCTGTTCAAATCTTGCTAAACCAAATGAAATTACGTTTGCAAAATGTAACTAAAATGCTTAGGGTTTTTCGCTTACGAGCTTAGCAGTTAGGATTTTCTTCATCGTTTACGCAAAATCTGAATCGTCTCTGGAGTCTGGACTGCGAGTGGTGACGATGTCAACCTCTTGTTGATGAAAGGCGGCGAGCCCGCGGCGTTTGGTCGTAACGAGCCGCGTCAACCTATTAAGGAGAGGGAGAGATGGCGAGCGACTTACTTACAGTGGCCGTGACCGGTGGTCATCGGCGTGCAGTTGTTCGGTTGTTTAACGTAGAATATTTATTTACTTTTTATTTATTCTTGATTCATTTTTTAATATAGTAAAATAAATTAAAGTATTTTTAATATAGCAAAATTTAGGGATAGAAATCGATAAATTTTGATCGTTATCTATCTATGTCATTAATATCAATAGAAGTATTACCATCTTGTCTATCATATTAACATATTATCTATTATTGTTATGATTTAAAAGGTAAGTAATTTGTCGAATTTACTATTTTTTATAATTTATCTTAATTTTATATTTACCCAGATCAACTAAAATATTTTTAAATAATAAAAAATGTATAGATGTTAAAACTTTCCAATATTTATTAATTCTTCGAATAAGTTTGATTATTATGTTTTTATCATATTTTCATAGCAATACTTTGACATTTCCATCAATATGATATTTTTACTTTTTTATAGTTATTAGTAATTTTATTATAATATTATTAGATGTGATGCAGTGTTACTTTTTTAAAAAAAAAATTATAAATTTGTTCAATGTGTTCTTCTGAGAATCTTCTTTTAGAAAAATATTATGAAAATTAGTGCCACGATATATGGGTAAGTTTTAGAAGAGGGAAAAAAGGTATAGGAGATATAAATTTAAAACTGCTTCACAATAACATAAATACCAAACTTTCTACAATTCGTACTCAAAAGAAAGAAAAAAAAGAAGAAGAAGAAGAAAACAAACCATCTTTGTTGGGTGAAGTATGTACAATGTTCATAAGGTTAAGGGTCGATAACTTTATTACATGGATGTAGAAATAACAAACTGTGTTACATTTATTTAACTAATTCAAACTACGCCATCGCTATCACGAGACTAAAAAAATTATTCAATGAGGTGAGGTCGTTGCATTCTTACATTTTGGTTTACGAGGCCATCAAAAGAAATAACTGTTTTTCCACTTTTCCTGTCACGAATTATAAGTTCTCCACGACCAATAAGAACTTCGAGCAGCTGCCATTTCATTCTAAGTAGCTGAAAAAATGTGTTTTTAGAGATTTTGCAACATTATTGCTTTCGATGTCCTGCTGAAGCCATTAGAACACCAACAGCCACTATAAACATAAACAACATGCTGATGAGCAAAGCATAAGTTTTCTTGGACGATTTACGGTATTCTCCAAATAGAAGAATTCCCCAAAATGTGCTCACAAGTGGAAGTGCCTGAAACATCCCATTCCAGAATGAAACAATAAGGTAAACTAATGAGAGATCATTAAAAGCTCATCAACAATATTTCATAGAAATAGAACGATATGGGATTGTTGAAAGTCCCGTTTGTTAACCATTAGGTTTTGCGTTATTGGAGTTTGGCTAAGAATTCAATTCTTTTACTTTGAGAGAGAATCAAACTATTATCATAACTCAAGAGATAATAGACTCAATTTTCAAAAACTTAAAACAAAAAACAAAATGGTTATCAAACGGGACTTCAGTTATTAAGATACTGCAATCACAAAGAGGGGAAATGGACCTGTACAGCATCTGCAGCCGCATAGCCAGCAGCTTGACCACCCATGAACTGAAGGCCATTGCCAAATCCACACAAGAATCCAGCCAACAAGGCCCATCCTCTACCATTCCAGTCATTTACATAAGCCTTGAGTGTTGTTTTGGGCAAGTTAAGTATAGGGCAGTAGAGGAAGGCAATGTTAAGAATGACACCTAAGAAAAAACAAGAGACCGAGAAGTAGAAAAACGCGGTATAAACATTCAAGTGTGGGACACCTTCCTTTAGAGTGTGCCATTGATCATTTGTCGCCAAGTTGAACGCCGGTGAGAAGAGAGAAAAGCAAACACCAGCAAAGAAAGTTAAGAACAGTCCAACGAATGTGCTCTTACCAAACACCTGCAAAAATGACATCCTAGCCACTGAATAAATGTAGAATAGAAGAGGAAGGGTATCAATGGCTTGATAAGGCTTATATTATTTATAGTGGCATTACACACCTTAATGGATCTTCTATTCTCAAGTTCAACGAGAAAGTCCGCAGTCCCAGCTTTTGCCCTCAGTGAAAAATAATCGGCACTTGCTAAGTCTGTTGATTTGGCTATACAGGTCAAAATCCAAAGCAAACAAGCCAAACTGCTATTTCGAATACAAACTGCCAACAAAAAAGTAGTAGTAGATCATAGCTACAGAAGATTCACCTTTGTTTGAAAATGAAGCTGCGTTAGTTGTCCTGCAAAAATTGAATAAGGCGGGATACATTATCACACCAAATATGTATGAAAGTCAATCGGTCTTTTCATATATAGAGCAAAAACTCCAATAGAATCCAAAAACAAAACTTTGTAAACAATCACACTGCACATAAATCACAGCCAAAATGCTGAAACACATTCAAATTTGGAATTAATGACTAGGCAGGCAAATTATATGTAATATGAATATGATCATAAGACCAACAAGACAACAAAATACGTTCAGAGTTTATAAACATTGGCACAGTAAGCAAAGAAAACATACTTCAACCCTTTTTCTGTATCGGTGGACAATGTATCCAGTTTTGCTTTGTTATCAGCTGTGTTGGATGAATGAACAGCAGAACCGAGACATACCGCAATCAAAAAGCAAGCAACACCAGGGAAAAGTACCTCGGCTTTATTAATTTTGTTGTCAAGAAAGTAGTTCACGGTTGTACCTTTTATATATATAAAAAAATTCAAGCAACGCCCCAGAGGGAGCATCCCATCAGATTTCAGACATTATATTTAAGAGATTCTCTTCACCTGAAAAAAAATGCAAAGACAAATTGAGTAGGAAATAGAATGGAGTAAAGATACTGACCTATAACAACTGTTATACTTGCAGTGATCACCTCTGTAACCGATAAACCAACTAAAGCAAAAGCATACTGAGTAGAGAGATTTCCTAGACTCAGAACTATACCACCCGCCATTGCAAACATGGCAGAAGACCAATTATCCTGCATACAACATTTTTAGGTTATACACCTATTACGGTACATGATTTATCCATGTAACTAAATCACCAAATAACCAATAAAGTTTTAATAGGGCCTTTTGCAAAAGTGTTTTTTAAAGTGAAACACCTTTTTATAAAATGAAGAATCTGTTTGGAATTTGGATTGATTTTTAAGTGCTTCCAAAGTATTTCTAACTGCAAAAGAATGTTTTTAAATGCTTAGAAAGTCAATTCAAATATAAATAGGTTCAAAACATCTTTGATAAACACTTTTGAAAGAAACACTAGTTAAGTACATCTTTCTATAACTAGTTTTAGTATAGTACTTTCACCACTCTAAAAGTCGTATCAAACTCATGCCATTGATCACCGAAAGACCAATAGGGCAGTTCTTAATTACTAATAGATGATCAAATTAGTGCCAAAAGATGCCTAATAATATGGCTGGTTATTTGCCAAAGATCTTAGTTATGGAACTGAACAAATGAAGATGAACGAAATCACACAAAGTAAATAAACAAAAGGAACCTGATAAAGTTGCTGAATAAAATTCGGACTATCATCTGAGCTCTTTCCAATCTCACCAAGGGTTAAAGCAATAATTACAGCAGCCAAAAAATTTGTTATGGAGTAATCGAGGTACGAATGCTGAGGAAGACGGCCCCGCCGTTCTAGGAGAGTCAAGAGTGCAGGCCATGTTCCCAAAAAGAAAAGCGCTAAAAGCATACATGCTATAGCACCACCTTTACTCTCCAACACATACATGTTTCAAAGTCTCCAAGAATATTAATCCACTCCAACTATATAGTCAAAAACTTATGAAACGGCAAAGAAATCCTGCAGAGAATGGTGATATGAATCACAGAATCAGTCTCATTATTGCCCACCAATGAGAAAAAATGTAAGATCAAGTACCTAGATCTCTAAAATAATGATATCAAACAAGAACCTATCCAAACGGAAGGAAACCCGAAAGACTCACAAAATCCAAAACTTTCAACAATCCGAAGGCCCCAAAGAAACCAAATAGTAGGTTTGCATCTTACTGATCAGTTAAATCACTGGGAGTTCGAAAACCAAGTTACAGGTGAAATCATAACTCGATTATATCAATACTCTAACACTCGCCTCTCCCGTGTGTGATATGAAATTTGTAGAATACTCAACGAGTGGAAGTCAATAGTAATTAAGAAAAAACGATATTATATGGATTTGAAAGCAGAATTTACGATCTTAAAGATGAAAGCAAGAAAACAAAATAAGACCATCAAACGAATTACAAGTTTAATGTTACATCTCACTAACCGAGAAATTCCAATCCCATACCCAGAAATGAACAACGAACGAGCCAATCAATCGGAGAAAAGAAAAACCAAAAAGGCATGGAACAATCTCCGAAGCGAAAAAAAAAATACTCAAATCGCAATGGGTTCGAAGATCACAAAACGAATCAAACCAGAACACAAATTAGAAACCACTGGAACATTTCAAAAATTTGGAGAAAAATAAATAGAAAATGGAATCTCAAAGGGCGATTCCGAAGAATATGCAACCCCCACCCAACAAACTTCGTAATCTGCTCACTTAAGTCAAAGATTCCTTACCCTTTTTCCCGTCAAATTGAAGTTTTTATTTACAATTGCGTCATCTTGTGTTGATTGTTGAGTTGAACATGCCCGAAAAGGTAATTTTTCTTGTCAAAGATGGTAACTTCCATAATTTGTCGAGAGCCATCTTGGAGATTCAGATGACAACGAACATTGATGGTTGATTCTTAAAGAAATTCGTTTGAGCCACTTTGGTATTCTGAATTACCAATTATTGTTTCTTCTTTCGGCCGCCCCCATGTCAACAACGCGAATCCACGTAATTATATATTTGAGAATATATTACAATTTCTTAATCCCCAAACGAACTAAAATATATTTACAAATCAAAATGAATCTCAATTTTTATTATTTAGGACTTCAATAGGTGTTGATATTTCTTTCTATGTGTTGTTACATATAAATTATTTTTATAAAAAATAAAAAGTTGTTTCATTATTTAGGGCAAGAAATGTTTTGATTGTAAAATAATTTTCTAAAGCAAGATTAAAATTAATAAATAGACAAAAAGGGTAAATAAAAAATAAATTGACAAATCCTTTTATATTACATTCTTATTTTGATAATATACTTTTCAACGTATTTTTATAAGGTAATTCTTATTTTGATAATATACTTTTCAACGTATTTTTATAAGGTAATATACTGAGAACTCCATTGTTATAATATTGTGTTTGTATTATTAAGCTTGAAGTTAAAGGTTCAATTTCTCCACAATAATTATTTAATTCAATTTCTTCGAAAAAGAAAAAATTTATGACCTTTGTTTGTTTGCATGGACTGTGCGAGTAAATTATTTTAGAAAATAATTGAGTTAAAAAATGTACAATTTACTTAATAGAACTCATAAGAAAACAAAAGTCATTTAAATTTAAAATATAAACATAATCTCATATCGTGGAAGAAGCTAAATTTAGTAGTTCGCAATTCACTATTCTAGAAGTCTTACGTCGGTTGAACTATGATGCAACGGATCTAACTCATACAAACGTAAGAGCTTTTACATGATTTTCCAACACCTATCTCATGTCTATGTCCTGATGAAGCCATTAGAACCACAACAGCCACTGTGAACATAAACAACATGCTCGCTAGCAAAGTGTATGTTTTTCTTGACGATCTTCGGTATTCTCCAAACAAAACTACCCCCCAAAACGTGCTCACAAGTGGAAATGCCTGGAACAATAATCATTTCAGATTCAACACACAACCAACCAAAAACGATAGAGATATCAGAATACTAAACTCATTATTATATTGTTGGTAATATTCAGTTTGATTTTATTTGATCTTATCAAGAAGTTAAAGACTAGTTTTACTCGTCAATATCAAGTTGCCATATTAGTAAGTAGGATGAAGACACTGACCTGAACAGAATCTGCTGCTGCATAACCAGCAGCTTGACCACCCATGAACTCCAAACCATTGCCAAATCCACATAAAAGACCAGCCAACAAAGCCAATCCTCTACCATTCCAATCAGTCAGATATCCCTTGAATGATGTTTTGGGTAAGTTTAGTATAGGAAAGTAAAGCAAGATGAGGTTAATAACAAAGGCCAAGACGAAAAATGATGTCGAGAAGTAGAAAAATGCGGTATAGACAGACAAATGTGGGATGCCTTCCTTGAGAGTGTGCCATTGATCATTTGTAGCCAAATTGAATGCAGGTGAGAAGAATGAAAGGGAAACACCAGCAAAGAAAATTATGCACAATCCAACTAGTGTGCTCTTACCAGACACCTGTAAGAAAATATAAACAGAAACTGGATCAGTGGCCTTAAATACTATTGATCCATCTTGGATGCTTTGTGTCATAAAGAAAAAATGTTTATTTCTTGAATGAATGTATTCATTAATGTAGTGGTATTATTATAAACCTTGATGGATCTTCTGTTTTCAACTTGAACAATAAAGTCTGCAGTTCCAGCTTCTGCATTTCGCAACGAACAATTGGCGTTCTCCGCTGATTCAACTATCCATGTCAAAATTTAAAACCAAAAAGTTATATTGTCATTTGACTTGGAAATAATTGATAAAAAGAAAGTAATAGGACATAGATCCTGAAGATTTTATCATGACCTGAAATTGAAGAAACATCAATTGCCCTGCAAAAAATGAATTTTGAAGTAAAATATATTCAACATTCCTTAGAACTCAAGAACACAAAACGAAGAACAACCAGCATATCATTCACAAGGCTCTACAACCAGGAAAGTTATGCGACAATGAATGATCATAACATCAACTAAACAACAAACAAAGAAACAGTTGATAAATTTACTCGTCAATGGTCCACGTAAAGAACATACTTTGACTCATTTTTGGAATCCGTGGACAAGCTTTCCAACTTTGTTTTGATATCGGCTGTGTTGGACGAGTGAACAGCAGAGCCAAGACAAACTGCAAGCAAGAAGCAAGCAACACCAGGGAAAAGAATCTCTGCTCGATTAATTTTGCCATCGAGAAAATAGTTCATGGTTGAGCCTTTAAAAGAAAAAGAAGAACACCAAAGTGGAGAATCCCATCAGACATAATTCATGTGTTCAGGTAACTTATTAATAACAACTGATAGATCAATTTCTGCCACCTAAAAGACAAACAAATATAAATAGAGTAAAAGAGAAGGGAACAAGTATAGAGACCTAAAACTACTATTATGCTACAAGTGAGCACTGCTGTTGTTGATAAACCAACAAACGCCAAAGCATATTGAGCTGAAAGATTCCCAATACTCAGCGCTAAACCACCAGCCATGGCAAATATAACAGAAGGCCAATTATCCTGCACACAATATTTTAGAAGATTATACACCATTGCAACATGATTTACAAATGTAGATGAATCAAGGATAGCAGAAGATTAGAAAAGATTGAATAGAAATTTCTTCTTGGTCAAACGATTCCTTCCAAGTTTACCTACATAGATCGAAGAAAACAAAATTAAGAAAAGCTTAAAACTTTGTTAGATAATTATTTGGTTTCTAAAATTATGCTTCTTACCAATAGTTTTCATATTTCCTATGTAAAAATGGGAATACTTATAGTAATTGTGGTTTTGATATTAAAAACACTTTCTAAAACGTGGACGACAAAAAATAAAAGTCAATAGATATGGAAGTGATGTTTAAAGACTGGGCTAACGGATATTAATCTCTAAGCAATCACTTCATGATTCAATTCAAGTGGAACCATAACAAGAAGAAAAAGAAGAAAACGGACAATGTGTTACGAGAAAAGGTCGTGAGATTGAAAAACGAGAAGATTAATTCGATCCATTCTCTTCAAACGAACAAACTGTAAACGGAGTTAAGACTCGGACATTATTTTTAACAAATGATCAAGTTAAGCTACAAGAATTACAATGATTTGCCAATCTCTATAGTTATGGAACAGAAAAAAATGATGCAAATGAAATTTTCAAGAGTAGATATATGAAAGCAACCTGAGAAAGCTGTTGGATAAAATTTGGTCTATCTGGTGAGCTCTTTCCAAGCTGACCAAGTGTCAAAGAAAATATTACAGCAGCTAAATAATTTGCGATGGAGTAATCAAGAAAAATATGCTGAGGAAGACGCCCCCGCCGTTCAGGAAGACTCAAAAGAACAGGGTAGGTTCCCAAAAATACGAGAGACAATATCATACATGCTATAGCCCCTTCTTTAGTCTCCACTAAATACATGCTTTAATTTACAAATATATAACTCCACTCTGGCTATATGATCAAACAATGAAGAAATACCAAAGATACTGCAGAAAAAGAGTGATATTAATCAGTCTCAGTTCAACGATGATCCACATAGTAGTAAAACCTTAGAGTCTGAGACCAATGAAATCTGAAGTTACCTGACAATGCCCGCTGGATTTCAACAACTTAAGAACAAAATAACTGTTATGAAATCGACAAATAAAGATAAGTAGAAAAACGTAAAATGTAAAAAATGAACGTAGGGATTTATGTGGTTCATGATCAATATGTTAGCTACATTTACAGGACATCTTTAGCGTTAGAGAGTTTATATAGTGTTCTACGTAGACAATATAAATATACCAAATACGAATTCAACCCGTCAGCGAGACCCCTTGACACATTCGAGACATTCCAAAAAATGGCCAAGAAGAGATACAGTCTTTTAAAAAGATCTAAACCATTTCAAAGCTAAAGGTCACAAAAAGAGGAAGAAACCCGGGGAGTGTTTAAAAGTGATCCAACCAAAGGGAGAGTCAAATGACTTCCAAACATCCAAAACTAGAAATCAAACTCCAGCAAAGTGGAAAACCAAGAAGCAAGAACAAAAGGCACTACTGATTTCAAAAACTTGGGAGTAAATAGAATCTCACCAGAGTGTTTGCAGATACTTAGATTCCTGTTATTGTGGAGAAGGAAATTGCTTCAAAATAAACGATTCATAACTTATATGAGACAAAGGAAATATTGAAAACAAATCAAACAATTTTACTTCAAAATGCAACTGTGATTTCGATATAGCAGTTGTAATTGTGATTTCTATTTTTTTTTTATTAAAAGAAAAAACAAAGTCAGTAGATTCCTGATAGGGACATAAAATGTTTATTCCAATTTTTTTCTAAAGTAAAAATTTATGAAGAATGATGCTACACCAACAACAGACATTTTTGAGTCAAATGGCAAATAATAGATAGACGAGAGGACACCCTTTAAAAGAAATTGATATACGTTGGATAAATAACAATCTTATTTTTTGTATGTCAATTTTCGGTTTAATAAATACTTTAACTTATTCAACTTTTTATTTCTACGGAACTCACTTGTGGTTAAATTGTAATTTTGGTGTCCCATTAAGAAAGAAAAAGGTTAGAACACAATCTTTGAACATGATACTTTAATTACATTTTGGAAGAACGTAATACAATCAAAATACAAGGAACAATAACTAGGCAGAGCTATGAATTTGACTGGCTCAAAATGTTGCAATCCAACTCTCATGCCGACAACGTCCTGATGAAGCCATTAGGACACCAACTACTACCAACGTAAACATGAACAAGGTGATGACAAGTAGAGTTAGAGTGTACTTTTTCCTTGATGATTTATGGTACTCTCCAAACAGAACAATCCCCCAAAACGTGCTCACGAGGGGAAGCCCTTGAAACAATCGAATTCGAGATTGAAATGAGCTATTATCAATTTGACGTGGGATTGGATTCAATCACAAAAAGGTGAAGAAATTGTTACCTGAACAGATGCTACGCTGCATCCAGTGGGGATCTAGAAAATATATTGACGGGGGGCTGGAAGAAAAATATGAAAAATAAATTACATAGGTAAGATTTGAACCTAGGTGGAAGGGGGCTGACAATCACAACAACCACTAAGCTAATAGTAAATATTGAAATTAAGTAGCTTTTTTTATATATATTATATAATAGCAATAAAGTTGAGGGGGGGCTCGAGCCCCCCCTGGGCCTATGCTAGATCCGCCGGTGGCTGCATCATAAACTCAATCGTCAAACATCTACGAATTAGAGTAAAATTTTATATTCTATGTCAACATAGATTTCTATATATTCACTGTACATTTTGTTATGTTAGTAAATATTTTTGTTTTTTTATATATGAGAAAATATTATATTTTGATTCCAAATTGAAAAGGTAGTTAAAAAAAAAATCTTTTTTGTTTCAAATAAATAAATTGAATAATTGAATGTTTTTACAAAATCTCACTAAACCAAAAAGCCTCAAATACTATTTTACTATTAAGTATAAATATTTTCTTTAGTTCATTTTTGACAATTCTTAAAAGAAAATTCATAAATTAGAGTAAAAAAGACAAAAAAAAAATATCTTTAGATTTTTCGATTTTTTTTTAATAAAAGGATTTCCCAATTTTAAAAATAAAAGGAAAAAAACAAAGTGGATAAAATCAACCATGAGAGAGAGCAAAAGAGAAGTTGAAAAAAGGAAATAAATAAATAAAGGTGTTCTTTCAAAAATAAAAAATAAAAAATTAATAAACTACTTAGATTGCATCAAATTATTAGACTTAATTTACTATTAAATGTAAATATTTTGTCACATGTTCTATTTTTATAATTTTTCATAAATAAATGAATATTAACTTATTTTTTGAAAAGTTTAATTTATTTTGGTCACTTTTTTCTTTTTACAAATGTTAATATATTTAATTAGGTAAGAATAAATAAACATTCAATCGTGCTCCATTATAACTCTACTTTATAGACATCAAACACTCCACATTGTTCAATTTGGACAACTTTATTATTATTATCTATAAAGTAATTCCTCATAGTCATATAAACGAAGTTGTTGTCCGTTATTTAATAGCCATAATTATACTATTTTATAAAGTCTAATTGATGTGTGACAAATGTTGCCATGTACCAACCATATGTTATTTATATAGAGGACAAAAATGTGAAACTCCCCTAGTTTCATTCTACGTTATTTTGACCGACATAATGACAAAAGTAGAAGCAAATGAAATCATATATATATATATAGTTGTTACTAAATATAATAATAACAATTAAAAACAAAAATGCCTTTTTGATTCTTAAAACTCGGACAATTTTCTTTTTATCTTTAGAATTTAATATATTATACATTGAGTTTTTTTCTAAATTTTAGTTTCTAAATTTCAAAATATCATATCTCGAAAATTGGAATTTACCCTTTAGAAAATAATAAAAGTTAATATTAATAAAATCTATCTAAACAAGACCCACATGTTTAAACCTATAAACCAGTGGGTCGGTTTTGGACATTAACTAGAAGTTAATGATAAAGATGAGTTTGTTGTACAATCAATGATTGGGATACCCTAAACCTTATTTGTTACCGTATTTATTATTTACGTTGATCATTTATTTTCATCTTAACTATATAATGTCTATTTTCAACCTAAGTAACAAAAATAATTTATACTTGAGACAAACTAGTATATCATAACTCATATAAAATAGCATATATCTAGTAACTATTACAACCCACGTGCTATAATCACCCTGCCCCACCCAATACCCTAGTAAATTTGTAAATGGTATCTTATTGGAAAATTGTAAAAGATGGTAGCTTATTATTATTTAAAGAAGAAAAACCCATTTTTTCTCCATTATTACTTGTAATTTTTAATAATAAATATTCAAATAGTTATTAAATGCATCATTCCAATTGGATGGAACTAAAGATTAATGAAAGTGAAAGGAGAATGTTACAACAACATAAAATTAGAAATTAAATAAACTCTAGCAAATATACAACAACACATCTTTCCCCCCAAAAATCATTCATCAAAGATTCCACACTCCATCCTCCTCCTCCCCCTAAAAAAGGAATCAAACATCCTCCCTCCCATTTTTTTTTTCTTTTTCTTTTTCTTTAATGGAATAACATTAGAAATAACAAAAAATTAACAAGAAAAAAAGAAAAGAAAAGAAAAGAAAAGAAATCCCTAGTGGGGTTTGCCTCTAGATTCTTCCTTCCACATCCAATCGTCAAAAGTAACCCCTACATACGTGGCAAGATCTCAACCATTCATCGAGATCCACCATCCGATCCGCCATCTTCATCATCCCCAGAGAAACAATACGGAAAGCCACAGAGTTAGCCCCACTGCCAAAAGCAAGTTCCTATTTTCATTGAAACCCACGCCGCCGCTACCGTCGTTGAACCCGGTGCCGCTCCCACTCGGGCTTATTCCGTTACCGAACACCGTCGGTGTCATTCCTGGAGTCGTCGTCGACGGCGTCCCTGGTGTCATCGTCGGCGTAGTTCCACCGTTCGTCGGCGTAGTTCCACCGTTCGTTGGCGATGTTCCCGCATTGCTTAAATACAAAAAAGAACAAACACCAGTAAGACAAAAGGAGAAATAATTATAACACAAGCACGATTCAGACGTTAATTCAACAGCAAACGACGTGTCGATAACAGGTGGAAAGGGAATCGAGAGATCTGATGAACAAGACGACAACAAGCCAGAGTTGACAAGGAAAAAATATCATCATCATGGACAGCTCACGGTACCATAAGGGAGTGGTTCAAGCCAGTCAGTTCATTTGAAGTTCACTAGATCTAATAATTACACCACCACCACCTAATTTTATTATTCTAAAATGGAAAATCAAAACCCAGACTGCGGCATTGAAACGCAAACCCATCACCGACAAATCTCTGATGTTAGTCAAAAATGGCGACATTGAGATTAAGCCAAATCTAATTAAATACGAAAGCTACAGCGACATAAAGCTTAGAAAAGTACCTGGGGCTAGAAGGATAGACGCAACCAGAGGGCACAGCTGCAAAAAGAAAAAACCCCACAATGAAGAAGATGAAACCAGTGAAGCAGAGGATAAGAAAGAACAGTGAAACAGAGGAAAGCATCTTACAGGCAGTGAGGGTAACGCTGGGCGTGGCGGCGCCGTTGAAGTCACAGCTTCCTTGGACTTGCCCCTTTCGCTGGAAATAACTGTTGACAGCGTAATTGCAGTGATCTTTAACAGTGTTGGGCTGAAAACAAGCGCCATTGGAGAGGATTGCAGCACAGTCAGCTCCATTTCCACAGGCATAGTCCAGTGCCTTTTGAAGGACGGATTGACCAACCCCATCTCTACACAAGCAATAGTTCGCACCTGAAAATGGAGAAACCCAAAATTAAACAAAACCCCATAAAGGAAAATCTCAAGAAAAAATCCCTGGAGAAACTGAAACTTACAAGATCGACCAGTTAGCGCAAGAAAAAACACAAAGAACACAAAAACAGCCATGATTGGAAATCAACACTCAAGCTCAAAACCTTGAAGAACCCCCACAAAAAAAAAGAGAACTCAGATTTCGATGGAGTGAAAGAAAGTGCGAGCTAACAAGAGAGGAGAAGAAAAATGGTGAAGAAAGGATTTCTTGAGTTTCTTTTTTTTTTTTTTTTTTTTTTGTTGTTGACAGAAATTAAAGATCATTAGAAAGGAAGGGACATTATTATATACGAGCACGAGTAGGCTAAGTTTTAGGCTTTTTTTATTATTATTATTATTTTGATAAATATTAATTTAATTTTTCTCTTTGAAGTGAATTAAATATGAGAGATATAAAAAGGTTCGTATGTGGTGTGGGAAAATGAGCTAAAGAGAAAGCTTTATGTCGTGTATTTGACCGTTTGTGTAAAATTCCCTCAAACGGTCTTAAACCCACGTGGGTTATCATAACCCAACCAGATGGTTAAAATTGGGTTGGTTCGGGTGCTGCCTTTGGTCCTACGCTCACCGGCGGGTGTCACCGCCCACCTCCCTCTTCCTTCACTCACATGTCTATGTCTATGTCTATGTCAATGTCAATATCAATGTCAATATCAATGTACTTTTCTATTATCAAAGTAACGCAACATTTCACTCTCTAATGCTTGGATTAATTATGTTAATAATCAGGGTTTTCTTTTTTACTTAATACATTGTGATTATTTATTTTTAATCATCAACAAAATTGTGTTTTGCAATCAAATCTGTTTCCAATTATATAATTTATCATTTTGGCAGGAAATGATGAAAAATATCTGAGTCATTCACATTGGGCAGTGCAACAACAGGTTGGTACTCTTATGAAATAAAATACATTTGGTGTACCAACAGAAAAATAAAAATAAAATAAATTCACATTACTGATTATTCGTAATTTTTGTTTAGAGAGAAATAAGTGAGAAGAATTATGGTTAAAAAAAAAAGTTAAAATTATCATTTTTTTTAATTTCTCAAAATGTATTTTTTTAAAAATAATCCGTATCGTAAATTCAATACATAAATATTCGTATTTTACTTATCGAGATTTGAATTTTTTATCGAAAAATATGTTTCATTATCTTTCGTAAATACAATGTCAATTTTGAACATTTTGTACGTAAACTTTCCATGCCAAAAAAATTAATTGATATGTTACCTGCGAAAGAAATTGTTGTAAGTGCGATATCGAAAAATTACATGTGGTTAATTTTTTTTATCTAAACCTTGTTAAACTTTAATAATAATTTTCAAAAAAAAATTATAACGTTAGAAATTCGAATCAAAGATATCTTGTAATGTATTCAATCAATTTGTCCATAATTTTAGTTTTTGAAAGTTAAATAACAATTTAGACGAATAAGAGAAAAGGTTAAGATTACATAATTTTTTTTGTATTAGACGTGATATTTGTGTTTAATAAGTAGATGCAAAGGAGAAGAAGATGATTGTGTTACTATCTAAAACTTTTAAAGTTCACTATCAAGTTATGATTTGGATCCTTCCAAAAGGTAAGAAGTAGCTTTCCTTCCCACTTAGGATTGTAATGTTAATGAGAGTATGAGAGAATAGATTCATACATATAAAGAGCTAAGAATTTCATCTTTAATAAATCTTTTGTTTATCTCTTTTAAATTTTTGCTTTTTTCTTTTTAGATAAATGAAAGTGTGGAGGGGGGAAAACATTCTTTGAATTCTCATGGATGCTTTTTAGGTCACTTTGTTTGATCAAAGTTTAAAGTGTTTGAATTATGTTTGGCCACTTTAATGCCTTCAAAAGTATCTAAATCTAACATTGTATTATTTCAACTTACATTATTATTTATTTAATTTTAAATTTTTAAATATCGTAAGTTTTACATTTTGAATTTAATTTTAATTTAATAATAAAAATTCCAAAATAAGTTGCGATCTTAATTTTGTAAATTTAATCATCCTGAATTTAATTGTTTTCTTGTTAATGTTAAAATTAAATTTAAAATTTTATATCATAATTATTAAGATATAAGGTTAATATTAATTTATTTTATTTGACAAAAAGTAATTATCGATTGCATGGGGATTTGTTTCGTAACCGTAGTGTTTATGTAATTGTGTTGCTTTTTGTTGTTATTATTTGTGCTCGTGCTTGACCTAAGAATATTGTTGATTTGTTTTAGTTGAGCTTTCTTTTTGTTTGTATCATTTTTCTTCTTGTTTTTATTTATTTTGTGTAATGTTTTTGAGTTGGAATATTTCCTTGGACGTTGGGCGTCTTAACTCTAAGTTCCTCTTATTGTCTAATACATACACCTTTAAAAAGAAAGACAGAAGATTGAAGTAAAATTTTGAGATTTTTCAGACCTCAATAACATAGGTGTATGAAAAATAGATCCTATTCAAGTAAAGTGGTAAATGAAAATTTGAAATTTAAAGTACAAACTTTAAATTACAATAACCAAATCGAAACAAAACTCAACCACAGAATAAAACGACAACTTTTTAGAAACTTATGAACTCAAACTCAAAATTTAGAGACCAAACAGCATAATATATTAAAACTTAAAAGTTCTAGAAAGTTCACGTATTCTTTCCTGACAAATTTGATAGTCTCTTTTTAACCCTTTGTTTTGTGATAGAAACAAAAGCCGTCGGTTCGGCTTTAAAGTGATTTCTACGGTCCCATTCCACGGCCCTTCGTGGATGCCTTGGGCCCATTTATTATATATATATATATATATATATTATGTATGATATTATTTATTTATTATCATTGGAGTACGTGGAAAAAAAAAAAAGCAAAAGTACTTTATATAGAAATGGTTTTTAACATCATGATAAAAATGTTAAATTAGCCTAAAGTGTGCATAAAATGGTGCAAGTAGAATTTGATTATATCGTATATCTATTTTCTTTTGGCATGTAAAATTTTAAAGATTTTATTTTACTATTTAAACTTTTATACAAAAATTATTAAATTACTAATACTTTTTATGGTCAAAATTTATACTTTGTAGGTTATAAAATGTCCAATTGTGATTTGACCTTTATATTTTAAAGGTTTTTCTTTTAAAAAAAGAAATCTAAATATATATATATATATATATATATATATATATATATATATATATATCACTAAATTGTTACTAAATTAATAACAATAAAATCTCCACTCTCAATAGTGAAAATTTGCATAAACTACTGTCTAGTGAATAAAATACAATTTTGCTCATAACATGAAAATGTCTAGAACAAATTGAAGTTTTAGAAAAGATCAAGAGAATTTCTGTATGCTTTATGAAATGGGGTCCACTCAATTATAAGATTCTACATAAATGCCTCAAGTTATATGTATGGTTATGAAATATAAATCAACCAAGTGAGTGATGGGTGAAATAATTAACAGCAGTCCCAAGCCTACAACTTCATAGCATAAACTTTTTCAATTACTACACATCCAAAGTTAGACTTCAATCTCACAAATTTATGTATTTGTCGGTTTGAATTCTGAAATTTTGAAATCCAGTACAAGAGCAACAAGAGAGAGGATTTATCGGATACATTGGGTTCGATTCGATAATGTGTCGTCTGTAGACAGTGATTTTCTCGAAATCGAGTTAATAAGACAGAGAGGATTTGTTGTTTGGGAATGCAAGCATGTGCTAAGATGTTGAATGAATCAGGACCATGGATTTATTCCTACAGTTATATGTTTAAGCTGTATGGGAATCATCCAGCAAATTCTAATTGGAGATACCCTTAAAAACACGTTCAATAAAGCATGGATAAATTCGTAGTTACCATCTCTTCTTTCCATCCTCCGGAGTCTGTTAATTTGTGGGTGTACAGAAGACTCCTCCGGTGAGTGATCAAGAAACCATGTTGAATTCCAAAACTTGAGCGAATTCTCCAGCCTTGTTTATAAACAGTGTCTATGTATGGTGGATTGTGCTGAACTTTTATGATGATGGAATTTTTGCAGCTCTCTAAAATCATGGGAAAAGTACATGGTTGGAACATATATAGTAGTAGAACATAAAGAACGAATATAGAAGAAGAATCTATGAATTAAACAGATTAGCCAAAGAAGTGTGAGCCTGAAGTAGTTGGATGTTATCATAAAAAGCATAAAAGCTAACCCGTTTTTGCTCCTCCAAGTTTGCTTTAATCAAGGAGTAGATGGCGACACCGGCAATTGCTATAGCAGTACCAATTCCAGTTTGTGTTGAAATCCTGTTGCCTGCAAAAGTATGAAACAATTTAGACAGGAATGATTAAACATGATCTTGTTGAGAATAAATAACTTGATAAATTGATATTTTGCAACAACAAATAGATGTTGCAATTATTTATGTAAAGTAATAACAGGAAACATACCAAAAACAACAATGGAGAATCCAATCACGAAAACTCGCTTCAATACGTTTCCTACAGCATGTGTTAATGGTGCAACACGTTCAAGAGTGTTGGCGGCAAGCTGCAAACAAAGTAAAGTTCAGATGTAATTGAAGAAATCGCAAAAGAAATGGGAAAAGCAAATAAAATGAGGTAAGAAATGTTATGTGCTCATCTAAGCCTCCTAATGAAATCAAATGCTTTTCATATGACAGCATCCAATAGAGGTGGGCCTTCTAAGAAGCATTAAACAAAGAATGAATCGGTTCTTGTTGTTGTAAGCCAAATAAAGTAATTCATGATAAACCCAATTCAAAGAATGGAAAGAACAACTACAGGTGGACGTCTTTGTCCAAACTCCAAACAAGATTAAAAGATACCATGTTGACAGATACCTGATTGTATAGATGATAAAACATGCCGATCCAGAAAAGATCAGACAAGAACTTTTGTAAACCCACTTTGGCAATGGCATCCTTAAAACCATGCTGCAGCAATTGCGGTCCCTCAATCTGAAAGCAAACTCAATGGTGTCACGTTATTTATGAAAGCAGCTCATGAAAGTGTTGGGAATGACCTCATACCAATAGAGATGGATATCATCCTTCACTTCTATATCTATAATTTTTTATTTTCTAGCCAATATGGAACTTTGATAATACTTCCAACAAAAAGAAACAGTTCATCAATCAGCGCATGCACTAACCATTACTGCAGGAGGAATGCAAAACAAAAGGGCAATTATTGAGGTGTAAGCATACACGTTTGTACTGTCCATTCCTGTCTGCAAGAAAGAGAGCTATCTCAAACAAATACAAGAAGAAAACAGTAAAACAGCGTGCTAAAAGTTCCATTTCCTACTTCTTACCATGGCTTTCTTCGAATATATACTTCTATAGGTAAATGCAATGTTTGAAATCATTGCACTAACAAAGCCAGTCCAATTGAAAGAAAGTTCCGTTAGTGATGCCATTGACACACCTATAATACGTGTACTATTGCATGATTAGAAAAAAGCATTGAAGAAGGTAACAAAATAAAGGTGGATATTGTTTAGGAAAATTGTGAGACAAATCAAGTGAAGGTGGATCCAAGATGTTGTTGAGTTACCTAAAACAACAGGTGCTAGAGAAAGCCACAAGCTGAAGGGAATTTGATGTCCCAAAACGAATTGAGAAGCAGCAGCGTTAAAGAATGGCTCCAGAGCTGAAGAGAAGGGAGTGTGCAAAGAAAATTAAGATCTTCCTCTTCAAAAAAACAATTCAATTCAGGCATGGAAAAATTTATTCAGTTGCATCTATATTTCGGAGGGAAAACCGAAGAGGGACGTAAAACATATCAAGAAATGATTGGGGCAACAAACTCTAAATTTTATTGTTGCATATCTATCTCATTGAAAATGAGAGTAGATATGCAACAATAAAATTGAACAAAGAAATGTAGCATAGTGTTTCCCACATCTGATCTGTTTCTATTAAGCAAAATAATCACAAATGTTAATTTAACGATAACAAATGAATATCAGTTGCAAAATGAATGGGATGTGAAGGATTCAGTACCTTTAATGGTGTGAGTGAAGGACACAGCAACAGCTGCAAACGAAACATTTGACATCACATGTCCAAGTGCATGACATAGCGAAACTGGAGTCAATAATAGCAAGAGCTCCTTATCGATCGGCTAATAACAAGGATAACTGTATTAGAATAAACAGTAAACAAAAGTTTACCACTGATAGAGAACAGAAAGAAAGAATTTGAAAACTTACGGCACGTTTTGGCAGACCTACAGCCCATGAAACGAGACAGTATACAACTCCAACAAGAAGATGTATGACAGAGACAAAGCTGCAAAACAGGGATGCAAAAAACGAATAAAATGGGTGCAAATCTAGAGCTCCAGAAGAAGAAAAGTGGATGCAATCAGCAATTGATAGTAATTGATAGAAGTAACTTACTATGGATATGGGAAATAATTGTAAACTTTTTTGTTGAGTATGTTGAAAATAACATTTAAAAAGTACCTGCATGAAAAATCAAGATTTGACATGATAAAAATTAGATACACTTCATTGATAGAAGATTGATGATAAAACAGCAAGAAGGTTATTAACTTCTAATGGTCAAACTTGGTCATCTTTTTGTAATTCAATATAGAATCTAATGTAATGGCATAATTGAATTTGGTTTAAAGGCAGAATGGCAAAGAAACATCATACCACATAAAGAAGTAGAATCCAGTAATAAGTGCTGGAAATCTTGCACCAAAGCTCTTCGAAGGGCTAGTCAACCTGATTTTGTAGACATTAATCAATTAAAAATCAAAAGAGATGAACATTTTTCACTTTTTTGTCGCTAGCTCTGTTTTAAATGTACATTCTTAGTGAAAGTAAATTAATCAGTTTCATGATTGAAACAACTAAATCCAATTTAAGGGTGTGTTTAGTTTAACTTGGTTAATTTTGAAAATAAGTCAAAACCCTAAAAATAGCTTTTAAAATATATTTTTTCTCAAGTGAATACAAATGTCAAAATCACCATTTCTCATAAATGTAAATTCATAAAACTAAAAAAAAAAAAAAAAAAAAAAAAAAAGCTTGCACATATCAGTGAAATCTCCAAAAACCGAAAGAAACAACTCACCTAATCAGTTTCTTTTGCCCAACTAGTTTGAACGAACAGTTTAATTTCATGAAAGTAAAATTTCAAGGTCAAAAGTAACATAACAGTTCACTGTTTGAAGCTAACATCACTTATAGCGAAATTAAAAAATCGAGCAATAATAGTTCGAAGAAGTTAAAGATGATCGGAATCAAACCCATCGGAAGCTCCATCGGCATCAGCTGCAGCCGCCTTCACCACCGGCAGATGAACATCACTTCGAGACTTTAAAGGTTTTCTAAAACTTAAAAGGCCAATAGCCTTGTTAGATAGTTCCACCGACGGCGAAACAGTTGGATTCTCCGTCAACGGGGAATTCAAACGCGAAGCAAGTGATCGACGGTTGAGAACCAAAGAATTTGCGGGAGCTGTTCTATTAGGAAACAATCGAAAGGAAGGTAACCGATGTGAATGAATTGGAGAGTGAATAATGTTTGTGATGGAAGCCATCGGAAAACCCAAATAAAAATGAAGCCCCAAAAACAGAGGAATGAAACGAAAGAGCCAGAATCCGGCAGAGTTGAAAAAAGTGGAAATTTCTGCTTACGAGTTGAGGTAAAATTCAGAGAGGAGAAGGTGTGTTTGTGGGTTGTGTTGGTTGAGAGTGAACTGAAAATGGAATGGAGAATCGGTAGAGATGGAATCCATCGAAGTTCTTGACGTTTTCCCTCTAAAATATGAGATTTGACTTTTTGGTGCCATTAGAAGCCGATGGTTCATAATGGAAATTCGAAGAATCTTTCTCTTGAAATTGAAGAACATAATCATATAATATTCCCTTTTTCAATTATGTCATATACCAAATTAATAAATATTTTGTTTGAATGTAAAAATATTACAAAAACAATTTATGTGTAAGAGAAGTTAAATTGAACTAATTGAAGAGATAAAAAGTTTGAATTTAATTTTAGTTTGTAATTAATTAGTTGTAATTGTCAATTAACTATTTTGTAGCTATATTATTAAATTAATATACATAAAACATGACCAAGCTCAATTAAAAAAAGCATAGGTTTAAATTGTTTAAAAAATTTAATAACTTTTTGCGACAACTCGTAAATAGTTTTAATATTTCATTATTTTTTAAAATACTTCTATCATAATATTAATTATGGACATAAATAATAACGTAATACTATACTTTATGTTGCATTTTTATTGTCCTTTACACGTCTCATACATATTCTAATAGTCGTCTCTTAGCATGTTGTAAGTTGCTCCAGAAAGTTAAATATTTTCCCCAAATTGTTGCTTCATCATCATCGATCATCACATAGTAGAATATATATATATATATATATATATATATATATATATATATATATATATATATATAGAAATGATAAATAAGAGGGGCCAAGTTGTGATCCAAAGGAGGATTAAGTATCATTTTAAGAAAGTTTTAAGAACATATTTGTAAAAATATGGATATTTTCTTATTTTATTTTCTTCTTCTTATTATTATTACTATTTATTTTTTTAGTCTACATCTTTTGTTTTTTCAAATTAATTCATTGTTTCTTTTCTGTTTTCATTTTTTGTCCATCTCTGTTATTTCAGTTCTCTTTTTATATTTGATACAAATTTTATTTTAGATATTTTTCTTCACGTGTACATTTTCTTCTTTATAATTATTTTAAAATAATTTAATCAAATTATAAATACATATATAAGTTTCAAAATTTGCAAAGAAAATATCGTTATTACCATTAGTCAATAAATCAATAAATTTCTTTCTTTGTTATAAAAATAGATAATTTTCAAAAAATTATAAAAAAAATGATAATATTTAAATTTCGTAGAAAAATTGGTATCCATTATAATTAACTTTAAATTTAATTTGAAATTTTGGTTAAATTAGAAGAAAAAAACTTGAAGGAACTAATGGGCTAAATCTAAGAGATAAAGCCCACGATCTTGAATAGGGAGTGTGTTGGGCCGGCCCATATTAAACAAAAAGGCAACCGAAAGCACGTTTCATCGACCGTCGTCATCGTCGTTACCGTTCCCGCGGATGAAACAGCCAAAACCCTAAACAGAAATCACGGGAAAAAAAAAAGTTAATTACAAAATTCGGTTTCAATCTGGAGGGAAAACACAGAGAAGAGGAAGAAGGAAATCGGAACTAATAAACTCTCTTAAAGCATTGCTACTCATCACAGATAATCGTTTGTGGTTGGCTGTTTATTGATGGAAAGCGGCGGCAAAGGGAGAGAGGAAGAACAAGACGGCATTTCTGTACACTCTCCATGTAAAGCTCCACCCTCCTCCGCATCCTCTCTCCCCAAGGTCTCTCTCTCTCTCTCTTCTTCTTCTTCTTCTTATTCAGACGTTGGTTTATAACTGCAGGAATTTGAATTTGTTGTTTTTTGTGTGTGTGTTATGGATAGGAGCAACCCCAGATTGAATTGGAACTCAAACTCTTGCAAGCTCTTGAAATCTATCCACTAGTCAAACTACAAGGCAAGTTTGCTTTAACACTAGTGGTTTTTCATTGAATATAATATCAAAAGGTGACTACTTTATCAGTTTTCGTGTCCGTTCATCCTCAGCATCGACGTTATGGAATCATATTTTTTATTCAACGGTAATAGTTTAAAACTAATTTACAAAACCAACCTTTGAGTGATTTTAATAAAATAGCTAAGAAAACTAAAAATTTATAAAACAAGAATCTCTACCCAAGAGTTAAAAGGGACTTTAACCACAACACTCAATCACATCATATAATGATCAACTTTGTTACTGTTGTTATTAATGTGTGTTGTCTGATGAAAATTGGTATGAAGGAATAATATGAAGTTTCATTTTGAGACTAATTCACAATGAATGACAATGTGGGATCTTCAACAAGAGACAGCTGAAAGAACGGTTGAGAAACGACAAGAAGAGGGTATTAAGTGAATTAAATTTATCTTCCTAGAATGGGAGTCTGTTTTTCTCATTGGAGGCTTTTACCTATTAAGACTAGGGAGAAAATGTTGTGAGTTGAATATGCTATAATCAATATATTCACATTATCTTATAACCATTATTGAGAATTAAAGCAGTAAAAAATTTTCCATATTGTGTACTCGTTCTTAGACTCGAAAGCAAAGGAAATACATTCTGATGTATTGCTCACGATTTTAAGTGATTGCATCTTGTTTATCGGTCTTTTCTTGTCCCTTCTACAAATGGCATTCAATCTTATCATTACTTTTGATACAGGGATACATCGCCATTTTGTTCTCTTTGGGTTGATGGAATTTCTGCGAAGAAGGTTCTCTCTTCCCCATGTCCCACATTTACATATTTTATTGAGCTATGATGATTAAATCTTGTGGCTTCTACAATTGCTTTTGTGTAATACTGGTTTACCGTCTCCTTGTAACAGCTTTGATCGTCAGTTCTCTTCAGACGAGGTTCTACAGTTATTGGATCGTTTCTATAACCTGGAGATGCTGGTAAAACGAATCACTAATGCCTTTTTTTTTCTTAATCTGCTGGCTTCATTTTATTTGAAAAGGAAGATAATCTAAAGAGCACAGATAGATATAGGCCAGAAAATTCTCTAGTCTTGTATTCACACTTTTTGGAATAAAAATCTATTGGTTCCTGATAATCTTATCTGGAGGGCCATGATTATGGATTTGTGACATGTTGTGGTACATACTAAATAGGCTCTGATTTTACGTCTAACCTGATAGGCATCAAATTCAGGTTGTTTTTCAAAGAAGATATTGCTTTCCAGCTTGATTGGCAAATTTGTCTTGACATATTCAAATTTAAGTTTGTTGTGTATTTTCTAATATTGCTTCCTTTTGGACATCACACTGTATTCAGAAGCCAGATGATGAGGAAATGGAAATTCTGAATCACGAGGAAGATTTTTGCTTACCACAAACCTTCTTCGTCAAAGAAGAGTCTTAAGGCAAATTGCTCATATGGATGAGTAGCTTAGCACTTCCTGGCATACGATAGTTTGTTATCGCCCTTTTTTTAAGGTAGGGTCGTTCCCTTTTTGTTTTGTAAATGTTAATATTTATTCAAAATCTTTGCTGGTTAATATTTATTCAAAATCTCTCTTTACAAGGATGAATTCTTTAGTGTCTATACATGAGTTTATCATAGTAATATGTCTATTTGTGCTGCTGATGCCAATAACTTTTGTAAAAATGCGAACCAAAAACCATTAGGACCAAATTCATTTGTTCTCATCAAGACTTTGCACAACCTTCTTGCAACTAAAGCAGAAAGCCCTTTAAGCCACTCCTTACTCTGCCTTATAAGAAGTAGCTGGAGAAGATAAATCCATGAAATTTAGATCTCGGCTCCCTTTGGAACGCACGAAGAAGTGAAGGGGAGCGTCATTTCATTTTTGTATTGAGAAGGAAAAGATTTAAGAGATAAGGATACCCACTAGAAAACTAATCAAATTCATAATGACTTGTTGAAAAATACAACATTTTTGTTGTGCGACCAACCATCACGAATTTGTTTTTAACAATTCTAACTTTCTTTAAAATTGTTCACTTTTCACTTTCGAAGTACGAAAGTATAGAAAGTAGAGCACTGAGCATCGTGTATCAAAACATGATGCTTATTGATGAGCATCATGTAGCGAACATGTAACATGGAACATAAAAACATAGAATGTAGAGCATTGGACATCATGTATCATGTATCATGTACCAGACATTGAGTGACATTCTCAGTCGCAATCGCATCGATGACTTTTAGAGTTGAAATGGTAAATTTACGAGACTCTTGTAAATGATCCGTTCTCATTCAATTTTAAAAAGGAATTTGATTTTCATTAAAGCTCCTAGAAAGAATCATTTATTTACGTACTCTGTATACTCGAATGAATTCATGAAATAGGTTAGGTTGCATTAAAATCTCCAACCAAATTCCAAGGATTACTTGACATAGAAGGGGCCCTCTAATTGTAAGACTTGGTGTCTCTTGTTATACCTAGAAGGGTAGGGTAGTACACTCTTGTGAGTCTCTGACCCACTCCACTCCATTAGCTTAGAACGCAAAAAATAATTTAACAACCTAACCTATTCTATAAATCTATTTGCTACATACAATATTGACCAACTATGTAGTAGGGACGTTAAAAGGCTTAGCACAATACTATTAATGATTTAAACTTATTATACCTTTATTAGAATTAATGTTTCCTAATTCATTTATTTATTTCTTAGATATTTTTTCAAACCATTCATCCATCTCATTAAACTTTTAAAATGCTTATTTTGCACCTATAAAAATCAAAAGAAAAAAAAATAGATATCACAATAATTAAACCTCACTTAATAATCATTTGATTTTTGTTTCTACATCTTGAAAATTAAGGTTATAAATACCATTTTTACCTTTACATCTCTTTAGTTAAAAACCAAGTCAAAGAACTAAAATAGATATTAATTAGTCCTCTAATTGGTATGTTATCACTTATCAATGTTGATCGACACCAGCTAATGAAAGTATCTTACTTTTACATTTGACATTAAAAATTAAATCCAAACTTTACAACCATAATATTTTCCTAGAAGAGTATTCAAATGTATCTTCCTTCAACCTTAATTTTTAAGGTTAAGTTTGCCCATCCATTTTCAAATTTTACGTAATTAAAATTACATAATTCGATATCATTTAGTTAGAACAATCAAATGGTCACTTTCTTTTTTAGATTACCATTGATCTATTTAATAAACATACAATTCCAAATAGCATCCATCGACAAAAAATAAATAAATAAATCCAAAGAGTAGATATTTAAATCTCTAATGTAGCACATAGATGAACTTTACTTAAAAGAGAGAACATAAATAAAAGATGGTCCTCTCTCAATAATAGAGAATTATTTTGAGAATTAATTAACATGTCTCGGCACTGTTACCTAAATTATAGACAATGAAGAAACCGTATGGTCAAAGCTCCATGTGCAAGCACTTCGACATCATAAAGAAGTTGTGCCGTAAACACCAACCAACCCGCCATCAATACCATAAAGATCTCATTCATTTTGCCCAAATTCGAAGGTACTTTACATTAAAAGAAGAAGAAAAAGCAACGAGAGGGGATGAACAAGGAAATGAGAAATTTAATACTTTAAAAGTTCAGCTCAATGCCGTGAGAAACTAGAAGTGGGGAAAGAAATATTCAATAAATGGATCTAATAAATCTTTTTTTCTGATTTTTTGTTGAACCAAAAAGAAGCTAATATCATATCATTGTACGGGTCTATTACACCATAGTGAGTAAATGTGATGTCTAATCCAATCGTTGTGTTTGAGGGGTAATCTCATTTATACCATTAATGCTGCTGCATGTAACAATACTTAGATTGTGAGTGTTTGATAAACTAAAGTATGAAGTATTGAGCAACGTCTATTTTTGTACATTCCACGAAAAAACTCCTAAAAAATGTCAGATACGAAATAAAATTACCTCAGGGGCTGGTGCTGCCGGTTTGGAATCCTCACCTTTGAGGTTATCTTCACCTACATAAAGAACATAAAATCAAAATACTTCATCAGACAGGAGAATAATTTCGGAATTTGATGATTAGAAATGAATGAAAGTATGAATTTTGGTTTTGTTTTTTAGGGTGGATGGCCGGAGGAAGGCTGATTATTGTTCGTATAGAAAGAGTGATAAATATTTGTAGAAGTTATAGAAGAAATAAGCCCACAGATGTTCTTAGACCTTCTCTTAGGATGAAAATGGGTGTAGGCAAAGAGCGGTAATGAGGAGATGCCGTTGCACCAAAAAAAAAGTAGGCACTTTTCAGATCTTTTTACAAAACTACATCTATATATAGCCTTGACTACAATATACCTCCATCTTCTGGTAAATCAGATGTCCAGAGAGTGAGGTTATCTCTCAGCAACTGCATTATGAGGGTACTGTCCTTGTATGATTCCTCACTCAAAGTATCCAATTCAGCAATTGCCTCGTCAAAAGCTTGTTTAGCTAAGTGGCAAGCCCTATACGAATTAGAACCAAGTTAGTCAAACAACCATTGGTGTTGAAGTACGGTACTTCCAGAAATAAACTACTTTTACCTTTCAGGGGAATTCATAATCTCATAGTAGAAGACAGAAAAGTTGAGAGCAAGGCCAAGACGGATTGGGTGGGTTGATGGAAGTTCGGTATTTGCGGTGCTGGCAGCAGTCTATTGTGAATTCGAAAAAGGGAGCATGGAGGAAGTAAGATGGCGAATAAAAATCAAATCATTCAGTTATGGTCAAAAGAAACATCGAGAAGAAAACATGCCTCATATCCCTTCAATGACTGGTCTGCTGCCTCCTTTCTTTCTTGATCTGTTTTGAACTCAGCAAGGTATCGGTAATAATCACCTTTCCTAGAATCATCCATACCATAATATAGGTGGTTAGAGATACCATCTCAAACAATTTTTTGTGGCATTATTAAGCACAAAAATCAGTTGAAATGTTCAACAATTATGACCATGCTATGATCAACTGAGTGACTCCCAGAAAACTCACATCTTGTAGTAGAAAACCGATGCTTCTGAAGAGGTTGAAGAAGGAATGAGGTGCTTGTCAATAATAGTCAGAATATCGATACAGATCTTGGAAAGCTCCTCCTCTACCTTCTGACGGTAACTCTTAATGAGTTTAACATTGTTCTCATTGCTTTTGGACTCTTCCTTCTGTTCAATTGAGGACATGATGCGCCAAGAAGCACGCCTAGCACCTATAACATTTTTGTATCCAACAGATAGCAAGTTTCTCTCTTCCACTGTTAGCTCAACATCTAGTTTAGCCACTTTCTTCATACACTCCACCATTTCTGTAATATTACCATACAAAATATTAAAAAAAAAAAACTTAATTGCAAAGCATATCAACACGAATTGATAAAAACATAAACAGCTTCCTCCATCAGATGAATTCATAAAGATGATTTATATCGCCTTTGAATAACAAAATGACATTAATTACAAGATTATCTGAAATTTTTAAGACCGGAGGATCAGAAATAAAATAAAAACTAAAAGTAAATTCCAATTCCAAACTAAAAGAAACGATAAAAGAGAAATTAAACAGTTTACAACGATCCAACAATCCACATCAAGTCTCCCCAAGCCCATCAACGCCATCCGTCATCTCGATTCAGATATATCATCAAAACAAATAACAATTCAATTCCTATAATCCTATCTCATTGTTCTCCAAGAATCAATAAACATGAACTCCAATCTATTACCTCATTATACAAATTTCTAAACTATCGATTAAATCACAAGTAAATCCAATCCAATCTAACAAAGTAAGAAGCAAGAAATTCCAATCGCACAACAAAACACCGCCATTTTCACACAAATACAACCGCAGTTCCACCACGTCATCATACATTCTAAACAATCGATGTACTCAACAACATTTCCAAGGTACATTGCAAAAGTTGAGATCGAAACCAAAATGCCGGATATAATAATAATAGTAATAATAATAATAACACACAAGGAAGGCAGTACGTACCGTCGTAGCGTTCGGCCTGTTCTGCAAGCTTGGCCATGTAGACCTGCGTCTCTCTTTCCCTCTCGGCGGACGACATCGTAGAGAACACACTGGAGAGACGAGAATTGAAGGGAGAAATGTGAAAAGGCGAGGGAGTGAAAAAGGAGTAGAGATTTGTTGAAATTTATGTATATAAAAAAATGGAAGTTGACGCCAGGGGTAAAGATCGAGCAACTTGAGGGAAAATGGAGATTGGATCTGGACCGTTCGTTTAGGGGTAAAGTGGGAATTTAAGAAGTTGAAAGCGCGCAAATCGTGTTGGGCTGTTGTATGGGTTTTGAACGACGTCGTTTTCGTTAATAGTTGGATTCGTTCAAAATGTGCGAAAGGTTGGAGGGTTTCTTTCGTCGTCTTTTGTGTACTTTCGGTGATGCCATTTTATTTTCTTAGACAGTATACTTCACCGGTATGGGTATAAATAATTGAGAATTACTTTACTTTATTTTATTTTCAAATGTTTAAATTAAATCTTTTGATGCCTTCTTGCTATTCAAAGAGAACTCGTGCGGTTATCGGTCGATAAGTTAACGTACATTACGATATTTAAGTCACTATACAAAGTATAGCTAACCACTCAAAATTGTATACCTAGTGATGCTATTTATACAATCCAATGTCCACAACATGTTAAGACATGGGGATGGCAAGATTTTAGGGTTCTACCCTTGTGAGCTCAACTACCACGTTTCCTTCCAAGCAAAACGATATTGAGCTCAAATAAACGAATCCAAAGATCGAGACTTCACCTTCCTACTTTGAGAACACGTGATCCTTAGAATTAGAAACTTTTGTACATAAATAACCTATAATTTATAATATTTGATTTCATACTTTTGCGAGAGGTGAATCATCAATCATAAAGACACTCTTAAATAGGTCACCAAAATATCTCCTAAGAAAATCAATCGATAAAGGTGAAAAGTCATAATAGTGTATAAGTAGATAGTTGACTTCTCATCAAAGGGGATGTAGCTCAAATGGTAGAGCGCTCGCTTTGCATGCGAGAGGTACAGGGTTCGATCCCCTGCATCTCCATTTCTTACTTTTCTTTTTCATTTTTATTTTTATTATTATTCATTTTAGTCACTACTTATAATCTAATAATCAATTATTAATTAATTAATCACGTGGACAGCACAGGAGGAATGTGAATGTATGTTTGTTTGTTTTATTGCTATTTGAGGAATGTGAATGTATGTATGTTTGTTTGTTTTGTTGCTATTTCCAATACATTAGTTTGCTGTTATTTTATAAGTTTCTTGTTACTAAAGTTAATTTAAAGTATCAAATACGATATGTTTTTTTTAATAATATAAGATTTACATTGTCGTGTTTCTTTTTGGACTACTAAATATCATTTCTTTAAGCTGCATGGAATATTCTTCTTCTTAAAGCAATCTATAAATTTGTTTTTGTAGAAACACCTTTTTCTTTTCTTTCCTTTTTCTTTTTTAATTCAACAATTACACGTAGTTGCTTTATGAAGGGAAAAAAAAAAAAAAAAAAAAAACTAAACTCAGGGTGTGAACATAGAGAAGAGGTTTTGGAGGGAGAAGATTGTGTTATTAATAAAGTTTTAATCTTCTTTAAAGAGTGATTAGATAGATTAAGAACAAAGTTGGAATAATCTTAACACCATCAGTATCAAGTCTATCTAAAGATCTTATTCAATTTGAAAATAGTTACAAAATATTGTCATAACAAGGAAATGCTAATCAACTAAGGTTTCTATTTTTGAATTTGGACTAAAGGGGAAGTAGGCAACATAAAATCAGAGTTTCAAATTGGAAAAGTAAATACATTTATCAAAATTTGTAGACTAGATTTATAATTTATCCAAAAAATAGCTGATAAGTTCATATATCTAAGAGTTCTTCAAAAGAAAATGAACTTAAAAATAAACTTAACTTTGTAAGTTGACAGGGTACACAGTAATTTTTTTTTTTTTTTTTAATTTCTCATTGAATTGAATTCTACAAATTATGATTTGGTATTAATTTGTTTAATACCATATGTTTTCATCTATTTCATCTTATTTTATTATAATGGTTAGCATCTTTCTTACCTACCAGAGTTAAATACTTAATCGAATTTTAGAAAAGAAAACAGAAACAAGTAATTGATTTTTTTAAGACAATGGTAAAAAAGAAAAATAAACGAGAAATTTAGAGGTAAAGAATGAGTACCTATAAATTTAAATTTTTTAACTAAAAAACCAAATGGTCGATAAACATGACTAAATAATCACCATAGTATGAAATTTGATTAACAACAGTTCACGACAAATTTGATATTCTCATTCATATGAATATGGTTCTTCTTCTATTTCAGAACATTCAACTTATGAAAGGAAAGGGAAAAGAGGGGGAAAGAAAAAAAGAAATCAGGAACAATGTTGATATTTTTACCACAGTTTCTGATCAGGAGAAAGGAAGAGAGAACTGCCCTTATATTTCGTGGCAATTGGACATTCTTTCACAAAAGAGAAAAAAGAAAAGAAAAGAAAAGAAAATCATGGTTCAATATGGAAATAACACGGTCTCAGTATCAAAATAATTAAGATATTTTAGGGAAGAAAGCCAGAGGAGAGGTGAAGGGAGAAGGGGGGGAGGATAAATGAATTTCTAAGAATAAGCTGTGGCAAAAATGAATTGCAGCTATTTCTGCGAAAAATCTCAAAATCTAAAGGATTCCACGTGCCTCAATTTCTAGTCATCGACATCGTCGGATTGGATTCATCAGGCTCTTCATCAATATCATTATATGAACTCCCTATTACCCTGTGACAACGCACACAAACAAACAAATTCAGGTCGTTTCTAAACTAACCATTTCTCATTTTATTTGAGTAAATCTTAGCATTTTAATGAATAAAAGAGCACTGCTGAATCATATCCTACAGATGGGTTCCAACTAAGGAGAAAAAGAAATGCAAAATGCAAAGGAATAGGTCATATGCTATATTTCAGAAAGGAATCTGGCTTGCCTAGCCAAATATACAATTAAAATAGGGGGCCAATTTTTTGTAACCATAGGTGTGTGGGGATATCTCACCTCTCCTTTCTTTCATTTGATAATGAAAGTTTTGTTTCGAAAAAAAAAAATTGTATACAGCCATCTACTGTTTGTATTTTAGTCATTCATATTTGTAAGATTTGGAGTCTTACTAAAATGCTAAGATAACTATAAAAACAAACACTACAGATCTCATGGGAAAATATTTCAGTAGAGGAATTACCATAGCAAAACAACTGTACACGTTCCCGTTGTGAGATTCCCTCATACAAACCAATCATTTTTTCACGAATGGTTTTTGGCAAACAAGGAGCCTCTGGTCACTGCCATTCTGAAAGTCAATCACCCTTGCTTCCCAACGAATCTGTGTAGCGAGCATTCGCACTTTCTCTATTGGTCCCACTTTGTCCTTTAAGACAACCCAACCCTGAAAAACAACAGTCAAAATGATCAATAAAAAATTAGCACAGTAGCAACAGGAAGAAAATGTGAAACCCTGACTTGATTTAGGCGAAGGACTAGTACCTCAGGACGCAGTATACGATCCATCTCCAATAATAATCCAATCATGTTGCACCTACTTGAAAGTAGCTGTGAAAGGAGCCCATTTGCATGGAGCAAATCATATGTTCGTGGATAAGTGGGGAAAGGTTCACACCTACAATTAAACGAGAAATTCAGTCCTGTTTTAAGTGCTCGTAAATTTATGGGGTGAGGAAGAACCAGATTAAAACTGTGACAGAAAAACAATAACTAACATCATGAGGCACTGATGCGCAAGAAAATTGAGATACTATTGTTTAGACGTGTCAAAGATTCAGATGCTTATTACTTCTAGAATTTAAATAATGAAAATTTAAAATAAAATTAAAAAAATAATGATCAAGAACCAGCAGTGACATTCCATTACAGAAAGCTATAAGCACAGTTATTTAATCATCAGTAAAAGTTGAATATCTGTTTAAAAAAGGTTAGTGTGGTGTGAATCAATAGAATCAGGATGTTTCCAATTCCAACAAAACACAAACCAATTGGACCAAGAAGTACCTAGTCTGCATTCTTAGAAAGAGGGGTTTTTTTCCTTTTTCTTTTTCTTTTTTTTCGATGAAGATAAGAAGTAAGAACTACATACCAATCGTGCAGAACACCAGCAAAACCTTGATCAAGTATGAGCGGAAGTGTATTGGGAGACCCAACAGGTACAACATTCATGACCCAAACTGTTTTCTTCTGCTCCACAAACGCAGCATTTAAACCCCCATAGTGGGCATTCATGTCCATCACATTGCGAATCATGTTAAATGGAGGCAAAGGATCTTCATCACCAGGCCTCTTTGGATGGTCAGAGAAAATTAGAGGTGTTAGTAAGGACCAATAGTTTTTCAAAGCAGATCGCCAAATTTGTAGTTCATCAGAGTAGTCTTCTGATTGAACACCTGTAGATATAGACATTGGAATACAATCAATAGCAGAACAAAGAGCATCCTAAGCTTCAGTGCACATTGCACAGATCAATGTTAACACAAAAAGAACAGAAGATCCATCATAACACCAAAAAAGAAAAAAAGAAATACATTACAAATCCACATAAAAAACAAGAACCATTATGGAAGAATACTTTCCATGAACTTCAAGTTCAGCTGAACTCAAATGGGAACCAGAAGACCTGTTCTGGATCGGAATCCACCGTTTGCTGGTAGTACTACTTAAGCATGGTACCAGAGGTTGATAATATGATGGAGTATCGTGCGCTTCTTTACAAAGTGGTACAACTTCCTGCTTGCTAAAAGAAGAAAAAAGTTGAAGCATTACTAAATTTTGATACAACATTAACCAACGACAGTTAAGATATAAGTGAAAACAAACAAATGGAACATTGTAACACGGAAGAGAAATGGTCTTGACAGAAGTTTAAAAAAAAAACACAATAAATAAACTCAAAGGTTCATTGGGAGGTGAATAGTTATTGTACTTACCGAGAAGAGTAGCAATGAGGATCCGTAGTTTTCTGCCAAATATAAGTTTCATATTGCTGAGCCAAAAGAATCCAACATAGTTTTTTGGTCATCTCTTCCAATGGTGTCAAAATGTTTGTCTTCTTGGAAGACAGCGAACCTCCAATTGTCTTGCCCGTGGGAGATGTTAAAACAAAATAACCTCCAGGTCTTAGCAATCGGTCAGCTTCAATAAGGAATATCCCACCTGCCCATTATTCATGATCAAAAAGACGAGAGAAAATATCAAGCCAACAAAACTACACTAAAACCAAAAAGACCTCAAGAAGTTTCAAGAACATAACATGTTTAATATGCATATGCACATAACATTTTGTGGTTTGTAAGTACACTTTTTTTGCATATCTGTAAATCGCAGTGTCCATCCTGTTTGTTTCTTGTTCTTAAAGACTCATAACAAGTGTCTCCTACCCATAAAATAAAATAAGGTACATCTGAATTTTTTCTCAAGTTACCTTTATCGTTCCAGGAGATATCACACTGTGCACAGTGAACCATGTCAAATGACAAGGATGGATATGGGAGCTGTTTTGTAGCAAAGTTTCCAAGCATTGCGGGAAGGCCTCTCTCGAGAGCCATTTGAACTTGGCTGCCAGTCGCCTCATAGGTTGCAATGCACATAGCCATTACATTCAATGATATTAAATGAGCACCCAAGCTACCAAACCCACAACCAATATCAAGGATCGAGCGTACCTATGACATATCAAATCCTTGGTACGTTAAATATCTTGCTGCACTGAATCGTATAAAGGATTGAAAGGACAGAAACACCGGTTACTATTTATTACTCGAAATGATGTAATCCTTCAGGTAACTTTAAAGAAAAACATTTATATTTATTCACTTGTTGTAGGCATTAAATAAACAGAATGAACATAACAAAGGAACACAAACAGACTACATTTCTTAGATGAGATTAAGACTTACACCAGCCTGAAAAAATTCAGAGTCGCTGCCTAAACCAATCATCTCTGCAATTTGAAAAGAATACTCTTTAACTCCATCTCCATCCTCTGAGTGGAAAGCTATTTGGTTCTCTTCTAACAACATCAACCTAATTTAGAAAAGTAAGATGGTTATTTATATTAACATTAACGAAAGTAACCACACACTCAAAACACACACACACACACACAACTGGTTTGGTTCTAAATACTTAAACCTAAGAGGGAGGAAAATCTAAGTGCTTGATTCATGCTCGTCCAATAGAGGTAAAGTACCTTTTGGTAGGGCTCCCAGAAGACAGAAGTTGATCTCTTGTAACCTTCACATTTCCACTCCATATTATATCCCTACCAACAGGCCAGCTCAGAGGGATCTTGTAGTCTTTAGGAGGGCGAACCAGGCACCGCTCTGCTGTTCTAGACACTTCACAGTGCCTATCATACTCCTCCCCTTCTTTGTATCCAGCTAACAGGTTTGCTGTAACATTGTAACATGGTACATGGTTTTCTCTTTCTTTTCCACAAAGCCCAAACTCTTTCAGCCGTGTAGTGGCTAATGAAAGAGACTTTAAGTCAAACAAATCAATGCTGCCCTTTCTTTTTGCCTTCTATAACTAGCATAAATGTCAGACACTGGCGTGGTTGTAACTGAGTCAAAGGCATTTGAAGTAGACGTACCTAGAACTGCAATTAACGCAAGCACGCTGATGAGGCATAAAATTAACCAGCTGAATGGTGGTTTGGAGCCTAAGATTACAGATATTTTATTGACCCAAGAGCTTCTCATGTCCAATATTTCTGAAGTCCCCTTAATAATCCAGTTCAGAACCACTCTAAATGGGAAGCGCCTCCGGTTTAAATCTCGAAACAGAGCATAAAGCATAACCTACTACGTCGCATATACTTCTATAGAGATTGGTATGTATACAAGCAATCAATACAATCATTGAAGACCTACTTATGCTCCTTCCCAAATGAAAATGAATATGTACATAACGTACCACCAGATCAGAATATTAGAAGAACAAACATAAGTAAGTAACACAGAAGCCCATCATAAGTAGAACGTCAGATCGAAAGCACTATATTTGGAGCAGCAATCATGGATCAGAAACCAAGAAACTGATCATGAACGTACGCCAGACCCCAATTGCACAAAAATTCTTCAACCCAAACTTCAATGTCACCAATCCAGCGCGATCAATGGTAAGAGATTCAATTTTCCAAAGAATCACCAACGGGATCAACCTGCAAACACCAAGTCAAAGATCCATCACATCAAATTACCATCAGACACAACCCCACGATCCCATACAACAAAGTAAAAGCAAAACTGAAATCTCACAACAAATCCCATTCACAAATATTGGAAATTATCATCCTCCAATTCCCGAAATTCCCCCACACCAAAAACCCAAATGACAAAAAGAACAAAATACACAACTTTCCATTTATAAGTCAAAAGAGCCAAACCCAGATCCCGAAATGGAAACAAAATCACATATAGATCCAAACATAAAATGAAAAAGCACAAACCACATAAACCAGCAACAACCACTATAATTAACAATTACACAAAAAAGATCCAGTAAATGACAGAAATTACACACCAAAAAACACTTTCCAGCAACAGGAATTAGGGTTTTTGGTGCATTAACACACACCGATGAAAGAGTAATAAGATTCAGAGTCGGAAAAAGGTGGAGAAAAGAGACGATCTCAACAAAATCAGAATAGAATTTCTAGTTTTTAGGTACCCGTTAAACTGGAAGCATTGTGTATTTATGGCGTTGTTTTTTGCTTTATATATATATATATATATATATATATATATATATATATATATATTTCTTTATTTTTACAATATCTTTTAGAATATTGAAATTTTCATTGCGATTTACGAGCCAATAATTGTTTCGCCAAATCGAGACCTTTAAAATATTCTAACAAAAAGAAAAAAAGAAATTGAATAAAGTTAACGGCTGAGATTTCATTTTCATATTTCTCACAAAATTAAATGAATAATCACTGAAAAAGTCACTAATTTAATTAAGTGTGTGGAAGAAAAGAAAGAAAGAAAGAAAGAAAGAAAAGAAAACAAATGCTCAATTAATTATATCGTTAAGCAGTTTAATTGATTGAGATAAAAGTTTATAATGATAATTGCGTCATTAAATACAGATATATATGTGAAACAAAGACACCAATTACTTTGATGATGCCAGATGTATAGAGAATAAGACCTAACTTTTGTCCCAACACTCATACTTTATATTGTAGTATATTATTAGCTAAGTTTAACTTTTTTGGAAAATAATCATTTCGTGTCAAACTCTTTGAGTCCGTTAAACTTACGAGTATAGTTTAATCGTCTATCAATTTCAAGATTGAAAGAAGGTAACATCATAATATCCATGAGAAGCCAATATATGAACAATGACGTAGGTTGAAAAAGGGACTAACAAGCTTAATAACTATTAAGCTATCTACAAGTATTAAAAATTAAATAGTTTTATTTATATATATATTATGTAAATACGATAAATCTGAGGGGTCCCTGAACCTATACTAAATCTGTCGGTGGATATAAGTAACGTTGTTCCAATTCTAATGGATAAAATAGAAAGAAAAGTTAGTATAAGTAGTTGTCATATCCCATATTTTCATAAACAAATCATGAGCATAGGTGAGGGTTGCTAGGCCGACTAATCATGTTAATTAGGACCTAACAATCCGAGATGATGGTACAAATAACAACTATTCTCTTTGATGGATAAGATGCAACCCTTTGCCAACCGACGAATGAGTATGGCAATAATGTTGGAAGCTATGTGAAGCAGAAGCAATCGAGCCTGTAATGGATTAGTTGTAGTTAATTTAAACTACATATAATACATAGCATAATTCATCGGACTCTCTCAAGTCAATTTTGAGTTTTTCTTTTCCCTAGATCTTATAAATACTTAAACTTTTTTCATCCATAACAATTCCATTGTATATAAGATTAATTGAGAGTGAAAATATAATGGTTGATAGAGCAAATGTGAAAGGATAGTTGAACACACAAAAGAAGACAAAATAAACCAAAAATAAAAACAATGGTTTTTTGTCTTTTACAATAATGACATTATTGTGTGTAAAAAATAATATAATGGACAGATTAAAAAACAAACAGATATTTGTGATGATATGAAATAGTTTAATTGCATCTGTTTTATTATTCTTTAACCTTAGGGTGAAATCTTATCATCTATCTCTTTTACCATTTTGTGAATTATAACGCCAAATAAGTAAAAGCCAAAAGCAAAAGAGAAAGAACCCACTACTGCACGTGTAAGTAACATGTTCAAGTTGTTGCATCATAATATTTTGAACAAGATAAAAAAAAAAAGAAAAAACTAATCACATGATTTAATATTAAATAAGATATATGAAAAAAATCGAAAACAAAAAAAAATCCGTCAAAATATCAAAATCATACCGCCCAATATCTTTGATGTACCTAAATCTAAATCATCTTTGTTTGAAAATAATATACGATTATATTTTATATTTAGCACACGATCTCGAACCAATTAACTTTTAAAAAAATAATAAAAAGATCTTGATTTCAAAATATGTAAAAGGAGAATAAAAAGATCACAATTTAAAAAAAATGCAAAAGAAAAATTACAGAAGAATAAGAAAATAGAGATGATGGAAAGAAGAAGAGGAATATGAGGAAAAACAATCTAAAATATTTAAAAATATGATATTTTCGATTTGATCATAGAATTGTAAATATTTTAATATTTTATTATATTTATGAAAATTATCTGTTATATTTATTTAGTCTCATAAATATAATTTGTATATATATGTGTGTATATATATTTCTGAGTAGGAATTTTCTTTTTGAAAGAATAAAACTAAAAATAGATTGAGCAATAGTGGTTGGAGTCAAAGTTTAGGGAATCAAGTTTTTGGCACATCAAAACAACATTTATTAGAGATGAGACCAATTACGGATGGATGTGTCTTTAATAGATAAATGGCAAACAAAAATGGGTACGACGTCTCTTTGTTATTGGTATTGAATTCTATGGTGTGATTAAATCCGTAGTTAAAATCGAATAAATTTGATTAATAGTTGTATTGGGTCTAAAATGGTAAATTGGGTTTGGTCCGAATAAGTTAAGTTTATCGGGCTCAACTTCCAATTCAATACAAGTATAAATTTGAGTTCAAAGAAGAGTTTGAACTCTTAAGTCCAAGTCCAAGTCCAAATCCGAATTCAATTAGTAGTTCCAAAAGACAATATAATCGAGTACCACCTAAATATCTATGGAAGCTTATAAATACGGATTTTGTGCTTCATAAAAGTAGAGTTTGAACTTAGGTCTAGAAAAGGAGGAAGCCAAATTTATCATTGACCAATGGTTTTGAAACAATTTAGTGGAAAGTTGTTTTTAAGATTAGATCAAGAGATTTTGACCTAAAAAATTCATTTTGAGCTCTATATTTGAAAAATGTCCTTAAGTTTGAAAGGAAGGACTTTAGAGATAATTACGGGTAGTTTTACCATTTTCGTGGTGATAGATAGAAATACACATATTAATATTTTTTTTTTATATTTTCAAAGTTTCTTTAACGAATGAAAAACATAAAGTTTATTAGGAAAAGAGAATACATTTAATATAATCTTTCTTTTATATTTTCAATTGGAAATAGAAAATTATTTAATATTTAATATAAAGTTTTTCTATTTTCATTTAGAGATAGAAAGTGACATTTGATTTCGTAAGATATTCTATTTGAAAATGTTCAAACAAAATATATGAAATATATTTCACAACAACAACCATCATCGTTTATATAAATTAAAATAAACGATTATATATATCACTATGTACATTTATTATTTGAGTTGTGTGTCTAAGAACCCTTTTCATTTTCATCTCGTTTGGAACTCATATTGTCGATCGAATGAATGACAAGTAAAAGAACGACATCAAAAGCTTCATCATGTGCCTGACGCTAGGAGCTTTGCCCTATGCTCCATCGTCTGTTTGCAACCACCACCGAGAAGGAGAAAAAGAGAGAGGGGAGGGAGAAGAAAGAATGGGGGAGGAAGGAGGAGGAAGGAGGAGGAAGGAGGAGGAATAGTGAGAAGGGAGGAGGAAGAAGGAAGAATAGGGTTTTAGAGGTTTCATTTATAAATGAAACCCACAATTCTCGAGCGGGAGAGAATCAAAACATTAAATTTTATTTGTTTTACATTTATTTATTTTTATATTTATATTAGTGATTCAAACCCTAAATTATAAATCACCACTAACTTAAAAAAAAAAATTGAAACTCTAATATAAATATCAAAATCTAATATAAATATAAAAAATCGAAACTTCAATAATATTAAAAATTGAAACTTTAATAATACTAACTTTAATATAAAAATTGAAACCCTAATATAAATATAAAATTTGAAACTTTAATAACATCTTTAATAAATTCTTTTTTTTAAAAAAAAAAATGAAAGCTCGAAGATATTAAGGTAATAAAAACCATATTTTAAGGCTCTTTATGTACACTACTTAAATAATATTTATAAGTAACCAAAGATATGGTTACAAAATCAAAATAGTTGGAAGAATGAATTTTGATATTTAAATTTGATGGAACTTTAATTGGATAAATAGTTATCCATTTGAAAATATAAGAAGTAAACTTCACCTAATAAAGTAGAAGAATGATCAAGTTGAGGAGGTAGAAGAGATGTTTAACAAATAAGTAAACAAACAATGAAATTAAGGGTTTATATAGAAATGAAACCAATTGATTTTTTTTGTTTTCCTAATTGAATTCTCTTTTCTGCCTTTTTCTTTAATACACTGGAATAACAGAACAATGGAATAATAAATGTTATAAAAGTAGTGCTAAAAAGAATATTAAAAAAGTAATCACAAATATAGAAGGAAAAATTGGGTCAACATTTTGATTATCCCCATAAATAAATATTATAAGATTGCTATAATTAAAACCCATCCAATAATTTTTAGATAAAAAATAATAGTTTTGACAAAAGGATAAAATTAAAATACTATCTTTCTAACCCATAAGAAATAATAATAATAAATTTATTATCATAAGATCGAGTGTTTTTAAATATATCCAAATATTTATAAAATATAGTAAAATAATACGATCTACCATAAACTATGATATACCATACTTTGTTGTGATGAATAAGAAATAGTAATCTATGTTAGATGATATTTTGATCTATTTGTAAATACTCTTAGAAAAATTGTTACTAATAATAATTTTTATTAAATTAATTAATTATTATTTTAAATAAAAAATGTTGAATATATTTATAATAGTAAAATTTTAATCGGGAGGTAATAGACCTAAATCAAAATTTATGGGACAATTCTTTTTCAAAAATTGCTTCTTTTTACTTAGGATAATCTAATCAATATCCATATAATTTATCTAGTTCAAGAACTGACAGTAGAATGTTGCATTACTTCATTAAAAAAAATATATAAAAGGTTACAAGCTTGTTTGACAATGGATTTATAGAATCTAATCTATTTTATTAATATAAAAAAAACATTTGTTAAAATCTTACTTTCTAAAATTTAAAACTTACAACGATATACTCTGAAAGAAAATTTTATAAAGACTTGAAGTGTTCTCCAAACATTCATCTGGAAAATAACAAACTTAAAATTTGAATGAATTAGAAAAAGAATCATTCCCCAAAGGCTTACAAAATTTCGTTTTTCTCTTCCAAAAATATGTATCTATAAAATTTATTTAACTAAAAAAGAAGAAGAATATTTTAAGAATCAGACTAGGTTAAGAGTATCAAGGAATATGATAGTGGTACGGTTGGAATGCATCAGAGATAGTTTTAACTTTCCAAATATAAAACAATGCATTTTAAACCTATATTTTAAAATGTACTACGTGAGAAAAGAAAGGCTTTAATGTAGGAATCAAGATCTTGAACTAAAGTAAATTGAAAACTTAATTTTTTTTTTTTTAAAATAAATTTAGATTTTTAATTTCAATTACTTATATATATATATATATATTTTTTTTTTTTTTTGAAAGGAGAAATTTATTAAAGAAGATACAGTTTTGATGTAGCTTTTGTTTTTGTTTACTTTTTGAAAGGGGAAAAATTTAAAACATTATAAAATCGGGATTTCTAAAACTTATAAAATTTTGATGTTTTTCTTAGTCTTGTTGTATATAAGTTTTTTAAGTATAATAATTATGAAAAAACATATGAAATTTCTATATCCATTACCATGAAGATAAGCTCATCCCAGCAACCAAAACATGACGATTTATAGGGATGGGATTAAAGCAATTAATGACTCTTTTGGGAAAAGAAAGAGAATAAAGTAATTACTTAATTTGTGTATCCCTTGAAGCCTGATAGCTGGAAAAAAAAAACGGTTGTAGAATCCGACCCTTTACTGCTCTGAAGTTACCAGCAAGACAAAGTCAAAGATACATTTTTATTTTATTTATTTTAATTATATATTTTATTTTATTTATTTATTTATTTACTTACTTTTTTTTTGTTTGTTATTATCATTTTAGTTGCAGTCTGCGATATCAGGCAGTTGCAAAGTTGCAACTCATCACATCTGTTGATTCTTGACGACCCCCACAAATCGAGACCGTCCATTAGAACAGCGAAAGGTTTTCTTATGGTTACACGTGCATTTCATCTTTTGTTGCCTTTTTCATTCTCTGCTTTCATGCATGGAATGGAATGGAATGGGAATTCTTCTTCTTCTTCACCCAACTATATAACAAAATTTTAGTGGAAGAGAGAGAGAGAATGGACTGAGAGGAGAAGACAGGAAGAGCCATGGTGCAGTTCTGATTCCTACTCTCTTCATCACACACAAAAGTTTGTTCCTACCAAGTTTTTTATTTTTCCTTTTCCATTCTTCCTTAATTTTCAGCATTCTAAGAAGGATGCGAATTGGCTATGTAGAAATGAAAGTTACTTTTTTTCTTTTTCTCAGATCTTGCTCTTCACCAAGATTTTCTCAATGATCGTTTCCTCACGCTAACAAAATCTGGAAACTTCTCTTTCAAAGATCAACAGAATGCAACATTCTACATATGTTGAAGTGATCTTTTTCTGTTCTAACTGATCGTTTTGAATTAATAACCAATGGAGAATTCTAAAGAAAACAAGTTTGTTTGTAACTTTTGTCACAAGAGCTTCACGTGTGGGAAGTCATTAGGAGGTCATATCAGAATTCACAAGAATGAGAAATCACCTCGAGTTGCTGGAAGGGAAAGAAGCAGCATGTTGAAGTTTCAAGTTCCGAAAGAGAGGAGAAGAAGCAAGAGAGATTCAGAATCGGAGGTTGGTAATGGGAATTCAGGGTATGGTTTGAGAGAGAATCCTAAAATAACACAGAGGTTTGCTGATTCAGGATTCAGTTCAAGGCAAGAGAAGTTTTGTAGAGAATGTGGACAAGGGTTCCAGTCCTCAGAAGCTTTGAGTTGGCACTTGGCTTGTCACACTGAAAACGAAAGGGAAAACAGAAGGTTTGAATACAATTATGGGATCACACATCATCGATCGGACATTCCTGAGAGAGTACGAGAGGCGGCTATTTGTTTGATGATGATGTCTAAAGCTCCGAGATTTTCAGGATTTGAAGATAACGACTCGGCTGCGGAATCCTCTGATAGTAAATCATCTTCTCGTTATTTTAGGGAAAGTGAAACATCTGCCTCCAACTCTAATGGGGGAGGGCTAGAAATGAAGGAAGTTACTGGTAGGATCAACAAGTTGGAAGTTTATGAATGCGGCGGCGGTGAGAATTCCGACTCTGAAAATTTCAGGAAAGAAGTCTGCAAGAGGGTTAAATTAAAAGTGTCTGTTCATCGGGCTCTTATGGATGAAGAATATGAGAAACCAGATTTCAAATTTGGAGTCAGAGTAGGAAGAGCAAGTGGAGATATTCTAAAGGATTCGATGAAAACTAAGAAAAATGATGATCAAGTGCATGCATCTTCTTACAAGTACGAGCTAAGAAAGAGGTTGAAGAATGGATCATACAGTCCTGATCTCTGGGAGGGATCCAGCAAGAAGATCCCTAGTGAGATCTTTCGTTCTCATGACAGAGAAACCTATACAAGAATGAGCAACGGATGTGAATGGACGCATCAGTCAGGTGAAAACAGCGTAAATACAACTACCAATTCCATTTCCATACCATCTAGGGAGTTAATTGAGTCAAGCAATGGCAAAAACAAGGGTAACCAGGACACTTCTGGAAATGAAGAGAAGAAATTGGGGCCCAAAAGAAAACATAAGTGCCCAATTTGCTTCAAAGCCTTCAAATCAGGCCAGGCTTTGGGGGGTCATAAGAGGTCCCATGTGGTCGGAAGTTTAGAGGATGCTTCTATAGTGACAAGGCAAGAGTCCAATGGGATGGCTGGTCTATTTGATCTAAACGTTCCTGCTCCTATGGAAGAAGAGGAAAATGGGAGATGGGGTTAATTGCATTAGTAGGTTGGAGGCAACTAGAAAAGAAGGGCTAAGTTGCTGATGAGGCTGACCAAGGGGATCCAGGGGCATATATCTACCAATCCAATAATTACAGGCAAGTCTGTGATAATTGCTTCTATCCTGTCCTGATAATGTGAGGTATAAAACTTGCAAATGAAGTTTGTAGGGCAAGTTTTTGGCATTTGTTTTTTGTCTTTCTCATTCTTTTAGGTTCCTAAACTTTTTACTCATTTTTTATTTTTTGGACACAGACATAAGAGCTGAATCCTCCTCTTTTTCAAATGTATTGTCATGTCCAAATATTTGGGCTTTAATTAGCTTGAAGATGGAGGAGAGATTACATAATTCTTAAAATGCGATGTCAATTTTTTATATCCTTCTAATTTCTAATGCAGAGAACTTCGGACCAATTTCTCTATTTTTCTCTTATAGTTTCTGTCATGAATTCACTCGAGAAGTCAAGTGACTTCTAGGAATGATCCTGAATTATGTAACCAAACCCAAACAAAGCTCAGAGAATGGTAAATTGATTTCACCAGCAAATTTATGTTATTAACCCACTCTTGATATTTATTAATAGGATTGTGTCCGGTGCGCCCCGGGAAAAAATATTTATTAATAGGATTGTGTCCGGTGCGCCCCGGGAAAAAATATTTATTAATAGGATTGTACCGGTGGTTTAAGTTCTTCATTGACGAACTTCTTAGCAATCAAGTGGCTTTAATTTTGAATGGACTAAAATATTTGAGTCTATCTCCTGTTTCTATCTTCCCATCTCATTTAGTAATTACAATAGTAATTAGCTGGAGAGCGATTTTTATAGGAAAAGGAGAAGAAACAAAACCTTTTAAGATAGCAATAGTGGAGAAATCTTCCATATGTCCCTTGCATACTCATGAATGGTTCTATCGCTGCTGAACTTGTATGAACCAGCCGTGTTTAAGATCGACATCTTGGTCCATCTCTGCACAGTACAAGTAAATGATCAAGAGATTACCAACATGGTTCACTAGAGAGTATAGAATGTGTTGCTACCTTTTGATCTCGATAGGCCTCATCAACCCTGTCTTGGCACTCTATGTAACTAGGGAAGTCCTTGCCAACGAGGAAATAGTCTGCCCGACCATAACCTTCATTTCCCTCCAAAGAGCCCATGAGTTCTTCATAATTATTGGAACCAAAAACCCCACTTCTGACGAAAGCCTTCACTTCCTCAAACCGTGGGTCAGGAACAAACTACGCACAAAATCAGAAATCAGAATGATGAAATTTGCAACCAAATTTAGTGGAAGAAATTTGGTTTTCCTTTCCAGTATTTTGCTTTTCAAAACTATGAAAAACTGTTGAGTTAGTTTTTGATCGACAGCGAGCTGTCGCCAAACTGTTGTAACATTCTTTTCATAACTTGGTATAAAAAGAAGGGGAAAAAGTCACAAGATAAAAAGAATCGTAACACTTGCCAAATGATCTTAAAATTGAAATAATTACATAAGCAAACTACATCTTGGTCTAACTTGTCACGTTATATCTCCTTGGTGTTAATAGATTAAAATATCTATTTAAAATTCTGTTACCAAAAAGTAAAGAGTTCTACTATTGAACCTGCTGGGTTGTTAGCAAAGAATTTTAAGCTTACCTTGCCTTGAGCTCTTTCTTTTCTTAGGGTAGCAATTTCATGAGCCCTTGCACCAAAGAGGAAAAAGTTGTCTTCTCCAACCTCTTCTCTTATCTCCACATTTGCCCCGTCTAATGTTCCAATTAGTACACAGCCATTCATTGCAAACTTCATGTTGCTGGTACCACTGGCCTCCATTCCAGCCGTGCTTACCGAAATCAATTACGAGTCAGGCAAAAAAACAGTGCAGAAGTTAGTACCAAAGCCAGAAAAGTACTATTGAAGATCAACCTTCTAAATCAACTGTAATGGCTCCAAAAGGAAACTTTCGAAATAATTTTTTATTACTTTAGTGTCTGGTCGGATTAGATTGAACTTGAAGGTAGAAAGGGAATCCAAACTTGTCGAATTTTACTACCTGATATGCTGGGAAAGGTCACTGCCAGGAATGAGCACTTCTGCCACACTCACATTGTAATCTGGAACAAACACTACCTATAAAAAAAACGAAGTTTTAAAAGCCCGAACTGCAAAGTTAACGTTGGTTTCTCTAGGTGCAAACACTTGTGAGGCAAGAGAACAATATTTGATCATGTTTGTCTGCACCAATACCTTTAAAAGGTCTCCTATATCAGGATCGTTATTGACGGTAGCTCCAACATCAGCAATGAATTTCACAATCCTTTTCGCCTGGACGTATGTTGCAAATGCTTTCCCCCCAAATATACAGACTCGAGGAACAAACTTTGCTTCTCTTTCCTCCAAAGTCATTTCTTTCATTTGTTTATAACGATAGACAATCCCCAGGATGTTCAACAACTGTCTCTTGTATTCATGGATGCGTTTTACCTTGATATACATATTCTTGTGTTAATTCTTGAAGAATATATGCAGTGATAGTTTTATTGGCAACGTGGTTGAAATAAACTAGCAACTGATCATCATCACTTTGGTCGGTAATACAAATGAGCAACAGTTTTTACTTCTGCAGCGTTAAAAATTTTGTTTAACTTTTTGTCTACAAAGTAAACTATCCCAGGACAGAAAAGAACCTGTACGTCAAACATTGCATCAGGGCTGACTAAATAGCCAGTTTTTTCTTTAAGAAAAGAGACAACTTTCAATTTGTTTATTCTTTTAGCTTCCTTCCACATGGACTGAAGATCCTCGTTATCAGCGAACTGCACATACAATCGTCAATCATATTAATATCATATCTAAATTGCTCAAGCTACAAGATAGTTTTCAGTTTATCCAGTACTACGAATAAGGAAGTGAAGCTCGCTCCACCTAGAATTGAACATGATATTTATGAAACTAGATATGGAAAATAGAAGTTAAGTTTATCTGTTGGATAAATCCTCACTGAAGTAGAGACTTGAAAGTTCGTTTTGTAATCAGTTTTACCTTTCGGAGTATTGCTAGTTTCTCAGTATCTGTCACCCAGTGCTTTGTTCCAGTCCACTTGGTGATGATTTTACTCAGATCCGGATTGCAAAAACGAATCCATCTTCTTGGTGTCACTCCGTTCGTTTTGTTTTGAAATTTCTCAGGCCACAACTGACAGTACATATATGCCAAGTGATTAAAATTCAAAGTGGAACAATTTCTAGTAGAAGAGATGGATGGAGATATATGGTACTCAATTAAATGTCAGAGAAAGTGAACTTTTAATTGGAAATAGCAATAGTCCAGAACAGGATGTTGCTAGTTTGAGAGGGCTTTGCCATTATTGGGACTACCTCATAGAAGTCGCTAAAAACTTCGGTTCTAACAATTTCACTGTGAATTTCAGCAACACCATTTACAGCATATCCACCAACAACAGACAAATTAGCCATGCGAATCATCTTTGGCTGTTTTGGATCAACTTTAAACGAAACATCTATTTTTTTTGCAATACTCCCGTCTTCAGATTCCTCTTCTTCTTTACCAGGTAACGATTCCTCATCCAGAATTTCAGCTTCCTCAATGGGATCAACTGCCACCGCAGACTCCACTGAATTTACTAGCAGTTCCATTACCGAGTCTGGTAATTCAAAATTTTCTAGAACTCTCATTTCCTTCAGCTTTTGTTGTAATAGCTCATGATCTTTTATGCCATACTTAGCAACGATGGAATGGATAAGCTGAAGTCATGAAGATAAAAACATATCATCACTTCATTTACCGAAAGACGGTAGATACATCTAGGAGAATTTGGCGCGCTTGTGTTCATATCCGAGCTCAAAAGATAATATGGGTCAAATTATTGTATCTTTACCTCCTCGTCGATCATTTCAATTATCTGAACATGTCGAGGAAGTAATTCCTGCATGAGGGCGAAACCCCATTTTTCAAGCGCCTCCGGCAGAACTGTATGATTTGTGTAGGCTACAGTTCTGGGAAAGAAAAAGTAGGGGACACACAAAACAAACAAAGAAACATAACATTAAGATAATTTGGATATTCAGTTGTTCATAAATGACATGAAAGGGTATAAACTGGCAAACTAAATTCAATGAGGAAAATGGATCACAGTATATTTTATAGGTTTTTTTTAGTTCAACAATTGGAATGGTCGAAAGATCAATTGGTGATGCTTGATCTACCAATCCAAATTGGCCACAACTGATTTTATGGTAGTGTTCACCGTACTAGCAAAAGTACTTACATGCCAGCAAACAACAACTAGAAAATACCTACTAGTGATGTCCCAAGCTTGTTTCCAGGTTAACGCTTTCACGTCCATCAATATTCTTATCAGCTCAGGGATACAAAGTGTGGGATGGGTATCATTCATCTGCACAGCAACCTTTTCTGGAAAACTTTCCCAGTCCAAAGCCTCCCCGGATCTCCTCTCAAAACGTGCGACAATATCTTGAAGGGAAGCAGAGCACAATGTGTATTGTTGTTTCAATCTAAGAGTCTTTCCCTCCAGTGAGTCGTCTCCGGGGTACAGAACGTAACATATCTAGCAGAGCAGGAAAATAAAAATTTCTCCATTTATCCACTTGGAGTAATGAAAAATACGATGAATAATTAAATTTGAATATGGCTAGTAGTGCGAAAATTTCTAGAAACAGTCAGTGTACTACTATTTGTTTGTGCGTTCTGATTCTATTATTTTAGGGCAATCAATATCCTAAGTAATCCGGAATTTTCACTGAAAAATTAGAAGCTACATAGGAACTGAGAAGATGGTAAGAATAGAAACAGAACTTCAGCAGGAAGATCATAGAGTTTACATACCTTTTCAGCTTTCTTTATGGCCGCATATGCATTGGCATGATTTCCAACGTTGAAAGAACTCAAATCAAATTGCTCGGGAGCAACCTTTGTGGACCACAAACGGAGGTTTATGGTGGTTTTAGTTTTGTAACCTGGTATTGGAACATCGTAGGCAACAGCAGTGATATCTTCTCCTCCAACCCACTGCTTACTTCCATCCGCGCCGGAAATAACTTCACCATAGAATTTCACAGGATAGGAGATGTCGTTTCTTGCAATTTCCCAGGGATTGCCCATCTGATGAAACAAAAATTGATTAATCAACACAGGAATCATGAGACCACCAATCACGTTAATCAGCAGCAGTCAAGATTCATAACTTGCTTCCCAGCTTCTCCCAGACCGAAAATAGAATCAATACTACTGTACCTCTAGCCAATTTTCAGCCACTTCCTCCTGCCCATTTTTTGTAATGAGCTGTTTGAACAAACCATATTTGTATCTGAGTCCATATCCCCATGCTGGATAGTTTAGTGTTGCCAGGGAATCCAGAAAGCAGGAAGCAAGCCGCCCTAATCCTCCATTTCCTAGTGCAGCATCCGATTCCTGCAATTAAGATATCCGTTGACACCGAGCAAATGTAAATCCGTAAATAAATTAACGCACAGTACAATTCACGAAACTCTTCCATTTGAAGGAACTTGCTGCTTTTAAACTCTGCCACCTTCTTTGAGGCAACATTAATCTTATTTTAAGAAACGATACTTAAGAATATTAAGAGCTCTAAATATGTTACTCATTCAGAGTAGTTTATCTCAAATTTGAAGTAGTCTCATCCATAAGACGGTAGTAGCCTAGGTCTCTCAAGCCTTTGTCGTATTATTATGATAGTTTCTGCATTCCATTATCAAACTCGTGTAATTCACATCATTATGAAGCCACCAGAAATTGACAGAAAACGTTCTTCCCTCTCCTATTTTAAGTTATAACTGCTAATTCAGTTTGAGGAACGCCAAAATCCCAGAAATTGAAAGTCGTTCACGAAGCAGAAAACAAAGAGACAAAGTGTAGTTATCCGATATATCTCTCACCTGCCGTGCTATCTCCTCGAGATTATATCCCAACACTCTTAAAGCATCTGCATAAATTCCTGATAGTTCCAAATTTCCAATTGCGTTTAGCAATGCTCTACCCTGCAATCAAACACTAAAAATCGTATAAATTCACATCAATAATAACTAGCCAAGCTTCTCACAGATTCAAAATAAGTTCCAAACTATAATCAGTGACTCGATGTAGACAAAAACCTGTAAAAACTCCATCGACAGATAGTAGGCTTGTTTCACATTCATCCTTTCATAGTACTCATACGTAGCATTCCAGTTAATGATAAGCATATCACGAACACTTTCAGCAGTTGCATAATACGCCTTAGAAAGCCCAAAGCCTTCGGGAGAGAAAGAAGGCGTGAATTCAGAATGATACTTAATACTCGCAGCAACGGAAGCCGAATCCGGAAGAAAGCTATCGAAATCGTCTACAACTACATACAGAAACAAATAATTTTAACGATTCGAAATATCAATTCCTTTTAACAACCACATTTACATTCACATCATCATCGGAAAAAATAAAAAATGTCAAGTCAGTTTCGCGCTATTACCTCCTCCATTGACCGGCTCCTTCAATTCTTTCTGTTGATCCTTGGCTACGTTACTAATCCACAGTTTCCTTCTTGTAGAACTGGGGAGTGAAGTTCTGAACAACAGAAGCCTGGTCCAGTTGGTCCAAAAGCCAGAGTCTGAAGAAGTGATGGTGGAAGGGAATTTGAATTTTGAGAGGTGTGGATTATTGGAATTAAGGGAGGAGGATGATAATCGAAATGCTGCCATTGTTGGTGTGTGTGTGAGGAAGATGAATAAAGAAAGGAAGTTATTCAGTTTCTTATCTTCGAGTATATCTGAGTGAAGAGTTCTTTTCTTTTCTTGGTGGTTCATACACAATGCACGTTGTAAGCGCGGGAGATAGAGGCCAAACCTCCTGGTGGGACCCTTCATCTTTTCCACGTTTTGTTTGTATTTCTATTTTCTTTTTCTTATTTACATCTCTCAAAAAAATAAAAATAAATAAAAATATAACCTTTCCCAACATATTTATAAAACTATAATAAAAAAAAATTAATGGTTTTTGTTCTATAAAATATAAATAGTTTATCAAATTTTTCTATTTTAGAAAAAAACCCACTCAAAATAAATGTTACTTTTGCATGGACAAAATGTAAATTAACTATTATAAGATTATAATATTTTGTTATGTTTATAGATATTTTCAAAAAAAATTATAAGTTAAAATAATTTCCATCTAGAAAAGTATAAAATTTATATTTTGGAATTTTTTAAAGTAATAAATTTGTTTAAAATATCTATAAACATATCGAGGTAGATTTGTCTATCTAGGTCTATAACAATCTATAACTAATAGAAAGTAATTTTTTTGTTATATTTATAAATAATTTCCTTTTTCATTTGAACCGTTTTTGGATTTTATTAAATAGTAGTTCTAAGTACTCTTCTTTGTTGGTATTTGTACTTTTTCTTAAAAGTTAAAATAATCGATTATACAGTGATAGTATTTACAAGGATGTACTAATTTATTTTCACAATTTATAAAAAAGGTTAAAAGAAACTTTTTAGAAATAAAGTCATCCTTAACTTACGATATATTATTTATATTATATTCACAATAGTAACATTTAGTTTTTATTTTGATTTTTATTAAAAGTCTCGATTTACACCTTAGGTCAACGTTGATCAAAGATCGATGAGAATGTCGAGATGTTAGGTGAAAATGGTATGATTAGTTAACGTTGATTTAGGAATAATTATGTCAAATCTATTTGGGCAGCAAGCAAGGTGCCTAGGCAAGTTGTTCCTTGGTGTTTGGCGATGGGTGGGGCTGAGATCCGAGTGCTTGTTTTTATTGGTCATTGGTGGTGGGTCTCCTTTGCCTTCTTTCCAATGATATTTTTGCTCAATACAAGTTCTGTCCTTCACCCCTCTATTAAGAAAAATCTTCCTCTCATCGCTATAAAACAAAATCATCGAGGCCATTGAGGCCAACATGAATGTTGGTGAAAGTGAGCCAAATCCAATTGGAATTAAACTTTTTTTTTTCTTTTTGTTATCATTTTTAGTTACTACTATGTGACCATCAAACCTAACATGATAATGGTGAAAACCATGAGTATACTTATGCATTGCTTTTGCCTATAAAATTGAAGGATTCTTTACTTTGTAGAGTTTTAAGATAAGGCTTAAAGCTCATGGATGGGGTCAAGTTCATGGAGTACCAATATGAGACATAGAGGAGTGTATATTCCAGGCAGAAAATATCAACACTTTGAGGTTTAGGTCATATACCAATCAATAAATACCCGAATCATACTTGAACTAACATCTTGCAACCTTGAGTACACAAAACGTATCTAACATTGTTGTTGTTACGAATAACCAAAGGCTTGTGTTGTAGGGCATGCTTTTAAATAGTTCAATTTGACTATCCCAAAGGAAAAATTAGTTAATCTGATCCCACCTTACTTATTTTTGTGTCCAGTTGAACTAGTTACTATCCATACTAACTAAAGCGTCAATAAGCTTGGTACCACACAAATGAAAGAATCTCTTACGTAAGTTAGCTTTGAAGCGACCTAAAAGTAAACCCCACTAAATACCTACAAAAATACTTAATGTAGATGAAAGTCGAGCACCAACATGTGTGAAAAATAAATTTCAGTTTTTCAATTTGAGAAAGACGCACATAAAATAATTTATAATATTTTATTTAAGCAATTCAATCCAAAATTTGAAACTCAAGGTTAAAACTACAATTTAAAAAATAAAACAATTTGTTATTTTACTAAAAGAGGATTATTTATAGAAAAATGAGTCACAAACCAAGTGTCTATAAGTATTAGAAACTATTAAGAGAAACTCATAGATGTCTATCTGTGATACTACAAATGATAGGAACTATTATAGGTCTATCATTGATAAGAGTTGATATAATTGTTTAAAGTGTATTTTTCCCGTTATTGTAAATAATTTGCATTTTTTATATTTTTTAAAAACCCTTTAATCAAAATCTATTTTTTTATTAATTACCCCAGGCTATTGTAGAAGAAAATTTACTTTTCACATTAACAGAAAGAATTAGTAGTACATGTACACGTAGTTCTAACAAAAAACAATTACTCCCACCTCTGGATCACCAAATTTACTAAAACTTCAATCATAGTAGACCGTATTTGATTTTACCATCTAAGTTAAAATCGATAAGGCATTTAAAAAGTTAGGGAATGTTATGCATATTGACAACTTTTATTCTCTTTTAATCAATTTCTTAGAAAAAGAAATTGTTTCAAATAATAAAATTACTAAAAATATTTATAAATATAATAAAATATTTACAATTCTTAGAAAAATCAAAATTTTCTATTTTTAAAAAACTTGCGGTTTAGGGAAAGAGGGGAGAAGGGAGGGAAAGTAGGGAAGCACGTGCGCGGCGCGCTCCCAACAAAATTATTTCTGAGTCTATTTTCCATTTAATAATTTAAATAAATGAAAAGGAAAAAAGAAAATCTCAACCTGAGAATCCCAACGGTCTAAATTTGTAATGGAACCTTTTATTTTTCATTTTTTAGCAACTCGGCCGGAGACGTACAGTTCTCTGCTTTTCCGCGTCTCCTCCCATCAATCTCTTGCCCATTTTCAATTCCATCTCTGTTTAACCAACCATCGAACTCCCTCATAATCGTCAAGATCATAATCCCACTATTTCTTTTTCATTTCATAATTTCTTCCTCCTTCCCATTTCCTTTTCCTCTTCCAATTTTTAGGTATCGTCATTTCCTCTTATTTTCAGTTTCTCGATTGTTTTTGTTGTTTGTTGATCTATATATTTGTATTTACACTGCATTTTTGTGGGGTTTCTCTATTTTTGAACCCTAAATTTCTGTTTGTATGGTTTGTATGTAACCGTTATCGGCTAAATTGCTAGGAATTTCGGTTTCGTTCAACTTCCGATCCCTAATTTTACTCTTTAATTACATTCTGCATTCTTGTTTCCAGTGCTAGTTAATGTTGTTTTGTTATGTTTTCTCTAAATATTTTCAATACTATTTGACAGGTACTAGTTTTATTCACCAGACCTTTAAATTCAAGAATCTCTTTGTACAGCCAGGATGTTTAGTTTCATGAAATCTCCCGCGAAAGTTACTAAGCAGAATTCTGTAGATCCTGAACTATCAACCGGATCTGGCACTAATCCTTTTGATTCAGATACTGGGCCTGATGCCAAACAAACTCTTAATGCTGCAAGAAGAACTTCTTCCGAGCCTGTGCTCCCTATACCAAACGCTAACCCTTTTGATGATGATGATGGTTTTGTTGGAAGAAAAGGGACAGCAACTTCTTCAGGCTCTAAAGACAGATACAAAAATGATTTTCGCGACTCCGGAGGACTTGAGAACCAGAGTGTGCAGGAATTGGAAAACTACGCTGTGTATAAAGCTGAGGAGACCACGAAATCTGTTAATAACTGCTTGAAGATCGCTGAGGATATAAGGGAAGATGCTACCAAGACCCTTGACATGTTGCATAAGCAGGGTGAGCAAATTGAGAGGACCCATAGGATGGCTGCTGATATGGATAAAGATTTAAGTAAGGTAGGTTCTCTGGTTTTCATCAGACGTGTTCTCAATATATTTTCTTGTCATATGTTGTCCTGAAATTTCTAGTTGCCCATTTTGATCAGATATATTTGGCTTGCAAGTTTTTGTGATGATTAGGTTGTGGATGTCGTACTCTGTAGGATTGAAATTGGTTAAGAACGAACAACCGTTTAGTTTGCTAGGAATTCTATATGTAAGCCAGAGAAGGAATGAATATATTTTTTGTCTTGCTTTTTCATTGTAATGTGTCCTTTTCTCATGATACCTTGATTGATCCTCCATGTGTTTGTTAATGTTCATTTTTTAATTATACTTTATCCAGGGCGAGAAGCTTCTGAATAATCTTGGTGGCATGTTCTCTAAGCCTTGGAAGCCAAAGAAGACCAAAGAAATTACAGGCCCTCTTATAACAGCAGGTTGTTACATCTTCGTTGGTTCTTTTGCTCACTTATCACTGACATTCTTGTATATATCTTACTGCCACTCCCATTTTTATCTGCTATTAATCTCCATTTTGGCTGGCCAGATCATTCCTCTGGGAAAACTGAAAACAACAAGGAGCAAAGGGAAAAACTGGGTTTATCTACGGGCAAAAAACAGTCAGCTACTAAAACACCACCCTCTGAACCATCAGGTGCAATGCAAAAAGTTGAGGTGAGAGCATCAGTTGTTATCATTTCTCTATCTTAAAGAGTATAGCATTCTCATGGTTCCAAATCTAACGAATATGTTATGTTTAAAAACACAGGTAGAGAAGGAAAAGCAAGATGATGCGCTCTCGGATTTAAGTAATATCTTGGGTGATCTGAAGAGTATGGCTGTGGACATGGGAAGCGAGCTTGATAGGTCATACATGCCATCCTCTTTTCTCAATTTAAACAATGTTGTTGTATAAACATCTCATCAATCAGTTAGCTTAGAACATAGTTCTGAATTGATACTTTCTAAAATGCAGGCAAAACAAAGCTCTGGATCATCTAAGCGATGATGTTGACGAGCTGAACTCTAGAGTGAAAGGCGCCAATCAACGAGCTCGCCATTTGATTGGGAAGTAAATCAAACACAAGTTCTTTCTCTCCCACCTCTTCCAAGTTTGTTCAAGCTGGAAGGATTTCGTTCAAACATTCTTTAATTGTTGGTGTGTTCTTTTTTTTTTTTCCCTCTCGTTTTGTAAGGTTGTGTAACAAGTACAGAACTTTGCTTATATTCTTTCAAAGAAAAAACATGTATCCCTTCATCTTGTTGAAGATAGATTGACTCAAATTTAGATAATAAAAGCTGAAAATTTAATAGTTGTTACTGTTCCTTTTTCTTTTTCTTCTTTTCATGGATTGATTAAAATGGAAGAGAAAAAGGCTAGATGTGAAAGAAAAACCCAAATGGAGCTTTTACATACATATATATTTCCATAGATTCAGACAGGTACAGCCTATACAGCAAAATTACATTAATTCCATAAACTAAAAAAAGAAAGAAAAAAAAAGAGGTATGAAAGTTCCATAGTACCCCTCAAAAGAAAGAGAACCTCATGAATCCTGCCATGTCGGTATTTTGTACCTTATACCTCCAAAATTAATGAAACTCATGGGTTTCTTTTGAATCTTGCCCCCGACCCGACCACCTATGACCTTTTTTTTAATAAGTAAAAACATAGAGTAAATACCTTGCCATTTCCATGCTTGTTTTTGCCATTTTCCACATCAAAATGAACTCCCAATAACCTTCCTCTCTTTGTGATCAGCGAACTTATAACAGGCCAAAACTCGAACGATTGGACACAAAAACAAGAATGGAAATAGCAACAATAACCCAAAACAAGGCGATACGACATTGGACAAAACTCGTTAACTAATCAGCATAATCTTCTTCTACTTTTGGTCGAGGATTAAATATTCATCTTGATCCTTAACTAGCAGGATTCAAGAAAGAAAAAAAAAGAAAAGGGACGTGCATGATATCTATTGGAATATATCAAGAGAAACTGCTGAGAAGAGAAATGGCTAAAATGACTGTTCTAAATTCTAATAAAGAAAGATTCTCCTTGCTCTTTCTTTGCTTTTTCTTTCTCTCTTGATCAGTTGTGAAGAGGGTTTGGCCCCGATGGCACGAGTCTCTTCTCGACGCCGTACCGAGGATCAATCTCATTATGTGTCAACAACGGCGGCAGGACATGAACAGGTAGGCGATGTTGGTAAACTCTATGAAGATGAATACACAAAGAACGTGAGGTTTCATGGGTGAGAGCATCACAAGGATGAAGCTGCAGTTGGGGGAGAGAGGTGGTCGGAGAAGCATCTGGCACGGCTGTGGAAGTGGACGAGGTGACGAAGATGAGTAGAACTATCAAGATGATCATGATGAAGAGGTGGCCAATGGCAGAAAAAGACGAGGACGAGGAAGAAAGAGAGGGAGAGGCTTTCATTGTCAAGAGTTTTTCTGATTGAGAAAGAGAGAAAAGGGCAGGGGAAGAAAGAAAAGAAAGAAATAAAGAAGAATTGGGAGATGAAAGCAATGAGAAGAGATTGATGAAAGGGAAAGGGAAGTAAGTTTAAATGCAGAGCAAGAGACTCATGAAGAGGCTGAGGATTAGGATTTATTATGGCGTAATGAAATGAGGACTGAGCCGAGGGGCCACCCATTGGCCAAGGGTATAGTTGGCAATCACTTTCACTCTTCATTAGAGCTTTTGCTTTCATGTAAGTAAGTAGACATCATCCTTTGATCATTCTATCTATACTTTCAACGGTTCAGATTGTTTTTTATTTCTTTCCAATATTTCCATCCTAACATTACCTTTTTTTTCTTTAATTCAATATGTGACATTGAATGAATGAAACATTATAAGTAATAATAAATAAAATGATATGATGTGACACTGGGTGAAGATCATGGTTTTGTGTGTGGATAGTCGATGGGTTTAAATAAGCACAAATGAGTTGTGAGAAGCTTAGCAAAGGAAATTTTTTATTGAACTATATCGATACAGTCCAGAATGCTCACAAAGGATTTTGGGACTTGGCTTTATGGGTTTGCTAAGAACTTCTGTGAGCTTAATTAAAAAAATTCTAAATTTCTTTCTAAGCAAACTTAAATGTTAAGATGATGTACTACTATCATTATCAATATCGAATTTAAAAGTTCAATTTTCAACATACCAACCGATAAAGATTCTTGAAGTTTAAGTTATCGAGGTAAGAATTCAGTGGTGCTCCTCAATGTGAAAGATTCATGTTGGTGTGTTCGTGATGAAGTCTGATGCAAAGGATGTGGTGAAGATTTTGAATGACAAGGTTGTTGACTTGTTAGAGATTAGTTTTAGCTAAAAAATTTAGTGTGTTTTTTTTTTCATTTTGTTATCGAGTTGGGAAATGTATTTGATTTTTTTTGTATGTCTAGAAGTTAAAAAATAATTATCAAATGGGTCTCTAAACATTTAACAGGTGTTCAAACCACTCAGACATTATTTAGAAAAGGTTACCTAAGCACAATCTTTAAATTTTGAATTTATTGGATGATCCAATTTTATATTAATAAATTCATTAATTTTAATAAAGGTACAAAATATTAAGAATCAATTAAACACACAAAGTTTAAGTTTAAGAGTGTATCAAACATTTTCCCCATTGAAATACCTATGTATATTTTTATTTTTTAAGTTAAAATATCATTTTTATTCATATACTTGGAAATTTGTTCAATTTTAGTTCTTTTACTCACAAGTATTGAATTGTCATATTTGTACTTTTAGTCAATTTTAAACTTAGTTCATTAAAATTATTTTTTATTAAAAATGATTAAATAATCAAAATAATTTCCCCGCAAGGAAACACAATATGTCAACATATTTTTAAAATTTATAATGAAAACGATTAAAAAAAAACTAAAGAATAATGAAAAATCTACTCTATTAAGTTTAAAATTAATTGAAAAATCAGAAATTAAAATTAGACATTATAAATTACAAAAACTAAAATCAAACCAAATGATATTTCAATTTATTTTTTAATTTCTCAGAATTTCTAAACTTATTAAATAATTTTCAAAGTTCAAAAAGAAAATATATATCAAATAAAAATTTAAGAGTAATTTCTTTTGGGGGGAAACACTTAAATATGGCATTGAGCAATAAATTTAGAAGTGTTTAGGGGTAAAAGTAAAAAGGAATTCAATGTAGAACATAATCAAATGATTATTATGATTATTACGGCGTTATATTATCATTTCAATTAAATTTATCCATTTATCTTTTTACTTGAAAATTACCTTTTTCATCTTTCATTTATGATATATTATCTCTTAAGCCTAATTTAAGCCACCGACGAACAGCGCCTTTTCCGCGTTCGAGAAGAAGTTCTTAGTGAAACAAACGATAACTGGAGCTTCTGTTTGAAGCGCTCAAGTTCTTGGAATTGGCTTTCTTCACTCAGATCTATCGATTCAACATCGATTTCATTTTCTGCATTTTTGAATTCCATTAACTTCTTGAAGTTAAGGAACTCACAGATCTGAAACAATGGCGCGGCGACTTTCACTGCCGGCGTTTTGTTTATTCTTTCTGTCATTCTCTCTGTTGAACGATCTTATTCTCTGTAAAACCCTTAAACGTGATGGTATATGCAGCATCAGCACCTTTTGTTTTACTTGTTTTTTCTTTCTCTATGTGTTTTATTGGACTGAATGATTTGTTTTTTTTTTTTTTTTTTTTTTTTTTTGTAGTGAAAGCATTGAATGAGATCAAGGCTTCTCTTGGCTGGAGAGTGGTGTATTCTTGGGTCGGTGATGATCCGTGTGGCGATGGTGATCTGCCTCCTTGGTCTGGTGTCACTTGTACTACTCAAGGAGATTATAGAGTGGTTACTAAATTGTATGATTAAATTCAACCTCAAGGCTTTTCTTTTTCACGTTTGTTCTTTTTGTTTATTGAATTGATCATTATTGTTTGATTCATTACTTATGATTCCATCCGAGTTCATTTTATTGTTATATGTTGAGAATTATCTGTATGATGAGTTAAATTGGTCTTGTTTTATCTGCTACTGTAGGGAAGTTTATGCTGTTTCGATCGTTGGCCCGTTTCCCACTGCTGTAACTAATCTCTTGGATCTTACGAGACTGTAAGCGTTTCCTTCATTAAATGTATTAGAGAAATTTGTTTACTCGTCCAATGCCAAATCTTTTCGTTACCGTATATCATTGTGCTGAAGATTAGCAAATTAGGATTTTTATATTTAGGTAAGGAGAAAGATGACGGAAACCGAAAAAACTTCCAAATCAAAATAAATGATTAGGATTGTATACGATGAAGCAATTAAAAGATGGGAAAAACATCTCTGTTTGTGTTTTGTGTTATAACTTTTGATAGACTGCATAATTATTGTTGTTACTTCCTTTTATCTCCAAACTTGGGTTCCTTTTGATGGAGAGAAAATAGTTTTGATCACTTCAGTAAAAAATGTTTAAATGTATTCTCATTGTAGGGACTTCCACAATAACAAGTTGACTGGACCAATTCCTCCTCAGATTGGAAGGTTGAAGCGTCTTCAGATACTGTAAGTCCCTTGTCTTACTCTTTTGGAGAAGTGATCTCCATTTGGACCTCGATTTTTTTATGCATACAGCGTACTTTCTGTTGCTCTATTGTATTCAGTTTTCTAACTCAACGTGGAACTATACTAGTTCATCTAGTTCTAGTAGGAAACAGAATTTTAGAGCCACCAACACTTTGAGTGTAAAATTACATATTCTCATCTAGAATTCCTTTCACATTTGCTACAGAAGTCTGAGCTTTTGGTTTTTTTTACTCCTATTTGTAGTATTTGTTACTGATTTTTGTTTGGTTCTCCCATAGTAACTTGAGGTGGAATAAGCTGCAGGATGTCATACCTTCTGAAATAGGTGAACTCAAGAGTTTGACTCATTTGTAAGTAATGCTACTTCTTGCAGTTGATTTATCATTTTCTGGTTCTTTTGCCTTTTTGTTGTTTTACGTGTGGTTATATTAGTAGTTGACAAAAATTTTTGTAGATATTTGAGCTTCAATAATTTCAAGGGAGAAATTCCAAGGGAGCTTGCTAGTCTTCCGGAGCTTCGCTATCTACACCTACAACAAAATCGTTTCATTGGACGAATTCCTCCTGAATTGGGCAACCTGCAACATCTTCGCCACTTGTAAATTTCACTTACTTTCCTATATCGTTGACAAAACTCATATTTAGTTATATACCTAATATCAATTTGATAACTGTGATTGTGCTACTGGTAGGGATGTTGGTAACAATCACTTGGTTGGCACCATAAGGGAACTCATACGCGTTGATGGCTGCTTTCAATCTCTTCGCAACTTGTGCGTAGTCTGTAATTTATAATTGCTCCAACGTTTTATTTTCCTTTATCCCTTTGGAAATTGTTGAACTGTCGATTTTGACTAACTAAATGTAATGTTGTGTGCAGATATCTTAATGATAATTATTTTACTGGGGGCGTTCCTGCGCAACTTGCAAATTTGTCAAACTTGGAAATCTTGTATGTTTCACCTTCTTCCTTTCTTTATGAGTTCCTATGGTTGAAGCATGATAACTTTCTAGTTATAGAACATATTCTTTTTGAGTCTTATGGAAGTGAATTTCTCTTTTTCCTTTTCGGTCAGGTACCTATCACACAACAAGATGTCTGGAATAATTCCTGCTGAATTAGCCCGCATTCCAAGACTGACTTATTTGTAAGTACTTGATCATTATACGTGTCAGTAGTTTAAGAATTTTTTAATTAGGCTGGAACTGCAAGCGGAACTTTGCTGTTTGATTTAGTTTTTTTTTTCCCTTCTTTTTTTCCACAAGAGTTGGATGATTAGTTTTGATTGCATTATAAGGGTGAACAAATTTATGGTAACCGTAGGTTAGCTAACAGGGGAAAGAAGTTTATAGGAACAAATACATAGTGCACCTTAACTGGTGATGATAATACAATTATTGTTTAACTCAATCCCCAACACCTATGGCCTCCCTCCAAAATAGAAAAGCAAAAAAGAGGGAAAGAAAAGAAAAACAAACAACAGATTTACAAAGTTTCCATTGTGTTTCTACATGCCTAAACACTAAGACCGTAGTTCCATGCTCTCTCGAGAGGCAAATATTTTTGTTCTTCATAAGAATACCGACTACTTCTATTTTTCCTCTATCATGGACTAACTTTTTTTGTTGTCTTATGTTGCATGCATTATTCTTCGTAATTGGCAACTCCTCTGCTTCATAAGATATTCATAATATAGGAATTTTTGTTCACTCACAGGTTCTTGGACTACAACCAATTTAGTGGGAGAATCTCAGATGCATTTTACAAACATCCATTATTGAAAGAGATGTGAGTTATTTCTTCTTCTTGTTTTCTCTTTTCCCGTCATTATCATTTGATTACAGGTATGAAACTAATATTTTTTGTGTTTTCTATATATGATGGTTGATAGGTTCATCGATGGTAATGCTTTTCGGCAAGGTGTAAAGCCAATAGGTTTTCATAAAGTTCTTGAAGTTTCAGACACAGATTTCCTTGTTTAAACTACGTCGCCTGTCATTCTTTATTCAATTTGAAGCTTTTTTCTTTCTTTTTTCTTTTTAATGTTTAACCCAAAGGGTTCTGATTCTTGGAATTATAAAGAAAAAGAAAAGGCGCTTCTTCCATTTGTGGGAATTGTAGCTTTATAGTTTTCATATCATGGAGATTAAACTGTCAATTTTGCTAGGTGTTTACTTGTTATTTTAGTTTAAAATTATGAAATTACATGAACAAGCATTTGATATTATAAAGAAGAACAACGTAAAGTGTTTGCCTAGAGGATGCTATCAATGCTTACTGCCCAGCAAGCAAGCGAAGAAGATTCATTTTTTTTTACTATTATTATTATTTTAATTAAGCATGATATTTTGATCAAATGTGGGTCAATTATAATATGATTTGATTACATAATTTTAAAATTGAATTGATTGTTACATTTTATAATGTTTATTAATTAATTTAAAATAATTATGAAGGAAAATTAAAGTTGATGAAAAAAAAAGTAAATATTAATTTATTATAATTAGCTTAATTATTTTAAATTTATTAACACACATTAACAGCATAGACATAAGTATAAAACTAGAGATTAAATTCTTATACTTAATAATCAAATGGATAATATTTTAAAAACTAGACTTAAAACTGAAAGAATAAAGAATGTATTTATCATTAACGATTTTTTCAAAAATCATTTTCTAAAAAAATTACCAAAACGTGGTAGAATCTACCGTTAACAACTCTTTACTATTCATGATTTCAAACTTTATAACAGTGGCTCTCATTATCTAAAAGAAATAATATTATAATTCATAAATTTATCCATTTTTTAAATGATAATCGAGTTTTTATTCATTTATGATATTATATAAATTATCAAATTCATTCTTACTTAATATTTAACTTTTGAAGTTGATTGTCTTATGTTTAATACTTTGAAATCAATTAATTATTTACTTTAACAAAATTATTTAATTTTGTTTTATATTTTCATCGTTAAGTAATTATAATATTTACAATTCACTCCAAGATTAAACTCTTTTTACTACTATAATAAATATAAGATTTTAGAGTATAAATATTTTTCATAAAAGAGCTATAAATATAATATATAAAAGAGAAATTGTAAGTTAAAAAAACTAAATTATTTATTTTCTTAGAAAAATTAAGCTTAATGAATTTTATGTGAGAAATTTTCATAACAAAGTTACCATTTTTTAAATATTCCAACACCAATAAAAAAAACAAGTAAACAAATCTAAACAACCGTAGAAAAAGAATTTTGAAAAAAAAATTTAGCCAAATCTAAACGGTTGACAAAACATTTTCATTTTGGACTGACCTTCTTGATTTGTTATATTTTTTAAAAGATCCTATAATAAATTTGTTTTTCACAAAATTAAATCTTTTAAAATTTCAAGATACATAAAATTTAAATTTAAATAAAAACATATATTTTTAACAAAATTTCGTAATTATAATATATATAATATTCAATACGATTTAGATATTTTGATTTAAACTTTAAACTTCAATTTAAACCAAATAAAATCCAAATGTAACAGAAAAAACTTCCAATTCTGATTTTTATATCTTCCCACTCAAAAGATATCAATTCAAAATATTAAATCTTTCATTCCTGTTTTTATATTCAAATGTAACAAAATTTTCGAAATCAATTTTTAGATAGAAATAATTTCAAAATTAATATTGTTTTATTTACTCAAATGTTATTAGACATATTTACTTAAAAATATGTGATTAACTTGAAATTCTCTAATATTTTTTTATTTTCGACATTTAAGTTTATAAATATATAATAAATTTTTTTTAAGAGACTGTAGTGTCACTCTAGATTGGATTTTTTTAAGAGACTCTTTAAAAAATATATAATAAAAATTTCAAATGAAATCATAGAATATATTTTATAAATAAATTTTAATATTTTTTCATTTTCCAAAAATATTCCTTAAAATTATCAAATTCACCTACTTTCAAATTGATTATCTCATGTTTAATCCTTATCTTGAAATCAATTAATTATTTACTTTAACTATAAAATTATTTAACGTGGTTCTCTCTTTTTCATCCTTAATTAATTTTAATTATCGTTTTAATGAATTTTATATTTTTTCCAATGAAGATAATAAAAAAAATGATCAAAATAATGAATTTCCTCGATATGTTTCTCAAATTTTCATAGTTCACACAATCCAAACTTTTATAAATATTTTAATTTATTTTATTATTTTTAAAAATATATCATAATAAAATTTATTAAATATTTAAATTAAATCTTTTAAAATTTCAAGATAATCATCTCTCATAAAATATTTAATTTTTATTTTAATAATTTTATTATCTCTTAATTTTAAAATTTAATCTGAATAGAATATATATATATATATATTTAGTCTAAATTAGTTTTAAACTTTAATTTAGACTAAATAAAATCCAAACTTAACAAAAAAAAACCTTAATTTTCCATTTTTATATCTTAAAAGATATAAATTCAAAATATTAAATCCGTTAAACAAATGTAACAAAATTTTCGAGTATTCAGAAAAGAATAATTTCCGTTGCAACAATAATCCAACTTTAGCCTTTTCACCATCCCTATAAATACTCCATCCATTCTCAAACCTTCTCTCATCTCTGTTTCCTCATCACTTCCCATGGCAACAATGACTTCCAAAGCTCTGCTTCTCACTTTCCTCTGTTTCTTCACCATCTCCTCTGCCGAATTCGTTAAAGTTTCAGTCAAAGGTGTCACCACCATTGCTCAAACTGACGACGACTTCATCTGTGCTACTTTAGATTGGTGGCCTCCTAATAAATGCGATTATGGCCAATGCCCATGGGGACTAGCTGGCATTCCTAATTTGGTATCTCTCTCTTCTTCTTCTTCTTCTTCTTCTTCATTTTCTTCTTCAGCTCTGTCTCTTAATTTACTGATCATGGAAGCTCTGTTCTTGCTCTGTTTTTTTAACAGGATCTTCAAAATATTATCTTGGCCAAAGCAATCAAGGGTCAGTTTTGTTTCTTAAGATGTGGAATTTTGGGTTTTTATCTTCACTTAATTTGACTTGTTTTTATAACTTTTTAGAGTTCAATCCTTTGAGAATCCGAATTGGAGGGTCACTTCAAGATCAAATCATTTACAGAGTTGGAAACGGATATAAGAAGTGTCATCATATGAGGAAACAGAGTGAAGGTTTGTTTGGATTCAGCAAAGGTTGTTTAACTATGCAACGATGGGATGAACTTAACGATTTGTTCAACAAAACATCGTAAGTAACAATTAATAAATCATCATTGAAAAAAGAATGTTATTCTTGTTTAATGAATTTGATTCGTTGTTGTTTGTTGCAGAGCTCGGATTACGTTTGGTTTAAATGCTTTAAAGGGTAAAAAACCAGCAAACGATGGAACTATCAATTGGGTTGGTGATTGGGATTCTCAAAATGCTCGTGACTTAATTCGTTACACTGCCTCTAAAGGATACAAAATCGATTCTTATGAACTTGGTATCGTTTCTTAAAAATTAACTTCTTACTCCCTTAATTCTCACACACATATAACTAAATTTACTATAATTCTACTGTCGTCAGGGAACGAGCTTTCTGCCACCGGAGTTTCGGCTAGGCTCGAGCCGGACCAATATGGTAAAGATTTGACAGTAATGGGGAAAATAGTTGAAGAAGTGTATCCTGATCCCACCAACAGACCCAAAATCTTGGGACCAGGTGGGTTCTTTGACAAAGAATGGTTCAGAGTCTTTCTTCAGAACACTGCACCAAATGTTGTTTATGGAGTCACTCACCACATTTACAATCTTGGAGCAGGTAAATAAATAAAAATGAATACTTTATGTATGTAGAAAAGATTATGATGATTAGATACTAATGTATATGTTATGGTTATTATTATGTATGTAGGTGTTGACCCTACACTTATAGATAAGGTTCAAGACCCTTATTATTTGGACCAAATTGCTCAAACATTTAAGGAAGCCAAGGAAGTTTCTGAGAGATTTGGGGCATGGTCTAAGCCTTGGATTGGTGAATCTGGTGGTGCTTATAACAGTGGTGGCAAAACTGTTTCTCATACTTTTGCTAATGGATTTTGGTTGATTTCTTATCTCTTTTTCTTTTCATTGAATTATAAATCTATATATATATGGAGTAATTGATTTAATTGTTTATGTCTTTTGTCTGTTTTATTGATCTAAGGTATTTGGATAACTTGGGGATGACTGCATCATTCGATCATCAGGTTTATTGTAGACAAGCCTTGATTGGTGGAAACTATGCTTTGCTTAATACCACCACTTTCATCCCTAACCCTGATTACTATAGGTAAGTTAGTCAACATTCCATTATAATCAACATTTATTTAGTAACTAAACATTTCTTGTGTTGGAAACAGTGCTCTACTGTGGCACAGATTAATGGGGAAGAAGGTCTTGGCAGCATCCCACGACAGTTCTCCATACCTTCGTGTTTATTCACATTGCACCAAAAACGAAGTAACAATTACTCAACTCAAAGCCTTTTGTTATCTTCTTCAAATGTTGTGTTTGATTGTATACCGATGGTTCTTTCTTTTAATTATGATTTTCAGGAAGGTGTAACTGTTCTTCTAATCAACCTGTCAAACTCGACAACACATGATGTGAAGATTGTAAACGACAGAAACATTTACCCAAATTTCGTAGGCAGCAAATTAAAAGCAAGAGAAGAGTATCATTTGACACCCAAAGACGGTGATATTCAGAGCGATGTTATGCTTTTAAATGGAACTCCTCTTCAGCTTACACCAACGTTGGACATCCCCAAAATGTCGCCCAAGCTTGTCGATCCCACTTCCGTTGTGACGGTTGCTCCTAGTTCTTATGTCTTCGTCTCCATCAAAGACTTCAAAGCTTCTGCTTGCGCCTAAATACACACACACACACATATATATATATATATATATATATATATATAATTTAAAAAGATAAAATTTGTGTAGGTTTTTTAGATTTTGCATTTTGAGTTGGGGATTTTTTTAGTATTGGTTATTAATTTTATTTTTTTTCTTTTGTTAACATTGATTTATGACTGACAATATATATGGGTTTTTGTTGATAATTATTTGCTTCCCCATTTCTTTATCTTCTTATTATTGAACTTCAATGACAATATGGAACTCATTAAGGCTCAAACAAATCCAAAAATTGAGATATGATATAAGCATGATCATCTAATGGATGAACTAGGTGAGTCTAGGACTCAGGCCCAAGTGGCAAAGGATAAAGCATGTTAAAGATTTTGACATTAGAAGAGAAACTTTTGGGGAAATATGCTTTGGAACTAAAAGAAAGGAAGAATTCAGAAAGAATACTTTCCTTCAGTGTAAAAGGTTGACAAAACATTTCCATTCTAGGTTGACTTCGTTGATTTGTTATATTTTTCAAAAAAACTCTATAATAAATTTGTTTTTCACAAAATTAAATCTTTTAAAATTTTAAGATACATAAAATTTAAATTTAAATAAAAACATATATTTTTAATAAAATTTCGAAATTATATTATATATATATATATATATATATATATTATATCCAAAACGATTCAATTTAAACCAAATAAAATCCAAATGTAACACAAAAAAAACTCAGAATTCTGATTTTTATATCTTCCAACTTAAAAGATATCAATTCAAAATATTAAATCTTTCATTTCTGTTTTTATATTCAAATGTAACAAAATTTTCGTTTATAAATATGTAATGTCACTCTAGATTGGAATTTTTTTTTGTCATATTCAATTTGGTCCATAGAACTCGTTATTTTATATTTAGTTTAAAGTAATTATGAAGTAAAATTCTAAATTTAATTTGAAAGGTGATGAAAAGAATTAAATTTTCATTTCTTATAATTTGTTTAATTACTTCAAATTTATTACCACAAAAAATAAATTTAATATTAAAAATGTAAATATCAAAATCTAGACACTAAGTTAAAACAAGGGTCAATTAGAGATATAACATTGGGCTCCAAATTAATTAAGAATATAGCAAAGGTTTAAAAAATTTGCAAATATGGCAAATTTTGACAATGACAAAAATGCCCCTACATATACACTTTTAAACTAATGCCCCTACCTATACACTTTTAAACTTCGCTTCGTATTCTAATTTCAAGCAAACTTCTTCACATTTTCCTTTCATTATTCTACTTTCTTCTTCTTTCTTCATATTCCGATTTGGTTTCCAGTGCTGATATCGGTGCCTTCTGCTCCACTTCATCAGACTTCTTTGTTTTGCGTTATTCACTTTGCTACATTCTCCACTTCGCTATGTTCTCCACTCCACCTATACAATGTAAATTATTTGTTTTTCGTTTGAAATAATAAGTTACTTTCGTAAGGTATCTTTATTTTCGTTTGGTCATAACCTGTTTGAAGTAGATTTTCTTCTTTTTCTATTTGTTTGAAATTGATTCCTTCATTTTCTATTTGGTTGTGCTCTGTTTTTCAATTTGTGTGTTGTTACTTAGGGTTAAGGTCTATCAATAATATGTTTATATATCACTGATCTATTTAACTGGTTTGTGTTGGGATGTTTAACTTGTTTCTTTGGCATGTTGATCTATTTAAGGTTTGTGTGTTGCTTAGGGTTAGGGTCTATCAGTGATATGTTTGTATCATTCATAGTCTTGATGGATATTTAGTTTGTTTGCATTGGGATGTTAGTAGATAATTTAGTTTAATGTATATTTTTATGTGATGCTGTTTATGTTCTATCAGTGATATGCTTCTATCAACTCAACTTGAAGGATGTTTTACTTGTTTATGTTTGATTGTTATTAGATATTTCACTTTAATGTACACTTTTTATATGTTGTTTCCTAGGGTCTATCGATGATATGTTTCAATCCTTGATAGTCTTGGAAGATGTTTAGCCCGTTTGACTTGGGAAGTTAGTAGAAGCTCTAGTTTAATTTGGATTTTTTGTGTTATGTTGCTTAGGGTCTATGACTGATATGTTTCTATCACTGACAAATTTGGAGGATGTTTAACTGGCTTATATTGGGATGTTTAACTTGTTTGTTTGGCATGTTGATCTGTTTTAGGTGTGTGTTAGTGCTTAGGGTTAGAGTCTATCTGTATCATTGATAGTTTTAAGGGGTATTTAGTTTGTTTTTATTGGGATTTTAGTAGATAATTGAGTTTAATGTATATTTTTATGTGATGTTGTTTATGTTCTATCAGTGATATGTTTCTATCAACTTGAAGGATGTTTTACTTATTTGTGTTAGATTGTGATTAGATGTTTTAGTTTAATATGCATTTTTTATAAAGTCTAATTCAATATTATTATTTCAGGTTGTTCAAGAAAAGAAACGAAGTGAAAACTATGGAAATAGCGAAGAATGTTAAAAATGTTAGGCCGAAGAGACAACTTAACCGATCAAAAAAAATGTTGGAGAACGCAAAAGACTAGAATATTGCAAGAGACCGATTGATTTATCCCTAGTTTTGATTTGCAACTCTCTCATTGAGTAAATTTATATTGTACTATATTGGTTTTGTGGATATTCCATAATAGAAAAGATCAATGATAGACTTTACATTTTGTTTGATTTTGTTATATTGATTCAAAAAAGTGTTGGACCACAGGTTGAATATTGCAAATTATTCCTCTTTATATTCTTAAGTAGTCGTGGCTCTTCAATGTATGTTGAAGTTTATTAATGATAACGGTGAAAAACTTCATGGTGACATTACCTCTTCACATTTAGTTATGTGCTTTTGTGTTTCCATTGAGAAATTAGTACTATACATGTTGAATAATTGCAAATTAGATTAATTGGTGCATTTTATTGAGAAAAAAGTTTGGTTAATATACGTATAAAGTCTATTATTTATAGAAGCTATCAACAATAGTTGACTAATATCGGTGATAGAATCTATCAACGATAAACTTCATAGTAAAGTCAATATTCGATAAAAACTATCAAGCTAAAAATTAAACTCCATTATAACATTTACTGTTACACTTATAACATTGATTAATCATAATTCTGAATTACTGCAAAAGAAAGAAAAATATACAGTTATCATCCTAGTGTTACACTCATAGCATTGATAGAAGATAGAGTCTATCACTGATTGACTCATATCAGTAATGAACTAGGATATGAGTCTATCAGTTATAAACTACTATCAGTGATAAACTAGGATTAATACAAGTCTATCACTAATAGACTAATATCACTATGCAAATATTAACTATATTCTATCAGTGATATATTTCAGAAAAGGAAAAAAAAAAACTCAATTTATTTTAACCTAAAAACGTAAAATTGATAGAAAAATTCATAATATGCTCAATTTCAACGAAGTCCCATACAAGTAAAATAAAAACATTTTTTTCTATAAAAATTCTAGTAAAATCATCACATTGAATCGAACAAAATTAACCTACAGAGATGAAAATAAAATTGTAAAAATGGGATGAAGTCAAATGAAAAATTTAGGGACAACTCACATCTGAAAACAAATATCAAACTGAGATGATTAACACAAATTGGATGAAAAAACTAAGAAACAAATCTAACTTATTTTTAAAAGAAAATTTGATTACATACCAATAAAATTGATACCAAACCCTAACATTGACCTAAAGTAGAAGCAAATGAAAAATTGTTGAACGCCAAAAATTGCCGAACGCCCAAAATTGTTGAACGTAAGACGAACGGTTGGAAGAGAGAATTGAATGAAAAATCGACTAGTTGGAGGCGGAGACAAAATCACAAAAGGAAAAGAGAGGACGAATCATGAAAAAAAGAGAATTTTTAGGTTTGAGAGAATGAAGAAGATGATATTAGCGATTGAGGAGTAGATCGTACATAAGAACAGCTGTAGTAGAGAATGAAGAAGACCATCGTCAAAAGGTAGAAAATCGTGCCATGTATTTTTCATCTAAATTAAGGGCATTTTAGGAATATATAAAAAGGAAAGAAAAAATTTGCTATATTTGCAAATTGTTGAAGAAATTGCTATAACCTTGATATGTTATGCCAAAAAAAGCCACCCATTATAAAAACTCTTAAAACAAAACGTAAATGTCATTGGTAAAATTTAGATATTTAAACTAAAGACTAAATTGAAATCAAACTCAAATACATGCTATTTTAAAATCAAGATACTAAATAAAAAATAGATTCAAAACACAAAAAAAAAAAAAAAAAAAAAAAAAGTATTTACTATGATAATTTTTGTATAAAAAATAGTCAAATCTAAACATTCATCTGCCTCTTAAAAAAAATTTGTTTAACCTATTGATTCTTTGAAAAAAAATAGATTCACCAAAAAATTTTAATTTTAATTTCTCTACAGCCACTTTATCATATTTTTTAAGGGACCCTTTAAAAAATATATAATAAAATTTTCAAATGAATCATTAGAATATATTTTATAAATAATTTTTAATATTTTTCATTTTCCAAAAATATTCCTTAAAATTATCAAATTCACCACTTTCAAATTGATTATCTCATGTTTAACCCTTATCTTGAAATCAATTAATTATTTACTTTAACTATAAAATTATTTAACACGGTTACTTCTTTTTCATTCTTAATTAATTTTATTTATCGTTTTAATGAATTTTATGTTTTTTTTTAACGAAGATAATAAAGAAAAATGATCAAAATAATGAATTTACAAAATATTTACGATATAGTAAAATTTTAAATTTTATTAATAATAAAATTGATAGATATCGATATGTTTCTATCAAATCTTCATAGTTCACCCAATCCAAATTTATTTTACTATTTTTAAAAATATATCATAATAAAATTTATTTATTTTTTAAATTAAATCTTTTAAAATTTAAAGATAATCATCTCTTAATTAGTCGTAAAATATTTAATTTTTATTTTTAATAATTTGATTATCTCTTAATTTTAAAATTTAATCTAAATAGAATATATATATACCAATATATATATATATATAGTCTAAATTAGTTTTAAACTTTAATTTAGACTAAATAAAATCCAAACTTAACAAAAAAAAACCTTAATTTTCCATTTTTATATCTTAAAAGATATAGATTCAAATATTAAATCCGTCGAAACAAATGTAACAAAATTTTCCTTACAACAATAATCCAACTTTAGCCTTTTCACCATCCCTATAAATACTCCATCCATTCTCAAACCTTCTCTCATCTCTGTTTCCTCATCACTTCCCATGGCAACAATGACTTCCAAAGCTCTGCTTCTCACTTTCCTCTGTTTCTTCACCATCTCCTCTGCCGAATTCGTTAAAGTTTCAGTCAAAGGTGTCACCACCATTGCTCAAACTGACGACGACTTCATCTGTGCTACTTTAGATTGGTGGCCTCCTAATAAATGCGATTATGGCCAATGCCCATGGGGACTAGCTGGCATTCCTAATTTGGTATCTCTCTCTTCTTCTTCTTCTTCTTCTTCTTCATTTTCTTCTTCAGCTCTGTCTCTTAATTTACTGATCATGGAAGCTCTGTTCTTGCTCTGTTTTTTTAACAGGATCTTCAAAATATTATCTTGGCCAAAGCAATCAAGGGTCAGTTTTGTTTCTTAAGATGTGGAATTTTGGGTTTTTATCTTCACTTAATTTGACTTGTTTTTATAACTTTTTAGAGTTCAATCCTTTGAGAATCCGAATTGGAGGGTCACTTCAAGATCAAATCATTTACAGAGTTGGAAACGGATATAAGAAGTGTCATCATATGAGGAAACAGAGTGAAGGTTTGTTTGGATTCAGCAAAGGTTGTTTAACTATGCAACGATGGGATGAACTTAACGATTTGTTCAACAAAACATCGTAAGTAACAATTAATAAATCATCATTGAAAAAAGAATGTTATTCTTGTTTAATGAATTTGATTCGTTGTTGTTTGTTGCAGAGCTCGGATTACGTTTGGTTTAAATGCTTTAAAGGGTAAAAAACCAGCAAACGATGGAACTATCAATTGGGTTGGTGATTGGGATTCTCAAAATGCTCGTGACTTAATTCGTTACACTGCCTCTAAAGGATACAAAATCGATTCTTATGAACTTGGTATCGTTTCTTAAAAATTAACTTCTTACTCCCTTAATTCTCACACACATATAACTAAATTTACTATAATTCTACTGTCGTCAGGGAACGAGCTTTCTGCCACCGGAGTTTCGGCTAGGCTCGAGCCGGACCAATATGGTAAAGATTTGACAGTAATGGGGAAAATAGTTGAAGAAGTGTATCCTGATCCCACCAACAGACCCAAAATCTTGGGACCAGGTGGGTTCTTTGACAAAGAATGGTTCAGAGTCTTTCTTCAGAACACTGCACCAAATGTTGTTTATGGAGTCACTCACCACATTTACAATCTTGGAGCAGGTAAATAAATAAAAATGAATACTTTATGTATGTAGAAAAGATTATGATGATTAGATACTAATGTATATGTTATGGTTATTATTATGTATGTAGGTGTTGACCCTACACTTATAGATAAGGTTCAAGACCCTTATTATTTGGACCAAATTGCTCAAACATTTAAGGAAGCCAAGGAAGTTTCTGAGAGATTTGGGGCATGGTCTAAGCCTTGGATTGGTGAATCTGGTGGTGCTTATAACAGTGGTGGCAAAACTGTTTCTCATACTTTTGCTAATGGATTTTGGTTGATTTCTTATCTCTTTTTCTTTTCATTGAATTATAAATCTATATATATATGGAGTAATTGATTTAATTGTTTATGTCTTTTGTCTGTTTTATTGATCTAAGGTATTTGGATAACTTGGGGATGACTGCATCATTCGATCATCAGGTTTATTGTAGACAAGCCTTGATTGGTGGAAACTATGCTTTGCTTAATACCACCACTTTCATCCCTAACCCTGATTACTATAGGTAAGTTAGTCAACATTCCATTATAATCAACATTTATTTAGTAACTAAACATTTCTTGTGTTGGAAACAGTGCTCTACTGTGGCACAGATTAATGGGGAAGAAGGTCTTGGCAGCATCCCACGACAGTTCTCCATACCTTCGTGTTTATTCACATTGCACCAAAAACGAAGTAACAATTACTCAACTCAAAGCCTTTTGTTATCTTCTTCAAATGTTGTGTTTGATTGTATACCGATGGTTCTTTCTTTTAATTATGATTTTCAGGAAGGTGTAACTGTTCTTCTAATCAACCTGTCAAACTCGACAACACATGATGTGAAGATTGTAAACGACAGAAACATTTACCCAAATTTCGTAGGCAGCAAATTAAAAGCAAGAGAAGAGTATCATTTGACACCCAAAGACGGTGATATTCAGAGCGATGTTATGCTTTTAAATGGAACTCCTCTTCAGCTTACACCAACGTTGGACATCCCCAAAATGTCGCCCAAGCTTGTCGATCCCACTTCCGTTGTGACGGTTGCTCCTAGTTCTTATGTCTTCGTCTCCATCAAAGACTTCAAAGCTTCTGCTTGCGCCTAAATACACACACACACACACATATATATATATATATATATATATAATTTAAAAAGATAAAATTTGTGTAGGTTTTTTAGATTTTGCATTTTGAGTTGGGGATTTTTTTAGTATTGGTTATTAATTTTATTTTTTTTCTTTTGTTAACATTGATTTATGACTGACAATATATATGGGTTTTTGTTGATAATTATTTGCTTCCCCATTTCTTTATCTTCTTATTATTGAACTTCAATGACAATATGGAACTCATTAAGGCTCAAACAAATCCAAAAATTGAGATATGATATAAGCATGATCATCTAATGGATGAACTAGGTGAGTCTAGGACTCAGGCCCAAGTGGCAAAGGATAAAGCATGTTAAAGATTTTGACATTAGAAGAGAAACTTTTGGGGAAATATGCTTTGGAACTAAAAGAAAGGAAGAATTCAGAAAGAATACTTTCCTTCAGTGTAAAAGGTGGTTTCAAAGATTCAAATCCATGAATTGCATACAAAGCATATTTTAAACTTCACTTCTCTTCTATTCCCTTAAATTATTAAAAAACCTTAAAACTTTTTGACTTTTTTTCAACTATTATTTAATAATTTTCTCTTCAGTTGGCTTGGTCTTCAAATAAACCACACCCCCCACCTCCTCCTCTATACGCCATCACCATAATTTCCATTTCCCTTGGACACAAGATAGATATCTCTCATTATTCCTCAAACTCCTATGGATAATTTGCTCAAACAAATGGGGTATTTATTTATTTAATCTTCCCTTTTATTTTCCCAAATAAAATAAAATAAAATAAAATAAGATAAAATTCCCTCCCTCTTTCTCTCTAATATTATCTACTAATTTCAGGTCAAGATATCCTAAGCCTCAACAGAACAGAGAAGCACAAAGCAATAGAACAGACGTATATTTGGCTCCACACAAATCTCCATCGTTTAGAGGTAATTAATCAGTTTGATCATTTGAGTGTTTATCAAATTTGAAATAGAAACAAAACCCACAAAAAAGTTTTGAACTTTTTAAAGATTTATTAGAAGTTATAACAAAAATATAATAGAAATGCATTTGTAGAGAAAAAAACATTTGGGAACTGGTTGGGGAGACAATTTTCACGCCAAATGAGTCGAGGGAATGAGTTCTCCGACGACGGAATAGAACGTGTAGCCGCGGTTGCAGCGGCTGTCTTTGCAATTCATTTGGTTGAAGAATCAGAATTCTCAAAACCTCTGAAGAAGATTGATCGTCCTAAATCGTCGACACTTCCAAGGATAAGGATCGTCGAAGAGGATAACCGTACCCCGCCTCCACGTCCGGCACCGGAACCTGATAGGATTTTACGGCCGTTCTCTAGTTAGTATTCCATCAGTTCTTTATATGATATATGTTTGGTTAGCTTACAAGTTTAGTCCCTTAAATTTGGATTTGAATGTATTGAATGATATCTTGTAGTAGATGTTGCAAAGAATCCTGAAGAAGCGACCGGCGAGAAACCGGCAGCGAAAACCGAACAACAAAAACAGAAACCAACGGGAAACATAACCTTTCCTTCTCCACCCGTCGTGTACGACTACTCCGGCGACCGCGGAAGAACTGAAACAGAGAAACCGTTGCCAATTCCTCGACCTCCAACTCCACCCATCTCTCGAAAACCACCAACTACTCCAATCCAAACAAGGCCTGAAGAAACCAAAGCAGATCTCTGGGAAAAAGCAGAGCTTGCTAAAATCCAAGAGAGGTAGGTATATTGTTACGAAAGAATTATTCAAAGTGGCTGTCTGTCTGTTAATAACCGTTACGAACATTTCAGATACCAGAAGGTAAACGAGACAATTTCTTACTGGGAAACGAAGAAGAGAGAAAAAGCCATACGCAAATTTGAAGCATCACAGGTTCTTCATCAGTTTCTCTCAGTTAAAAAGTTTGTCGAATCAGTTCAAATTTTGTTGATTAATTGATTCTGTTTTGTAAATTTGAAGGTCTTGGGAACAAAGAGGAGTGAGAGGGAAAAAGGAAGAAAAAAGTTCGAGGAAGATATGGAATTTATCAAGCAAATTGCTGGAGAAGCAAGAAGCAAAGCAGATCGTAAGAAAAAGAATGAGATTCTTAAAGCTAATCGGAAAGCTGATATTATTAGACAAACAGGGGACCTTCCTGTTTCTTGTTACTGCTGCTGAAGAACATTAACAACTATGTTGACCATCAAATTACAATGATTTGACTGCTTTTTTTTCTTTTCTTTTTGTGTTTACATGACCGAATGAATGCTTTGTGAACAAAAATAATCAATAATTCAGGTTGTTTTCAGATGGGTTTTCTGTTTTACTCTGTTTTTCGCTACCAGCCCTGATTATGCTGAAGTTTCATTTTTGAAGACAAAGACCACACATCTAACATATATTATATTAATTAGTACATGCAAATTCATCATAGGTTAAGGTTTAGCATATAATGCAAACCCTTATCTACAAAGAAATTACACAAACCACATAAAAATAAAAAAGAACAGTTGCCGAAAAGTGTCATTTCTTCAAAAATCCAGCCATTTCAGCCATTTCCGAGAAACCCCCACCCTCAAATCCTCCGTCTTTCTTCTCGGCGGCGTTCTCCTTCTTCGGCGGCTCCTCTGCCTTTGTCGGCTCGGAGCCGGAACCATGAGGAGCAGAATGAGACCCTTCGTACTCATGGAGATAGTTCTCAGCCTTCTCAACATACATACCAAAACCTTTGGTTTGATCCAATTTTCCATAATCGGAAGCAGCTCCGAGAAGGTCGGCAGTGGCACCGGCGACTTTGCCCTTGTCAACAGAGTCGCTGCCGCCGCCAAAAGATGACTTGGCGGCGTCAGCAACCAGTTTGGCGCTGGATAAGAGATCGGAAGCCGATGTCTTGTGGTGGTCGGGGTTTTGGTCTTCTGGCTTGTCGGTGGCATCGCTGCTGAGTTTCTTCAGGAAGTCCATGAATGCTTATGAAAATGTAAACAAAACTTGAAAACAGTTCGATTTTTTTGTTTAGTTTTGTTTGTTATTTCTTGACGATCGAAAGAAACTAATTATATAGATGGGAAAGTGGATAATGGAAAATATTAATAAATATCTAGAGAGAAAATGAGTGGTTCCAAATCGAGAGAACTTGAAGATATTGAATCCACCATTAGTGGAACAGAGAGAAGCTTTTAAAGATCTTCACGGCCACGTGGGCTGTTGTCATTTTCGTATTTAAATATCATAAATACTCCAAACGACCATGTCGGCAAGCCCATATCTTCCTACTGGGCCTCACTTGGACCTGCCCATTTTGGAAATGGGCCTTGGGTTTCAATTTGAACCCAACGGCACGTGTCATGTTCAAATCCGGTAGTTACCAAAGAGAGATTGCATCATATTGAAAAAAAATTAATAAAAAAACTGTCCGTAACCCATCTTGTTCTATATTGTAAATATGACAAGTAATTAGATACATCATAAGCTTATCCACTTTTAAATTTGCTACTTTTGTAATTTAAAAAATATAGTAACATCTAATCATAAATGTTTTCGTTATTTTTTGCAAACACCTCAAAATCTATATTTATACCGTTGATAATAGACTATTGTGGTTTATAAGTGATACATTAATATTTAAAACATTTAATAGATTTTGGTTTATTTATCATTTTTTAAATATTGTTATATATTTAATTATTTTGAATTTAATCGTTATATTTGCAACAATCTCTTTGAATTCTACCGTCACTTATTTATGAGCACGGTAGACTAAAAACCCAAACCAAATCGCTCGACCAGAGTCAACAGAACCAGTGTTGGGCAGTTGGTGAAAGTGTTTTCCTTCGTCAGAATCGTTTTGTAGAACATGTAAATTGACGATTGGTCAATCAGAGGTCTCTATTCAGAAAACAGACTCCTCTTCGTAAACTTCATACGTCAAAGTATAAGTGTAGATAGTACTAAAGTGAGATTTAAACTAATAAACATTAACAAGAGGGTATTTTTGAAAATTAAGAAATCTAGAGGGGCATTTAAGAAAATTTCTCCAAAAGTGTTAAGATGACAACATTTGTTGAAAGAATGAGGACATTGTTGAGAGAAATATGAGGATAAGAAGAAGGTGGGGGAAGGAGATGGAATGAAATGAAATGAAATGTGAATTATGTAACAAATGGCAACCCCAAAGGAGTGAACCCGAGAACACAAGATTGCATTTGAGATTTGCCCAATTGATTGATTTTTGTTTGTTGGGAGGATTAATTCAACATATTGCTCTTTGTGTTCTCAGGTCACCCCTTTGGAGACACTTTGTTTTCTTGGTTTTCTTCATCCTTCTGGTTTGCTTCTTCTTCTCTAATTCTTCATCTTTTTTACTTTCTATTAAATTTGGATCTTCACGACTCGGTAACTTTTTATTTGTAAAGTAATGTAACGTTGTTTCATGTTTTTCAATAGAACTTGTGAGATCTCAATATAGGGAGCATAATCAAGCGATGATTGATACATGTGAGGTTTTAATTACTGTGCTTTCTTTTTATTGAGCGTTACGGACGTTTTGATATTAAATGCAAGTTTTCTATAAATGATGGGACAATGACGTGATATTTGGTAAAAAAACAATGATTAAGTTCAACTAACGAATCAATATCTTTTTATTTATAACAACATATTCGAAAGTGAATTTGATTTTAACGTGCATTAAAGTTAAAGACTTGTTTGAAATCGAACCTGATTTGGAACATAATCAAAGTAGTTTGAGTTTTATCAATTCAACCGATTCAAGATTGTAAGTTATTTATTATTACAGGGAGAGGAAGTTTGAATTATTGAACAAAGTAGTGGCTGTTGATTGTCCACATAGCTTCGATTCTCACTCTTTAATGGACAAGCGATTTACCATATGGTAGTAGGTGGAAGAAGCGGCTCTCTTTCATTTCTAGAACACAGCCTTCCTTCCAAGCTTTAATGGCGCCCATTAAATAAGTCTCATTCAACATGTAATTGCAATTCCTTTCTTCTACTTTTCTTCGATTAAGATCCAATCTCAGCCGGAAATGTCAAGCTCCGATCAATCCTCCGGCCACCAAACCCATGTTGCTCTTTTCCCAAGTGCCGGCATGGGCCATCTAGTTCCCTTCCTCAGACTTGCCAACACTCTCCTCCGCCATAACTGTAAGCTTACTCTCATCACTTCTCATCCTCCTGTTTCTTCTGCTGAATCTCATCTTATTTCCCGTTTTCTCTCTGCTTTTCCTCAAGTCAATGAACTCAAGTTCCATATTTTACCTCTTGACCCTTCTATTGCTAACTCCGATGACCCGTTTTTTCTTCAATTTGAAGCCATTCGTCGCTCTGTTCATGTTCTTAATTCTCCCATTTCCGCTCTCTCTCCGCCGTTATCCGCTTTTGTTTGTGATGTCACCTTGATTTCCTCTGGTCTTCTACTTGCTACAACTCTAAACATACCCATTTACGCGCTCTTCACTTCCTCGGCTAAAATGCTCTCTCTTTTTGCCTATTACCCGTTTGCTAAAATGTCTGATCCATCTACTGACTTCATTCGCATCCCAGCCATTGGTTCAATTCCCAAAACATCGCTCCCTCCTCCTTTGCTTATCAATAATTCCATCTTCGGGAAAATTTTCGCGCAAGACGGTCAGAGAATAAAAGAACTAAATGGGATTTTGATCAATGCTATGGACGCAATAGAAGGAGATACTCTCACAGCACTCAACACTGGGAAAGTACTAAATGGATTACCCCCAGTAATACCAATAGGACCATTTCTACCACGAGATTTCGAAAACCCAGATGCCAAATCTCCCATAAAATGGCTTGACAATTTACCTCCGAGATCGGTTGTTTTCGCCAGCTTCGGCAGCCGGACGGCCACATCAAGAGATCAAATCAAAGAAATCGGAAGTGGCTTGGTTTCAAGTGGGTACAGATTCTTGTGGGTAGTGAAAGATAAAGTAGTGGACAAGGAAGATAAAGAGGGGTTAGAGGAAATAATGGGGGAAGAACTAATGAAGAAACTGACGGAAAAGGGAATGGTATTGAAAGAATGGGTGAATCAACAGGAGATTTTAGGCCACAGAGCAGTGGGTGGGTTTATATGCCATTGTGGGTGGAACTCTGTAATGGAAGCTGCATTAAAGGGAGTGCCAATTTTGGCTTGGCCTCAAATAGGAGATCAAATGATCAATGCAGAATTGATAGCAAAGAAAGGGCTTGGGATGTGGGTTGAAGAATGGGGATGGGGCCAGAAATGTCTGGTAAAGGGGGAGGAAGTTGGAGGAAGGATTAAAGAGATGATGGAGAGTGAAGCTTTGAGGAAACAAGCTGCAAAGTTTAGAGATGAAGCGATTAAGGCAGTGGAAGTTGGAGGAAGCTGTGACAAAGCAATTCAAGGGTTGATTCGTATGTGGAGTAAGTAAGGGCACTTGAAAACTCTCGACTTGCCTAAATCACCAAATTTCTAGTACTACAGTAGTTGAAATTACTGAGGAATACTGTGTACTCTGAAGTTCATGTAGTGTATGAAGTGAAAATAATGTAATATAAGATTATGAATAAAATAGACGAAATTGTTAGAGAGGAAGGGCAATATAAATATATTTATCTTGATAACCTCGAAAAGGAATGATAAATAATCTCCGAAAAAGAATTATGACCTTACTTTTATGTACTTATCTGAATTACATACCGATCTCTTTATTAACTTAGATATCAAATTGTGGTGTATTTGACACTACACCAATGTATGGATCTTTCATACATATCAATACGAAAGGTAATACCAAATTATGAAGAGCGAGCCAGAGGTGAAGCCCACGAGAGACAATAATTGCAGAATTTTTTAACACTAGCATGAAGAGAATTTTGTAACTTTTGAAACTAATTTTTAAAATAAAGTACAAAGTGGATATTTCCGGTAGTCTACCCTTAAATAAATCTCAACTTTGATGACAAAAATGTAAAAATTCAAAACCTATTACAAATAAGGTTAAATTAAACGATAGAAATTTGAGTCTTTTTTAAAAATAATGTATTTTTTAAAAAGTAACCTTAAAAAATAGGTTAGAAGACAAACTATTCACAAAGATAGGAATACGAAGTCATATACCCATACACGACTTTGCTTGAAAGTCGTGGACCTATACGACTTAAATGCGTGAACCCCACACTTTCTATTTTTTAAAGATATTAATATCTTTAAAAAAAGAGAAAGTATGGGATCCACGCTATCTTTAAAAAATAGAAAGTGTGGGGTTCACGCATGTTGACGCCATCCAGACTTCCAAGCAAAGTCTATAGGACTTTGTCTAAATTACTCTATTTTTGTCCATAGTTTGTCTTCTACCATATTTTAGACATTGCTTTTAAAAAATACGTTATTTAAAAAAGAATTCTAGAAAAAAAATTAATTTTTTTTAAGGATTTAGAGTATTAATGTAATTTTTGTAATGGTTTTTGTTCGCATACTAATCTTGAAAATTGAAATATATTTTAAAATCAAAATAGAAGACCTTAAAATAAATATTAAAGGAGACAGTGAAGGAGGGAACAACTTCAAGCTAAGACAATTTAGCCTTAAATAAATCTCAAAGTTGACGACAAAAAGTGATCATTTAAAAAAAAAAATGAAAGAAACTTCATTTAGAGAACAAAACGAACCATAAGGACTACAAAAAGTGATAATTTAGAACTTATTAAAAATAAAGTTAAATTATTTTTTAAACAAATACAACATTTAAAGGTATTTTAATTTAGCCTTAAAATGATTCTCGACTTTGAAAACCAAAATGTTTTAATTTAAAGGTTTTTTTTTTCTTTTGAAAAATAATTTAAAAAACCACTATTACTTTTCATAGAAAAAAAAAAAGACAAAAATTTATTATGGATATATATTTTATCTATTATGTTATTTTTTATAATTTTGTAATTTTCAACCTAATAAAAATAAGATTTATTATAGATATAAATTATTTTGTTCATTTTTTTTGTTGATAATTTTTGTAATTTTAAAACCTAATATAAATAGGGTTAAATTAGGGTAGTGTTAGACTTTTGAAATTTTTTTTTTTAAATTTTTAAAGGGGATTAATAAAACTCATGAAAATTGAAATATATTTTAAAACGGAATTAGAAATTTTTTTAAAAAAAAATAAAAAGAGTAAATGAAGAAGGAGAGAGCACGTGACATGAGGGGGGGGGGGGGGGGAAGAAAAGGACAGCGAGCGAGAGAGAGAGAGAGAGAGAGAGATGCATGGGAATGAAAGAGGAAAAGAAAAAGAATTATTAGGATTATTGAGGATAGAGAGGATAGAGAGGATTGGATGACAAACTTTGAAATCTCAAATTTTGTTTGTGGGACCCACCCCTTTATTAAAATAAGGAATCTGTCTCTATACCAACCAAATCAACTTCGACACCGACATCCCCCACCCCCCATCTCTCTCTCTCTCTCTCTCTCTACCTCCTCCCCACACGCCATCCCCCCCCCCCCCCCCCCCCCATTTCTTTTTTATCAATCATTCTTCACAATTTGTCAAATAAAAGTAACATTCAACCATAATATCTATACACTAATATATATATATATCAGTAGTTAGTATCAACAAACAGTCACAACCAAGTTTAACTAACAAACACATGTAACAACAGCAACCATATTAATAGTAATTGGATTAGTATAACTCTCAGTTTATCAAATATAAGAAATTTTAGAAGCTGGAATGGAATGGAACCCTTTTTCCCTATCACACAATATTAATGATTGGATGAAAATTCTGAGCCCCTTCATCGGATTCCGTCGAACCGGTGGTAGAAGCAGAAAAGAATTAAGAGCAGATGAAGATGATGATAACAGAATCCATCTCAAAACCCAAAAGCAAAGTGTCAATTAAGCTCACAGGTTTAGGAACTCTGGTGGTATATCCAGGGAACAAATCATGCAACATTATTTATGAATAATACAGAATTGGCAGACACCCAAAGAAAGATGAGAACCCAAATCTTCAGCTATCAAATGTACAAAGAGCAAGGGTTGGGAGGGGGACTATGCTCCATGGATCTTAAATCTCTTAACCTAGAGCCATATAAATAAACTCTTCCCAGCTTTCCTCTATAACATCATATGCTCAATTAATAAATCAAAGCCTCCTACCGTTGATTAAGTTAAAGGAACAGCCGGAGGGTTACCGGCCGGGCATCTCTGCCGACGGGGCCTTCTAGTTGTCTTGCCCCAACCAGTCAGGCTTCCATCTTCTAGACCCATTTCAATGTTACTTAGTTGCTGTATCAGCTGATTACAAGCCGATTGCACAGGGGGCGGGGGACTCGTTACTGATCTTCGTCTTCCCCTACCACAACCGTTTCTAGTAGAGTTCCTCCTCGTAACTCCGGAATGCCAAGAGTGGCCTGTTGCTCGCATTAGGCCACCAAATGTCTGAAGATCTTCCGTAACCTCATGCCTTGATAGAGAAGACAGGCCTGGAAGGATGTCCTTTTGGAAGTCCCTTCTCTGCCGACCTCTCCTCGTCTGGCCCTTTCGGGGCCGATTTTGCAACAAATTGGTTCCAGTATCTTCAATTTCCATATTTTCTGGAACCAGAGGCTTAGGCATGTAGTGTTCTTCATCAACCTCCGCCTGCCTCAAAGTCATGTATTCGAAGTAATCAACCCCTCTCAAAGAGGATTCCTCAGTATCCTTGCCTTCTTTGGATCTCAATACAGTGTCAGACTTGGTTTGTACATCATCTCCATGTGTGGAAACTATCTCGGCAAACCAATTTAGGGGGTCGCTCGAAGAATCTTCCAAGCCATTGCTAACAACACTATCATCCAAAAGACAGGAATGACCACAAGAAGAGATGGCAAGTATTGCCTCTGCTGCTAAAGACATAAGATCATCCTGAATATCAACAGCCTTGTGCTGAAGGGATTGTGGTTGCTGTTCATGCTGTTTTACTAAAGATTCTTCTTCTACAATTATGTTGTCCTCAGTCTCGGGCATTGCCGGGGCTTCTAAATCTATCTCTACCATGACCCTTTCCTTGCCACTTGAAGAAGGCAAAGGTAGGGGTCTCATAGATGGTTCTTCATCACTGACACATGAGTTCAAATCAATATCAACTCTCACAGTAGAGATCTTTGTGTCCTTTCCATTCTCTACAGTCAGAGCTCCGTTCGTAGCGTTGTCCGACTCAAAAACTGAAGGATCACAAGGCAAATTGATATCAAGTACTCTAGTTTTCCGGTTATCTTCCATTCCATTCTCAGATGGATTAGGAAGAGATGCTGATGGGGATGTAAGAGAAAACGACTCATTCTTAGAAATGCGTGGCCCTTCAAAAATGGGAAACCCAAGAAGTTTTCGGTTACTCTGGCATTCACCCTGTTCCGACATTCTGGGCTCATTGTTACTACAATGTGAATTAGACTCAATGTTCGGATAACATACAACTTTACTGCCATTTTCAGTTTCATTTCTATCAGAAAATTGTTTTGTCGGAGAGAGCGCAAAATTAAGCTCTCCAGTCACAGAGAATCTTCTTGAATTGATTGTTTCATTCTTACTAGCAGCAGGCACAGCCCTTGACCATGGTAATACATTATGATGGTCCTCATTGTTTTGTTCTGACTCTCTAGTCCGGTAGTTTGGTTGTTGACCTGACTCATTTGATAAACTTTTCTGAAGCACTACATTCAAGTTAATATCTTTTGGAGAATTCGTGCTGACACAACCAGAGCCCTTGTAATAGTTTGCCCCAGGATCATGCCTTATAGTAGAGGAGAGAACACCGTTGGAACCAGACGTAGACCCGATATAGAATCCATTCTGGTTGGGATTTTCGCAACCAGACCCAGGGTTTGATCTAGAGTCACTACTCAAATGCCATCTATCTCCAAAAATTCCATTGTTCAGAGTTGATGAAGGAAAACTCTTGTGAACGGCAGCAGACGAATTGAAGCACGGCTGTGTATGACCCGATGTTGTCTTCTGGGAGCCATTTGACTTTTCCCAAGATGAACTGGAGTGAGCCCATGACTTGCCAACATCCAAAGAAGGAGCAATTTGATATGTACGAGATGTCTGAGAAGCTAAAACATAACCAGGATCCCCAGCATTGGACATTTCAAAACTTCTTTTGAATAATTGCAAATCACTAACTGGCCTGTCCAAATCTTGTTGAACCTTGCTTTTATCATTGAGATAGAAAACTGGAAGTTCATGATACTTGTTGAGTGGAACTTGCAAAGGATTAGAAGATAAATGGAATTTTTCCATCTGACCACGAGTGAAAGATTTCTCACTTTCCTTACTACGTCCTGAAAAAAAATAGGTCAAGGGTATCAAAAACAACTGACATTTTTTTCTAAAACAAACTTCTGCAATGTTCATAAGAAAGCCATTCCAAGTCTAGATTTCCATAACCACCAAAGGTCCAGGAATTTCAATTTTTCAGAATCCATGCATTCTTTTTCTGTTCTATACTCAAAGCATTCAAAATAGGGCTTTTGTGAAGGTTAAGAGATGAGAGATACATCTGCAAATCAGGTAAACTGACTAAAAAAAGTTGGGAGAGCAGAATAAGATAAAAACCCTTCCATGAAAAATTTAAGAATGTTCATGTAATATAAGGAAGAAATAATACCTGCTTCAAAGATGTTAGGAAATGCCTCTCTTCTATTTCCATTCTCAATATACGAATTCCTATTCGTTGCATGTCCACCTTCATTACTGGAGCTCAGAAAATTTTCTTGCTTTGCAGATGATACAATGGGACCTTGAGTCTCCCCATTGCTGGAGTCACGAGCACTAGGAAGATCAAAAAAATTGGACCCATTTGCCTCTTCAACCTGAACAGGCTCATTTAAGTCAGCCAAACCATATCTGTTCCATAAACATGAGTCGGATCTCAAAGCAGCACTTTGATCACCACTTTTTTCTTCGGGATTCAAATTCAAATTTGCTGTCACACAACTCTGAGTCTCAAATTTCTTGCTGCCATTTGAATGGCAACCCAGAGCAGGAGGTACTTTTTCATCGTGAAATACCTCCCCCTCTTCACTATCAATGTACTCATCTGCTGGAAGTTGAAGATCAAAAGTTTTCCTCCTACAATTTGAGTGTCTAGATTCTAGTACCTCACAGTCTTTCGAACTAGTTCCATTTTGGGATGGTAAGAGACCATCACTTCTATTGTTTTCTTTCAAAGAACTTAAAGATGATTTTACATCTTCAACGCCAGGTACAGATGGTCCACTGGAAGAAATTGCAAGAGGAAAGTTCGGGAGATGCCATTTCCTTGCACCATCAGGAGTACTTTGAGATGCTAAAGGACTAGATGAGAATGATATGTCCACCGGTATTGGATGTCTTTGTTCTGATCTTTTAATATCATTCATTAACTCTCTCTGTTTTATATATAACCGATGCAGCTCACGAACCTGCTTAAGGACAACAATAAAGAAACTCAGAAAGCCATAACAACATAGTTCAAAGAAACACTTGGAATGAGCATTACCTGGTTCTTGAATATGGCTTCATGCTCGAGCATTGTCCTCTTCACAGCATCTCTATCACAACCTAGATATGCATCAGAGGTAGCTCTTGGCAGAATTCCATTATAGTATTGACCACTCTGACATGATTTTTCACTGTAATATAAAGGCCAGCTACAACCATGAGAATCTTCATTTAGATCTCTCATTGAATGATAACCTGGCAAATAACTTTCATACTGCACCTTTGTTCCCATTCCTGAGTCAGTAGAGATTCATTGAATCATTATACATTCAGATTGAACATAATCTCTTTATATATTATCAAATCTAAAAAATCAGAGCTGCACGTAATAACATATTAAATAACAAGTGGATATTCATATGAGTACGTCTCTTAATATTGTATTGTGACAAAAAGGGGAAAAAATCTAATCTATAGGCAAAAGTCAAGCCGAACACAAGAACATGAATCTTCAACCACGAAAGTGATGGTCATCAACTTGAGTATCCCAATGGTAGAGAAATTTTGAGAAACAAGATCAAATTGTAATACAAGTATATAAACAAAGAGAGGTAGTCTTGGGCAATTGTTCAAGGAAATGGTAAGAGGTTGAAGTCCTGGGGGTACCTTTAAAAGGGTCTCATTTTTTGTTCTCCCTAACACTGTTGCTTCTTCTATCGCCAATGCATTGGTAATCCTTTACTCCAGCTCATGCCTCTCCAAATCAAATGCATCCTTCTCCCTGGTAACCTCAGAGGATATTCCTTGTAAACAAATTCTCACCAGCCTCCTGTTTTCAACATCAAAACTCTATCCTCTAGGCTTGACTTTAAGACGGCACATGTAGCCCACAAGAATAACATGTACTAGTTTTGGATCTGAACAATCCATGTTAACCAAATGCCCCAGGTTTCTTCTATGGCTTCCCAAATTCCAGAATGCGCTCACTTGTGGTTTGAATCATGCCGTGAAACCCAAAGTATGCTTCAGATATAGGGATTAGATGGTTCTGGAGGCGAGAATAATCTGCTGAAGGGAAGGTTATTCTCAGTACAAGGAACAGCTTGTAGGTGATTCCAAATCCAATTGAGAATTTCGAGTGAAACTTATATAAAAGGCAAAATTAGGTTTCTTCTAATAAAAGGTTCTATTGTAGACTAAAAGATTGAAGAGAAAGCAATCATGTTACACAGTTGCTTTGATTTCTACATAACCCAAAGATATACAGCGGACTGTTACTGCGGTGTAGAACCAAAAATGTCCTCAAAAGGCAAAAACCAAAAGAGGGACGATATTTATTCAATAAAGAAAATTTCAATTGCTATGAGCTTACTTACAGATCATATTTGTCGACTGCTGCTGCCCAACTAAAAAATGCAGTCTCTGGAGCAGAACTAAACACTAACACTCTTACTATTATATCCAATCAATTTTCTTTAAGCACGTGATTAACTAAATCGTCAATGTCCAAGGATGTTGCAATGAACTTTTGGACAAACAATACAGAAATAGAGCAACCGTTCTATGATACAATACAATGTGCAATCAAATTAGTGTGTGTAAGTCTCCTAAAGACATTCCATTCATCCGTATCATAACCAGTAGGCATGCACATGAGTTGGGAACTAGAGCAGCAAATGTGCTCTCAAAAAATTCAGTGTCAAGTAAGAGGTAGCGGTAAAGTATGCTCTATCCGAGTTATCACAATACCTGCACAAATCTTCTTCATACTCCAATAAACCAACTATATCTAGCATACAGACAACCTAACAGAAGCCTGCTCATAACATAAGGACTGATAGGGACTTGCTGGCAACTGTCTTTAACTTCAAGAAGCTACTGACGGATAAGGGAATCACTCGGTGAAAACTTATGGAGTAATTCAACTGAGGCAATTCAGATCAGTAGCTAACAAAAGCTAAACCATTGTCACAATCATCTCAATCTCCATACAAGCCTACTCAGTGGAATGACGAGACAACTACTAGGACCTAATTAAGCTATCAATTGCAAGTCTAAATACAGTCCATTAAATTGAACAATGCATCAGCAAAAGTACCCTTTCAACTCACAAATTAACCAGAACCAGTAAATAAGTCCCATATCTTCAATTATGGGCACGAAGGAATGGATCATTTGAAGTCCACAAAAATGCAAAAGCCAATCAGAGAGCAGATACCAACACCACTCAGAAAATTGAACCCAAGGTGCAATTAAATCTCCCCAAGCTCAATAGAAAATACAGTAGAACGAAACACCAAGAGGCGATAAACAAGGGAAAAAATCAGTTCTCCCCTCAGCCACTCACTAAACTACCAGAGAGCAAACAACAACATCATCTCCAAATCTCAAACAAACAAATTCCCGAATGTACAAAACACAATCAACAACAATTACCAACCAAAACCAAGCAGACGAATCAACAAACGTGAAATTGAGAAACAGTTCACAAGTAAAAAGTCTGAATACAAAAGAAAAATGCATAAGGGGCAAAAGCAGTAGACCCCAAATGGTTAAAAGGGTCAGAACCATAGCAGCAAACAACAAACAAACAGTCTTAGAAAAAAGTGAGAGAGTATAATACAAAATTAAGACAAATTAAGGGGGAAAACCCATAAAAAATAAAACAAAAAAAAACCAAAAAAGAGGGGAAGAAGAATAATCGGAATCCAAAAGGAACCCAGAAATCAAATTGAGAAATTAATAGATGAGAAAATTACCTTAAACCCACATCCTCTGATTCGAAAAACTCAAGAACCCTTTACGGATTCAGCCATTAACAACACGTTGAGAAAGGGAAATTTGAGAGTAGGAGAGTCTCAACATCAAAAGAAAAAACCCAAAAAGCAAAAAAATCCCAATAAGAAGAATTATTACAAATAAATATATAGATGAAATAAGAAGATGGGTGTTTTAGAAACAGCAGTGAGAGAGAGAGGTGAGGTTAGATCGTCATCGAGGTAGAGAAAAAAGAGGAGATTTTCGATCTGCTGGGCCACTCCCTCTCTCTCCTCTCTCTCAATTTCTCTCTCAAAATTGTTAATGTAAGGAAGGAAGAGAATTTTCAGGACTAGGGAGAGAGAAAAGGAATGAAATGCAAAAAAAAAAAAAAAAAAAAAGAAGCTTTAATTTTAATTTTTTTTTTTTTTGTGAGAAAAAAAGAAAAGAGAGAGATCCCAGATAAGAAATCTTCACACAAACGAACGACCTTCTAAGAACAGTGACATGAAATTTGTCAACATCCGGTCTCTTTTTATTCTCTGCTTTTTCTTCACTTCCTTCTTCTCTTTTCTCTCTCCCATTTTCATAATTTTTACTTTTTTTCCTCACAAATTTAAAATCTTTATTTAAAAAAAAAAAACTAATTTTTATGATATTGAAGTAAACAAAAAGAAATGGGCATTTCTAGATTCTCTCCACCTTCCTTGCTTTTGGTGCACATATTAATTTAATTAATAAATATCAAATCATACATTTCAAACAATTCTTTATTATCACTAAATTACACATTTAACAAATCTAACTCCATTTTCCCTTTTTCTTTCTTCCTTTACTTCCTCAAAAGAAAAAAAAAATCTTTGCTTTGGAAATCAATCCTTAATACCATTTTTTAAATGTCCCTCTCAATCTTTTTATAGTACAGCCATCTAATTTAGATAAGATTTAGCATTAATTATCATAAAACAAAAAGGAAACCAACAAAAAAAAAAAGACATTTTTGTTATATTTTGAGAAGATAATAAGGATTAAGATGGAAAAATATTGAATCATAGTAGCTTGTTGGACTTAGTCAAAATCACATGGGAATCTAAGTGGGTCGAATCGTACTAATAAGACTAATATAGAAATAAGACCAAATAATACAATGTTAATATAACGGAACCATATCAAACGAGTCGTAATAACAACAACAACACCCTTTAATTCAAGTATAGATGAAAAACGTAGAGCATTTAGTGAAAAATGTTGTGGGGGAAAATGAAAAATAGGAAAATGGTGTGGATTGGAAGCAATGTTTATAATTGGGTAGGAGAAGAGACATAGGTGGGGCAGAGTTGATACTGTGAGGAGGATGAGGTTTTTTTTTTTTTTTTTTTCCTTTTATTTATTTGAGGTTTTGAGTTTAAGGTATATTAAATAGGCTTATGATTAAGTTTGAATTACGGAAAATGCCACTATTGATTTTATTTTATTTTTACCTAAAAAAGAAATGATGACTTATCCTTCTCTATCTATCTCTCTCTCTCTCTCTCTCTCTCTCTCTCTCTCTTTTGTTTTGTTTTGTTTTGTTTTTGAGGGCAGCTGGTGGAAGCATTTTTCTTTTCCTTTTTCTAAATCCCTTTTGTAAATAATTTTGGAAATTGGAAGATAAATAAACTAACACGTCCTTCAAGATACGACTATAACACCCCCACGTGTCACGTTCCCATGGGAACGCTCTGTTCGAATGTTTAATCTCCTTCCCTTCCTTCCCTTTTTCTAAATTCTTTTCTTTTCCTCCTATAATGTTTAATCAACATTATAAAATTTTACAAATTAACAATAAATATAAATTAATTAACGAAGTTACAAAAAAAAAAAAAAAAAGTCAATGTAAAATTTAATTAAGAAAGCTAAATTAGTTAATTAAGAAAGTATAAATAAATAAGGAAAATCAAGAGGAGTTTTTCTTTTCTTCTAAAACACATCTTTGCAAAGGACATTATTTTGGTAAATACTTTTGTAAATTACATTGTTTATATAATTTTCTAAAAAATCTTTGGCTTTTTATAATTAATATTATAGTTTTGTTAAGCTAAAATGTTTCTTTATTTAAACTATGAACTAAATAAATAAATTAAATGATAAATATATTTTTATTCCGATCAGTTTAAAAATCTAATTATTAAAAGGTAGTCATATCTCTTAATTAGTTGTTGAAGCTATATCTCTTTTTAACATTGATTAAATATTAAATTTAATTAGTGAAATAAACAACAAAAAGATAATTTGAAATAGTAACAAAATATTAAATAGTAAGATTCTATTTTAATTATTTGGTCTTTAAAAATAAGTTTGGTTCCTCTTAATTTTTTACACTAACTTTTATTTTTATTATTATTTGTAGCAAAATGAAATAAAGAACAAAACAATGAATTTAGATATGGAAAAGGTATTTTAAGATTTATTTTAAGAATACAAAATAAGAACTAAACAATTATCAAAACAATAAAAAATTATAATTATAATAGTTATTAGACTCTAATATTCTTTTTCTTTTTCTTGTTTTTTAAAGTAAAATTTGTTGTTAGTTAATATACAAATATGGTATTTATTTCTCTATGACCTTCATTTGTTTTAAAATAGAATCCAACTCATTCCAATTATTCGTTTTACAATAAACTCCTAAAAAAGGTATATATTCTTCAAAAAACAAAAGATGCAATTAATTTAAGAGAAAGCGTAGGTCTAACATGAGATTAAATTAAGTGCTACCAAATTTCTCTCATTTTGTAAGGTCTGATTTTGGAGTAAAAGATTTAAATAGAGTTTTTAATCGTTTTATTTTTAGATAATTATTAAATGATAAAAACTCTACATTTTTGTTACGATTTGTAAATATTTCTATTTTAAATATACTTTATGTTGTCTTTTTTATAAAAAAAGAATTTATATGAGTTATGTTTGTCTCTAAGCAAAAGTTTTCTTCTACAATAAAGATTAATGATAAACTTTTATTTTCTATATTATGTAAACGGACAATGTGATCGATAGTATGCATATGAAATAAAAATTAGAAGTGATAAAAACCAATCAACCTAAATAATTAACATGTCAAAATATTATATTGGTAAATTAAGGGTTGTTTTAAAGTTTTTGGACATATCGTATCTTACTTTTTCCTAATTAATCTAAATTTTATTTTATTCTAAATATTATCGATTTAATGGATATAATTCTGGTAAAAAATATTAGTTTAAGTTAATTAGTAATACGTTCAATTCAAATCTAATACGTAGTAGTTAACTACAATTAATCTTAAACATATGTTAAACAATTGTTTAAGTTGAATTACAATTTAGTTATGAATTTATCACCGAATACATACTTTAAAATATTAAATATAATTACATTCTCAAATTATCTACCAAATGAATATACAAAAGTATTTTAAATCTTTAGATTTCCAAGCTAATCTCTAATAAATAAGTTAGTGATATACTTTCAAGAATTATAAGACCCATCATTCCCATGTGAATTTGATGCAATGGAAAATTTAGATATTTATATAACTAATGAACTTAATCGAAGGTTAAAGATTAATTAACAGTATACACTATTTGTCCAATGAATAGCGTTACTGTCTTTTAAGCCTTAACCACTAAGCATATTCCAAGGTGAATAATATCAATGTTTCTAAGTGTTTGAATTTTGTTTGGAGTAATCTTTTTTCTTTCTTTGGAATAATTTTGGAAGCTATTTTTCCATAGCTACACTGCCCAATCACATAGCACCATGTGGCAAATTGATATTCTTCCCTACTTCATTTCTTATTATGTAACCTTACAAGCAATAGTAATAAATTAGGTTAAACGAAGTTTCGGGCTTTGTTTTAGTTTGGTTCATGTGTTTTTTATTTTCAAATTTTAGTTTATGTATTTTCAATAAATTTTATATTTATTTTTTTTTTATGTTAATTTTTACCAAAAATTATTAGATAACAATATTAGATTTGAAGTTATTTTTCAAATGGTAAAATTACTTAAAATATTATTTACAAACGTTACACAGTTTTAGAATCTATCAATGATAGATATTAGTAAACTTTTTAAACCGTTGTTTTGCTATGTTTTATAACTATTTAGGTTTATTTGACCATATTTGAAAATGTCTATTAATTTTCACAAACAATATAATGTGTGGAACACGGTTTCAAAATTTTTAGTGCAAACGGTAGTTTGGGTTGTTGACTTTTTACATTGGTGTAAATGCTCAACTCTAATAAGTAAACATTATTGAGATTTTCACATTGAACGACTAACTTAAGTCCAATCTGATAACTATTTTGTTTTTATTTTTTAAGGTTAAGCTTATAAACATTACCTACACTTCTAATTTCTTCCTTTGTCATCCATTTACCAATAACTTAAAAAACCAAGCCGAATTTTAAAAACTAAAAGAAGGAACTCTAAAAAAAAATGTTTTTGTTTTTTGAATTTATCCAATAATTTAGCCCCCGGTTCTTATAAGGTAAATCACTATAAAGCATAGAAAATAAATAGGTAAAATTTTCAAAAAAACAAAAACAGAAAACGTGTTTCACATTTTTTAAGTAATTTTGACTCTTACATTCATTAAAAAAAAAAAAAAAAAAAAAATCCTCCATTGCGTATTTCAACCTATTAATTCCACTCACTCAGCTAAACATTTCTAATCGATAACAAAGTGTTTCTAAAAAATTAACAATAATAAACTAACTAAAGTCACCGATAATCCAAAATTGAAAAGTAAAAATGTATCAAAATTAAAACCGAACAAACTTCAAACAAAATGAAAAGTGTTAAAAATTGTCAATCATAACACACATGTGTGTGTATATATGTGAGAAGAGAAAAAGGTAATTGAATTGTATAGAAATGCATATTAATGTGGGACCAAAAAGAAATAGTTTGATACGAAGTCCAAACCCATGGCCCCAAAATTCTCTCCCCCTTCTAAACTCTAATACTACTAATGATGTGGTACCTTCACCTTCACACGTTAATCTCATAATTCCGCCTCACAAAATATTCATATTATCAACAACAAACCATAGTAATAATAATAATAATAAAGTTTATGTTTCATCATTATTCATTCTCATCCCAAATTCACACTGTACAATAGATATTTTTAAAGATAAGAAAATGAACCAAAATATTTACAAAATCTAGCAAAACTTTGATTATAACATTATATTGATGAACAATGATAAACTTTTGATTCTTGCAATATTTTATCAATACCACTGATCGATGTCTGCCAATGAATATCGTTGATAAATATGAAATTTTACTATATTTTATAAATAAATTCAACTAATTTTTTTAATTTAATTTTTCCAAAAAAATATATTTTTATAATATAACTAAAACGAAATATTTACCAAACACTTATCTTCACTTTTGATTTATTGAAAATTAAACATATAACCGTCACTTTCACCATCATTTCTATGTTTCCTTACCCACTTACTAGAGATGTTATCAAAATCAAAACTTTTTCTAGAACACCGACCAACAAAATAGTTTTAAACCATTTCTTCTAAGTGAATTTAATAATGCAATCCTTAAATAATACAAAGGAACAAGGTCTAAAATCTTATTGGATATATTTGTTTTACTAATTGTCTAAAATGATGTAAGTTTGGAATCTAGTTTTAAAATTTGAAAAATGGCATGTGGATAATAAATAATTAAATTTTAACTTATTAAAATAATTATATATTAATATATAAAATACTGTGTGTGTTTGGATTTAAATATTATGACAGCAAGAGAGAGAGAGAGAGAGAGAGTTTTCCAAAGACTTTGGCAAAGACTATTTATTATTCATAGTTTCTATGTATTTATTATACATTCTAGCCCTAAACCTTTGCATTCATTTTATTACCTTCTCTATCTTTTTTTATTAACTTTTGGAATGAGTTATAAAAAGTAAGTAAACTTTTTTTTTATTTGTTAAAATGAGATGGAAATTAATGTGATGACTAAACCATTTCTTTTGAGATCAAATAAATATTTATTGTAAATAATATCACACTCACATATATATATATCTACTCATTTTTATAAATTAATTGAGAATTAAGGTTTTGTTATGAGAGTTTGTTTGATGGATCCTAATCGTAAATTTAATTTGATTGATTTTGATGGCATTATGAATTTTGTCTAATTTACTGTTATTGTTATCATTAACTTCACTTCTCGTGGTCAAATATTGTAACGGTGTAAGTTAGTAAAGAAGGTGTGTCAAAATTCATACTTTCTTCCCATAATTCAAACTATAATAGTAATGGTAAACAGTAAGATATATTTTTCATATGCAATCAGATTCATCACCCTTCGTTCATTGAATCGAATTACGGTTTTTGTTTACATATTTAGATGTGGGCCTCGAGTATGAGCCAGCTTCCAAAGTTGAAAAGTGTCTTTTGACACAAATTTCAAAGTTTTTCTTTTAATTTTTGTTTTTATACTTAAATGTTAATAAAAGTAGCAAGCGGTTAGAACCGTAATGATGTAGTCCCCGTTTATCAGTGAACTTACCAAATAGAGTTAAAAAAGAAGAGAAATTCAAATGCAGTTACCCTCTAATTAAATTATTTTGAATTGGGATATCGATTCACCAAAACAATGCAAAAATGATGTTATGAACCCTCATAAAAATTTAATTTTCTTTTTCAAAATCTTAGACCCATGATTTGAAACATGTTTAAAGTTAAAAGTTTAGGAATATTAGATATAATAGATAACATATATATATATATATATATATATATATATTTCTTAAAAATTTAAACCATGCTTTCATTCCACTTTGAAAATGTGATTGATAAACCTTTTATTTATCTTTTCCTTTTTCCTTTTCTACATCTCTTGTTATTCCAAAAGAGACATAGGGAGAGTGGAGTGTGATGATGACACCATCTCTCAAACCATCAATGTTAAGTTTGAAAATAATAATAATCTAAAAAAAAAAACACACCAATAATAGTAATAAGAAGAAGAAGAAGAAAAAAAATATATACATTTTTAACCTAAGTTTTGATTTAATTAGTTTTCATATGTATGAGATGTGTTCAAAATTAAGATTATAGCCAACTTTTTAAAAAGGAAAATTATGAAGCTATTTGAATAATTTAAATTGAAAAATGTACTTTGAAGTTTGAAGAGAACTAAATGTGTACTCTCAAAATATTTATAAGAAAAGTGGAAATAAAATGACTTTTATTAATGGGTCTAAGTCATACTTTTTCTCTGTATACCAAAAAGAGAAAGAAGACATGCTTTTATAAATTAATAATAAATCAAAACCTTAAAAAGATTCCTTCTACCTTCTCTTCCCTTAGAAAAATATTCCCATCTCTCTTTTCTTTTCTTTCTTACAACTTCTTTTAGTCAACTTATTAATTATATACCATCTTCTTTTATATTTTTAAATACAACAAGATAAACAAAATTATTTACAAAGTATAATATTATCTATCGATTTTTTATCGATAAATTCTAAAAGTTTACCGATATTCTTAACACTCTAAAATTTATAATAATTATATAACAAAAAGACCGTACATGTATATTAAAACTTTATGATTGCATTTTTTAATGGAAGAAACTCAATTAAAGTATGAAATTGTCTTTATTAATAGATATGTCGATAGACATGAATAAAATTTTAAATTTTTCTATATTTATTAATATTTTAGTTCATTTATTATATATAAAAATAACATTCTAAAAATGCATGTTTTTTGATCTCCCTGGATTAGTAATAATAGATTTATTTTGTTCATGAGTTTTCAAAATTTATTAAAATTTTAAAAATAGATTTAAAGGGTCCTTGAACCGGGTTTTCTTTTTTAAAAATAATAACATTATGTTTAAAATTAAAAAATAGTTTTAGCGTGGATATGGTTTAAGAAAAAATTATTGGATTTATTTTTCAAACCTTTTTTTAAAAAATCAAATTAAAGTTTTTAAACTTATAACCCAAACACAAAAATTATTCAAAAGGGATTTTTTTTAAATATAAAAAATTTGACAAATTATTTACATTCTATACAACAAACATACTAAAAGATAAAATTCATTACGTGTAAATATTTTGTCAAATATTTTATCTAATAACAATTTTTTATTATTATATTTATTTATTTATTTATTTATTATTGCAATTCCACTCATTCAATTAAAACACAAATAAAAAGAAAAACTTGGAATTGAATAATGATGGGTAAGTAAGTTTTAGAAACTTACTATAAGAACAAAATAGCACGTGATTGAATCATCATCTCATCCCAATCATAATCATCTTCCTTTTCCTTTTCATGTTCATCACTTTTCTCCCTCCTTAATTCATCAACTACTCATTCAAACAACATTCACCTAAATTCCATTACTTAGTTGGAAATAAGAGCTCATGCATGTAAAAGTACCTTTTAATGATTATCAAATTTATAGTTTCGAATCCTCCGTTACGATCCTAAGTTTAAATTATAGAGTCGATTTAATTTTAATTTCTAATTTTTTTATTAATTTATTTATGATAAATCTTAAATTTAGTTTCCACTGTGGGTTAACTATACATTTTTATCACGTTTTTTTTTTTTTTTTTGTTATTAACATTTTTCATTATAAAATTTGAAGAGAAAAACTAAATATTTCTTTGTTTGAAAAATTATGTAATTCTATTTAATTAATTTTAAGGAACTAAATTTAATATTTAAGTAAATTACAGAAACAAAAATCAAATAAATCTCGAAAAAGAGTGCAAATTTTACTAATATTTTGTAAATAGTTTGGTGTATGATATTGAGGAGGGTTTGTGTAAATAAAAAGAATAGAAAATTGGTAAATTGAGGGTTAGGAATTGGGAGGGAGAATAGGAGTGAGTGAGTATATATGTATATGGAAAACGAAATCAGATGATCTGGTCCGTACACATGTTTGATGGTTATGAAAAGGAGGGATTTGGCAACAAAAATCTCTCACATTTCTCAAATCCCCATGTCGATCTCCCTCCACGAATCTAGCTACCTACCCCTTTCTCCCTCTCCTAAATTCCTCCTTCCTCCCTCCTTCCTCCCTTATTTACATAAAACACCCTCTCTTTTCCTCCCTCTTACACAAATACCCATCAATTTAACCTAAGTTCCATCTAAATAACTCCACGATCTCCACTATTCAACTCATATTATATGGTTTGAGTTGCCTTAGTTTAAAATGTAGGTTGTTTTGTTGAAAATTTTGGTTTTTTTTTTATAGCCTTGAAAAATTCGATTCAACCAAACTCAACTTGATTCGTATTGATAAAAATAAAGTTAAGAATATTTTGTTGAACGATTATGTAAGAAGTAAATGATTGTGTAAGCGGTTGAATGATCGTATAGCAAGCTAAACAATCATGTAGGAGGGTTGTAAGATAAACGATTGTATGGAAAATTAATTGATTGTGTAAGAAGTGAACGATGGTTTGAATATTGAAAGGTAAACAATCACATAAGGTGGTAAATGATTGTTTAGAAAGATAAACAATCTTGTAAGAGGTTAAACGATCGTGTAAATAGATCGTGATAATATAGAAAGCTAAACGATTGTATAGTGCAAAAATATGATAGTATAATAATATCTTCATTATAAAAGAGTTAAACTTTATAAATGAAAAAAAAAAAAAAACAATACAGCTCAACAACTCAACCCAATCCATATTTGAAAAATTAATTCAACTTCGAGTTGCCAACTTGAAAAATATGAATTAGGTTGAACATGTCTCCCAACTCAATTCAACTCGTTTACACTCCTAATTCATTCTAACCATACTTAAATGGATAATTTAACATAGCAAAACATAAGACGGTTAAATTTACTTATGAAGGGGGAGATGAAATTTTACCTTTTATCCACCATTTAGGATTTCCCACACACACCTTTTTAGGTAAAGCCTTGTCCACTCCCTTTCCCCACTCTCCCTCCTCCGATCTACCTTTCGTTCTCTTTCCATTCAACGGCTACGATTGAGTGTTGTCCTTTTTTGGTATTTTCATTCATTTTAGTTCCTTTGCCATTTTAGTACTCATGATTTAGACTTTATCTTCATGACATTAAAACTTAACAACTTTCTTGCTGCCAAGTGCCCAACTACCCATCACTACTCTTCTATTTTATTGTTTCATAAATTAATTCCATTGTTTTGCCCTTCATCAATTATAGTCTTTTATTTTATTACTATTTTATACGCAGTTGAATTTACCGTGTTGATATTATCGTCTTCTACGATAATTGTTGGTAATAGTACACGAGCATAAATCAGTATATCCTTCGAAAGCATTTGACATAAAAACTAGTGAATCTCACGTAATTTTCAAATGCAGTATGTTTGACCACACTCACGACTCTCTAATTGAATTACATGTGTATTGATTATAGATTTGACTCTGAACTCTACGTTCATTAGAATTGGATAATAGTGATAATAGTTTTAACTACATTTCCAATAAAATAAACACGATATAATACTACAATGACTAATTTTTTTAAAAAAAAATTATACAAATCAATTTATTAAAATAAATAAATAAATAAATAAAACATTTACTTGAATATATTGCACGACTATAAACTACAAGTCAAACATAACAACAAAAAGGTTAAGTAACACGACTATAAACTAATTAGAGATGCAATATATTTGCGTGTATCTATTAAAATTTTAGGCGATTAAAATTGTTTTTATAAAGAAAAGGAAAATAGTATTTTATTTCCTTAGTACATCAACTGAAGGAGTTCATGAAAGGGAAGGGGGTGTTTCTTTTGTTAAGATTATCGAGGCAAATTTCATCGCTATGGTGTACCCCACAACGCACATGTCATAAGCGCACCATATCCATGGCCCAGCGATCAGATTTGTCATTTTCAAACATATTTCTTTCATATATATGCGTGTGTGTGTGTGTGTGTGTATTCCTATTACCATTAAATTTACAGTAAGATGTTTTGTAAAACAATGAATGAAAAGAAAAATTAATAATTCTGATTGGGTAATACGATCCTCCCTCCATGTGCTTTCTCCAGTTTGCCCCTAACATTAAATTTTTTTTTAATTTTCTTTTTATAAAAGAAATATTCCATGTGGGTCCCAGTTGTTTGGTAAAGTATACAAATCCTAGAGTTGACCGCTAATCATGAATGCGTCCTTTGTTTCTAAATTGCTCCCTCCACAGTTACGGGATGTGTCGAGTGAGTCAACGCAGCCTGGTGGGAGAGTCAACTTGGGCCTACCGCCTACTTGGCCCAAATAAATTCTAATCAAACTTATTTGGGCTTAGGCCCATTTTTGTAAATAAAAAAAAAAAGAAAAAAAAAAAAAGAAATAGGCAGCTGGAAAAACCAAAAGTGTACAGTATCGTACGGTGGCGATTGGGAGCACAGTTAAAAGATTAGATGATTGGGCTTTCTCGGCCATCAGATCTTCGAGTGGGTCCCACCCCGATCTTCACTTTTGGGTTTCCCTTTCGTTCGTTGTGGTGGAAAAAGATAAATATATTGTTTGTTTGTTTTTTTTTTGTTGCGACATTAATTAATTTTACATCCATGTCACGTATTATTATTATTATTATTATTATTCATTTATTTATTGCAACATTTATGTTTCATTGACATTGCACATGTATGTGTGTATGAAGAAATGTGAACTCTTTATTCTTCTTCTTATATTATAATTTCATTGGCATTGTACTTGTTTTCTTTTGTAGATGTTTTGATTAAGATCTTCGTACAAATTTTGATGAATGTATTAAAAATCATGTGTTGTCCACCCACCCAATATATTAATATATTAATGCAACCTACAATGCCTTGTTGAATAGTATGCAATGACATCCAATTTTCCTTTTCTTGAACGATTATGACATTTTATTAATAATGATTTAAGTGTAACATTGGCTTTTAAAAAGGTCTGGGTTTGAAATAATAACGAAATACATTTTCTACGCATTACTTAATGGTTGTCTATTGTGTGAAGTAGACAAATCACAGTTATAATTTTGAGATTGACTTCTCCTCTCTGGATTGGTTACTATTTGTTTTATGATAATTTTAATTTCATGAATTGTTTTGGATGAATTTATTTTTAGTGGCAAAATGTTCTAAATTAGATTTTGACGAGTAGACTAACTCGATGAAAAAAGGAATCGAGAATATATATTCAAAAAAAAAGGGAAAATAAGGGGGGAAAAACGGGATAAACGATGGTTTTCTTTTTCCTCTTTTCATTTCGGTGATCAGTACTTTTATTCTTATTCTTTCCTTCCTACTTTCGCAATGACTTTAGTTTCAAAGAATGCTTATCCATATAACAAATGACATTGTTTCGCCAAAATGAAAAGAGGGAAAAGAGTCTAAGGGTCTCTTTTTACACCGAAATTCTTTCACAATTTCCTTCAAAAAAATATTGTAAATATATATTTTTATCGTCAAGTGTTGTTTCGATCCATAACGATCTTCTAAGTTGTTTTCTAAACTTACGTACTCTAAGGAGGTAACTTTGTATCTAGTTATTTAATTATTTCACAACTCTGTATCTAAAATACCTTTATGTCTTATCCTGACATTATACATGTTTTTTTGTATTCTAATTTCCAAATCTTTCTTTTAGATGCTTCATAGTTATTTTAGACATTATTTTCTGTCTAAACAAGACATCTTTAAAAAGTAAATAAGATAAAATTTCTAAAAATATATACTAATTAGATACCAATCTTATATCACAATTTATTTGTGAATTAGCACTGGATTAAAAATAAAAATAAAAATAAAAAGATTAATATAACCATGTACCAATGAAACATAATTGACTGCAAATAACATTTCATGATTGGATGTCTAAGAAAGTTAGAACATTTTTTCTTTAATTTCAACACAAGCTTAGCACCGACTCATGTTCATAGGTTTTCTTTTAATTTTGACAAAGACTCACAAGTGTCAATGACAGAGGAATCAGACAAAATTTTCTGGCAAACACTTAATCAATCAACAGAAGGAAATTAATTATTTTATATTCAAAACAGAATATTTTTTTAAAATCGTATACTATATTTTGTAAATAGTTTAAATTATTATAGACCTTAATTAGAGTCAACAAGTAAATTTTTTTGTTTATTGATAAACTTTTATCGACGTATATATATATTTTGTAAATATTTTCATCGACTTGTCATTTACGGTTATTTTCCCTTTTAATACATTTTATACTCCTAACTTTTAATTTTGTATTAATTTAAGAGATGAAATGACAACTATATCAATTCAAACCTATGTTCTTTTAGGTATATTAATTCACGTCATCCACTATATTTCATTAGAAGAAACTTCGGGAGAAAGTAACTAGACCAATAATAAAACTCTTAAATTTTTATAAATGAATTGTTTTAAAATTTTATTTCGAAAATCATTCGTGCATTTTCTCTTATTAATCAATCCAAAAATTATTAATAAATGACTTTCAAATTTAATGATAATATATATAATTTAAATTGACTTACCTATAAAAGAAAATATTAAAAGAGCGTTTAACAGGTGAGTACAAACAAAAAAATCAAACTCGTCGTTTCAAATTTTATTGTTCCGTTATTCGTATCAATTTACATTGATTGCTAAAATACTTATACTTTTCATTTTTTTTATTAGGATTTTTATTTATTTATTGCTAATGAAGTAAGTGTATAAATAATGAAGTTTGGGTGTTGGAGAAAAAGGGTGGGGTTTATTAAAGACTTTAGAGCTGTAAAGGGAAGGGAAAGTGGAGGCCACATAGCATGTGGGGAAATTAAATGTTAATCATCCAATCATGTAATGGAAGGAATCATTCTTTTGTGTTTGGGTTCGCGATTCCCCATACCATAATTTAGATGGGAAAATATATTCCCAAAACACACACACACTGCCTCCTTTTTCATTCCCTTTCTGTTTTTCTTATTGTCTTTCTCAACTCTTTTTCCATAAAAAAAGTCCCCCAAAATTTTACCCCTCCATTTATATTCCCCCACTCCACACATATACTCTTTTATGGTAAAAATAAAATTGATAGTTTTTATATAATATATAATTATTTTAAATAATAAAATGATTCATTTGCAAAAATAATAATAATAAAAAATTATAATATGGTCATATCATTACGTTTCTAAATTGTAAAAGTAACAAATTCTTAAATAGATAATCATCTTATAGCTATCCGATAACTGTCTGATATTATAAAAAATTGTGTTATGAGCTGTTTTTTCCCCTAATTTTTTGTCATATGATTCAATTTTCTTAATAAAATTAATTAAAATATTTACAAATAAAAATTATAATTTTATTATATTTATAAATAATGTTAGCTCGAACATCGTGTATTTGTGATTTTTTAAGAAAAACTGTAAAAAATGACAAATTTTACAAAATATTTACAAAATATAACAAAGTTTCAAATTCTATCGATGATAGACATTGATAGATACTTATATGCTTCTATTAGTCATATGGATAAACATTAATAGTCTATCATTATCTATCGTCGATAGAAATGGAAAATTCGTTATATACCGTAAATATTTTAGTTTATTTTACTATATTTAAAAATATATATTTTTTATAGTTATATTATTAAATGAACCATGACTTATAAGAAAGTGAAAAATAAAAGATGTTTGTTCATCTATTTAATTAACTTTTTTTTTAATCTTTGAAACATATGTTAATACAAACATTTTTAAGCATACTTTTTTTTCTTCAATATTTTTTCTTTTGTTAAATTACAATTTTTTTTTAGTATAAGAGAAGTGGAAGGCTCATCCACACTCGATGAATTAGGTCCGCTTTAACAATTGCTCATCGACACTCGATGAAATAGACTCATCCAAATTCACTATATATATTTTAAAGTTAGTTTATCTATTAATTACATTTATAACCCGAAACTTAAAGATGTTAAATTAATATTTGGTTTTTGGTGTATTAAACTAAAAAAATAAAATATTTTGATTAACACACAAATATTAATTGAAAATGTAATACATGAAAGAATCCCTAAACCCTTTTTAACCAAACCTAAGAACTTTAGAATATCAAATGGCAAAGTTAAACAATAAAACCGCTAAAAAGCAAAGAAAAAAACCCAAAAGATTAGCTCTTCGCTTTTTCGCAATTTACCAAATTACCCTTCCGATTCCATTTCACACTCCTCAACGCAAACAACAGCGCAGAACATAGAAGCGCCACAATTCCACATTTGACAGTGGCGTCTTTGTCTTCTCCCAAGTTGCTTCGGATTTATATGGGTGTGGCTCTCGTTTTCTCCATTACTCCCATTTCCACATTTTCTTCTCTTGCCGCCGACCTCTAGACGAAGTTTAACGCCGGTTCAATCTTCAAAAATGGAGAAGGCTTTGACTAAAGTGGGCAGCTTAAAGGTTGGGAGCTTGTGGATTTCAAAGAAAGCCAAGGAGGAACTCGCTAACATCACTGATGATTTCAATGTGAGTTTTTCTGGGTTTGTTTCTGTTCTGTATTCCTTTGATTCTGGTTTTGGGTTTCTTTTTGTTTTTTTTGAGATTTGAGTAATGCAGTTTCACTTGATTGTTATTAGTAGTGGATTTTGTGCTCATGTTTCTTTGTTTCTCGCTTACTGCTAAGATTAAGGCTAGATCCGTTGGTTTCTTCTATTAATTAGAGGATTTCACTGATATGGGTTACAATGGGAGTGAAAATGGACTGAAGGAGTCATTGGGGTTTGGTTGATTGTATCAGTTTGATTGAAAAAAAATAAATCTTGGAGAAATTATTCAAAAAATCCATCCACTGTAGAATGACCTGGGGGTGGGGGGATACTGGAGGATGAGAATTGTGTTGATTGGCCAGAATCTGTTTGGATACAACTTCATGATCTATTCAGGAGATGTTAACGTGGAATCTGTCTGTTAAAAGCGAGGAATTCTATTTTTGCAATGTTTCTGTCGAGGAGATGTTGACTGTCTAATATCAAATAGGACGCTTGATGCAAACACAGGAAAAGCAGATTATATCTGGATGCTCATAACCTACTCAAGTGGATTGGCATCAGTTAAAACTCTGAGCTCCTTTCCATTTATGTATAGGCAAATATTAAACTTACACCTTGGTTTGAATCTCATATATGGTATTTTTTGTGGCAGACTTTCTCAAATACTGTTGAAGAGAAGGCAAAGTGGATTTTCAACAAGCTAAAAGGTGATCTCTTTGCACATTCTCTTCTTATATATATTAGAATAGCTACATATTCAATGCTGGGTTGATGGACAATGTTGCTGTAATATCCTGTTGCATTCTGTGGGAAGTCCAGACTTTTCCGTTCGAATGAGTTATTACCTTTCCTTTTTCTGCATATCTGTGTTGTTCTTATCACATCAAACTTTCACTCTCTTATGTTAGATGATATGATATTAACTTTAGAGTTCATTGGTGATTTAACATGGTATCAAAGTAGGAGGTTTTGGAGGTTTTGTATTCAAATATGTGTAATGTTATTTTTTATTTCTACTTGTTGAGTCTTCTACGTATTTCAAATCTCCAAGTGAGTAAAGTACAAAATGTTGGATGATATTACATTAAATTTATCTTCACCCATGGGCTTAAACTTTAGGTCAAGCCTGTGTTAAGTTGTTAGAGATTTACATACGCATATTATCGAAGAAAATCACAACCCAGAGTATTCAACAAATCTTTTTCCTCCCACAGGAAAACCATTGAAGAGCTTGCCGGATTTACTTCGCGAGTACAACTTACCGCCCGGCCTCTTTCCTCAGAACATGACCTGCTACGAATTTGATGAATCAAAGTCCAAGCTGATTGTATACTTACCATCCGCTTGTGAGATTAGTTTCAAGGATTCCTCTGTAGTCAGATATGCAACACGGGTGAAAGGAACTCTTCAGAGAGGAAAGCTTACAAACATCGAAGGAATGAAGACAAAAGTCCTAGTGTGGGTGAAGGTGACAAGTGTGTCAGTTGAGGGCTACAAATCTGATAAGGTCTGGTTCACAGCAGGAGTGAAGAAATCGAGATCAAAAGATGCATATGAAAAGCCCCATGACGCCATTAGGGTAGGCGAATTCTAATATTCAAACTATGGCACATTGTTAGATAACATTAAGGAAGCAGGTAAATGAATCCTGTAATCACATCAGCTGCATTGTTCCATTTGCATTGTCGAAATATAGAAATCTGAATGTGTTGTCCCCTTTATAGATATTGTTTTGACGAGTTTTGTAGATTCTCTGTTTTCTTTTTCTGGTCCAATGTTAAGTTCTCTCACGGAGGAGTGACAGAACCACATGTAACTATAAAATTTCGATCTTTCCAACTTTAGCTAAGCAGAACTTTCTAGATTATGAAGAGACTAGTTGGGGGGTACAATAGTTGATAATTTATTGTTTTTTTTAGAGATAAACAGGATTTGTGGTTTATTTTTGGGTTCCTTCTATTTCTTGTAAAAGTTAAATAATATGTATGGTTAAAGTTGGTGAGAATAAACCAAAATTTCGTATCTTTATGCTTTGCATAAAGTCCTGGAAGCATTGGGAAGTATGAGAAAGAAATTGTGTTGCCTCTTTTTTAATAAATTATTCGTTAATCCTTTGAAAGTTTTTATTTGTGAAAGAACAAAAACGAACGTTTTTAAACAGAAAATATCAGTTTAATATTACATCCTTTCCCATCAAAAAGCAGAAAAGACAACAGATTATTTAACATTATCTTTTTACTTCTGTTCAACAAAGTGGACAGCGATATAACATCGCATTTCGCTTTATGTTTGATTCTGATATTTTTGCCATCTACTAGATGCAACATGGTTTAATTATTTTTTTCATTTTTTTTAAGCTTTATGAGTTTTAATTAGTAGATAAATCCCATAATTGTTGTATGAAAAAAACAAAATACATTTAATTGATCAAAAGGTAATTCGAATCTCTTCATCTCTCCAAGTATAATATTTCCACCTTCAAATACACACTTTTGTTTAATCGGATATTTATTGAAAAATGGTAGGTTTAATATCCTAAAATTAACAATAATTAGGCAAAACATAACCTCCCATCTCTAGGATGTAAGGACATGCCAATTAACGAACGAATATTAAGCGGTTCATCTTCTTAAACAAAAAATATGAATTTGAATACTACACTCGATTAAACATTAAATAAGACTTATAATTTTTTCAATTAAATACCTCCACTTTCATAGGCAAATTAATTTATTGACGAAGTTTAATATATTTTATGAAAATTCAATGTCCAAACTGAGAAATTGACAAAATTTATATTTTCTTTAAGAAAAGTTACCCATTTACACGTCATTGAGTAGACGGCGTCGTTTAATTCGATATTGGTACCGAGCTACGGGCATAGAACGTCGTCGTTTGGGTTCCATGTAGATGTACGACCGTTGCTCGGCGCCAGACCTCGATAAAATGGTCCCCAGTTCACTCGAGGAAGATAAAGAGAGCGAAAGGGCGGGAGAACGAATGGAGGTAAAAGAAAACCAAACTTGAAAATGGCGATTCCTGCAGATCCAAGGGCTTTTGCAACACTAGGTTCTTGCTATCCACGGCGTTCTCCGGCGTCCCTTCATCCTCGTAAGGTCTGAAAAATCGATTCTCTTAAGTTCCACTTATTTAATACTGAACTTCCTTATCTTCATTTTAATCTTCATTTGATTTTGTTGGTTTTTGTCAAATGCATGGAAAAGACATAGATGTTCCAAAGAAGGAACTAGGTTTTTTGTTAGCCTTGCAATTGGCCTTTTAATTGATATCGAACGTGTATGTTTGCTAGTTATTACTCTCTGGAATTTGATTTTGTTGTTTGCCTTTCCTCCATTTCTGTTTTTGGATCGGTACCTTTCAGCTATATCTTATCGAGATCGCAGTTTCTGGCTTCTTTCTTCAATATTTCTGACGGCAGTGTTCAAATACTAGTTGTTTAGCTGCTTATCAAGATCTTTATTACTTTTATTTGTCGTTTTGAATGTGATATTAAATTCAACAATCTTGGTGACGCTTGAATATGGCACGAGATTTCTCGGTTTTAATCAGGTTTGAATTTCATTTGTTGAGATCTCTTAGACTCTGTTTCTAGATAGTTTCAAGATCTATACTAATACTGGTTTGGTTTCCGTAAGTTACGTCGTTGGTGTGATGCTTCTTATGCGTTGTTTATAGATGCTCTTAGGCGATATCTAGGAATAATTTTTAAACCTTGAGTTAATTCATTTTCCTTTCTGGAGATAATCCGACACTTTTGCTCAAATTTTACTGAATCTTCTGTATCATTAGTATGGAGAAAATTTAGAACGGGTAACCTTCTGGAAAACTTGCAAGACTGCTTTCTTTAAGAAGAGATTCTTGTATTGAACTGCAGGCGGACTTCTCTAGTTTTGTTCATAGAAGATATGGAAATAAAGGAACAAGGCCAAAATGGCACACCATGGCCCATGAAAATGATAGCTTACATAGTATCTCCCTGGAAAATGTTGAGAACTCAGCAAAATATGAACAATCATCAAAATCCTTAAGCCAAGAAAGCTTCATCCTCAGTTCCATGAACATGAACTTTTTGGAACGATTAAAATTGGCTTGGAGGATAATTTTTCCATCATCAGCACCTAAAATGAAATCTAATGCCACAATTGCCAAGCAGCGGTTAAAGATGATTCTCTTGTCAGATCGATGTGCAGTCAATGATGAAGCTAAACAAAAAATTGTGGACAACATCTTGAGTACTCTTTCAGATTTTGTAGAAATAGATTCGGAAGATAAAGTTCAATTTAATGTCTCTACTGATTTAGATCTCAGAACAATTTACTCTGTAACTGTGCCGGTGCGAAGGGTGAAGGCTGAATATCAAGGCAGTGAGGAGGTTGGAGCAATCACGAATACAGACTTGAAAGATGATGGAGAAGAATCTGGCTCTGCAGGTCTCATTTTCGATTCATTAGTTGCAGATGGAAAAGGTTCCTAGATCTTGCTTCATTGTCTCACTTTTGATCACATCAAACCGTAGTTCATTTGGTAAAATCTTTTATTTGTTTGTTCTTGTTGTAGTATATTTATTGTTCTTCGGACCATAGCTATTTCATTTTCATCGGTAAGCTGCTAACTACAAGACATGCATCCTCGTTTCTCTCTATCTGATTGATTAGAATATGGTATGTTGGGCATGGCCATTGAATTATAAAGATGACTCTTGACCAAAATTTAAATCTAGATAGATTAGATTTGGGGAGTGAAATAGCATTTGGATTTTCTACTGATGAGACTACCTTCTCAATTGTTCTCACCATCCTTGAGAGCGAGTGATTTATATTGTTGACCGATGGCATTCCAGTTGTGGGCTGTGCGGCCAGTAAATCCAAGCCCAAGCCCAAAGCTCATAAAGAAAGAAGCAAAATTTGGCAGATTCTTTATCAACGAAACAGGAGGACAAAAAAAAAATAAAAAAAAATAAAAAACGGGAATTGAACCCGACGTGAATCGAACACGCAACCTTCTGATCTGGAGTCAGACGCGCTACCATTGCGCCACGGATCCGCGGATGAAAGGTACCCTTTGAAACAAACTTATATTGATTGATATAAGTTTCTTTTTACATATGGTTGTTATCGAGTTATTCTACGTACTAAAGTCGAAAGAATTATGGACGCCATATAGAATAATCTTTAAGATCTTATTAGAATAGATTTAGAAGATAAAATTGAAAATAAATGTATCGAGTTATTCTACGTACTATTCAGTCTACAATGTTGCCTGTGCGAAGGCCCAATATAAAGCCAGTGACGAAGTTGAAGCAGTAAAATTTACAAGACTGCTTTCTGGCTTCCTTCGATCTACATGTCCTCAGTGTTTGCTCCACCAAAAATTACCAAACGTGAGGCTTAAAATCTTGAGCAGATTAAAATAAGTTATGTTCTTTACTACTCCTTAAAGCATATATTTATAGTGTTTTAAGGTGGTGTTGGAATCTTTCAACTAGGATGGAAGTGTTAGATGTCGATTGAATTACAAAATATATTTTGCTTCATTCATTCTTCCAATTGTTAAAATAGTGTATGTATTTTTTTATCAAATAATGGTAAAACGTTATTATAATATTATTGAAATGTAAAATCAGATATTTGCCAAATCAACGTCGACCGTTCTCTATAATCGTACGGTTAGTATATTTACAACAGAACGTTTTATTTATTTTCGATTTTCTTTCTTGAAACCCTAGGTTCACACTTCCCTTTTTTGGTTACCTTTGTTCTTCGTTTTTCTCGTATATATAAATTCGCTTCTTTTCTCCAACCCGCTCCGTCGCACGTCCTTACTTTTACGAATCACCCTCTCTTTGAACTTTTTTCCCAACAGAGCCATGTCGGACGAGGAGCACCACTTCGAGTCCAAGGCCGACGCCGGAGCTTCCAAGACTTATCCCCAGCAGGCTGGAACCATCCGCAAAAATGGATACATTGTCATCAAGGGCAGACCTTGCAAGGTTCTAATCGTTTTCATTCTGATTTCTCAATTCTCACTCATCTGTTTGTCCATTTATTCGCATAAGTTTTGTTTAACATGATATACGCTTTCAATACTCTGCTCCAATTTTTCCTCTTCTTTTTGCGTTGGGTATATAGCTTTTTCAAGGGCTTTCCTTTTTACCCCATACTGTTCTCTTGTTTGTCTTAATTGTGTTTCTGTACTTTTTGGGACGGACTTTTTTCACTTTTCTGCCTTTATTTATTTTTGTCATCTGATTTTACTTCTAGTTGTAGTCGTCTGTGTAATTTAGTTTTCTTGATTAAATTTCTTTCTGTGAAATTGAATTGATGGATAATCTAGTAAGCGGAAGTGGAAGTAATGAATTGATTGAAGCTGAATCATATTTCATTCTGTTGCTTTCTAGGGTTGTCACCTTTGGTGGTTTCAGCATAATTTTATTTACTTTATCTTTTGGTTTCTCAATTAACTATCTTGACTTAAGGCTTATGCATTACGGTTTATAACTTTGTAGGTTGTTGAGGTTTCAACCTCAAAGACTGGAAAGCACGGACATGCTAAATGTCACTTTGTTGGCATTGACATTTTCACTGCTAAAAAGCTTGAAGATATCGTCCCCTCTTCACACAATTGTGATGTATAAATTATTTTCTCCCCTTCGATTTCACATTTTCCTTAGCAAGTTTTAGGTTTGTTTGTGATTTCTGATTCTTGCATCCATGAAACACAGGTTCCACATGTCAGTCGTACTGACTACCAGCTCATTGATATCTCCGAGGATGGATTTGTATGATCAAATTTTATTTCCTTACTTTTTATATCAGTTTCCCTTGGGTATTCATGTATAGCACTGTGGCTAACCCCAATTTCAATTAAAACTTATCAGATTAGCCTGCTGACAGACAGTGGTAGCACCAAGGATGACCTTAGGCTTCCAACCGATGATAATCTGCTGTCCCAGGTAACATTTTCTCATTGGATGTTGATATTTATCTGTGCTCTTGTGTTCTATTGACCTTGAAAATGAAACAATTTTTTTCTCCACTCGTACTGATTCTGGGATTATTAAGATTTCGGACTAAGTCAATACCGATTCTGCGATTATTAGGATTTAGGACTAGGAGTGTGATGGATTCTGTTCTTTTTATAATTTCCTCATTCCTCTATTATGCGTATGTTTTCAACAAATATGGGCTTGAATTTCTTACAAAATGAGGAGATGCGGTTAATTTAAGTACCAGGGTGTACTGTTGAAGATGGGTTTGAATGATGGTGTTTTTAGGATCATGAAATGCTGAAACGGCAAAAATAGACTTATTTATGGTTAATGAACAAGCATTTAATATTTGGATAGTATTGATAGAAAAGGATCACATGATGATACTCTAAATTTTTCTATGAATGGAAAATAAAATTTTAGCAGTTTTCTTTTCTTGTGCACAAGACTAATCTCTAGGCCTCGGTAATCTATAAAATCTATTTCTTGCGAGGTTATGGCTATGGGTAGGTGTAGTTCCTGAGATTGATGGTCTTGTTCCATGTGTTCCATGCAGATCAAGGATGGATTTGCCGAGGGGAAGGATCTGATTGTGACTGTCATGTCTTCAATGGGAGAGGAGCAAATCTGCGCTCTCAAGGACATAGGCCCAAAATAGTTTCCTTGGATCAATAAAAACACAGTTTGCAGCAAAGACCTTAGAACGAACAATATCCCAATCATAGTCTATATAGTCGTTTGAGAAGCGTGGTTCGTTGATGATGAAGATTAGTGGTTTCTTTTACTCTCTTGATCAGACTCTACAATTAATATTTATTTTTCTACTGCTATTGGTGTTTGGATTAAGAATTGGTTTTTTCTTGACTAGTGTCTCTCTTCAGTCATCAAATCATGTAAACTTTTCTAAGATAAGCTGCTTATGGTTGTTTTAAGAGTTGGTAGGATAGAATCGTGGTTTCTGAGGAAGTATAATATTTTTATTTACCAGTATGGAGTTCTTTTCTTCTTTCTTAGTTCTTATTGCTTAATTTTATGATTTCGTGGGGCCTTTGGTTATGTTATATAGCCAATGCTTTATATTTGATGTCTCACTGTTTGTTAATAGGCTTATTCCCGATGAAAGACGATAGAGAAAGCATGAGGCCAACTTAAGACTGAAAAAATATATTTAATAAATACAAAAGCAAAAATCAATTTACACTGTCCTTAATTTTCCAACCAAACCATAGTATATCGTTGGATTTAAATTGACATAATTGATATAATTATTAGTTTGGAGTTTAAATCAATATAACTTCCTTAGAATTTAGATTAATACGATTATTGAATATAGTTCTAGACTAGTCTTCACATTTTTTTCCCATAGGTTCTTATGTGCCTATGGCATGATCTAATTCCACCATTTGTGTCGGGTAACAATCAAATATTGAAGGCTGCATGCTTTCAGCCACTATGTAATCTTTCATTTTTTAGTCATGCCACAATCCACATTTTCTCTCTAAGCTTTCTTTTAAAAGAAATACAAAATTTCTCAAATTGTTTGCATTAAACAAGGTTATGGGAAGACAACGTAAATTATAAAAGTAATTGTTTTAACCTTTTTTTTCTTTTTGGTTTTAAATAACCTACATGTTAACATGTATATATCAAATTATACCTATTATTATTATTATTATTTACTGATTTATTTTTAGAGTGAAAGTGGTAAAATAAATAGGAATAGGATAATGATTTTGGCATTTAGTGGCACATATATATATATAGATATATATATATGTGTATATATATATTTTTCAAACCACTTGGTCCCTCCTCCTCCTCCTCCTACAATCTTAGCCTCTTCCTTCAAAATCAAATGAACATTAAATTGATTACCCCAATCCATTAATTTTGTGCCAACTCAATCCAACTAGGGGCCCACTTTTGTCCTCCTTTGAAATTACAAAATCAACCTCCTTCCTACAAAATGGGTGGGTGCTTTGTTTCCCCATATTTAAATATGTAATTGTACACACCTTTGTTGTCCTTCCATTTCATCTCACCCCACTCCCTCCTCCCATTTTCCCATACCTTATTTAATATTTCAAATTTTGGATGCTCTCTTCTTGATCTCGTCTAAAACAAAATAGATCGGTTTGATTTTTATGAAAGAATTATGTTAACGTTATTGTTCTTTTTCTCGTTTTGTTATCGATAGAGAGGAAAATAAATATGTTCATGCTTATGAAGCTTTAACATTTTCTCGTAGATTTTCTTTTATGTGGAAAGATTTTTTTTAGATAGTTTTTTGTCATCCCTTTATGATGAGAGACGATAGAGCTAGATTATCTTTTTGCTAAAAAAAATAGATTTGAAATAAATGCATTTAAAGTTTTTTATTAAAAAAAGTAAAAGAGAAGATTTAACTTTCAATTTTTATTTATCAATGGAAAATATAATAAGGTTAAATAAGTTATCTACATTCTATGATTTTATACTTAAAGATTTAAATTTATTATTTAAGATTTTAAATATTTTATAACAAGGTAATTCAATTGCATCTAAAATAGATAATCATTTTCACTACCATCTAGGCTAAGCAAATCATTTAAAACTATCCTAACCTTATTTTACAAACCAGTTGAAACTTACTATGATTTAAAATTAATTAAAAAATAATGACTATCTAAAATATAATATAACTTAATAAATTCTTAAAATATAATGTAGCTATTCTCTTCCAACTATTAAGAAAATATTTATAGTGTTAAAGGGATCGTTGTTATTAGACCGATCAAATGTTTACAAAAAAACATGTCTATGTAATGTCGTACAACCATGTATGGGGGTTCACGCATGTCCAATGCCGGAAGCTCAAGAAAGTTGGTGACTTGATGACGGAAAACCGACAACCAAAGTTCTAGTGTACAACGACCGTAATTATAACGATCTACGACCCTAAATACAGCGAAATTCCTTACAAACATAAAAAGCCGACGTAATAATTGTAATGAATTATTAATAAATCGATAAGAATGGAAACCATTAGCTAATAACTTAATTATAAGTTAGAATAGTGCAAAAAAAAATCTAACCATTGTAATTATAACAATCCGTACACCCAAAAGTAATGTGTGAATTTGAAGTTTTAACATAGACTAGAATGAGCTTGGTTTGAAGTTATGGTGATGGAGTGTGTCTTGAAGGTTAATTTTGTCATCTTTGTGGGCTTAACGTGGAGGCCTACATGTATCGGTTAATCAGAGCTATAAGCTCAGAGATTATAGAACATGGGAACAAAAAAGAGGAAATAAAAATTTCTTTTTTTTTTTTTCTTCTTTGGATTAATTTAATTACTCCTTTTTCTTTTTCGACCATTGCGGCGTGGACTTTTTGTTGTCTCAGCTCAATTTTCAGATCCCGATATCAAAAAACCCAACTTTTGGTATATTCCAGAAACCGCCTGTTTCTGATTTCGTTACTTTTCCGTTTGGATTCATGGGTGAAGATGATGAACAGCCGCCGCCGCCGCCGCCGCCGTCGAAATCTAAGCCTTTTGCGTTGAGACCCACTATTAATCTGCCACCACGGACTTCTATGGAGTCCCTCTTCAGCGGTGGCCCGGGTTTGGGATTTGGGTTCAGCCCAGGTCCGATGACTCTTGTCTCGAGCTTTTTCTCTGATTCCGACGACTGCAAGTCTTTTTCTCAGCTCCTCGCCGGAGCTATGGCGTCGCCGGTGGCTGCCGTTCCTCCGTCGACGTCTGAGTTTAAGTCTTCTCCCGGTCTGCTTGATTCTCCGGGGCTTTTTTCGCCTGGTCAAGTAATTACTTACAAAATTCACACTTTGTTGATAATCTTAATGTTCGACTTCAGATTTTTTTTTTTTTTGGTTCTTTTACGACGGAATTTTGCCAACTGAAAAAATTTCCGACAGACTAGTTTTTATAGTTTTTGGACAATTATGAGAAAAATCCGGATCACGTTGTCTTTAATGTTCTTCAATGGCTTTTTTAGGACAATCGATTATTAGATTCTTCTTACTAAGCATGTAATGTCATACTCCTCATTTCTCTCAAATGGGTGTTGGTTTTTATGGCATATGTTTTTGTTTCATATATGCTTATTCATAGTTGAAGAAGCAAAATGATTGTATTAATGAAGACGGTTTGCGTGGATGGACGAACTATTAGCTATGCTCAAATGGGCAAATTTTAGCCTTCATTATGATGTTAGATGGTTCGTCTCTTCCTTTGCAGTTTTGAACTATACCTTCATTTGAATATTTCATGGTTTGAATTGTTGTAAAAGAAATAAAGATGTGAATTATTAATCTTTAAATGGGCATAGAGCCAGAGTTTACAACTGAATGTTCGTCTTTGTAGTTTAATCAATGATAAGTTAAGATTTTTAGCTATAAGGTTACTCCATTAAGAAATCTGGCCACCTTCTTTTGCAGGTGAAAATTTTTCTTGATGTTTATAACTTTATATTATCAATGTAACTTGTTGGAACGCATTGGATTCATTATGTTGCACTACGAACGACCTAGTACTGGATTCTCACTGCTTAATTTTCATAATTGAGCATATGTAGTTATTTACGTTTTTGACCTTATCGTTCAAAGGAATGCAATATATAAACTCTCTAATTTGGAGGTGTCCCTCTGGACATAGCTAATATACCGTTAATGAACCACGTATATCTGTGTGTCAAACTTTACATTATTTCTATGGTTTAACTGTTGATTTCGTAACATAACTTATTTTACATAGACGTAATAGCAATGGTTTTTGGTAGTGGATGACTTTTCCATACAAAGATATAAATGGCAATGTTGTTCTTTCTTATATAAGACATAGTAAAGTGTTGGCTCTCACCTTTTCTGTTCTTTTTCTTTTTTCCCTACGGCTTGTTATAGGGACCTTTCGGAATGACCCATCAGCAGGCTTTGGCTCAGGTTACTATGCAGGCTGTAGAAGCCTATTCTCATAATCAAATGCAAGCCGCGTCCTTTTCTTCATCGGTAGCACCTTCTGCATCCTCCTTGCAGCTTTTGACATCCTTACCGGGAGAGAAGACTAAAGATCAGCTGATGCAACTTCCATTCCATAACTCTTCAGTTGCATCCAAGGAGCCATCGGATAACTCTCAATCAGAGCAGAGATTGCAATTGTCTTCGTGCAATGTTGATAAACCTGCTGATGACGGATACAATTGGAGAAAATATGGACAGAAACAAGTGAAGGGCAGTGAATTTCCTCGAAGCTACTATAAGTGCACGCACCCGAATTGTCCTGTCAAGAAAAAGGTTGAACGATCTTTGGAAGGACAAGTTACTGAAATTATCTACAAGGGCGAGCACAACCATAAACGGCCTCAACCAAATAAGCGATCAAAGGATGTCGGAAATTCTAATGGATATTCGATTGTTCATGGAAATCTTGAGCTATCTTCTCAAGTTCGGAGTGGATATTTGAATAAATTGGACGAGGAGACATCTATCTCTTCCATCGGAAAGAAGGATCAAGAATCAAGTCGTGTCACAAACGATCAGTTCTCGGGCAATAGTGATGGTGAGGGAGGGAGTGAGATAGAAACAGGAGTGAACCGAAAAGATGAAGACGAACCTGATGCCAAGAGACGGTAAGCATTTTCATGTAGAAGCATCATACATTTTCAACTTAACGAGTATATAGCTACTTCTTATTTCTTGATTGATGTGCGGAATAATCTACCTCTATTATGCAGGAATACTGAGGTTAGAAATTCTGAGCCAGCATCTTCTCATAGAACTCTAACAGAATCCAGAATCATTGTGCAGACTACAAGTGAAGTTGATCTATTGGACGATGGTTACAGGTGGCGTAAGTATGGGCAGAAAATTGTTAAAGGAAACCCTTACCCTAGGTCAGTCACGACTCAATGAGTGTGCTTTGTATTGAAAAGCAGTGATCTTAGAAATTCAAACACTTCAAAACTAATATCTTCCTTGGTTGTAATTAGAAAATGCCAAGACTGATTTGACTGATGGCTAATGATTATTCCTATGTGTGATTGAGATTGTTTTTCTAATTTTATCGAGTGATCTTCATTGTAGGAGCTATTATAAATGCACAACTCCAGGATGCAATGTTCGTAAACATGTTGAGAGAGCTTCAACTGACCCGAAAGCTGTCATCACGACATACGAAGGTAAACACAATCATGATGTTCCACTTGGTAAAACCAGCAGCCACAGTTCAGTCAGCAGTAACATTTCTCAGCTAAAATCACAAAATATAGTTACTGAGAAAAAAAATTCAAGTAACAACACTGATCGTGGGAACTCCCATCAACAGCCCACCGGACTTTTACGGTTAAAGGAAGAACAAATAACATAGTTTCATCAACTTATGAGCAAAAGAAATCAGAAACCATCATGATAATATAACTTCACTGGCAGTTTCTCTCTGCTTGTTTTATATTTCCCACTTCAAAAGCCTTACATTACATCTATACCATTTTGTTCACTTGTTCATATACAGTTAAAAGGGAGAAGAGAACAGAAGAATTTACAATATGAGGAATTAGATTGTAATGGTTGTTGTATCTAAGATAGGTACCCGAAAGAATATTGCATCAAATCTACCTTTGCATTCTTTTGTAAATGGAATACAGGTAAATGAATCTATATTACTAACTCATGGTTCTGATCTGTTCCATCTTAATTATAGTGTGAACTATCTCTGGTTTTTTACTTGAAGCTTGCCAAGTTTCCCTTTTGGGTCTTGGAAGTTTTCTGTTTCAAAGATGGATCAGGAAATGCATTCTTCTCTAGCCTGACTTGCTTGTCTGACTGACTTGATTCAACAAGCAAGCGAGGGAATCCCTCTTTCCTCTACAGTCTGCATTATGGTATGTATTCAAATGGGGTCAGAGGATCATCTTCATCAAATTCTTGACCACATAGCAATGCAACGTTAGGATGTTGACCATCCTATTTATTTATTCAGTGACAAATCATACTCATTATCTACATTGGTTACAGAAGGGATCTGGTCAAAATGGTTCAAGTGAGATTAATAAACTGTAATTGGGGTTACATCTCAAATGTCAGAATGTTTGCTATTCATATTTATATCATTTGCAATTTGGCTCTAAGGTTTAGAGGAGTGCGTCATATGTATATTCTTAGGTATTTGTTTCAAGCATCAAATGACCCCAAGTCTATGGGCACCTTTCAATTTATATCCTTTCATATTTTCTCTCTTATAAAATTTGATCCCTCCCTTTGTTCATAGACACAACTAACACATTGGTAGTAAATCACATAGACCTCTATGTCAATTTTTTTTTACTGTTTATGCCTCTTTACTTTTGTTTAAATTGTCGATTTCATAATATCCGAACTTTTAAGTAAGTGGATGGGCCAAGGAAGATAGAGTTGAAAGTTGTGAAAGTCGTGGACTACTCAATTTGATTTGTTTAGCTAGAAGCTGTGGCTAGAAGTTCCATGTGAAAATGAAAGCCAACATTCTGATTTGTATAAATTATGAAGCTGTTATTAATGTTGCCTCAAGGTTGAACACTCAAGCAAACATTTCCCTCCAACATAGGTAAATATCTCATTCCTTAGCGAGTTAGAACTCATTTCTTTTAAATATTCTTTTTAAGCATTTAGAAAGTTATTTGATGGATACCCATACTCATGAGCTACTTGATGACATATTGGATCTTTGAATCTCTAATAATAACATATCATGATTGGATGCTTTAGTAAAAGGTATATATTGGGAAGGAGTTAGTGAAAGAGAAAATTACAGAGAGAGTAAGAAACAGAAAGGGATGTGTTATTGTCAAGGAGAAGAAGTGGAAATTGGTGGGGACTTGGTTTGAGGTCCCATTAATGTAATAAAAGCATCACATGCTTGTCCATAAGTTACATAATGAAATACACCCACCCATTTCCCTTTATAGTTTCCATCATTTATAAGGGTGAAAATGTGTCCCTCAACCTTTAAATTTGCCTTGTCCCCACTATATATATATTCCCTTAACAATACATACATTCAAAACTTGTGGCATTCCTTCTGTTAAATAAAGAAGGAATAGCAAGCTTGAAAAAAAAAAAATTTCCTTTTGGGTTAATGGAGAGAAAAATATTACTCAAAATAATAAAACTAAGTGTGTTTTATACCCACTTAGCCCTTCTTTTTTGTATGTTATATATCTAAGTCTCCTTGTTCTTAGGGAATGGTATTTGTTTGTTTTCTTTTAATGTGATTGTGTTGAGTATAGTTTAATATATGAATGCTAAAGCAAGACTTGACCAAATAATAATAATAAATAAATACAAAACCATACAAATGCTTTGAATTTCAAATTATCTATGTAGGATGCGTTTATAAATACATACTATCGAGTGTTTAATCTATAAAATAAGGTATTTTAGAAATAACTAATCTGTTCTACGATTATTTAGAATAACGAATATCTTCGACCATTTTTTCTTTATCATAAATCTTTCGTATTAACATTTTTAAAAAATATAAATTGGTTGAAAGATAACATGGTGGGGTAGGTAGTAGAAAATTTGTACTCCAATGGAAAAGTAAGGAAATTTTTTTCTATAGTTACCAAAGGAGACTACCATCTCTCTTTATTTTTATTATAAATTTGTTCTTTTATATGAGTTTTACCTAATTAATAAAATATAAAATTTTACTATATTTGATAAATATATTAACCCATGAATCACATTTTAATAAATTTATTAAATTAAAATTGAGGTGAAATAATCAAATCTTTGACTTTGAATTTACAGTATAAATATTACGTCAATTTAGTTATGTTCATTTTGACAATACAATACATCATGGTCCATGTTCCTCGTTCTTTCACACGTAAAAATTTAATAAATTATTTTCAAACAACAAATTAGCTTTTAAAAATTAAAAAAATCAGACAATAAAATGAATTTTCAACCAACAAAAAAAAATAAAAATATATAAAAAACACTTCTACCTCTTTTGCTAAACTTAGTAAATCAATATTATTGTTTATATTTTATGAAGATGGGTTTCTCTTCTATGAATTAAAAAACTAATTGGAACAATATCTACCAAACAAAGTCCTTGAAGTGAAGCAGTCTGTCAACTTTTTCCAAGGACTTGTTCTTGAAAATCCAAATGTTTCTGCATAAATAATTTGGACTCAAATCACAAGAAAAGGTCCTTCCCTTTTTCATTTTTCACAAATTTGCCACTCAATTTATGAGTTTATTATAGAAAAAAATACATAAACAATGTGATACAAAAGAATGATATTATATTGCTATTTCCCCCCACACACACACTTTATTTTGCTCCCCATTCAAGCAAACCAAAGCAAAGAAAACTGTGTTTTTCATTAATTAATTCAATTGTTGTGGTTCTCAACCTCCTTTGACCTTTTCCCTTTTTCCCCTTCAATTATTTATCTATTTTTCATTTTCCAATATTAATTATTTGGTTTAGAATCTCTTCCAAACACTAAACGCCATTCATAAATTCCCCTTCTAACTCTTAACTGCACTTATTTTGAGATACTCTCTCACCCACCCCTTTCAATTTCTATACATCTATGCTTTCCCTATCTTTATATTTTAACAAACCCTACTTTACTACTTCAATTTCTCCATTACTATTCCATTCAACTAAAAAAAAAAAAAAAAAACCCTTCCCATCTATACTTCTAGATTCAATTTTGCTAGATTAGTGAAAAGGAGAGAGAGAGCTATATACCATATATTGTTTGAATTACTGAACAATAGATTCAAGTTATTGCAATAATACGTATGAAAGAACAAAGAGTTAAAGAGTTAAAAGAGGTATAAATGATTAACTTTGACTCTGGTTTATTACACTATTCATATCTAATTTTAAAGAAAAAAGTTTAGAAATTTCACTGTGCATTTCTAGAAATTATTATAATTTATTTAAACTTTCTTTTGTATTTCATATTCACTTTAAATCTAAGTTTGGTGTTATCCTGCTAAATTTTGTATATATGAATTTATATTAATTCTATAGTCTTCTTTTCTTTTTTCTCTCTTTTGATTAACATGGAGCCCAATGTCTGACAACGAAATGCCAAAATTCATTTCCAAAACTTTGTTTTTTTTTTCTTTCACAAGAGAAAAAGGGAAAAGATTAGTCAGTAATCCCACTGCACAAAACTACACCACAATCCAGAGTTCCATTGACCCACATCTCACGTTTCCTTTATTGTAATGTCATTCTCTACCTTTGTAATTTATTCAAGTTCAAGTTTTTTGGTTTCCTTGAGCTCACTCATTTATCAAGTTTCTTTGTTAGATTTTCATCACCCGGATAAGATTTGACTATGAAAATGGTGTAGGAAGTGTAAAATCAAGACTCCAATGGCATAATTTTAACTCAAAATCTTGAATTTTTGCCAAATCAATCTAGTATTCACTGTTTTCTACTTGTACTTTCTAGTTTTTGCATATAATTTTTGAAAAAAAATGAAGGAACAGAATGGAATTGGCAATGCAAAAGATGGGTGTCGAATCGTTTTCTAGGTACCAACTACCAATTCAATACAAAAGGACAGATTCGAAATGAAAAAGCAGAAGAACATTTAATGGAGTAGTGGAGTGGTTTTAATGTTTTGGTTCAATTCAATTGCCTTCAAAAATAGTGAAAGTAACAGCAGCTAAGAGGTGTTTGGGCTTTTAGGCTTTAAGGGGTCCAATTTCCTATAGTCTACTTTTGTTTGTTTTGTTGGTCGAGAGAGAGAGAGAGAGAGAGAGAGAGAGAGAGGGAGAGGAAGAAGAAGAAGAGGAAGAAGCCAGAAAGGGAAATGGGTTTTGTTATTTGAGCGATTTTGAAAAGGAGAGAGCTATGAACATCAAGCCGTTGCATTGCAATTTGCAAATGGCAGTGGCTTCTCGTCTGTAACACATGATTTGCCCATGGAAAAAGGGTATCACTAGAAACAAGAAAGATTAAAGTAAAAGGGGGAGGTTGCGATGTAATTATAGGCTTGAAAAGCAAAACCCAGGCCTGCTTCTTCTATCCCTTTTTCTAGTTTTTCATTTATCTTCTCTCCTTCACGGGTTCACAGATTCCATTTACTTACAGAAGCTTTTGCAAGCAACCAAAGAAAACCCAGAGCCAAGCCAAGCCAGACCCCTCTTTCTCTTCTTTCTTCTTTGGCTTCCATGGCTGCTACATAGCCAGGCCAAATTAACCAGGCAAATCAGACAAAACATCCTTGCTGTCTATTCTTCTAATGCCCACATTCTCTTTTCAGTAATACCCTTATCTTTCCCTTTCTCTTCCTTGTTTTTCTTCTGATTTGAATCCCAAATATGACTAAACTTCAGTGGCAAATCTTTGTAGTTTCTGTAGGAAATGGAGATAAGGGGGAGTTAATTATCTGAATTTCAGGCTTAAGGAGGAAACCCCATCTCGTTTCCTTGTTATTTTCTTGCTTTCTTCACTTCCTTCATTTTGATTATTCTTTGTATTCTTCCGGGTGTGCCCAATGAGGAAGCATGGATGGCAACTTCCTTACCATCCTCTCCAGGTTTGTAATTTCCCCCTCTTTTCTCCTTTTGCTCGTTATACATTCTGAGTGTGATTCTCTTTTTCTTCTTAAAGGTTGTTGCGGTTGCTGTATTTCTAGCTCTGGGGTTTGCTTTCTATGTCTTCTTTGCTCCTTTTGTTGGGAAGAAGATTTTTCAGTATGTTATGATTGGCATTTATACTCCTCTTGTAAGCTCTCTCTCCATTGTCCTTTTATATGTATTGTTCTACTTGCTCGTCTGTTTTATGGTTCGAACGGCTGAGATCTATACCATCTGGGTTTGCTTGTCTCTGATTTAATCTTTTGGTTCCTCGATTTTGATCTTTCCCCACTTATGGAAGATCTATCCTTTTACTAGATCTCCCTTCTTTCAGTCTCATATGATCTAGTTTCAGCTGTCCATTAAGTCCACATTGAACAATTGCGCGGAAACTTGTTCACTTCTTTTAGCCTCTTCCTGAACTCTGAAGCTAATGTTGCTTCTTAGGGAGGTCCAGTATTTAAAGCTGAAATGAGCCTGAACTTCACAGGTTCTGGGCAGTTGTGTATACCAATATTTTTCGTGGTCTTGTACCCTGGAAGAATGGGTTGTTTCTCAAATTTTATGGACTGGTTTCAAACTCTGTTTACTACAGTGTAAGAAGATTGATGGACATGATATTTAGGTTTGGGGATTGTGTCTTTGGTGGATGGAATGTGTTTTAGAACTTAAATCCTTTTCATGACGTGTATGATATTTGATGTCTTAAGAACTCTGAGGCGGAAATACAGGGCTTGTGCTGATAATAAATTCCAAAATCTGGAAAATGAATTGAGTCACTTCATTCTGCCCGTTCTTTATCATTGTACTCTTTTTGTAGAACGTGTTCTTTCATTTTGTTCTATTGTGAAAGAGCTCACTAAATCTATTTGGCTTCCAGATTACATCTGTGTTCGGCCTATATATCTGGTGTGCGGCAGCTGACCCTGCAGACTCGGGAGTGTTTAAATCGAAAAAGTATGTCAATATCCCGGATGAAGGGAAATGTTCTCATAAAAAATGTTCTAAACTTGGTGGGGAATCAATGTCATTCACCCACGATCCAAATGCTGCCTCTGTGGAAGAAAAATCTGTCGATAAAGATACGACTGGTGCAGATGCAAATTCTAAGGACCTTCTGCAGACACGAAAGGATAGTGCACAATCAAAGAAATTATCCTTCCTTTCGTTGGCATGCTTCCCTTGCGCATATGTGTGCAATTGTTTAAGTTCAAAAGAGGAATCTTCCGAGCAACACACGAGTGAAGATGGCATGTTTTACTGCAGTTTGTGTGAAGTTGAGGTGATTGAACATTCAAAGAGCTCATAGTTTCAGAAAACATGTTTTACTGCAGTTTGTGTAGTTGTATTCTCAATCTATTGCATTTAACCTGGCTATAGGCATTTTTACTGACCGGTTATTTAGGTGGTCTTTAACTAATATAAGCAATATTCTGGTTCAGGTTTTCAAGTACAGCAAGCACTGTAGGGTTTGCGATAAATGTGTCGATCGCTTTGATCACCACTGCAGGGTATACAAAATGTTTGAATTTTGCACCTTATTCCCTTCCTCAGGCCAGCTACATGGATAGTTTTTTCACCATTTATGTACTTTGTGGTTCTGCAGTGGCTTAACAACTGTATTGGCCGAAAGAACTATCGACAATTTTTCACCCTCATGGTTACCTCTCTTCTCTTGGTAAGTTTGAGCATCCTCTCTGTTCTCATATTATTTCCAAAGCATAGCTTTGTCACGTCCTTTTGACCTTGGCCCTTAGCCTAATTCTCAGAGACTAACTAATTGGATGGGAGAGATGTCTTAATATGCTGAGATTTGAAAGAACTATGCCCCTCAACCATAGATATATCAATTTTTTATTATTGTAGAAGCTTTTAGGTTTCTAACGTCTTTTCCAATCAACCCTACTATTTACATTAAAAAAAAAAGACCCGACCTACTACTCTTTAGTTCTGTGATATGACTCTAATCCCTCCTTGCAACATGACAGCACCTCAAGACCATCCCATCAGAGTAAGGATTTATTTTCATGTCTGTTTCATTTTAATTAGTTATTGACAGGTTTATACATGGTTTGTGCACCTTGGGCTTGAGATTGCAGCTTATTGTACAATGGTCGAGTGGAATCCTTGTGCTGATCTGCTGTTTTGTCGAGAAGAAACGGTTTTCTGTGGAGATCTCCTCAAAGTTGGGTAGCAGTTTTTCTTTGGCACCCTTCATTGTTGTAGTGGTAAGTGATTCTGACCATTGCCCGGCTTCTGTGTTTGGCTTGACAAGTCTTTCCTTACTCTGAGCCACAATGTAGACTGATTCCTTTTTAGCATGATTGGTTCGCGAAGTTGAAATGCTGTGCAACTTGTATCATTTGTGTACTGATCATTATAACTTCCATTTTCAGGCGGTTTGTACGATCTTGGCTATGATAGCAACATTGCCACTTGCTCAACTCTTCTTTTTTCACATCCTTCTCATAAAGAAGGCAAGTATAACAAATAACATGTTTCCTTTGCCCTGCTTTTATTGTTCTTAGTTTTCAGTTTTCTGAAGGAGGATATATATTAATTGGGGGGGGGGGGGGGGGTAGCGTCTTTACTCAGCACTATGATAGATTAATTGCTTACATCAATGCATTTTAAACAGGGAATTACAACATATGATTATATTATAGCTCTAAGGGAGCAAGAGCAAGAGCAACAGGGAGTAGGTGGCCAGCAAAGTCCTCAAATGTCTGTTGTCAGCTCATTAACTGGACTGAGCAGTGCGAGCTCGTTCTCTACCCTCCACCGAGGTGCATGGTGCACTCCACCACGGTTGTTTCTCGAGGATCAGGTAATGTAAACCAAGTCAATCTTTTGTTGCTTGTTGGAGCTGGTCCTTAACTTCGAACAGCAGCCGCATTTGCAGTTACCTTTTTTTCTTCTTTTTCCTTTCAGTTTGATGTGATTCCACCAGAGACGGGGTCTGTTAGTTCTCTAGGAAAGAGGACAGTTAGTGAAGAAGCAACAAAGAAAAAGAACCCTGCTGCTGTGAGGATCAGCCCATGGACATTGGCTAGACTAAATGCTGAAGAGGTTTCAAAGGCTGCTGCAGAAGCAAGGAAGAAGTCCAAAATTCTGCAGCCCGTGGTTAGATCAGGAACTACTTTTGAACGAGAAACAGACAGTGGTTTCGGCAGTAGTGGTCACCGAATGGTTTCACGACCTGAAAATAATAGAAGGCGGGGGAATAAGCGGGTGCGACTTCCAGCTGATCTACCTATGCAACGGCTGACAAATATTCCAGCAAAAGCTGTTGAAAAAGGCTTTTCTGGCACATCAACCAGCCTTGGCCCTCTTCAGCTTGAAGCACGCAGTGCTTTCCAAACAAGCAGAGCAATGTCCAGCTCCACCATGGTTGCCTCTTCTCCAGAAAGTAGTTTGGACTCTCCTGACATCCATCCATTTCGAATATCCTCCTCCGGAGCTGAAGAGTCTAAGAGACTCACAGGCTTATCTGCTGCTAATGCAGCTGCCCAAAAAGGACTTCCACTGTCAAGGTCGACTAGTGATGGATATGAAGCTTCAGGTGGGGAGGACAGCGATCGAGTTCCTTCAAGGATAGTTCAACGACCGATGAGTTGGAACAACGTCTTGTATGGTTCAGATCAGGACGAAAGGCTTGCCCAACTGCAAGCATCATCTTCTAACCAGATTAACAGCAAACATACCCGATTATGAGGTTTCTGAACAGGTTTATCTCAACATCAACGCGGTGCATAGTTGGTAATTCTTTCATTCTCCATCCAAGGAATTCAAGCACCAATCAAACAACCTATTCTGTAAAGTGAAATGTAGTCTTGGCTTTGCAATCAGTGAATCAAAGGCATGACAGAAGGTGTGGGAAAATAGAAAACTCGCCGAACTTGGCAGGCAGTCGAATTTATTAGTTTATTACTTGCAACACCCGGATTTACCTTGTTTGATGTTAAGTGAATTCCTTGGATTGCTTTTGTTGAACTTGTGTTAGTTTCAACAGATGAATTCTTGTTTATCATCCATCTTTAGTCATGCGCTTCAACTTCAACATTACAGGTTTTTTAAGCAATGTTGTCAATTCTGTACCCATACATTGACCTATTTGATGAACTTTGACATCACCAACAGTCCGATTCTTAGGAATGGCGAAATTCCTCCTTTGTTATTCTGCATATACATTTGTCATTTGTGCCAGCTGTCTTCATATTTATGCAATTCCTAAACTTCCAACGTTAAGTTTTAGTCCTTTTTAATAGCTCTTCGGAATGTTCTATTTTATAATATATTATTTTCTCAAATGTTGCTCGCCTCAAATCGTCATACGTCCATCTAACTCTTATAAGGTTCAACTTTTATTCTCTTAAGTATAATCTCAATTTGGTAGCACTTAACCAATGATCTCAACCATGAATACAACTTCAAGGTCTTTCCTTTATTTGTTTGACATTCGAAAATTCTATCAATGCGGCTAAGTTAGGAGATTAAATTGTACCCAACTTGTTAGGGATTTCCCTCCTTCCTAACTTTGTTTGGAGGAAATCCCTAACTCCCTAACAAGTTGTATACAATTCAATCTCCTAACTTAACCGCATTGATAGAATTCTTGAGTGTCAAACAAATAAAGGGAAGACCTTGGAAGATGTATTCATGGTGGAGATCATTGGTGCTACTAGCTTAAGAAAATAGAAGTTGAACCTTATAAGAGCTGGATGGACATATGACAACTAGAGGTGACCAACATTTTAGAAATGCAACCAAAGTATATAAATGAGAGACAATAATTTTATAGGTATTCGGTCATCTAGGTAGGTTTACAAGCAAAATAAAAAGTGTTTAAGTTCAATGCGAACAATATCATACTATTTAGAGGATAATAAGAGGTTCCACCATATCTTTGTCCGACATCGGCGGTTTTTACCTACCTAACTAGGTCTAGACTAACAATTCATGTAAAAGAAATGTTATTATGTCCTTTCTTCAATAATTGGAAGGTGGTAGATCAAACCATTTACATAAGTTCGAATGGGTTTATTTGTCTCTATTTATGTAGCATTGATGGTGTGGTTTATTATATATGGTTCCAACCATAACCAAATCAGAAACAATGCTTACTTGTTGCTTGCAACTTAATTTTTCAATCTTCCTCTACATCTAAATTTGATGCACCACTTTTGCATATTCTGTCCTGCCAAGCCAAGAAGAACCTTTCCTTACTTTTCTAGTTTTGTGCTTATTTATTCCCCATTTTCTTAAATTATTATTATCTCAAATTGTAGGGACTATATAAAAAAAAAAAATAAAGTTTAAAGTTTAAAATTATACAAATGTGGAAAATTAAAAAAAAAGTTAATGGGAATAAATTGGTGAAATCTCATATAGTCTCTTTTGTTTGCACTATTTTAATTCCTTAAATTTCAAATTAAATTTTCGGTTAATTAGAATAAAAACATCTTCACTATATTTCTTTAAAAAAGTTTAGTTCAAAAGCATTTATTTCATCCTTACACATAACTCTTATTGTTTAATTTATAAGGTTCTTTTTCAGTAATGTTAATTACTACAAAGTTTGTAATGGTTTTTCCTCTTTTGGAAAAAAAATGGTAATGATTTAATTATTATTAAAAGAAAAAAGTTATTGGAAATGAAAAATTATTAAAAATATTTATAAAATAGAGTAAGATTTCAAATTTATAGTAATAAGCTATTAATTAAAAAGTCTATTTGCCATTCAGCTCTAATCAATTCTTTCATTTATCTACATTTATTACAAAAGAAAAACTTATATTTTAATACAATTAAATAAGTTTTAAATATTATTGGATCTCGTAATTTTGACTTTTATTCATTTTAGTTTTTATATTTTTCAATTTTGTTAAATTTATTTTCATAGTTTATTAGTTCTATTAAACTTCGATAAATTACCACTTTAGTTTCCAATGGAAAACGAAAATAGTCATTTAAAAAGAAAAATACAAATAGCAAAATTAACATTTGAAAATCCACAAGAAATAAATGTGAATTTTTAACTGGATTGAAATTTGAAATAGATATTGTTATTATTAAAAAGAAAAAAAAAGAAGAAAAAAGAAAAGGAAAATCAAAGAATGAATAATTAGAATGAAAATTAAATTTGGAGGATCATGTTTGACGCCGATTACTTGTATGAGGAAGACAAAGACTGTCCCTGAAAGAAAGCCAACACAAATGACAGATTATTGAAGAAAGAACGCGGAATTTGACGTCTGTATCCTCAAATCATCCTTCCAAATACCCCTTTTTCTTCTCCATTCCCATTACCCACAATCCTAAATCCTTCTTTTTCTTCTTCCCATTTCCCGTAAACTTCTGTTTCCCATAATTCCATCAATGGCGTCTCAATTTCCCTTTTCATCTCCCCAGATCTGACCTTTCTTGTTTCCCATTTCTGAATCTCCTTTCCCTTTCATGGGGTTCCTCTTTTTTTAGCTCTAACCCCGATCTTCTCCTCCAATAAGAGTTAACTCCAATGGAATTGTCATCCTCTGTTGATTCTCTTGATACCCACCAGGATTCTTTTCCCATCAACAAAGAATACGATGATTTTCCATTGGTTACTGTGGCGTCAAAACCCTCTGATTTTGGGATCCAACCCGATAACCAGTTCCACTCGATGAGCGCATTGGAGATCTTGAGAGAAACGGTTCGGATTCTTCGTTACAATTCTACTGCGTTTGTGCTTATTGCCATTTTGGTCATTTGCCCTGTTTCCGCTGTGTTTCTATCCAATGTGTTAGTTGATGAGTCGGTTGTTAAAATGCTGACTATTCGATTGATATTAGTTGCTAAGTCCAGTGGGCTTCCATTGATGCCTATCATTGAACATTCATGCCAGAGATTTGCAGAGTCGATTCTTTCCTCAGCTATGTGTTTCCCTTTGTTTCTTACTCTTTCTTTGGTATCTAAAGCGGCTGTCGTTCATACGGTGGATTGTACATATGCAAAAAGAAGGTTTGAATTAGGCCTGTTTCTTGCTATAGTTCGTAATATATGGAATCGTCTTCTCTCCACGTATGCTTCGGTGTGTCTTGCAATTGTTGGTTGTCTTACAATGTTCTTGGTTCTGCTTGGAGCTGTTTGCACTACTCTTTATGTATTGGGGTTTTCGCCTGATCTAATTGTATCTGCTGCTGTGATTGTGGGGCTTGTCTTCTCTATTATTTTTGCTAATGCTGTCATCATCTGCAACATAGCTATTGTTATCTGTGTGTTGGAAGATGTTGCGGGACCTGGGGCATTGCTTCGATCTTGTGTTCTTATTAGGGGTCAAACTCAAGTGGGTCTTTTGATATTTCTGGGATCTACAATTGGGACAGTGTTTGTGGAGGGATTGTTTGAACATAGGGTTAAGACATTGAGCTATGGAGATGGGTCTTCCAGGATATGGGAAGGGCCTCTTTTGGTGGTTATGTATTCATTTGTTGTTCTTACTGATTCTATGATGAGTGCAGTTTTTTACTTCAGCTGCAGATCTTCGAGTATGGTGATCTCAAATGGTGAACATGATTCAATTTTGGATATTGCTATCTCTGATGGATCAGCTGGTATTCTTTGATTTGATAGTTTCATAGGTTGGATTAGACACAAAGATCTCTTTCTAGATAAAGAAGATGATAGCGCCAGTTAGGAATATATACTTCTTAATTGTGTTGCCTTGATTTTCCTTCTGTCGAGTCACAAAGATCTGATATATTGTGAAAGATTACATGTAGTAAATGGCAGAGTCTATTCTTACATTGTAGATAGATACTTGATACACATGGATGTTTATATATATATAAATATTGCTTCATTGATGAGCATAAGATGTGAAGAAAGCAGAATCTCTTCATAAGTTTAAAGCATCATTAATAAGATGTCACTTTCAGGTTAGTTAGATCGCAGAAACGCTTGGAAAACTTTGGCTGAATAGTTTTCTAATGCAAGAGGGCATTATCTGTGACTATTTATGGAATGTAGAATGTTGAGAGTTTTGTTCTGAAAAATGAATATGAGAATTGATGTTGTACAGTAGAAAGTTGAAGGGAATTGGTGAGCAAATTTTCTTAAACACTGGATTCAAGTTGGAAGGCTGCAAAATGAGTGTAAAAAGATAAGATGTTCATTTGGAAGAACGCTTCAAGTTCTCAAGGATATTGTTCATTTTGGACAGCATTTCAACATCTGTTTTGCTCAATTGATAATCACTGTTTGAAAACTTTGAGCTGCATCTAGAATAAGTTCTTGATTGATTCTTCGGCGCCTGAAACCCAAGGTCCAGCTTTGAACTTTTCTTCTCTTAAGTTGCTTTGCTATTTCTTCAGTTTGATCGCACTTGCTCTCATTCTTACCCATTTTTGGTTTAGTCAATTCTCAAACTATGAATGATGTGATTTGAGTGATTCAATGACAATAACTTAGAAATCCTTTGAATATCTCTACTTTCCGAGTGTTTTCACCTTTCGTTCCGAGTATGCTCATGAAAATGTGTTTCATTATCCTATCAATTGAAGTAGCTTGAATTAGGTACTATTTTATTTCTTACTTTGTTTCATTTCATCCATAATTATTAATTGATATCAATGTATTTTCCCCAGAATATGTATGATTAGGAACGTAATCTTAGCCAACTTGTTTATGACTTATCTCCATAATTCATTGTTTCAATCTCGAAATTGACCAAGGTTCCATCATGGAACCTCATTTTACCTAGTTAATACTTCATGAAAATATCTTAAACTGGATGGGAAATGCATTTTTGTCAACAAGGAGTAGAACTCGGCTGCCCAACATGTTACCAGATCTGACTACTATAACATGATCAATTTTATATCTTATCAACTCTTGGTTTAAAGTTTACAACTCTCTAAATCTAGTCCTACAAGCTCATTATATCTCAAAACTCATTGATCTAGGCCTATCATAAAATCAAAAGGTTTTGTAATTTGTAAGATAACAATAAGTAATAATAATTTGAAAGTACACAACTTGGATAACAATCTATGTAAGAAGAGAACCAAACATGATCTTCTTCTTCGTGTTGTGGTTTGGGCAAATCGAATAGGGGCAGGAGAAAAGCCCACCATCAATAATCCATAACATTCTCTTTAAGCCTAAAGTGGAAGCCCACAATTCAAAGAACCCAAATATCATCATCATCAATCATCAAACAGTGAGAAATCTGGACGACTAAATTGAGCAAAAGGTGTTCATAAATGCCACTGTACATTGCAACAGAACACAGAGATCACAGAAGAGAGAGAGGAAAGAAATAAGTTTGAGATATTGGCATATCCGTCCCGTCCGATCAAATCAAAGAACAGACGGAGCAAAAGGACGAACGGGACGGGACCCTTCCTCCTTTTTTCTTGAAAATCGACAATACATTACGCCACAACAACAACAACAAAAGAAAAAAAAAAAAAAACGTCACGTCGGTATAGAATGAGCTCGTTGTCGTTCCATAAGGATTCTTGGAGATTGAGCCAATTACCTGGACTGAACTGGACCCCCTCCTCCTCCTCCTCCTCCTCCTCTCTTCTTCAGAATAAGGTTCCATCACCGACACTAACGAATCTTCTTTCTTTTGTGTTTTTTTTTCTCTATTCTTATCTACTACTACTACTACTCTCTCTTCCATCAATTTCGCCTCGATTTTCGATTCATATTTTGATCTTTTCGTATTAACCTGGATTGAAGTATTGACCGTTCGTTAAGGGAGGAATTGGTTTTGGTTGAAGAAGAAGATAACCCAAATCTTTTTTCTCTTTCACGAATTTCAAGACCATCTATTCTCTAATTTCCAACTCCAATTTCTTGGTCAACTTTTTACTTTCCTTTCCAGAATTATAAAAATTAATGGGTAAAATTCCAACCTTTTTGCTTTCGATATTTACATTTTCTTTTTATTTGAGTTTGAACCTCGTAGAAGTGGGGCCAACATGACGAACTCAATACCCCGAAATTACCATACGGTCCTTACCCCCCTTTTGTACCGTGCCACGTCAGCATACACACACACACACTCTCTCTCTCTCTCTCTCTCTCTCTCTCTCTCTCTCTCTCTCTCTCTCTCTCTCTCTCTCTCTCTCTCTCTCTGTTTACTCATATAGTTTGTAAAGAGTTAATGCATTGGTGATTTTCAATGATACTTATAGTGAAATTGTTTAAATTAATTGACTTAATAATAGTCAAATAAATTTTAGATTGACGTTTAAATTGGAACAGTTCAAATATAAATTGATACAGTTACAATTACAATGATTTAGAGCTTAAATTAATTCGTGCAATTCTTAGACTTAAGACATAAAGTAGTATTCTTTTACACAAACTAAAATAATAGTGGAATGAATTTCTTAGAGTAAAATGCACTAGTTTTACTTTTTTTGCAAATAAAAAAAAATGTTTTTGTTTACACTTTGTTAACAGTAAATTATAAGAATATACTGTTCTAATATATATATATATAAGAACTTTTCTTTTAATAAAAAGAAGATTAGATTCCTTAGAGAGAGAGGGACAATGGGTTTGGCCCTTAAAAGAAAAGGTTTGAAGGAGAAGTTTACTTTTGGTAGGAGAGACAATATAAGTTTGAGATTGAGAGCCCTTTCATCTCTCTCTATCACTATCAATCCAAACATTGTACCATCCTCATATGTCACAACCAATGGATATTAACAAATTAAAGTTTATTATTTGGTATCCAAAGAAGAATTATATACGAGGTTTATCAAACTATACTCTAACTGTCTTCAAATTTTAGGGACAAAAATTGCAATTTAACCAATTTTTTTTTAACGCAATATATTTTTAAGTAACATAATAATAGCTTGTTATCAACTAAAGTAAAAGTTAGTTTTATGATTTACAAATATTTATATCAAATTCATTTAAACATTTGTCTAAGATAGTGTTCAATTTTAGAATTTACCACTGAAAACATTACATACAACGTTGTATTCATCGAATTCATTGTTTTTAAATCTTCAATCAAACATGTCCCAAGGCATACGCAACCAAAACTTATGAAAATTTCATAGAATAATGTAAAGTGCAACTACTTTAATATAATATTTATAAAAAAAATAAGCTTATGGTAAGAATAAAGATGAACATTCGATTCAATTATAAACAAACATCCCTAAAGCATGAAAGTTGGTGCAACTGCTAAACATTATAAATTATCAATGTTACTTTTGTAAAATTAATAAAAACACTTCCCTCTACTTACTATTTTTTCATGTGTTTTCTTTTTTTAGTTTGGTATTGGAGATATTGATATAGTTGGGTCCAAGTTGGTCACCATAGTAACTATCAAAATTGGGGTGTGGAAGGCAGTAGTCGGACAGAGTTGAAGGGTGGAGGTTGTCAATGAAGATGATGGTCTTTGTCAGAGGTGGTCACATTGTCCTTAGAGGGTAGTAGTCAAAGGGTTGGAGATGGTATATCATCGAAGCATGCTTGAGAAGAGTAGTGATGGTTGCTGCCAAAGATAGGAAGGACGGTGCTGGATGGAGTCATTGGAAACATTCGATAATAATAGGAAAAATTTGCAAAAACTAATAAAATAAAAATTTCAAATTGTAAAGAAAATCTAACTCAACCCAATTGAATAGGAGAAAAAAGAAAATGATAAAAAACTTTTGTATATAAATTTAAAAGCAATTGTTTTGGAAAAATTGGAGAATGGGAGATGAGTTTGATAAATGCACAAAGAAGTATGCAAAAAAGATTAGGGGGAGAGGAGAGAAGGGACCCATAGAGGGGTGATGGGTTCAAGAAATTATAGTCTTTGTGTCGCGTCGGATTCAGAATCCGTGCAGTACTTCAAAGTAAGATCTGACGTAGAGACATTAATGGTTTTGATAAAAAGCTGTAACCACAAACAGCCTTAACAAAAAAGAGAAACCAATTACGATAATAAATTAATTAAAATGAAAAATAATTCCCCATTCCTTTTTTCATTTTTCCCTCTACAGACAAAATGGCAACTTCAAAAGTCAGAACTTCACTTTACTCCTTTCTCTCTAATAAAAACCCTTTTTTTTTTTTCTTTTCTCTCCTTCTTTATTATTTATTCCTCATGGGGTTTGGCTTTGCTTTGCATTGCATTGCATGAATCTGTAATGTCAGCTACAATTTTTATATTAATATTTTTCTTTTTTTGCAATTTTGTTTCTCTTTTTTCCCAAAATACCCTTGTCTGTTTTCTTCTGCTTTTTGCTGTGTGATCTCTTTCAGTACTTCTGACATTTTGGACTTCTCTGAGGGTCAGTTTGGACATTTTGAATGTGGGAGTTGGCTTCTTTATATGATGATCTAAGGCTGGGGTAGGTTCTGAATTTGCAACAGCAACATTTTGTCTTTTAACTTTATTGCTTTAACAAATATGATATCTTCTTCTAAAAAGTTCTTTTTCTTTTTGTAATTTTTCTCTCATCATGTTTTCTTTTTTATTACACACACACACACACACACCTGATGAACTACTTTTACTTTAGAGCTATAATAATAGGAGAATTATTTAAGTGTGTAATCATAGAAACTTTGTACCCTGATAAAACCTGGTAGAAAAAGGGAATTACTTGTAAGTTCTTAGTAATCATTTTGATGCCCATTACAAACAATCACTTTAAACAAACAGTTTCATGGAATAAAGTTTAATGAATTATGTTACTGTTCATTAGAAATATCTACATATTATTCTATGGTCATAACAGTAGATCTCAAATTTTCAAATGTTGCCATTTATTAGGGGAATACAAGCATGTTGATTGGGTGAGGTAGTTTGGACTGGATGCAGTTTTGATCAATGGCATCAAAGATATACATTGGTTGCATCAGTCGATGAAAGTTACAACAGATTTTCAACAGTAGAACATTAGTTTCCTAACATTTTCGTTAAGTTTCGGTAGAGGCATTGTTTTTGGAGGGGCAGCTCGAGAGACAGTGGATATTCCTCGAGTATGAGTTGTTGAGTCGGATCGTTCAAGGTAAAGTCTGCCTCTATAAGCAGCAAGATGAGCATAATAAGCTGGAGGTACTAATGAAACAGGCTTTGTGCACCTGTTGTATGTGTAGCATAAGTTGTAAACTAGCTTTTGTAGTTCATCAGAAGTGAATTGATTCTCATCACACAAGATATGATAATGTGTAGGCCTGCTTGTTCCCTTCACCCCCCAATGGCTGCATAGATAGAAATCGAATTCCTTTGGGTGAGTAATTACGGTATCAACGACTGTCCCGGGCGGAATATTTTCATCAAGAACCTCAGTTTGATTCGAAGATGGATCGACTTTGAATGGGAACAATCTTGTGTGATGTCTCTTCTGAACAACAGCAAAAGTTATAGGAGGTTTATAATTGTGGAACCTAGAACAGGCTGTTTTTATAGCTTGCAATTCCTCTTGAAGCACTTTGTAGAATTGGGTTTCACTCACGCCGTCTCTGAAGAATATGATTCGTGATGGCAATTCATTCACTTCTTGATAAAATTCCTCGAGCAGCTCTTCGACCATTGTTCCGAGATCCACAATGATTTCTTGTCTGTGTGTTTGTGATCTCATTCTGGAGACATACTTGTTTGCTGCTGGCCAATTCATGCTACCAACCACAGCAGCTATGGAGGGGCTGAAATCATCCAAGGGATGAGGATGAGTTACATCAGCACCCATGAAGATCACAGGCTTATCCATTCGGAGCAGTCGAGGTACTTGTGAATGTAACGAATTGTATAAAGCAACAGTGCAACCACCAACCTTGGCATTAATCTTAAGAGCCAAATTAGCCAGAAATTGAGAGCTCAACTTGGCAAGATTAGGATAAAGGCAACATTGACTTACAACGCCGATACTAGTCTCGGCAATGCGTTTCAAATCAGCATAGCCTTTGTGTTTCCTCTCCATCACACATATCAAGAGCTGAAGGTTGTTAGATGCAGCTCCGTGAATCTTCTTAAGCTTAGATTCCAACAGTGAGACACTGTTGAGTACTTGGGTTGATTCAAATTGAGGTGGTACAACTGTTTTACTGTTGAGAAATATGCCTAATTGGTCACATCTTCTTGAGAGCTGGTTTATAAATCTAGGAATGTTTGACCTCTGATCCGGGACACCACCAAAACTTATCAATCCCCATCTCTCAATTCTCGTTCCCTCAAAAACGTGGCAATCGACAAGGTTCCACTGTCGGTCATGGCGGGAGGGAATTAGATCTCGAATCTGGCCACCTTCGCCAAGCTTTAGCTTGGGTGGTTGAAGAACTCTCCCACTTAATTTGGTCATTTCCTTTGAAACTTGGAGGCTGAATTCTCTTCCCTGGACCCCACTGTAAGCCAAAGCAAACTAATGATGTTAGAAAGTGAAAAAATGAATACTTAAGCAAATTGAGAATCAAAAGACATTCAATAGCAAATTGTTTTTGGAACTTTCCAAATTTACCTGGTTGGCCCGACAGGACCTTGCATTACACCATCAATATTAGCTTTCCTTTCCTTTGGCCTCTGGCAACCCATCTTCAGCATTCTAGTAGTCTGTTCATCAGTGAGCTTCCCAAGAAACTTTTGCCCTTCACAAATCATACAAAGCTCCATAGGAAGATAACATGGCTTACTTCTACTAATCTGCAAACAAGGCAAATTCCTGAATTGAATGTCATAGTTATAATGATCCTTGAAGTAACCCACCAATCTTAGATTCTTCCCATTTCTATCAGCAAACCAGAGACTCTCAGTAGGCTCATCTGTTAAGCCATAAACTCTGTATCTTTGAACACTCTCTCTGTGACAAACAAAAACTCTGATATGCATTAAAGCCTTCTCCACTTCCTTCCTTTCTTCAATGGTTAAACCTCTTGTCTTCCTCTGAGAAAGATCTCTAAGAAAATCAAGACGTTTTTGTAAGTAAGGAATCACTCCAATGCTTTCATGGAAAGCAGTGACAGAACAATCTACATTCATAGCTAAGCCTTGCTGTGTGGGTCTAAGGCTTTGGAAAAAACCTCTTAAGCCAACAACTCCTCCCCCAATTTCTTTGCCTCCCCACATTGAACTTGAATACAGAGATCTTCCCACAGGTATACATTTCTCATTTGGGCCTTCCCTCAATACAACATCTAAGGCATGAAGATAATCTTGAGGAATTGGAATCCAATCATCTCCCTCTTTTGTCATGTATCTATTCAGTTCCATCCCATCAAATTTTGAAACAAGTTTAATACTTATCCTGAAGAGTTTAAAGGCTTGCTTATGTTCAATCTCTCCTTCACTAACTTTCATCCTGCTGGAAGGAATTGGAAGGCTGACATAAAACTCAAGCCTATCTCTGACAAACTCAATTGGGCTGTAAAGATTCTTGCGGCCATCATAAGCAGGAGACGCCCCAGAGAGCAAATCTGAGTTATCTTCGACAAGTTTTTGTTTAATCATTCTAGCAACTTCTTTAGAAGGGTTGGGAGAAATTTCTACATTGTAATGGTAAATACGTTGTGAAGGGTCAAATTGAACTAAGAAATGGTTAGCTAAAAGAGGAATAACTGGCCCTTCCACACCTCCAGAATCTGGTCTTCTTGCAGCCACTAATACTTCTGGTTTACTTTGACTCACTTTTCCATTTTCTCCTTTAAGTGGCAAACTGCTTTTCAGTCGTAGCCCTTCTGGAGCTGAACAAAAATAAAAATGTCAGAATGATTACAATCCACCGACCCCCACTTAAGAAACTGTGGAAATGCAGAGTCAACAAATCCCTAATCAAATAAAACAGAGAAAAACACAAGAAAGAAGAGCGTTCATTCATAGAGCTTTACCTGGAGAAATCTTTATTATTGGGACATGGGTATCAGAGGTGGCAGCTAAAGGAGGATTACTGAGCTTACAAGAAGGCTTCTGCAAATGGGGCTTTGGTCTTGTGGTTTTACTTGGAGGAAGAGCAAGTTGCAGAGGAATAGGAGAAGGAAGAGGAAGAGGAAGGGGAAGGGGAAGAAGGACAGGACAGCATCTTTGGAAATGGTTCTGGTTACAAAAAGCATACTGATTTGAGTACTGCCATAGCTGATGATGCTGATATTGATGATGAAGAAGATGGGGATGAGGATGAGGATGAGGATGATGAGGGTTAATCCTGGCTTTGAAAGTCCCAGTTTTGTTGTTGAATTTGTTGGTAGTCTTAGGCTCATCTGACTCTTCCATATGATATGATTAAGAGAGAAAATGGTTTCATGCGGATGAGAGAAAGTGCAGTGGTGAAATACAACAGTAAGTGAGAAATGGGTTCTGTTTTTTATTTGTTTATATCAACTGTAAGGTATCTCAGTGCCTGCTGAGACTGTAGTTGCAGCTGCAGAAAGAAAAGAAAAGGAGAAAGAAAAGGGAAAAGAGAAAGAGAGAAGGTTTTAGTTTCTTAAGGTTCAATATGCCTGGGCCTGATGGATGTTTATATGCTGGTTTGTATATCTGGAATGGAAAAAAGTGGAAGGTGGGGTATGAAGTCTGGTTGTAAAGTTGGACACTTGGGATTCATTGGTATCTCCATCTCTCTACTTATTAGCCATTGGAATAGTTTCTTTGCATACTCTCTCAAACCATTTTGTAGACCACAGCTAGGATCTCTTTTGGAAATAATGGAAAAAAAAAAAAAAAAAAAAAAACCTTCTTTTTTAATCCTTCAATTCCTCAACTAAGTCTTTTGGAACTAATGAAAAAAAAAGGTTCCTTTTTATTCCTTCAATTTAATTTTCCAAATATTAACCCAGGATGGTTCACATATACTTTTTTTTTCCTTTGATATTTGAGTGTTTCTCACTTGCTTTAGGAGACGAGATATACTACAAAATCAAATTCTTACAAAACTCCACATATTTTTATATCAAAAAATAACCTTGAAAAGATGTCAAAACCCTCGCTTCGAGAGATGGTTTGGTAACAACTCTCCCATTAAAGGAAAGACCGACTTGCTAAGAACATTGTTTTTAGTTGAAAACATGGGTTAATATTATTACTCGTAGTATGCATTTTATTAGATTTTAGGGTATATTTTGTTTAGTTTGAAATATTTTTTTTTTGAAAATTCTGAATTTATTTTAAAATCAAAATTGAAGGGTTGGAATAAATGAAGTCCGATCCTCCAATCAATTGAGGTTGCCAAATGGGCATTTTTGTTTGAGATAATCGAAATAAAGCCTTTATTTCTTATCCATTGTTGGAGGTCAATTCATTATGCTTTAATAAGAGTTTGTACTTCTCCCAACTCCACACTTTTCTGATGAAATGATATGTACCATTTTTTTTTAATTGCAACTTAATGAGCAAATATGACTCACAATTATAGATACTCTCATTCAATAATTTTGTCATTTTCATTTGTATCATGTCTTCATTTTTGTCATGAAAGAGAGAAATATGTTCTTCAATTTCATGCAGACAAACATAGAAATACATTCTCAATCTCCACTCAATTTTGTTTGTAAATATAACATTTCCCGTAAACGTGAAAAATATAAAACCTTCGAATGAAACTCAGTTATTATAAAATAATTATTTTCAAATGGGAAAAAAATCAATATTTTGTGTGATTTATACTGTGATTTGTTCAAACCCTGTGTTAATTGTCTCAGGAAATTTTGTAGTAACAAAATGGAAAGGATAAAACCTACTCATTTCATTTGTCAATTCAATCCAAGCATAATTCAATGAATAAAGTACCCATAGTCAATTGTTAGAACCGAAAAATATATTTAAGATTTTAAAAATACTTTTAATTTCTAAACTTTTATAACAACGACAATTTGGTCCTTGAAATTAATTTAATCCACAAACTTTTAAATTTCTAACGATTTAATTTCTAAACTTAAAAGAACTAATCATATAACCTATAATAAAAGAAATTTTGCAAAATTAAGTCTTAGTTTTTATTTTGAACATAACCTATCAATAAAAAAAAACAAACTTCTTTAAAATTAAGTTTCAATTTTTATTATGTAACGGCTTAGTCTTGATAGACTATATGTAGGTGAAAAAAAATGAATCTCGATCTATACTGGTAAGAAATTTTTGTAATTTTCTTAGATCTTAGTAATATTTCTTACCATAAAGATTTCTTAATTTATACAAATCTAAAACTACGGGAATAAGAATTAGATAGTTACCAATTAAAGTCCAAAAATCTGCAGACGAGAGCCAAACCAAGAATTAAACGAAGAAAAACAAATTGGAAATTGATAAGTCAAAGCTGAAAAAGGGTTTTAGATGTAAAAATGGAAAGACAAGAGGTAATGAAGAGAAATGATCAATAAATTGGCAGTTTCATTGGTCTGTTTTGTAGCAGTGTGAAACAGTGAAAAACAAGTAGGAAGGAATTGAAAAGCAACAGAATAATGTGTGAACAATGGAAAAGACAAGGCTGTTTGGTACCTGATTTTGACATTCAATTTGTATAATCATAATATCTTATTTAGATTATCATCATTGGATCATCCAAACCACCACCAAATAGTTCTTATGACAAACGACATCTCCATATCACAAATACCATACATCTTTTAAAACTAATCAACATCTTAGAAAAATAGAAGTTGTCTTTGTTATATAAATAACCTGTCCACCGAAATACAACGATTTACATTATAATTTCTACTTCATTTCATAAAAAAGAAAACAGAACTTCATACGTCAAAGTGAACTTAACTCAACAATAATTTTGTAAAAGTGTTTTATTTTCATCGCAACCTAGAGTTCTATTAGAAAAAGAAAAGGAATATAAATACATACCACAAGGTGTCATGGAGATTGAGTTCGACTTTTGAGTATTAAAAAGGCACAACAAAAGTTGTTTCAATTACGGCGACAATGATAACAACAATTTAATCAGCAAAGTTTGATTAGTGTCGTTCAAATCTCCCACTCCAATTTACGCACATGATTAAGGAAAAGAAAAGGCCAAATAGAAGTAAGAATAATATAAATTGAAAGAAAAAGAAAAACATGGCCATCTGCCAAAAAGCCACCTTTTTGTGCTCTTTTTATACATTTTACTCATTAACATGATTGGTGGGAGTGAATGGAGGATAAACATTAAATGGGATATTGAGCACTTGGGGAAAGGTGAGTCTACTTTTGCCTTTTCTTGTGTTCTCTTTTCTATTTGTTTTCCTAAGAACATTGTATCTATATCTTAGGATAGTGTTTTTTTTTTCCTTATGGTCAAATATGCAAAATTCAACTCGTCACGTTCCACTAGTGTCGACAGCCTTCAACTTTCACCATTAATATATAAACGCCGTCGACAATTTTTTTTGGCTTTCGGTTGGATCAGCCAACATTTTAGGCTTTTGGCTTGACTTGACAAGAATAGTCATTACTAATCTAGGTCAATCAAATCAATAGAAAATTTTCATCTAAAGTTGTTTTGAGGAGTAATAATCACTTTAAGAACACATAAGAAAAACAACCTATAATAATTGTTGTTGTCTGGACTATAGTAAACAACTTATCTGTAGATTATGATAACTACAAGTGGAAAGTGGTGGCCTATTTAATCATGTTTTTGTGCAATGAAAAGACCAAAGTTGGTTTCGGTGGGGATAATGGAAATACTAACACAAAAGGAAGAGACTAGACATCTTCCAAATCCAAATATGAATGTGATAGAGTGGGGTAGTGAAGGAAATAGACATATTATCCTTTTTAACCTCTCCTGGCGAGAGGTAAACAAATGGGGTTGCAACCACTTGAGATTGATCCTCATAATCTTTGCTTGAAGACGAAAATTTAAAGCCAAAAGAAGAAATCTTTGGGAAATGATGATGAATTCTTTGGGTTTCACCAATTAAAAAGAATCCAAAGAAGTGTCAGGAGTAAGATATACTTGTACCAATAATATATACATAATGGGTGGGCAGCATAACGCCAATTTAGTGGTGTTGCTTATCACAACCATAAGGTCCAACACTCAAACTTATTCATACCCATATATATAATTCACAGGAAATTAAAGCCATCTCTCTCAATAAGAAATATTTTTGATGGATACACTTAATTTATTGGTTGAATTAAGGTTTATTTTGGTCTTTTTTCAATCTAAATATTTTGCATTGGGAGAGAATGCTAAGGGGACAGTTGGCCCATCTTACCCAAGTTGGTTGTTAAACGACTCAACTTCAATAATAAACACTATCGAGAAGTTTACATATTTATTAAGAAACACTATCTTACAACTTTGCATCTTATACTTCTTAACTCCAACATATTGATTAAAGATTTTATAATGCTACAAATGTCCACCAAATTATCAAAAAGGTATGGGTACCTTGTAATGTATTGTTTTTCTTTTCCTCTTGAAGAAGTCTATCTTTATCTAAATAAGTAGCCAATAGATTGAGAAAGAAGAAGATATTAGAATCTAAATAGGTAGCCAATGCATTGAGAAAGTAGAAAATATTAGAAGCTTGATCTCACAGGTTTGTGATGAAGGGGGGCCAAAGTTTTGATGAATGTAGAAAGTAGAAACATCCACAAGGGGAAGAGAGAGAAAGAGACTTTCTTCTGTACCTTCTTTTGGAGTTTGAATGAGTAGAATTGAACCTGAGTTAAAGTCAAAACCGTAGATGCAAGAAATTGTGGAAGTGGAAAAACCTACCAGCAAAAAGTAAGATACATTAGTTCTACGAATAGATTGCAGTAATAACCGGTAGATAGGGCCATACAATTATAATCCAATCAAAGGAAGCACAGTTAATTATTATCATGGTAATAAAAAAAAAAAAATGAATAAATAATCCATTTACTGTGGGGGCCAAAAGAAGACAAAAGTAGAACTCATTAGTGGTGAATTTAGCAATAATGATGTTTTAGACCTATGAAAAGGAATAAAAATAATGACATGTGAACAGTCATATCACTGTGGTCCTTATGAATGACTTGAGCTTGCTCGCCTATTTTACTTTCTGTCAACTTTGTTTTGCTTCCATGCATTCAGAAATTGCTCAAGAAAAAGAATCTGGTTGAATTAAAGAAAATAAGGGAAGGAATCAGTTGTTTGGAACTGTATGGTAGACAAGACTACATAAGAACAAACGTAGCAAATTTAAGCCTTTGGTTCCTTCACGTTGTCCTACTCTTATTAGTTAATTACAAGGCTATAAGAGGGATGTTTCAATAAGGCACTAGTCAATAATACTATTCTAATACGACTATTTGTTTGGACTACTAAACACTGTACATTGTAAACTACACCCCCATGAATAATTTATATGCCTATTCTAATATTCAAGCATTGGACAATAGGTTAAGAATTTTGAAGATTTTTGCAAAGTATCCAAACACCTGCATAAAAAATATCCAACAAGATAACCAAAACAGGGCAAATAACTATCCCTGATTTATATAACGGATCAGGGAAATTCAGGGCCAAGAAGATGGTATCAGTTTGTGGATTCAAAGCCCGGTCCACAAAATATTTGAATACCAAAGGAGCCGCATCTTCTCTAATCAATTTTAAGTTTACATTAAGAAGAGACTGGCCTCAAAAACTCACAAGACTCGGGATGAAAGATAATTTCTTTCCAATATATAGCTCTACCATACGCTTTACACTTACTTGAAAACCAAAATATAAATGGTCTTGGAAGCGCCCTTCATCAACTGAAGAACAAGTGAGTTTCTATAAACTGATCATGAACGTATGTAGTAAGTACGTCACCCGCAGTTACTTCATACATCTATCAATCATTTTTAATCTTCAGCAGTAGAAATTAGTGGGCAGTTAAGACCGACAACATTTTTTAATAGAAATGGGCCGAAGGATTGGAACTAACAACCTTCTAGTTTTCAACACATATGGATGTAAGTTTCAACACATGCTGATGCAAGTTGAGCTAAATTTATTTTGATTTAAAGATTATCGGCACTTGCGTTGAAGCTTACAAGAATCAAGGCAGGGTCACCATATTATGGTGACCAATTTATCTAGATATTCAGCTATTGCAGGGTCATTCTCGTCGTCTCTATCCTTCTTTATCAAAGTCTGAGAACAACGTGCGGTGTTAAGATCAGCGGTAGGGGGAGTAGAAGAATAATATTGCAGAATTATAGCAACTGAACTTACTTCTGCAGAATAAGCATAAAAATTGGGTAGGGACCGTTTCCGACAGTATCCATTAAAAACAAGTGTCGAAGTGGAGAAAGAACACCAATGAAGTTGATGCGTCGGCGAGCCCCTTCAGTGTGTGTATTCCCACAGCGATACCATGCATGAGTAATAAAGAAAAATCATGCAACTGTGCGCAATCTCCCAGAACTTCCCGCCAGTTCCATACTTGGGTGCATACACATTTACGAACTGCACGTTATACATAAAGCAAAAAAAGCATTATTGCCGAGCATATGAGAAATAACTTCCAGTTTCAGCAAACGAGAGAAATATGCCAACCACAAATCAATAACACAATTAAAACACTCATAGATGATGGAACTGCTTAAAACTGAAACTCAAACAAAAAAAAAAACTATTTTTAAATACTTGGCATATAGATTTCAAATTTAAGTTGTATTCTTTTTAGTTTATGAAGATGATTATTTCCAGATCCATTACCAAATGAAACTGAATTGAAACAAAAACATGACAGACATAATTGTTCAGTGATAAGATTTCATACCATGTGATTCATTTTAAGTTCTATCTGAGAACTAAGATAATAGTTCGAACTTCGTAATAGTTGTATTGGTTGAAGGGTTAAAGTGAAGGAATTTTCAACACTGTCACCGATACTTCTCCCCGCAAGAGCAGGAATTGCACGAACTAAGATGGTAAGCTGATGAAACAGAGGCTTGGATGAACAAAAATAGCGGATCCTTCTTGAAGAAATATAGTCGTACTCCAGCAGAGCTAAACTGCAAAATTAATCAACATCATTCCCGTACAGATTTTTTTGATCTACAATCAAGTTTAGACAGATGCCAAGAATTATTACATATTGGTTATGTGTGAAAATACATCCCTCTGTACTATCACACTCACGCATTTAAGAAGCTAAGATAATTGGTTTATTTTCAAAAACGGATCATTCTTTTAAAAGTGCAGCTGTTAAATCATTTTTTGGATGCACAAATGCTCATGATTTTCACCAGCATGGGATCCTAGGATAGAGTGCTAGTCAAGTGGCTTCAGAAATATTAAATAAATATCACTGAAGCATATATGCAAAGAAGCACAAATATTTTACTTAATCACCAACGTAGTACAGTAAACAGCAGATATGTTTTGTGATATTTATCTAAAAATCAGAGAAGTACAAGTTGTAATGATCCTCGAGAATGTGAATTCCAGTGATCACTAATCAAGGCAAAAATCTTAGAAACAAAATCATATATCCAGTACATTCTGCCATCAAAGGAAGCTACTCTTTCCAAGATTAAACCCTTAAGAATGTGAGCAACCTAACGAGTTCCAGATAAGTCAGCAAGAAAATGAAAAGTAAATATCGAACACATTGTGAGAACATGAAATGGAACCCATGAAAATGAACTTGCATACTCAACAAGAAAACACAGGTTTAATAAATAGACAATGTCCATTGCTATATATAGAAATGGTTGCCTGGCTTGAGAACAGATATTCTTCTAGTATTAATCAAGTAATGTTTTCAGTTGAAGTCTTGAAGATAGAGAACCAGAAGTCACCGTTAAAGAATATAAAACAACAAGACAAAAGCAAACCAATGCTTTACGACTGATCTAACTTCCCCACATGTTCTTTTCCACCAAGAACTGGTAAGAATGTAGTACAAATAAAACAAACGATGGAAGTCACCTAATCGTACAAATAAGGAACTTCACCCAAATCTAACTTTTAAAGGAAAATGCACTTCTTGCCTTGCTTTCAGTTTTTGGTGTAGGCAGGAAGTAAATTAGCTCCCGCTTTCATAGTAGCTTCTTCGAAGCTTTTTAGTCCTACCGTGAACCTTTTTCTAGTCCAGTTCAGTTCAAGGAGAATCAAATCTTTGCATATGCAACTCCCCCACGATAGAAAATGGAACAGATAAACAATTTCCTGAATGAATTTAGTAACCGGAAAATCACAATTCGCATAAAAATTACCGCATTCAGACCTAAAGATGACAAAACCTCGTTTTCTGAAAACATCCAACCCCCTTTTTATCAAATTGGTTGTAGAGCGTATTAAACCAAATGTTAGTACCGCCGCTAAATAAAAACGCCACAAAATATTAGTACATTTGTTCTCCATTAGCAAATACGAGCACTATCAGAAAAACAAGTGCGGAATGGAAATTCTCAACAAGAACGACTCGCAATCGAATGAATATCGAACTGTCAAGGTCCAATCTATAGGAATTTACAAGTCCAAAAGTAGAAAGAAAAGAAATATGGAGCAAAGAGCAAAGTAAACGACGGAGTATGGAAATAGAATTCCCTAACCACCCAGCAGAATCTGGAAAAACCACACAAAAAAAAGGGAATCCAAAATCACCCGGCAACGATCATGAAGACGAAGATTGACGGTAAAAATATTTGGTAAAGCGCGTTCTGCAAATGAAAAAGTTCAAACGAAATCAAAACACCGAAACACTAAGTCAATAATTTGTTTAACTAATTTTGGGAAGGGGCCGCGCGAACGCAGGCCCCCGCTGCCACAAATTATGACGTAGGCTCTGCCACTTTGGGCAGACCTTAGGCGGGCACCCCTCCTAAAGTGCAATGGAGATCACCAACCTAGGCCATGAGCCTTCCTGATCGCCCATTGACCCCGTCCAGGTAAGTATGTTTCAAAGGTTGAACTTCCTTCATTTATATACTGCTTCTAACTTCTGCTCTTCAATCGTTTTTCCGATGTGGGACGATCTTAATACAGGCTTCCGTTCAACCCATAAATGGGCTGTTGGACTTTCTCCTTGTGAAGAGCCGAATGGGCTCTTAGAGTTGTATCAAGAAATTTAAAGGCATATTTTTTTTTCCTTTCTATTATTGTTTTCTAATTCGTGTTACTGATATTGTTTCAATAAACATATTTTCATTTGTTTTTTAACTGACGTAATATTTCTATAACAATTTTTTCTTGGTCTTTTTAGTTTGCCATTTTGATCCTTTTATCTGCTATCAATATTGAGAAACTTTCCAAATTTAAGAATATTTCCTCTAATTTTGTCAAGTTTAATTTACGCCAACACTTCTTCTTCCTCGTGTTTGGAGGAACCCTGCTTTTCTCTTGGGAGCTTCCACTTTAGGGGAAGACGAAATCTTTTCGTGTGGGAATTGTTTTGTTTTAAGAGAAAATTGGCATTTTGAAATAAGGATACATATAAATGAATTCCAATTCAGATGTTCATATTATTTTCATAGAGAACAGTTCCAATGTAACAAATAAACAATAATAAATCGAAAGGTTACCAAACTCATCTTAAAAAAAACCATTTTGTTTAACTTTATTGTATATATCAGCTGTCACATACAGAAAATTGTGGTTCTCGATGCTAATGGGAGTATGAGCATGAACTATAAGTTGAGAATTTCAAGGAATTTTGTGTAATTTATTGACAGATCATGGAAATTCAGAGGCAAGAAGATGAGATTAGCTCAAGGTCGGGTCAAGGCAAATATATGAAAATTAAAGGATAGAGACACTTTTCCTCTAATCAATCATAAATCTGTACATAGTCTTTCCCAATTACAGTATCTTTACCCTATCATAGACTTTTTATTCAATCTTTCTACTGATATGATATTATGTTACAAAGACTTGAAAACCAAAACACAAATGGTCTTGAAAGTTAAAACGACACTCTTCATCATTCATCAACTAAACAGCAAGCAACTTCACCTAACCTCATCACACATGCATGTTGCAATATACATCATCACCAGTCGCTAAAGATATATCCATCGGTAATTTCTAATCCTCAGACATCAGCGGGCGGTTAAGACTGTCGGCATTTGTAGTGAAGCTTACAGGCATCAAGGCCGGATCACCATACGCGGTGACCAATTTATCAAAAAATTCAGCCATTGCAGGATCATTTTGATCTTCTCTATCCTTCGTTATCAAAGCCTGAAAATCAACAATGTGGGTGTTAAGATCAGTGTTAGAGGGAGTTGAAGAATAATATTGCAGCCTTACGGCAAGTAAACTTACTTCTGCAGAATAAGCAGAAAAATTGGGTAGGAACCGTTTCCGACAGTATTCATTAAAAAGAAGAGTTAAAATGGGGAGAGGAACCACTAAAGTTGAAGCGAGGGGAAGCCCCTTCAGTGTGAATATTCCCACAGCTATAGCATGCATGAGTAACAAAGAAAATATCATGCAACTGTGTGCAATAGGCCAGAACTTCCCAGCAGTTTCATACTTGGGTGCATACACATTTAGGAACTGCACGTTGTACATAAAGCAAAAGAGTGTTATTGCCAAGAATACGAGAAATAACTTCCAGATTCAGCAAACGAGAAAAATATACTAACCATAAATCAGTAAAACAAAACTAAAATATTCATATCGGATAGAATATTATCAAATTTTTGCTTAAATTTGAAACTCAACGACAAAAGTCTAGTTTAACTAATGTAGGAACAATCTTGTTTATTCTTCATATCTTTGTTAGTTTTCTTTAATATCTTGTATTTTACCCATGTTTATTCTTCATATCTTTGTTAGTTTTCTTTAACGGTTGCCCATCTTTTATGTTATTTCTCCCTGCCTCCCTATAAATAAGGCAGCTTAGTTTGCATTTGGCATCATATCATTAATAACGTTTTGAGGATTCATTAGCGTGAGTTAAAAAGCTTGGCATATAAATACTTTACATTTATGTTGTAATTTTTTAGTTTATGGAGAAGATTATTTTCAGAACCCATACCAAAATGACTCATAAAAAACAGAATTGAAATAAAAACATGGAAGTCATATTTGTTGACCGTGGGTGATATAAGATTTTATACCATGATATAAGAGTAGTTTGAAATTTTATTGTGCAAGAACTTGGGTCCTAAGACAGATATAACTTCACTACTTGAAAATAAAAATAAAAATGAAAATAAAATGAAATGACAATAACGATAACAATACATTATCAAATATGTAAAAAAATATTGCGACAGAAATATATATTTTAACATGGAAATTTTCATCCATGGGTGAAAAATGTACATAGAAGTTAAAATTAACAATATTTCACATGTCGATAGGAAAAAACCACAAGGCAGAGTCTGAATACATCAAACAGAAATTTTGGTACAAAATTTAAATAGAGAGAGAAGATGACAAACCTGGTTGCGATAGACTATGTACTCCAGACTGAAGTAGACAAAAAGGAAGGGCAAAATAAGTGGAGCTAGAAAGAAATATGTGATACCAAGAAGTACAAAAAAAAGAATATTTGGAATGTCCTTGTGGTAAGGAATGGATGGAACTTCTAATTCGTCGTCCGAGTTTCCACTGAAAGGTCTCGTCACAAGACTGGTAATAAGAGGGAAGAGGTTGATGAGTTCAGATAGTGAGCTCGTCCATCCAGATGTGACAACATAAGCAATAAAAAATGAAGCCTACAATCAAGACAAAGAGTCAGAAGTATAAAACATGGTGCCTCATGATCATATAAAGTTCCCAGTTTTATTTATAAATAAATCCATTATTTCTATAACGTCACCAAATTAATCCTTTATTCAACTTTGGATATATATTTGTAGTCGTAGAATCTCCTCCAGATTCTCAGGCTCCGGATCAGCCACAGGACACTATGCCTACCTAGGATTGTAAATTGTATAAACCAATTGATAGATTCCCCATCATACTACAATACAGCAGGAGAGGCAAGGGAAATATGCACGTGTGAATAGCTTAGCTGTTAATGAGCTGTAGGTTGCTAGTTAATAAGTCGGTGAGGGATTGTATAAATATGAGTTTACTTGGCGGGAACTGTAGTTAAGTTTTGAGAGAGAATTGTTTAGGCTTGTTATTTCTCGAGAGATAGAAGAGGAAGAGTTACCCTAATCATTGAATTGAGATATTCTCAATTCAATTACATTGTATTCATTCATATCATTCATCAATAATATCGAATTACTATTCTTCCAAATTCGGGTTCTATCACCAATGTAGTCAACTAATGATTCCAGAAACACCCTATCTGGAGTATGCTATTTATGAAGGCTAGCAAAGCATGGAAGCAACAAAAATTTTGATGTCTTTGACCGAATAACTTTTACAGTGATAAGAAATTTGTTCAAATGATATGATCCTCAAATAGAAGTGCGAGATTCCAATATATGAGTGAAACTAAGTTTTAAAATGGTTGCACTTGTACAACAAATTTAATACAGCTTACGAATTTAACAACCTTGCCTAGCCAATTTAGACATAAACAAAAATGTAAGAACCAAAGACACTATAGCTAAATCTCATTGAATCATATAAGTCAGGCTTGAAAGGATATACAAATGTGACAATATGACAAAATGGCTCAAGGAAAGTTATCATAGGGACACAAGGCTTCACCTGTCCGGGTACAGCCACAGCAAGCTTCGTAGGAATATTTTTTGGCTCAAAGACCAATGATAGTTGAGACAGAGCTGTTCCCGAGAAGACAGTAGCAAAGAAAACATTCCATATGGTGAACCACAATACTTTGAAACATGCACTCTTTTTTATGTCACTTAAAGAAATATATCCTTGGATGGATGAGAGACATTCCATAATAGGGGGCACCATCTTCATAAACATTTGAAGAATAAGGCTAGGAAGATATCCTGTTATTACTTGACTAATGAATGTTCTGTAATATAATCAGAGGTCAAACATTAGAACCTCAGACAAGCAGGAGAAGGTAAACCACACACAGGAGACATTTAGCATTTATTGAATATCGTCAAACAAAAAAATGATCAACTGTTTGTTGATCAACAAGCAAACAGTTCTCCAAAAGGGGAATATATATACGTGGGCTTTAATTGGCTTTTTTATGCTTTCTGTGACAACTCCAAAAACCAAGTATTCAAAGAACTAAAAACATTTCATCTGAATTAATCACTCATGCTTTCTATGACGAGTCTATATTAATAGCTATCAGATTCATATAAACATCGACTTCTAAAGATTCTTAACTTCAGTTTTTGGCATTGCTCAAGAAAAATAATAACAACTAAATAAATAAAAGGAGATGGAGGAAAGAAATGCTACTTCTAACAAGAGCTAGGTGAAAGAGTGACCACTTACATGGTAAGAATGCTTTTAAGGAACGGAAACCAAATTTGCAACTGATTAAGGTTAGTCAGTCCTTGCACCAAAACAACTGGTATAAAAAATAGGACAATAAGAAGGAAACATGCAACCGCAACTCCCAGCTTAGATAACCATCTTTGCATAAATGTTGAAGAAAAGAAAGGCCAATATACATCGTGAGGCTCGGGAGCTTGCTCTGTGACCCATTGAATGGGATTATTCGATTGTTGCATATGCATAGAAATGGCAGCACCATAACGTGACTTGAAGGATACAAAAGCAGCTGGAACTTCCTTTTGCAATGAAGAAAAAAATGTCAATTAGTTTGATTCGATCTACCAAGCAGTGTGACCAGGAAACACCTTTCACATTAGCCGTACAAGTCACTTAACAATCCTAAATCCTAGAAATTGGCATAACAAGAGATGACATGTCAATCTCCAGTAAATCACAATTCTAAATATAGACAAATAAACAGAAATTTCTGAAACAGTTAAATGAAAGCATTCCAATTTAGTCTTGATGAACTCCAAAAGAAAACAATAAATAATACAGACTATTTGTGGAAGTTCTAACTGAATATCACGGAAATTATCTGTTAGAACACTTGCTAACAAGAACAAGATCTTAATTTATTATAATGAACTATAAGAAAATCCAAGATAAACTCAAGTATGAGGCACTTGGAATCTCCCTCTTGAGTACTCTCACCCAAGCCCTAAATCACTCCACAGAATAACCTCACCCCATTAATGACCCTCCCTCCATTTATAACAAGATGTAGCCAGTAACCGCACTTACATAATAACTACTAGTAACCACACTTTCACGATAACTACTAGTAACTTCCTAATTATCTAACTACCCTTACCCCTAACCCTATCCCTATACTAATCTAATAACCCTTATACAAGATAAACCCATGTATAATCATTCGCAGCCAGACTTGGACGTAAGCATCACAAATAAATTCCATTTCACAAATAAATTCACTGCATCAAGGCAAGTAAACAGGACAAAGAATTTCCATGTTGTGAAAGCACCTTCACCTTGCTAAAAGGAAAGCTATGGGTAGAAAATGAAATTCCATTGAGGAAAGAAGGAAAAGCCCACAAAACTCTTCCCATTGTATCTCTTTCCTAATAAACGAGATTTTAAACTTAAGCTTTATCATTGTACCATTTCGAACCATATAATCATTCTTGAAATTATTGCAATAATCTAATTAGATGTGTTATTCTGTTGTAAACTAGAAAATTTTAGAAACATATAAGAATATGTGTAATGTTTGATTTTCAAGAGTGACACTTGCTGCTCAAGTCTATTGTCCAGAGACAGAAACATTATAAACTGACAAGAATTCCTACAAGTACGCGAATGCTCATTTTTCACTAAATGTGGTGGCTTCATTGGTTGGATTGTGTTGGGAAACAAATAATTTGCATTTGACCAGGTAATTGTAGGTGACTTTAACAGATTAAAAGAGACGTGCATGACTAACTTTATATTAATACTAATTATTTTTTATTCCTTTTTTCTTTTTTTTGTAAATTTGGGTTAGAACGTCGAATCAAGTTATTTTAAGAGCCAATCACCCAACCCCGTCCATGTTGGCTTAATTAATTTGTATCCAGACAAACTGATAACCAAACCCAACTTAAATGATTTCGAATAAGGTTGATTGTGTTACTTCATTGTCACTTTTTTTTCTTTTGTCTCTAATGTCGGGGTATTTTCTAAACTTAGTCCCTATTCTTTTTTCATGATTATGGTTGTTATTATTAATTTATGAACCAGCGATCAAACTTTCATGAATCTTTCTTTCAATTTTCCCAATAAAAGTTTCATTTCTCTTTCTCATTAAATAAATTGATTAAATTAAACTAATCCATATCATCTAAGGATTTTAAAATGAATTGCATACCTTTCAACATTTTTAGCTATAGCCACCACATTGATGAATGTCAAACTTGGTTGACAATAAACTTACCTTGCATAGTACTAACTATTTTTAACTTGAGATTCAGGAATAGATTAAAAATGCATCAAAAAGAAAGAAAAATAATTCAATAAGGAAGTGCATACTTTTCCAGCCGATGAAACCTCCGATTGTTCTAATCTCAGATGTTGTTCTATGTCTCCTAACCTTTTTCCATATCGATCAACAAGATCAGCCTTCCTTCTGAACAATCCAAAACAACTGCCACGATTAGAATTTACTTGTGCAGGATTTGATTGTAAGCGAACAAGCTTTCTGTAATATGTTTTCGCATCATGCTGAGAAAAGAAGAGAAAAAAAGCACAACATATTAGATAACTACAATAGCATATTTAAATGCACCAACAGCCGGTGTTCATGTGCAACTCCAACATGAGAAATGCAGACTGAGGAAATGAACCTTGTTTTCCTGATACAAGTTTCTTTCTTCATGTAAGAAAAGAAGACAGGAGATGAAACATAAGTCTAAAGCTTACAATGAGGCCTCGAAGTTTGCTTGTCCGACGAACAACTGTATGAGACAGATAGGTTGAAGGGTGATACTCAGTGAAGAAATTCTCAACAGTGTCGCTGATGTTTCTTCCTGGAGAAGCAGGAATTCCACGAACTAAGATGGTAAACTGATGAAATAGAGGCTTGGATGAACAAAAATATTCAATCCTTTTTGAAGAAATATAGTCGTACTCCTGCAGATTTAAACTTTGAGATTAATCAACATTATTAATTAACCATACAGATTGCCTTGAACTATAATTAAGTTTAGAAAGATGCCAAGAGTTTGTAAATATCGGTTATGGGTGAAACAACATCCTCTGTACTGTCACACTCATGCAGGCATTTAAGAAGCTAAGATAATAGGTTTATTTTCAAAGACGGATCATTCCTTCCAAAAATACAACTGTTAATTGTTATTTGAGTGCACAATGCTCATGATTTTCACCAGCATAGCATCGGAGGAAAGAATGCTAGTCAAGTAGCTGCAAAAATATTAAATAAATATCACTGAAACATATATGCAAAGAAGCACAAATATTTTACTGGCTTGTCACCTACATAGTACAGTAGACAGCATATATACGCAGTGATAAGATACACAGCTGAAAAGTGGATCCATAACCTGCCAACTCGAAGGAACTGAATTAGTTTTGTGGTATTTGCCTAAAAATAAAAAAACCAGAAGTTGTCCAGTGATCCACAAGAACGTGAATGTCATTGATCACTGACAAAGGTATGAATCTTAGGAAAAATGTAAAAAATTAAAATATCAAAACGCCAAAAAGCTTGCATCACATCGTGTGCTTACATAATATCTGTGGGTAGGTGTCAGAAAGCTGAAACCATTTGAGCAGAAGATCATTTGAATATCTACTCTCACAATTAACCTACACTTAATCTACACTTAAAAGTATTCAAATTTAAGCATCCATTTGATATTAAATATAAAATCACGATTAGAACATACCAGTGTGATCCGTCCTTTACATTGGAGATAGTGAATACATCTAGGGAGTTATTTGAAATATTAGCAATGTCAACATCCGCAAGTTGATCTCCAGAACAGTTGACTGGAAGGAGAACAAAAATTCCAATGACCCCAGCAAATAAAAGCACCTTCAGGCTGCAAAATTTTTCAAACCCAAAAAATATAATAATAATTAGAAGGCGTTTTAAAATATGAGTGGAACAGAATAAATATCAAACAAACCCGGTGCTACAGAAAGTAAAGAACTAAACGGACCACTGTGAAACAGGCAATAACACCCATGAAAAACGAAATCCATACTAAAAAGGAAGACGTAATATTTAATAAATAGATCATGTCAATTTATGGTTACCTGGCTAAACAACAGATATATTTCCAATACAAATCAGGTGATGTTTTTGGTTGAAGTTCTAACTAGAAGTGACAGTCAAAGAACATAAAACCAGCAAGAAGCGAAAGCAATCCAATCCTAACACTGATTTCACTTCCCACATGTTCTTTTCCTCCAAAAACTGGCAAGAAAGTAAAAAGGGGAAGTCATCTAATCACACAAACAAATAAGTTCTTTCTTTGATTTCTGTTATTAGTTTTAAAAGGAGGTATATTAGCTCCTGATTTCCAATTATTTCTTCGACCTTTTTACTTCCCACTCCACTATACGATCTAAGTCTTACTTAGAAACTTTCTCAGTTCAGTTCAAGGAGAATCAAATCAAATGGACAGAAAACCAATTTCCTGGATAAACTAAGTTACCTGAAAGTTACAATTCGCATAAAAACTACCGCATCCAGACCCGAGGAAGACAAAAGCTCCTCTTCAGAAAGCATCCAAGCTTTTTTCAACCAATTGGCAGAGGGTATTAATCTTTCTAGGTTGAAATCACTTCTCTGTTTAGTCTTTCCTTCAGCCACCAAGCGTGGTATATAAATGCTATAGTAAGCCGGTTGTTTTCTCAATATAGAATAGAGCACCAGAAACGAAAAACATATTGCAGAATTTATTCCCACGGACGTTAGAAGTGCGGAAACAAACATCGCCCCAGAACTAAAATTCGAATCCTCGGCAAAGTACACTAACCCCAAACCACAGATAGCAAACAACAGTATTGCCGCTGAACAAAAACGCCACAAATAGCTTTCTACACTTTTTCTCCAGGAGCAAATACGAACACTAACATAACAAACGAGTGAGAAATGGAAAATTCTCAACAAGAACAACTCGCGATCGAAAGATTAGATGTATTGAACTATCCTGGTTCGATTTACGCGAATTTTCAGTCCAGAAACATAAATACACTTTCAGAAATTTTATGAAAGATGACCGAGTAGAATAATCGACGGTTTGAGTAGGGAATAGAATCTCAAACCTCCAGCCGAATATGGAGAAGCCACAACAAAAATGGAATCCGAAATCACTCGGTAAAGAACATATCGTGAAAACGAAGATCCGATTCACTACCCTAGTCCAAGATCAGATGGTTACTTAAATAAAACACTAATCACAGTTGCCACCATACAGAGAAGCGCGCGCGATCTGTAGTGACGACTTAGTTTGAACGAAATTTAATTAACCGGTTTTACTTAGAGCGCAGTTTATAGATTTAATCATCATTTATCCATGAGTAATTATGATACTATTTTGAATTGTGCCGAGTATTATTTAATCGTACTATGATTGGGAAGGGGCCGCGCGAACGCAGGCCCCCACTACCACAAATTATGACGTAGGCTCTGCCACTTTGGGCAGACCTTAGACGGGCACCCCTCCGAAGTGCAATGGAGGTCACCAACCTAGGCCATGAGCCTTATTGATCGCTCATTGACCCCGTCCAGGTAAGTATGTTATATCGGTAGTAGTTCATTACTTTATATACTGCTTTTAACCTCTGTTCTTCTTTCGCTTTTTCGATGTGGGAAGACTTTGGTGCCGTTTCTATTCTATTAAGTGGGTTGGGCCGTTGGACTTCCTCCTTGTGAAGAGCCAAATGGGCTCTTGTCCTTTAATCTTGCGGCATTGCAAATATAATTATTATAATTATTACATTCAAAATAATTATTAAAAATTACAAATATAATTATCTTTGCTATATTTATAATTTTTTAAAATATTATAGTAATTATTATAAAAATTGTTTCTCATCGTAATTACTCCTATATAAACATAAGACATACAACATACAACTATCTTTAAGAATTACATATATACTAAAATTTGTTCGAATATATAATAATATAAGTCTATTATCGATAATGTTACAAATAATATAAGTCTATCATTGATAATATTATAAGAATCTATGGATCGGAAAAGTTTTCCTAACATCGCTCATATAAATTTGATTATCGTTCAAAAATTACTGCTTATTAAAATTATCCTATTTACAACTTTTTTTTTCTGATAACGATGTTATTTCGATAAACTTATTATTTATTTTGATATTCTCTAGTATAAGTCAAACCTTACACTTAATTTAAAACTCAACTAAGTTCACATTAACTATTAATAAAAATACAATTCAAGATTGGAAGTTTATTATTTTCCCTTTCATTTATTGAAAGCGATTGGAAGGAGGTCTGCATCTTTCCCATTGAAATATTCAAATGTTGTGTTCAATTGAATAAACTAATAAAATAATTATATTAGGCAGAAATTCTGCACCTATCACAAACTTTTCTTCAAAAGTAATTAAAAAATGTTTACGCAAACAAACATTAGATAAGCACATAACTATGTATATAAACATGTCACATGTGTTATAATAGCTGCAAATATAACAATCAGATCAAAATATTTATAATTCTAGCAACGTTTTAATAAAATTTATATATATAGCAAAATACATGTAAAGTTTATTATCAATATATCATATTGCACACATCAGTCTATCACTAAAACATCATATAAGAATAGCACATATAAATTTTATTATATTTAAAAATTTTAAAAAATGTTCTATATACTCTATTATTATTGTAGGGTAGTTCAACGATTATTTGTTGAACAAAAAAATTGAGGAGTTAGAATATGAAATTTTATAAATATTTTACACGTTTACCCTTTGCAATAATTCGTGGTATTATTGCTTTTCGATTTAATAATTTTGTAAAAGCAAAGAGAAGAAGGAAACGAAATACGGTTGGGATCATAAAATCATAACGACAAAATAGAGCGTAAAAGCATAGGAAGATGAATGAATGAATGAATGAATTTAGAATTGAAAAGGTAAAACGCTTCGTTTTTTTATTATTATTTTTTGCTTTCCACTTGTTCAGATTCGGATGAAAGTTATTCCCATTTTGGCATTTCTTTATTGACTTTCCCTTTCTCACTCACATGTTCTTAATTCTTAAATTACAATTAAGTATTTTTCAAATCCATAAATCCAAAAAATATCCAATACTTCACATTCAATCCAATTGAATTGCAAGTCAATCAAGACGTTCGGTTTCTGTTCCCTCTTCTGATCCGATCCAGTAAGATCCGGATTTCTTGGTCATGAGCTTTGAACATTCCGGAACTCCCGTCGGTTCACCGTCGCCGGGGAGCACCGGAGGCAAGGGAAATTTATCGTCGTCATCGGCGTCCGGAACGAGTAAGGAGAAGCAAAAGGAGAAAGCAAGAGTGAGTAGGACGTCACTCATATTGTGGCACGCTCATCAGAATGATTCAGTTGCTGTTCGTAAGCTTCTGGAGGAGGATCAATCCCTTGTTCATGCTAGAGATTACGACAGCCGCACTCCTCTTCATGTTGCTTCGCTTCATGGTTGGATCGATGTTGCCAAGTGTTTGATTGAACACGGTGCTGACGTTAATGCCCAAGATCGCTGGAAGAACACTGTAAGTTTTATCTACCTGTTCTATATGGAAATGATCGTTTATAGGAACTATTTCCTGTGGTTATATGGTAGCTCGATTACTATCTTACGTTTCATTTTACATTCGCTCTTTTTGTATTTAGTTTCAATTCGAGTTTCTTGGTAATTCTAATTGTAGCGGTATGTATGGTGTTTCAAGTCAATATGGTAATTCAAGCATGTGTATAGAGTTGTTTAGCCTAGGCCAGTGGGCAATCCGCGGTTATCAGCTTACATCCTATGAGGAAAAAAGAACGCGGGAAAGAAGTCCAATTCAATCCTACGTAATATCATGCTACGTTTCCCCACACCAATTATTTCTTATTTTATATGAAGCTCTTGGAGTTCGAAAATCTCTATCTTCTTTGCATGTGTGTGCACGAGATTAAATTTATTAATCAAAACGAGTAGATGCCTGCAGCTCAAGGGCTTTATGATTGTACTACTCTGAGAATGACTTTCCATACCCAATTTTGTTTCCAGTTGGTCCATTGCTGTAAGGTTGCCCTTTCTCCTTAAGTGGAGTTAAGCGGCTCTCTACATTTTGCTACTCTATAAGAATGTAGTTTTCCCGACTCTATCGGAATATAAAGTGATCAAAATAAGCTTTCTCATATTTACTAGTTATCTAATCTGTTTTGTCATTTTTGCTTTGCGTGAACGTTTAAAGTACTATTTTTTAGTGTAACATTTGTGTAAGCCACTTAGCACCACTATCCTATTCAACACAGTCTAGCTTTTTTTTGTTCAATACCCAAACATTTCTGGTTGAATTTTTAAGGATCTTGTCCCGTCTATGACAGCCACTAGCTGATGCGGAAGGAGCTAAAAAGCATGGCATGATTGAGCTGTTAAAATCGTATGGTGGCCTTTCTTATGTAAGTGAAGAGCTTCCCTTTGGGTTGTTTGTTTTTCTGTCCACTCTATGCATGGACCAATTGGCCTTGTTATTGTAATTTTATCTTTATACTATACATTCTTCTTCACAAGCATACATATTTTTTTGATTAGTGTGAAATTCAGATGCTTCTGTTTACACCCAATACTATGTTCCTCAATATCGCATATTTCCTTGGATTTTCTACAAGTCTTTCATGTTATTGCTTTGGTATCTTTCTGTTTTATTTATGTTTTATCTTATATCCTCATCTTACTACTTTACATCTTATTGAGCTGACTGCGTAAGGAATAAGATATTTCATCTCTGTGAATTTTCTTGATAGTTAACAAGAGAAACTGAATATTCTTCATTTCAGGATTTGGTTTCTTACTAACTTCTGTTTTGAGAATGAAAATATATGTTGCAGGGCCAAAATGGAAGCCATTTTGAACCAAAGCCTGTTCCTCCTCCTCTGCCAAATAAATGTGACTGGGAAATTGATCCTTCTGAACTGGATTTTTCAAACTCAGCTATCATTGGCAAGGTACAAATGATCTTTCTTGAAACTGCCAGCAAGTAGGACTTTTGCCATCCTAGAATTTGAAATCCATCTGTATGATGACTGAACTTGGAAGTTGCTTGTGCTATTTCAGTTCCTTTTTTTCGAATCCATTGGTTTACCAATTTATACTAAAACTCTTTTCTGCTAGTTACTGCATCAAGAAATGGAAGCACAGGTCTGAAGTGTGGTAGCTGATTGAAAAAATTAGTAACTTTTAGCCAGTACTACTGAGGACTTCGAGGTTTAAGTTTCTAGAGACAGAATGCCTAAAAGATTCTTTCAGCCAGTTACCTTATATTGTAACTGAGAAAAATTTCTCCCCCATAGTTTTACCTTTTTAACTTGTGTAAAAAACTGAGTTGTGGAAGAGACTGAGGTTAATGTGATCTTTAATTTTAGGAAAAGATGTGTCATCTTTAAACTAAAAACCTTTGATTCTGTACAAGTGTTCCAGAAAACATCTTTAATATATTTCCCTCCCAATATGAGTGCTGAAATAATTTAACGTTAGGCCCTTTTTTTCGTTCGAACGCTTTGTTATTATGACTATCAATTCATTTAAGAGAGTGGTTTCACTTATGAATTTCCGTCTTCTGCAGGGGTCCTTCGGGGAAATTTTGAAGGCCTATTGGCGCGGAACCCCCGTAGCTGTCAAACGTATTCTTCCTTCACTTTCAGACGATAGACTTGTGATGTAAGATTCAATATCTTTTAGATAGTTCCATGTGATGAAACTGTTCCTTGTCTAGTTACGATTGTATGTCTCATTTTTTCTTCTCTATTTGATAAAATATATGTTGAAGGAGAAGTATTGGACTTCTAAAACAATGTACTGTACATATTCGTATGGTACAACAGAACAGCGAACTTTATTCAAAAATTTCATTTTGGATTTATTTTTCCTGGATACTGGTCCTTTGTATTTATTTCTCCTTTCTCTTAAACTAAAAATTTCTTTCTAAAGCCTCTTACCACTATTCTCTATTAGTTTTTCTGTGTTTTTTTCCATTACTATATCCACCTAAACTTTTACTAAGTTAATGGGATTGGAGTTAATTTTAAGTGTTGGATTTTCTCGTTCAGTCAGGACTTTCGACATGAGGTTAATCTGTTGGTGAAGCTACGCCACCCTAACATTGTCCAATTTCTTGGAGCTGTCACTGAGAAGAAACCACTTATGTTAATCACTGAATACTTGAGAGGGGTAACTGACGGATTTTATTTTTATTCTGATACCTACAAGTTTTTGGTTTTGTTATTTTAATTTACTCATGCTCGGCGACGTTGGTCCCTTAGGGTGATCTTCACCAGTACCTCAAGGACAAAGGTTCGCTCAGTCCTGCAACAGCCATCAATTTTGCACTGGACATTGCCCGGTAAACGAATTTGATTTCATAGAACTTTTATAAAAAAGAAAAAAGATGCCCGGCAGATTTTTTGAAATAAGCGAGTAGTTCTAAAGATTTTTATTATTTTGCACTGGATATTACCAGATAAATGAACGATGCACTAATGTGGTCTCACTTCTCTTAGGGAAACGGAAGATCATTCTCCCATGTATTAATGTTATTTTCTTTTAAATCTTACCATTTGACTTGTGGTAAAATTGATCGTTTTTTCTTAAAAATGTTCATCCACTTTCATTTTAATTTAATGTGAAGGAACATGAATTCCTGAAAAGTTTGCCAGTAAGAAACAATATTATTGGAAATGAAAGAACTGATCAAAAGATTTATTTCCTTTCCTTTTACTTGGATTCTGTTTCTGCCTGAACTAGTTCTGGTTTTTTATGCACAGTGAGGGGGGCATTTTACTTGACAAATTGTGACGTTGGATTGCTTTAAACCCCTTATATGATGGATCGGCCTAATGATGAAAAAACTTGATGAAATAAATAGAAAGAAGCATTCTCAGTTTTGCTTTATTTGGAAAATGTCGCTATAAGATTAGGGTTTTTTCTTTGAATTTGTTTATTTATCAAATTGTATATCCACGATCTAATTTCTAGGCTTTCATTTATGCACAATTTATTTGTGAATAAGGTCATTTGGTTGTTTGAGACATTCTTCCTGATATCTTAGTATCTAAAAAATCTCATCTTACTCGAACTCTAGAAATAAATTTCATAATGAAGTAATTAATCTGATGTTTAATCAAGTCGAATATCTACTCCTTGGGAGTTTACTCATCGATTTAATTAGTTTGATAACACTTCTTATTGCAGGGGAATGGCTTATCTCCACAACGAACCAAATGTTATAATTCACCGTGATCTAAAACCAAGGTGAGTTCCAGACTTTTATCACCATGCAATCTCTCTCCCCAAAAACTTTTGCCTCGTACTAACAATTGAGACTTGAAAAACCTTATCACCAGGAACGTTCTTTTAGTGAATTCTGGTGCGGACCATCTAAAAGTTGGTGATTTCGGTCTAAGCAAGCTCATCAAGGTTCAGAATTCACATGATGTTTATAAAATGACTGGCGAGACCGGGAGTTGTAAGTACCTATCATACAGTTATTTTCAGTTCTATACAACTCCTTGTTGCTTAAATCTTCTTTATCGTGTCGTGCATGTGAGAAAAGACCGTTATATGGCTCCTGAAGTTTTTAAGCACAGAAAATATGATAAGAAGGTGGATGTTTTTTCTTTTGCAATGATATTATACGAGGTAATATTTGCCTTCGCTAGAATAGTGGTAAATTTTTATCACAAGATACTTCATTTGATTTGACTCACAACATTCCAACTGGTGCAGATGCTTGAGGGAGACCCTCCACTGGCAAATTATGAGCCATATGAAGCTGCCAAGTATGTGGCTGAAGGTCACAGACCGATCTTCCGTGCGAAAGGATACCTTCCTGTTCTGAGAGAGTAAGTCGGTCATTCCTGTTTCCCATTCAACCTAATCATTTAGTTCTTTTTCTCACGCTTAGTATCTCCCACTCGAACTTATATTCCCCCAATGTTACTCCCGGCATTGATATTGCATCTTCTCGTGTAAAAAAAAATAACATTTGCCTTTTAGACCAACTTATGAAGATAGCTTCTCATTTCCCAGGTTGACAGAAGAATGTTGGGCATCCGATATGAACAAGAGACCTTCTTTCCTGGAAATTCTCAAAAGACTTGAAAAGATCAAGGAAAGTCTACCAACTGATCATCACTGGAATTTGTTTAATGCATAATGTTATAATTTCACACGTGAATGCAGTATAGTATATGCCGTTCCAGACATTCAACTTTCTTCTGCTCGATTATATGCCCCGGAAGTTGCAAGTGTTCTCCACTAGCATAGGTTGTTTAAGCCAAAAAAAAAAAAAAAAAAAAAAAAAAAGAAGGATTTTACGGCTTGCTTTCACTCTGCTCAAATGCTGATTTTGATTGAAAATTCTCATCTTTTTTTCTCCACTAGCTCTCTCTTGTATCATCGTCCCAAACCGCAGTCCCATTTTCCATGGAGGAATCTCCTTCAGAATGTGGCCTTCTTGAATGTCTCTTATAGGATTTAATTGTTTCGTCTATAGGATTGAATTGTTTCTTCTCTTATATTTCAATTGTAATTTAGTTCTGGTAACGAAGAAAACACAAGCATTATATGTAGTTCTGCTTCCATGACTTCTCTGACTCTTTTCTTCTGGTGTAAAGAATTTATTAGTTTTTTGTTTTTTTGTTTTTTAATTTTGTTTAATTAAAATAATAATAATAAACAACCTTTTCTACTTTTCTTTTTTGACTTCACAGGGATACAAAATTCCTTGTCTTCTTTTGGAAATGCTTATATCAACAATTTTTAGAAAAATGCTTCTTAATCCATAAATGGTTGGATTACCTTCCTGTTGTATTTGTCAAACCATCTACCAACTGTATGCTTAATTGAAGTTGAACCTTATTTCAATATCCTTTTCAACTTTGCCCATATATATATATATATATATATATCCTTTAAAATCATATTATTTAAGAATAATGATTAAACATGTATCAAACATTTTCTTTTTGAAAAAGGTACAAATATAACAAAAATTATTAGTATAAACTTCAATTTAGGGGTAGTATGATAGATCCGACTATATTGAAGTCGGTTGGTTGGAAAACAATTAGGATTGGTTTAGTAAAGTTTGATTTGGAAATTTTTAAAAAATATTTATAAGTATTAAATTGACCGATTGATCGATCTTTACTCATTGATTTCGAGGTCGGTTTTGTAAAAATGCCGATTCTGACCCACTAGTGGTCAACCGTAATGAAATTTTTTTAATAAAATTTTGTTATATTTAAAAGTTATTATTTTGTACTACTATATTTGTTAATTTTTTGACCTGAATCGTTATATTTAATACACCATTTTCTTGTAATAAACTTGTAGAGAGATTTGGACTGTATTTAATTATTTTATTTCTCGTCAATCAATATCTAATTATTTTCCATTATTTATATCTCCATCATTAGAAATAAATGGGGATAAAAGCATCTATTTATATTTGCTGATAGGATCACAAGAACTTTTCAGATAAAGTGTCTCCTTTCAAACATTAGTTTCAGTTGTTTGTTTATGATTTCCTTTTCTAAAATTATTATGTGTTCTTCACACGAGTTTGGTTTTATGAAATTATGAGACTGTAAAGTAAGTATGATTATTTTTGGATATTAGGTGGTTACATTAATGCTTCAATTATTCCTCTTATATATAAATTATAATCTCTCACATAATACTACAACTTTTCTCTAAAAATAAATCTATAATAGAAATTGTAAAATTATTCACCCCAAACAAATTTGAGTAAAATAAACAACACAATCCGACAATAAAATAGATAAAAACACTACAAATTAGTTTGATTTAACTTGAATTGTTTGTAAGCGAACACATGAGTTAACTAATCTACATAATTTTCATTGATTTAAACTCGGCTCATCTTAATTAATTGTGTTAGATTAATGAAGTTATTGAGAACTTTCAGGTTATTTGAATAAATATCAGAGATAGAAAATCAAATTGTATATTGATGGTTTGGCATTTATGGTGTAAATTGTAGTCTAAAAGAGCTATAGGTATTTTTTTTTCGTAAGAAATGTCATTTTCTCCGCTAAAAAACAGAACCAATATCTATAAAAATAAGATTACATTTATCAATTTCTCAAGAAAAATAATAAAATAAACTTAAACACATTGATGTTCTAATTGACTTTCTCGTATATTTGATTCGCACATCAAAACATTAGTCAGTAGTTTCAAGTCCCACGTACAATTTTCATCTTTCCTCTTCTCTGTTCAAGTTTTCATAATTTAGAAATATACAATTGGAAAGGGCAGAAATTTGCGGCAAAGTTCAGCGAGAAGGCCATTTATTTAGTTGTTCGGGTTTAATTTTCTTCATTTTTAGCTCGTGAATCGCCACCTTCATTCCGCGCCGCGCTCCCATCTTTTTTTGATGTTAGTTTCACCCATTTCTTGACGAATCCAAATATTGCTTTTAGCTGAAGTTGATTGGTTTTCGATTCAGCCATTTGGGGTTTCCATAGATTGAGATTCGAGTCCCCGAGCTGAACCCATTTGGATGATTGCCGACAATTTAAGTTCTTTGAAGCTGTTCCCTGTTTTTGGGTGTTGAGCGGGCTTCAATCCCTGAACTGTGATGCGAATCTGGAAATTTTAAGGCCCAGAATGGATATTTTGAATGTGGGGATTGGTTGGGTAGGTGGGTTCTTTGAATGAGGCAGCAATGTGGTGTTTAGCGGAGCAATGGATGTTAGATCTGATGGTATACAGGTCAGGTCCGATAAACTCCCAGCTCCTGTAGTTCCGAGGACCCGTTTGCAGGTTTGGTTTGTTCGTGTTTGTTCCAGCATTTTGCTTTGGACATTTTTGGTTCAGCTTGTTGCATTTGGGAAGCTATGGCATCCCCTTTTTGTATCAAATATAACCAATCGGATTTCGCAAGTTACTGGGATTCCGCTCTCTCTAAACGTCGAAGAGTCCATTCAATCGACGCCACTTCTACCAGCAAGTGGGTTCCCTAGTCTCTATCCGTCTTTGTTTATGGGATGCAATGTGTTTGATTGGTGTAATGAGCTATGCATAAATACGCTTGTTCTAAATTTCCGTGCATTGTGTAATGGAATGTCTTTAGGTATCAACTTGATCACCGTTCTCATCGGATTGTCTTAGTTTGAAAACGATGCATACAAGGGTAGCCATAACGGGGTTTAGTTTATTTCCATATTATTTGTTATTATGTTTCTGGTTTGTGGAATAGAATCACTGAATAATTCGACTGCTGGATTTGTTTCGCTTTAGAGGATGCACTATGGAGTTCACTGATACTCCTTAGTTGTTGGTCTCTTTTTATTGTGATTATAAATATTTATGAATTGTGGAACCACCAACGTTCTTCTACGTATTACCTGATGTCAAAATGTGTTATCCAATCAACCAAGCTTATTTCATAGAAGTATTCTGCTTCAAGCAACGATACTACTACCCTTTTTAAAATTTATGGAATCATTTTTCCTTAGCTTTCTTCCAATAAAATAAGCTATGGAACTTAATTGGCACCACTATTGAGCTTCTTGTATAACTCATCCATTCTAATCTGGCTTCCATTTGATTCAACCTCTAAAATTATGACCTCGATTTTCTGCAGGAAACTATTCAAGTAATGGTTATCTTCGAGTGTCCTGCAATGGCGGATTAAATCAGATGCGTGCTGCGGTATGGACTTCTTTACTTGCTACTTCTTTCTTCCATGTCTTCCTAATTTATGCCTATATTATTTTCTGCTTTCTCCTTGAAAAGATGATATATTAGACTCATCTAATTAACCATGTCAGATCTGTGATATGGTGACCGTTGCTCGCCTTTTGAACTTGACGTTGGTTGTTCCAGAACTTGATAAAACATCTTTTTGGGCGGACCCTAGGTGTGCTCCATTTATTGCAATCTGTGATTTGGCTACTTTCTGTAACAAAAATTTCAGTATATTAACACTGAGCTCTTGTGCAGCAATTTTGATGACATATTTAATGTGAAGCATTTTATTGATTCACTGAGAGACGAAGTCCGCATTGTCAGAAGACTACCCAAAAAGTTCAATAGGAAATATGGATTTATGCCATTTGCCATGCCCCCAGTTAGCTGGTCAAATGAAAAGTATTATTTAGAACAGGTTTGTATTATTTTCTCCCACATGTACTCTGGTTTTCCATATTTCTTATATATATATATCCACACACATACAACTAAGATCAGATGGTAGTGCATGAGAATGTTTATCATTCAATTTGCGGAAATGATGGATTATCATCACCACGCCTAGTTTTTCATTTTACTTTATTAGATGCAAATCTAGGTTCCTTGGCTGGTCAAAGATGAATCTGGGATATTTCCAAATTGTATATACCAATCAAGTGCAGCTTTGAGATTATTTCTTGTTGAGAGATTATATCTTCCCTGATTCTGTGGTCTCACTGGTACACTGGCCATAGACTACTATCAACTTTTTGTTGCCTTTACTCCAGTCTAGTGAGGATACTTGCCCCTCGAACAGGAGTGCAGAATCATTTCTGTTCACGCTCAGTGAGATTATACAGCCTTATGTAGATCTCTTAGAGGATTGTTATTGCACCAACATCCTCCAAAATCTTTTGGAAGCATCATCATCCACACTGTAAGAAGACCGTCCAATTGCCAGTTCCTTACTCTTAATAATTGATGTCTAAAGGGAGGTACAATTGGGGCAATGCTTAGTAGACCCCTCCATTTCAGTTGTCCCATAGCTTCTCGTTCTTACACTTTTCCAAATTAAAAGAATATCACTGCAACAGTTATTTTGAAGATTTATCTTGTTTCTTTAAGCTATTTACAATATAATATGAATGTCCTATAACTACTTTTTGTAGCAAGTCAGTTTATAGCTTCTCGGTGGTGCACCAAAAATAAGGAAATGTTTTTGAATTACATCTATGATCCAAACGAACTGGAAAGCTCTACTTTAGCCTCTTTTGGTTGTTCATTTTGAGGGAGAGAGATCTCTTTTCTCCATTTCCTTTCTTTTTGTCCCCTGGTTTTGTGCTTAATGTACATCATGTTTCTTTTATAAAAAGCCTTGAATGAGAAAAAAAGTATACCAAAGTATGAATATTAAATAAAAGTAATGCCCATTAAATTTTTTAGTATCGCCATGTTTTTTTTTTCAGTTGTAGTGTTCACTTTTATTAAAAGTATTATAATTATAAGTACATTTATTTGAAGAAACATAGTCTTCATGTCTTTTTTCTGTATGTCCTCATTTCTTTTAAGCAAGTGTATTGTCTTTTGTCCTTTCAAGTTGTGTTTAATGTTTATGTGCATACTTTATGGCTTGTGGTAAAATGTATTGGTGTACTGGTATTACATTTCTTTCTATTCTTGTTGGTTGCGGTTATTTGCATCTTAGATAAGTCATATTCGATGTGCATGTTGCATTTCTATAGCAGTTAAAAGTTGGAGCTTGAGAAACAGAAATTTTAAGAATGTTTTTTAATGGTTAACTATGGAAACATCCTTTTGTGCTCTTATATATATCTCTATTTTTTCCCTTCTGACCTCTTGATCCAATGCCTTAAAATCCCTATGCAGATTCTTCCTCTCATTAAGAAGCATAGAGTGTTACATTTTAATAAAACAGATACACGCTTGGCAAACAACGGAATCCCAGTTTATCTACAGAAACTCAGGTGTCGGGTCAATTTCCAGGCACTTAAATTCTCCCCTCAGATTGAGACATTGGGTTATAAGTTAATTCGTCTACTTCAAGAAAAGGGACCTTTTGTGGTCTTGCATTTGAGATACGAGATGGATATGCTGGCCTTTTCAGGTTGTACACATGGCTGTACAAAGGAAGAAGCTGATGAGCTCAAACAGATGAGGTTCTTAAGTTTGATCCGTTCACTGAAATTTTTTCACTATTACTGTTCATGCTATGCCTAATAATCCACTACCAATTTCTGGTGTAAAAAAAGGAATATAAAATATTGTGTAGTTGGTTTTCAACTCAAGAGCAATCTTTAGGTGTTTATATTTTATTTCTCTCTCTAAATATCCTGGCTTATATAACCTTCTAGTTTTTAACTTTCTCTGCAATAATTGTGGTTTATACTAAGATGATGATCTGGAGATGCTGGTCAGGTGAAATACTAATCCGTAGTTGAACTTCATCCAGATATGCATTCCCTTGGTGGAGGGAGAAAGAGATCTTGTCTGACCAGAGGAGATCACAAGGTCTGTGTCCTCTGACCCCAGAGGAAGCAGCACTGACATTACAGGCCTTAGGTTTTAACAATGAAACGCAGATATATATTGCTGCCGGCGAGATTTATGGTAGTGAACGGAGACTTGCAACTCTTAGGGAAGCCTTCCCAATGATTGTGAGTACCATCACAATATCTTCAGCTCAAACTTTTACCTTTTCATGTGACTTTATCTGAAATATTTCTGTGAAGGCAATTGGCTGGAAACTCAGACGAGTATATAGTATTATGAAGTCATTTGCACGAATTTTCACCTTCTGGTGCAACTCATTTGGAAAATGTCTGTGTACACAATTATTCGAATCTAAGCAGCATCATTTTTTCTTTACTTCAAGCTGGAGTTCTTTTTCTCGTTTCCACGAAAAGAAAAAAAAAGGCTAAAAAGAAAACTCTTTGTCAGGAAAAGTGAAGCTATTATGTCATTGGACAATGTAGTAGCCAAGAAAGTGGCGTTTAAGGTTTACACCACAGTGAATGTTACTTCTTAGATGCATTACCATTTACCCCATTGCATTGCAGGTGAAAAAGGAAGCATTGCTATCCCCAGAAGAGTTGAAGCTATTCCGGAATCATTCATCACAAATGGCAGCTTTAGATTTTATGGTTTCTGTAGCCAGCAACACCTTCATTCCTACCTATGATGGTAACATGGCAAGAGTAGTTGAAGGTCACCGTAGGTATGCCATGTCATCTTACATAATAATCGTTTTCTTCCAGCCGTATTATTTTTGAATGTAGGACATATAATTACAATCTGAGGTTTTCAAAACTCTCCTGATTTAATTCTTACTGCTCACAGATACCTGGGGTTTAAGAGAACAATAACACTAGATAGAAAAAAGCTAGTGGAATTAGTGGATATGCATCAGAATGGTACACTTTCATGGGATGAGTTTGCTGCTGCTGTAAGATTGGCGCATGAGAAAAGACAGGGTCAGCCAATGCAAAGAAGAGCAATTCCAGACAAACCGAAGGAAGAAGATTACTTTTATGCAAATCCTCATGAATGCTTCTGTGAGGGAATGAACTGCAACGACTCACTAAGCCATAATAACTCAAGTAAAGTAATTTAACTGCCACTGACCAAATCCAGATCCAACTTTCATGGCGTTCCAAGGGGGAATTTTTCACTTCAATGTTGGTGAGCTAATCTTCTCACTTTCATTGCACACTGCCCGCTTATGTCGATACTCAAGCCTGAGAGTTTTTATACAAAGAAATATAAATAAAATCCTACAGAATTCTCCCTTGGATATCCAATCATTTGTTTATATAATTTTATTTGTTTCATGTAACTCCTATCCTGCCACAAAATTTTATCATTTGTATCAGATGTGAGATGTCAACAATTTTTCCAGATTCTTAAAACAGCCTGTTAAGGTATGAGCTTTGTGCCTGCTTCTGATTCTACACTAACACATTAAACCAGTTTTTTGCTTCTTTTCACTCAAAACTGGAAGCAATTCTCTGTTCTCCACTTCTCTGCTGTAAACTAAAAGTGGCATTGACATAATGGTGAAAAGTAGATTAAGAGGAAAAGATGAAGTTGTTCAATAAATGTGAAAAGTAGAGATAGATAAGAATATGAAGTTACTCGAAAAAAAAAATGATTGAAAGACTGAACTATTCGATAAATGTGCAAACTATTGAAGTTGAGTTGTTTACATCAATTTAAGATATCGGTGTGTCAACCAACGAATGGAATCTATAACCGTATTTTAAAATTCTGAAGTCTATACAGCTCCATAAAAAAATTACCAAAAAGAGGGGAAAGAAAAAGGGATATGTTACAGTTTCCAAGTCATTACCAAATGGTGGTATTGGTTCTTATATCATATGCTAAAACAAGAAATCATTTCTTCATGGATAAAATTTTGCTGACTTTCAGTTCATTATTTTATTATTCTTTCCCCGTACAAGTAGTAACGGTCTAATTATGTTGTTAGACTTACTAGAAGTTGAATGAGGAGAAAATCTTAAAGCCTATTGGACATGTTTTACTTCTGTTCTCTCTCCCATAATCAGGTAAATAAAAAAACATTACATGGTAACAAAATTCAAGATTTTACTGTAGCTTGTATGTTGTATCTGTCATTTTCCAGGAAATTTCTACTTTTGTAGCAAGAATGAGCCCACAGTTCATACAAAAAGAAAAGCAGCCATTGGTCTAAGTTCTAACTCAACTAATTTCACTGCTCTGTTTCAATATACTATGTCAATATCTTCTACCAATCAATCAATGAAAAGTATACGGATTTGATTTTACCATTTTCTTTCCCTGCTGGTCAACATTTTGGCTCTGAAGTTTAGAATTTTGAAAAATTCTGAAAGGGTAACGTAATTCCTTAAGAATAAGTCCAGTTTCTGCTATTAAAAAAATATAAACAGTCATAGCTCTGTTTTATGTCAATGAATTGGTGGGAATTTGGAGCTGGAAATAAAAAATCGATAAACAACTCCTAAAATATGATAAAAATTAGACTATATAAAATATAAATTAAATTCTCAGACTATATAATTTATACGACTGTGTAAATTTGATGATTCAATTTTAAAAGTTTAAGAGTATAATAGTAAATAACGGATTATTTCGTATTCTTACCATTTGGCTAAAAAGATAGGGAGAGACGACTCTTTTTGTATTGGTTTAGTAAGTTGATATTAAGTTAAAATAAAGGCCGCCAGAAGCTTTGAAATGCTGACCATGGAGGATGCCAGAATGGAAAATCTTGATTTTCTTTTCTTTGAAGACGTAGATCCAATTCAAAATCCATGCATGCTTACTGTTTGTTTAGTGGTCAAATTATTCCACATATCTCTAAATTTTATACCTTTTTGTTAAAAATATCCTCCAATTTACTATTAATCAATATCTTTTTCATATATTTTTTCCTTTATTCTACTTGCATATTAACAATTAAATGTTGGAATCAATTTGTACTTATTTGTATTTTACTATTTATCAATTTGATATAAGGTGTTTTTGAAATTTTGGGAGAATTTGTGAAATTTTGCAAACTAAACAAATTCAAACAAATGATCTCTGTACTAGTGGGTGGAAAATTCTTTAACATTTACTTCCAACATTTTAGAGTTAAAACTTTTATATTTTTTGAAAATTAAAAAGGTAATTTAAAAACGTTTTAAGACAAAAAATTTAAAATGATTTTTTTTTTAATAATATAGCATTTTGGTTCTAGGAGATTGGGGGCCTCATATTTTATAATTATAGTGTTACTTTGACTAAAAAGTATGCCTCATCTACTTGTTTGAAATGTCCCTAATTTCAATACCATTGACTGTACCATTTTAGCTTCACCTAAGTTCGATCTTTCTTTTCAAAATATTCTATTTTTACCACGAGATTAAAATAACATTATATTGTAATTTATGAGATTTGTTATTCTTATTAGTCACGGACATTGTCAATGATATATATTTATAGATTTTCTTCCCTATGACTATCTATTAATAGATCACAATATATTGGGTTACGATACTTTCTTCTACACAGTGTTTACTCACATTAATATCAATCCAAAAGCTTAAACTGATAGATGAAGATAAGTTTAATTATATATTATTCAACGTTTCTATTCCTATTCACTTAGATTTGAATATAGGATATTTTAGATCGTACTGTTCTAATATCATCTTAAATCATCAATTGATCCTAAAATTTTAAACCTAAAACAGTTAATATTTAGCTAATTGAAGAAAGTAATTGATACGTATCTCCACTATACAATAATCATTCTACTAAAAGAATTTGAGTTAATTTATTAAAACCCATGTGGGTATTTTTAAATTGGAGCATATTGATGAAAAAATAAAGAATTATATATATATATATATATATATATATATATATATATATATATGTATGTATGTATGTATGTATTCCTCATGGATAATGTGCTTGTTTAAAAATTATAATTATGTTTGAAGAGTAGTGCAGTCTTTAAATTAAAGTGGCAATTAATCTAATGATCCATTTAGTATACCTAATAAGGCATGGAATCTTATATTAAATAACAGCTTTATGTCATTTTTTCCCCAAAAATATTTTGTCGTGTCAGTACAGAATATATTAGGTATATATTCTATAGAAAAATGACACGTCTATCGATTTAATTTACTTATATCAATAACAGTTACGCGTTTAGTTTTTAAATTTTGAGTTCGATTTTGGTTTAGGTTTTAAGTTTTGAGTTCGATTTTGATTTAGTTTTTATGTTTTGAAACGTTACAATTTTATTTTTAGTATTTGAATTTTTTATTTTAATTTTTAAATTTTAATATTTAAATTTTTAATCTCAAACTTTTACTAAATATTTATTTTTTTATATATTAAGGTGAGAATAAGTTTAGAATGATTAAATAAATTATAATTAACTAATTTTCATTTTTTTCTTTACTTTTTAAACTAAATTTAGAACTTTGCTTCACAATTACTTTAAACTAATTAATAAATATTGATATCATCGATATTTGTTCGTAAGAACTTAATAAAAGAATTGAGATTTAAAATATAAAATATTAAATTTGAGGGATCAAATTTTAATGATAAAATTGTAGCATTTCAATACTTAACTAAATTAAAACCAAAATCAAAACTTGAGAACTAAATAAAAACTAGACCCCAAAATCTTAAAACAAATAAGATATTTTCTTTCGTATTCTATGTGATATGTATTCCAAAATTAAATGTAAGAGCTTGTAATAGTTACTAAAATAAACCATTTACGACAATTACTCCTTTATTTAATTATTTTAAGAATATTATTGTCATTTTCAAGAACAATTTCAAATATAGTAAAATAAACTTAAACAATTTCAAATTTTATTATACACGCAGACGTTTATCGACATGTCGGTACCTCTAATAAATATATATATTACAGTTGAAACATTTGTATCCATTTAAAACTTTTCCAAAATAAGAGGTCCTTACCGTCGAGGAAATCATCTTTCAACTTAACATTTTTATGATAAAACTTTATGGTTGACGACGACATTACTAAGAGTCAATTTAAATTTTTGTCATTTTAGAAAAAGAAAAATATATGAATTGATCAAGAAGAGAAGGAAAATTTGTATATGTCATCTAAGTGTGCAAAGTTATTTTCACAACTATCCAAATTTAATGCTAAAAAGTAATAACATACACACACATAGAAGAAGGTGATGTCGTCTTTTTTATTTCGTTATAATTAAATACATTTGAATTGATTACGTAACATTTTCTCGGGTATAATGTAAATTAAACTATGCGTTTATAATATTATTTTTATCGAAAGACTTACTCATTTGAGTGTGATTTAAACCATAGCTATAAAAACATTACTAGTGAAGATCAAATGTTTCGATAGACAATTACGTCTTTGTTTATTTTTTTTTAATTTATATTTTATTTTCCTCTTCAAGCAGTACATTCAAATAAAACAAAAGAGTTTTAGATTAATGGTTAGTAATAAAACAATTTTAGACAATGAATTAAAAATTTAAACAAATACCCAAGAAAATTATTTATTACGTATGTGGTGAAATGAGATATGAGTCATGCATGACCACAATTTATATATAAAACTAATTTAACATTTAATCATTGATTAATTACACAATAATTAAATGTGATAATCTCTCATAATATGAACGGATCAACACGTCTACATTTCAAACAAATTGAAAAAATGGGATAAAAAAGTTATTGGAATTATTCTTCCAAAGAAAAGGTGATTAGTGGTAATTAACTTTAAGTAACAAAAGATTAGAGAAATTTATAATTATATATATATATATAATTGGAATTTCCACATTTGGAATGAACTGAAACCAACCTCCAAACTGAAGTATGAAAAGAAAAAAAAAATAATTCCTTGAAAAATTCTAATGCAAAAATACTATAGAGAGCAAAGATATTTATTTATTAAGATAGTCATAAAAAAGTTAAAAGATGTCAAAGAAAGTGGTTGAAATAAATTATTACAACTTTAGCTTTTGGAAAAAGCCAAAGAGTCTTTTTGTTCGGCACAAAATTGACTTGTTGAAAATGGATTTTCCCTTTCTTTCTTTCTCTTTTTGTTTCTCTTATCTCTCTATTCTTTTAATGTGTAATTTTTGGAAAACATGATCTAAATAGATATTAGTTTGAAAAGTGGTGACAAAAATTAGGAACCCTAATATCATAAAAATAGAACTACTTTGAAAAGTAAATAATAGAAAAAAAAATGTTTTACTTTTATTTTAACAATCACGTTAAGTTTAGAAGAAAAAGATCTAAATCGTTAAATTTTTACGAGTTGCAATTAAAACATACATAGTGACACATCTTAAAGTCTATTTAACGACAGATTTTTATCAATTATAGACCCTTATATCATTTATGGTCTATCGCTGAAAGTTAGGCTTTGCTGATAGAACATACAAGTCTAATTATAAAAAATATATGTTATATTTTTAATTTGTAATTTTTTTAAAAGGTTGTCATACATTTGATTATCGAGAATTCTTGTACATAGAAAAAAAATTTGAAATTATTTTATAAAATATAGCAAAAACCTAAAATGTAGTAAAGAGAATTTGATAGATTTTGCTATGTTTTATAAATAGTTTACAATTTTTTTTGCTGTGTTTGAAAATATCTTTAAGATTATTATTGTTAGAGTATTTATTTTAATCTACTAATTATATTAATTTGTTGATTTTGAATGATATAATAAATAATATTTTTAGAATTTTCTTTTGTTAACGTTAGCGTTAGGGGAGAAAATATTAATTTGTATGATTGTTTCATGTCGTATAATAATAACATCAAAATATAGATTACATAGGTTTGGTGTTTTCCTCAAATTATATTATATATAAAAGCTATCATATTTCTTTACAATTTTTTGACCAACAAATTTTATTAATTAATTCTATTGCTTTTGGTTTGGTTGAATTATATATATGAAGAATCAAAGACAAAAGGTTTTCGAAAATTTCGAAGTTTCTTACATCGAACAGTGTTCCCTTTGAAAATCATGATCTCATTGACACTCAGTCAATGTTATTTATATACACATCTTTTTCCCATTTTCACTCTTCCATGCCAATCCCCACATATTAATATATATGATTTTATAACTTCAAATATCATTTTCCTACCTAAATTTATATTCATATCTGATGATTTATTTTCGATCAATCTTAAGACATAATTGTATCTATCTACAATTAGTTTGTGAATATATATAGATAGATATAGATGCATATTTACCTTATTGATAAACATTAACCTAACTATTTGACCAACATAGAAGGGAATTTGTTGCATTTTGAATGGGAAAAGATACCTAGGCGAATAGCCGCACTAGGTAAGAGTCTAGTTATTACTTTTTTCATGAGTCAAATTTTTTGTGAGAATTATTACAATTTTCATTTACTTGTAGAGTTGTATCTAACTGGTCTTTGAAAATCATAAATTTGTATTTATTACTTATTTAATATTTAGAAGTATTTAAAATATATGTTTGAATTATATAACAACCATTTAAAAGAATTTTCAATTTTCAATTTTTAGGTTCGTTTTAAAAAAGTGATTTTATAACATATTAATGTTTTTTTTCTGTATCTACTAATTTTTTTTTTGACAAATGCGTATAGAAAATAAATTTCCCGTACGAAAAAAAATACTTGAATTTAATCAAAAGAAAAAAGTTTGTAGATAATATAATTCTTAAAAGGGTTTTATAAAAACAGAAAAAAATTAACAAAATATTTATACAAGATAAAATTCATTAAATTTTAATTTTCTATGAAAATGTAAATATTTAGTTAAATGCTCTATTTTATTTTTTTTTTACCATTTTTTATTTTAAAATTAAAGATAAAAAAGTATCAATAAGCCTATTTCTAAACAAATAATTTCATGCATAAAAAAATCAATTAAATTATTTTTAAATATTAATCATCACTTATTAAACACAAAAATACTGATATATTGTTGATTATTATTATTGTAACCTTGTAATTGGAAAGTGAAGAGTGTAAGGTTTAATAAATTGGTTAATGAAGAAAAACACCCTATTAATCAGTTTTAAAAGTCTTAAAATGAAAGCAAAGTGCACTACAAATATTTTTAAGAAAAGAATTAATGGAACCGAGTGAGCTTTTCTTTCTGTGCCTTAGTGCATGGACGCGTGTTTTCTTTTCCTTTGAAATTTCATGCATTACAATAAAATAATAACCAAATCAATGCAACCTTTTTGAAATGTCTCTTTCTTCTTTGGAATCTTTTCTCTATAAATACTCCACCTTCCTCATACTACACCACACTATTCTCATTCTCATAAATATATCATCAAACTACAAATTAAAAACATCAGCTGTTATTATATCTCTGCTGCTGGATCGATCAGCGTACTCTCTCTCTCTTTTTATGCAAATACGAAAGTGTTTCTTCTTCACCAAAATCATCATCAAATATGAAGTTTGGCAAACAATTTACTGCTCAAATGGTTCCGGAATGGCAACAAGCTTACATGGATTATGATTTTCTCAAATCCCTCTTGAAGCAAATTGACACTTTCAACAAAACGCACGCTAGAAACCAGCCCTCCAGTCATTCCGGCCAGCTCCGGCGAACCCTCACTCTCTACAGGGCTTTTAGTGGGTTAACGCTCCGTCACAGTCATAGCCATGGTCACGGTCATGGCCATGGCCATGGCCATAACAGCTACCCAGCAAGCCCTGCAGGTTCGTTGTTACTCATTTATCTTCATCCTTCAGCAATTATTATTCTATGTTCAAATCTGTGGGATGTCATTTCTTTTCCAATTAATAATTAACATATATTTGTTCGATTTTTTCTATATTTCAAACCGGGGGTGAAAAGAATGTTTGGTAATAACATAAGTTTATCTTCACCTTCAAGAAGTCACCATGAATGATTTTTAACGGTTACTGAATTAAGTTTGGGCTTTGATTCTTTGTAAGAATTGTCATAACTTTGTGATGCATGTATGCAGGTTCACCTCAGGATGGGGTGGAGGAGCAGGCGATATTGGTGAATGCGGTGAACCGGGACGGGACGAAGAAGTATCGGACGACGTTTTTGATGGCGGACGAGGAAGGAGGAGAGTATGAGTTGGTGTATTTCAGGTCGTTGGATAGGGAATTCAATAAAGTGGACAAGTTCTACAAAGCAAAAGTAGAGGAAGTTGTGAAGGAGGCAAGTGTTTTGAATAAGCAAATGAATGCTTTGATTGCTTTCAGAATAAAAGTGGAGAATCCAGAAGGTGTTTGGGATTTCTCCGGTGACCGGCGGGCGGAGGAGATGACAAGGCTGGCCACTGATATTGCTGTTTCAACTGCTGCTTTATCATCTTCTACTCCTTCTGGGGTCAGAGCTAGCAGTAAGTCTTCTAAATTAGTGTATATATATATAGGTCATGGGGTTGAGGAGTACTTTTACTTACAATGATCAAAATGAAGCATTTTCTAACTCAACCAATCATGTTAGGGTTTGTAGATACTTTGGGTATACAGTGTCTCAGCTCATTTTTTTTTTATATACTGAAGTGTTGGAATCGACATGACTTATTTTGAAAAGTGTTTTTAAACCAAGCATTTGAATTTACGTATTTTCGTTAATTGTATAGGAAGAGTTCATATAGCGATGGATTCCATAGAAGAAGGGTCGAGCCACAATGAGCGTAGTAGTCATAAACCGAACAACGAATCATCAAAAGACGAGGATGAAGATGAAAAAGAAGATCAAAAGAAGAAATCAAAGGGTGGTGAAGATAATAGTGAAGGGAAATCAAGAAAAATGATGGCAAATAGACCACCTCCACTTGAACTTCTTGATCGTGTAACAATGAACACAACTACAGAAACCCCAAGATCCACCATTAAAGGCCTTCTCAATTTCCCCAAAAATTCTGAACTTCAGTTCAACAAAGATAATCTCAACAAAATTGAGAACCAACTCAAGAAGGCCTTTGTTGTGTTTTACCACAAACTAAGACTACTTAAGAGCTTCAGGTATATCTCACTTAAATAATTTATATCTGTTTAGTAACTATTTGAATTTTTGTTTAGTTTTGAGAACATTAGTGATCTATTCTTTGGCCATATTTTCAAAAACCAAACAAAAAATTAAAAATATTTTTTGTTTTTGGAATTTAGTTGATAGAATCCAAATCTTTTACTTAAACAAGAGAAAATAGTCCCAAATTGACTTGAGAAAGACCGATAAACACATACTTTCTACTAAAATATAGTGTTGTTTTTTTTTTTTTTTCCATTTTGGAATTTAGTTTGGAATTCAAATCTTTCTACTTGAAAGAAAAAAAGCAAAAATTAAAAAACTAGAAAGAAAAAAATCCAAATCGATCATTTTCTCCTTATGATATATATAGTATAGAATTGTCTAAATTTTCATTTTGATGAAACAGCTTCTTGAATACTTTGGCATTTTCAAAGATAATGAAGAAATATGATAAGGTAAATATTCAAGTACTTGAATTATTCTTTATTATATTCAGGAGACGAGGCTTTGAAAATAGCATAAAAATATATAGTTCTAATTTTTGGATCATATTGTTTGAAAATAATGGGTGCAGATTACATCAAGAGATGCTGGAAAGTCGTATATGAAGATGGTGGATAGCTCTTATCTTGGGAGCTCTGACGAGGTTTCTTGACTTTTCAAAATCCTTTAGCTACCCATTAATTATTTTTACTTTATCAGACAGTCCTTTCTTATACTTTTTGTTTGTTTATTTATTTTGTTTGTTTTCGTAGCAAATCCCTTTTTCAAGAAGTTAAGACTCAAAATTCTCAACAATTCCACCTACTGCATTATATATATATATATATATATATATATATTATTTACAATTTACCATATAATTCTTAAAATTACAACCTCACCTTTTTTTAAATGATTTTAAATACCCATTTGGACAAATTTTTCTTGTCTTCTTACTTTATCTTTATGTTACCATTGCATTGTGTGAATATGAAATAGTCCAATTTTACAGAAAGGTAAAAGACAGAGTCCGTACAAAGATGGTTATCAGTTATCACATGTCTGAATAATTTTGTCTTTATGTTACTATTGCATTATATGAAATAGTCCAATTTGACAGAAAGGTAAAAAACAGAGTCCAAAGTACAAACACGACTATCACATGTTTGAATGATTTTGCTGACACGAACGTAGTTCAATATAAGTAAAGACATTGGTAACTTTTTTTGTATGGTGGAGGGTTTGTATTCTGTCGTTTAATTGCAATGTTATGTTCTATTAAAAATGTATTTGGATAATATGTCCAGTTTTGTTGATGACATTATTGGCGTTAAATCAGGTTTCTAAGTTAATGGAGAGGGTGGAAGCTGCGTTTATAAAACATTTTTGCAATGCTAATCGCACCAAAGGAATGAACATTTTGAGACCTAAAGCAAAGAAAGAAAGACATAGAGTTACGTTTTCAGTTGGTAAATAACTATCACGAATTGCTTTCATTTCCAACTTCTTCACATCAGAAATTCTGTTCATTGACGTTCGAATTTTTGGTTCGCTCGAACAAATATTTCAGGTTTCTTTGCTGGTTGTGCCATAGCTCTTGTCGTCGCCCTCATTTTTATTACACGAGCGCGACATATAATAAACAAAGAAGGCAGCACTCAGTATATGGAAACCATGTTTCCGCTTTATAGGTAAATTAAAAGACCATCATTTTTCGTTGGAAAAAGACTTCGCTCTTAAAATGGAAAGAAAGGAAAGACGTGAACAATAACGGTAAAACAGTAGTATTTTAATTCAATCCTCTGCTTGTTTAATGCAGCTTGTTCGGATTTGTTGTCTTGCACCTACTAATGTATGCAGCAAACATATACTTTTGGAGGCGATACCAAGTGAATTATTCCTTCATATTTGGTTTCAAACAAGGCACTGAATTGGCCTATCGAGAGGTTCTTCTTCCCAGTTTTGCTTTGGCAACTCTTGCTTTAGCTTGTGTTCTTTCTAATCTTGACATGGAGATGGACTCTGTTACCCAGTCATATCAAGCAGTGACTGAACTTCTGCCTTTGGTTTTGCTCCTTGTAAGATTGATCTCACAAAAAACTCCTCATTTGGCCATAAAGCCATTAACTTGTGGCTAAAAATCCTCTCTTTTTCCTTGCTTGCAGGTTGTGATTGCAGTCTTCTTTTGTCCACTCAACATCTTATATCGCTCTAGTCGCATCTTCTGCATAAGAACTTTGTACCACTGTATATGTGCTCCTCTCTACACGGTATGCAAAACAAGAGAGATTTATACTTTCGATCTATAGGGAAGTTGTTGAACTATCCTCTAACGTCAGATACTTTACTTCTTTGACAGGTTATCTTTCCCGACTTCTTCTTAGCAGATCAGTTAACCAGCCAGGTTAGTTACATAAAAGGTTTTTTCTTCTATATGCTGCATGATTCTTCAGTTCAAGAATTTACCCGTAACTTGGATCCTCAAACAATTATTTCGAATTGGTTCAGGTGCAAGCACTTCGTAGCTTGGAATTCTACATTTGCTATTACGGTTGGGGAGACTACAAGCATCGACGCAATACTTGTGGAACTAACACTGTATTCAACACTTTCAGTTTTATCATAGCTGTTATTCCATATTGGTCACGTCTTCTTCAGGTTTGAATCTTCTCATCACCCACCTTTTGATTTCTATTCAAATCGGGTAAAAAGTTATTTCACTAACACAAAAACTTTTGTTGGGTTCTCATTTTTGCAGTGTCTCAGGAGATTGTATGAGGAGAAAGACGCAATGCAGGGATATAATGGAATCAAGTACTTCTTGACAATTGTAGCTGTGTGCTTAAGGACAGCTTACAGTCTGAACAAGGGAGTAATAGCGTGGAAAGTGCTAGCCGCAATTTTCTCAGCCCTTGCTGCCATCATATGCACGTATTGGGACATCGCCATTGACTGGGGTCTTCTGCAGCGCCACTCAAAAAACCGATGGTTGAGAGACAAGCTACTTGTTGGTCACAACAGTGTATACTATGTTGCAATGGTTAGTTTCTCACAAGGATAATCACTGCAAAAGGCAAGTTAGATCAACATATTATAGTAATCTGAACAAACGTCGTGTTAATCAAATGCAGGTCTTGAATGTATTACTGAGGTTTGCTTGGCTGCAAACCGTGTTGGATTTTCAATTCTCCTTCCTGCATACACAAGGTTTGATTACAATAGTGGCCAGCCTCGAGATCATTCGTCGTGGCATATGGAATTTCTTCAGGTATAACTTTGAATCAGTTCTTTAGGGATCTTTCCTCAATCTATCTGCAAGTCTTTCTAAAATCTTAAATGGTTTATTGACTTATCTACTTACCCTTTTGGTTTAGGTTGGAGAATGAGCATCTGAACAATGTTGGGAAGTATCGTGCATTCAAATCTGTACCGCTACCTTTCAACTATGATGAAGATGATGACAAAGATGATTAAAGTTTTTCCAGATAGTATTCTTTCAACATATACAGTTTACTTGTCAATAAATGTTAACAATTTTTTTACCGAATATATTCAATAACACGCCATTGCAATATCTTTGGCCCTCTCACGATTGCTTGATCAAGCTGTCTATACTACTATAAGTAAAAACTCTGGTAGACAGTCCTATTCATTCTAGAAAGAATATGGAAAAGATTCAAACACAAATTGCAGTAATTATATACAAGAAAGGTTCACAAACTGGAAACTGGAATAAAGAGATGCTACTAGCACTTTTCCCTGGAATAAGGCTGAAGAGTGATCAGTCTTTACATCAGTAGAGGCTATGTTCTCTGGGGCTCAACAATACTATGTTTATCACACACGAGGACCCTAAAGAGTAAATCAACATCAGCATGGATGAATGCCGTAAAGGCATTACTTTCTGGACTTTGAGCCTAAAGGAATTGCCACACTTTTAAGAACTCTTCCCAATGTTCTCTTGCTTGGTTTGATTCAGCTCGTTAAGGCTTCTTCTTGGGTCATCTTTGCAAATCCTCTGAAGTAGTCTCAGTTCAAGATATTTATGATTGTTCAACTGTTCCTAGAACAACATTAAGCTTTGGCTTTCGACTATTAGCTTTGCCTGTTGTTTAGTTATTTAATATTTTTCTTGTACGTTGTACTTCTGTATCTTTTCTCTTAGCATCCTTGAGCTTCAATCTGTTTACATTACAACGAGAAGTTTTGAATCCTTTTTTTTTTTATAAGAAAGAAAAAACATGTGGGTTTTATACTCCGCAGCTGAAATGACAACCAACTTACACAAGCACAAACATGCATGCAACAACCATATATTTGCAGCTCGAAGTGTTCAATTAAGTAGCTAAAGAATCTTATCTCACCATTCAACTCAAAACATCCTTAAACGTAGCATAAGATGGACCTAAAGAGTAGCATAAGATGGACCTAAAGAGTAGCATAAGATGGACCTAAAGAGTATGGCACCAAGCTTCAGTATACATCTGAAAAGAAAAACTATTCGTTTGCAGTGCATCAAAGCAAACTCCTAATCTAGCACACTTCCGTGTATGCGTATAGGGTGAGTTGTATTGAACTTCTGAGACAACAAAACAGGCTTAAAAAGAACAATCTCATTAATATCAACCTCTATATCTCAGGAATTTGTACACAAAAGTTTGATAAAGAACCATAGACTTGACTGATCCATCTCACTCAAATGGCTCCCCTTGCTGTAAGTTTGAAGGAGAGTATACCAGTGTAGATATTTCTGACCGTCATCTTGCAACTGTTAAGTGGTCGCATTCATGCAATAAATAGTACAGGGTCTATTCTAATTAAACATAATTCTTCTTGATATAATTCAGAGTGACAGACTAATTGGCAAAAGATAAAATTGTGTAACTAAACATCCAATATTCGAATGCCGAAACACCAGTTACCTTTAAAGGAAGATAAAGAAGGGACATGTTCAAGCTTCCATTGATTTTACTTCGAGTTATGTTGTCTTAAGTAGTTTCAAGTATTTTTCCGTCAATATTTTGGAATGATCAATACCATTTGAAGGTCCAAGGGTACTTTTTCATGCCAGTTTGATAATCGCATACATTAGAAGCTTGTAACAAACTCTAACCAATGTGTGGTCAATATACAAAAGACTTCTGTAACTCGTGAGTTAAACTATTATAGGAAAGGATCTATAAAATCCTGAAAAGGGGGATTTGTAAGCTTCAAACGTATATAAAATTCATAAGCACGACATTTATCACTAAGACACAATAAAAGCTACTAAAAGTCTGATGGCTCTATCCCACCAGTGTTCTAAGAGCGCTAAGAAGAATGAACATCACTTGATCCTATAATAAATCATACACCATATTACCACAGCATTCTATTTTCTCTTGTCAAAAACTTTGGACCGTTCACTACAAAGGGAGGGTTCACACCAATGGCTTAATCTGAAAATGGAAAACGCTAGCAGCCTTAACCCTTTTACCCGAGGTATATCTCTGACATCAAAAAAATAGAAAGAACCAAAAGCAGAACTTATAACCAAAATACAGTTACAATTCTAAATCACAACACATTGTTATACACCTCTTTCAACAGTCAACAAGAATTAGTTCCCATGCCACACACAGGAAACCAAGAAAGCATCAAATTAGTCTCCACAAAGTCCAGATGAAAGGTTAAACCATGCAACTCTCGTACATACAAACCAGAAAGTTTCTAAAAGGGAAAAAGATCACGTGTTACACAGTTCACAAGTGAAGTTCTTATTAAGAACACATAGTTCATAAATGAAGTGACAAGTAATGATTTTTGCCAATGTCTCCAACCATAGCTGAAAGGGGGAATTCAGATGGAGCCTCAATCTAGACGACAAAGACACATTAGGGAATATGATTGTGAAAAATGATACTAAACAACAATGGCATGAATAATTATTCAGAAATTTGAATTAAATCAGAAGTGGTGTAAGGTAAGATCTCTTCTTTCCTATGATACTTTCAGATAAAGGAATCAGCTTTAGGTGCACTAAGACAAAGAGTTTAAGGAAGATATCTTCCACAGCCTGTTAAAAGATCGACTAGAAACTAAAGTACTCTCAACAAAATGATGTTTTTCCGCTTCAAGAATCAGATCCAACGAGCAGCAACCAACTTCACTTACCTCCCGCAGAGGCCTTCTGTTCATCGGAATTCGTATCTTCCTGGGAAGCACTTGGAGCTATTTCCTTCTCCAATTCTATAATCGCTTCTTCCTCAGCCATTTTCTCCGCCTTCAGAATCGGTTCGTAATAATCTGGATGAGCTTCCATACACTTCTTCAATGCCCCTGTCACTTCAAAGCATTTCTCCACAATATCCTCCTTGTTCTTCTCCGCCTCCTCAATACACTTTTCCCACGCAATGAAGCTATCTCTGCAACCACCGCCTTTCATAAACAAGCAAAACCCACATTCCCCTTCCTCTTCCTCTTCCTCTTCTATGTCTTCTCCTCCTTCGTCTCCACCTCCACTCTCGGAAATCTTTCCTGATAGACTTGCTTCCTCGGAAGATTTTTCATCAGAGTGACTTGCGGAATCCGATTGTGGTTGATCTTCCAGGGTTTTACTGGCGGCGGCGTTAGATTCTGCGTCTTGGAGTTTCGACTCCGAAGTAGACATCCTAGTCGGTGCCGGAGGAGCAATCGGATTCGAAGATGACAGTGTCGATGTCGTTAGGTAAGCTGTGGAGGAATGGTTCGTCGTTCCACCGCCGGCGGCTTAAACCCCCAAAAACCCTCAGGAAGGAATCAAGCTCAACAAGGGGTTTCCTTTTCCTTTCTCTTCCTTGTTGTTGAAGCTAAAAAAGGTCAAAGCGTGAGGCTTGACCATGATTTAGTAGGAGTGAAAAAAAAAATGATAGCTTTTCCTAAGTATGAACTTACTTTGATCCTTAATTGTAGCACCAAGAATTTCAAAACTTCACCCAACTTAAACTTAAAAAATGTAGATTAAAAAGTTTTTTCAAAATATTAGATTAAAATAGATAAATTAACTCAAATAGTAAAAGAATATCCCAACGATGTAAATAGACGAAAATTAATCTATCAATTGAAAATGAAATTATATACTCGAAGGTGATTACTTGCCTTACAAATGAAAACTTTTTTTTTATTAAGATTATCATCATTATTAAGAACACTCTCGTTAGAAATTTAGTCAAATACTACCCTATTTTGTTATATCTCGAAGAAGTAAATCAAATTTGTTCTCTTTAGTAAGTTACGTTGTCTTCAAATTATTCTTTGATATAAACAAATAATTTTTATCATTAATATAAGAAAAGATAATTTTTTATATAGCATTCTCTTTTTTCATTAATGAAAAAAAGAAGTTAAAAATTGTTTATGGCCTAATCATCTGTTAATTGGACGAAAGTGAGGAAAGTACACGCCTCTCCTTTTGACGACCCTTAGTAAAGATGAGCATTAACCGGATGAAGTCGGTTTTATACAAAAATTGGAATAAAAAATCCGACTTAGTCGGTTTATCATCGGGAAAACCAACAACAATGTTCAGCAAGTCAATTTCGATCGATTCGAGATGGTTTTTCCAGACATTTTAATTAAACCGACCACCAACCATCGAATTTCAATTCAATGGTAGTTTGGACGAAGATGAAACACACTATCACGTGGACTCCATAATTTTTTCCATTATTTAATATATATAATATATTAAATATTCAAATTTTTAAATTCCAACTTCCAAAAGAAGTATTTTCAAAAATATTTCAAAAACGAAAAAAGTGTAAAAAAGCCCACCCATAGAAAATTTCCGTCAACCACACCTTTAACAATCGCCCATAATATAATATACTCGGTACAGATCATTTAGATATGGTATTTTTTAAATAGTTGATATTTAATATATAGTATACATATATATTAAATTATAAAAAAATGAAAAATGTACAGTCTACGAATGGACAGATTGATCGGATGAAGTCGGTTTATACCGAGATTTGAACAAGTCAATTTCAATCGATTTGGGATGATTTTTCCATCAGTATTCGGTTGTTGACACTTAACCCTAACTCAGTAGTGAAAATCCCTAATTTCTACTTAAACATGGAGTGGACAAGAGTGATGGTTGGCGAGCCAGAGTGAAGACCACAAAGAGAATGAAGGTTGCATACCAACAGAGTTCTTTGGGAGTGAAATTGAAAAGAAAGTTGCTGTGCTAGAAAATGTTATACTTTTTTGGTCTGAGCGTCTACTACTTTAAATCATTCATCAATGACTAAAAACATCATCTCAACAATTAAAACATCTACTCAGCTACTATCCTCATCACAGTTCCACAACAAATTTGTATAATATCCACTGATCTCCTTGCAAAAACTTCGTAACTGTCGTATACATGGCAATACAAATTGATTAACTCTTGTGTCTCACATAAACTCAAAGGAAAAAAGATATAATTCCCACATTCTTCTGGTAGGTTCCTTCTAATTTTTAAGAAAACTCAACTGCCCTTTGTTAAAGGAAAAGACGAAATGTAATGAAGTCTCCAACTTCAGTTATAATACAGAGGCTTTGTTGTGCTCCAGGTTGAGAAGTACGCTACAGCAGATGAAGTCGGTCTACAAGCTTCAATTTTCTTTCCTCTGACGTGATTTTCTTTGTTCAATTATCCTTCTCATCATCGTCATCGGAGTAGCTGAATGGAAGTGGAACCGACTTAAACGATCTATACTTGTTAACGTTGTTCAGATGCTCATTCTCCAAACTGATCACATATGAAAATAGTTACGCAAAAATCAAACCCTCGAAGTTGAAATCAAAATGAAAATGTTGTGTTGCTCTGTTGAGGATCTTTCTTTGTGCAAGGCCCCGGACTTCTTGAGTGCTTTTTCACTCGAGAATTGAGAAAATCATTTCAAACAAAACCTTTAGATTTAAGATAATAGAAGAATTTAACACTCATGGCTTCAGACAATTTGAGGCAAGATGGGCCATTGCAGCAACTCGAACATTTAAAACACTCGTTGGTTATAGAATAGACAAAAGATCACCTGAAGAAGTTCCAAAGACCGCGGCGAATGATTTCCAAGCAAGATATCAATACAGTCGCAGCAACCTTTTGAAATGAACGCAAGTTGAATGCTAAAACCAACTGGATCCAAGCAATCCTCAAAAGAATATTTAATATCTGTTCAAAATCCCACAAAGATATTGATTAGTAGAAGTCACAGGGGCAAAAGGCACAAACGATTAGTTCAAGATGGCACCACCATCGCTGCAAAATAGACGGACTTGTTGGATACTAAAAGCCGGTCTCTCAAGTACTTATTCTTTGAGTGTTTCCGCAGAAGTCCCCAGTCGACAACAATATCCCAGTATGTATTCACCAACACAGCAACCACGGAACTAATCAAGGCTAACACCATCCAGGTAGCTCCCTTTCTTAATTCACAAGCTGTTCTAACGAGGACCGCAACAATTGTAGAGAGGTATTTAAGAGCATTGTAGCCATGCATCCAATCTTTTTCCTCAAGCAGTCGTCGCATGCACTACACACAATCACATCCTTGACATTAATTGCCTATCCAAGTGCACCACCTTTCTAAAGGTTAATGTATACATGAGCATGATGAATTCAAGATTTAGGATAAGACGTCCAATCTCTGTCATATTAAAATGTAGAGATAACTATCTGCAACTTGCATGGATATAAACGTAAAAGAAGTTTATCTTCTACCTATAGTATTACATTAAATAAAAAGTCCCCTTGTATCTCTCTTTTTCACATCGAGAAATTGAAGGTTGACAAATCAAAGTCACTAGTTCTAGATATTTTGTTGCGATTAGTGCATTGGAAACAATGACATACACTGGTCAGCTTAATCTTTTCACTAGCTTTAATAAAAACATCACTGATGAAGTGACTAAAACTAGCAATAGAAAACTAGATTCATACTTGTAAGAATCGCAGCCAAAATGGTATGACAGCAATAATGAAGGAGAGAGTATTGTAGACACCACGCGTGTGGCACTTGTTTTGCTTCCTTGAGTATTCTCCTAAACCATAGTAGCAAATATACAGCACAATACATCGTGAAGCTTGTACCTACAATCATTAGCAGCACACGCTTCAATAACAAAGATGAGGCTCTCGTCAACAACAAATTTTTTTTCATCATACTGAGAAATCATTACTACCTGACTAGTAAGCTGATCTGCCAAAAAATAATCTGGAAACTTAACCTGAAAAAGAATGTTCAAGAGCAGCAAGTTCTTAGCAGTGACAGTCACTCTTCAATCGGTTTGACTGATTACTAATTCTATTACCTTGCACAGAGGAGCAGATATACAGCGTAGGAGACAGCGAATGAAGAAAAAGCGACTTGACTTGTATAGAATGTTGAATGGGCAAAAGGTGATGAGAAGAATAAGCTGCACAATGGAAGAAACTACTAAGAGAGAGGATGTTGCATAAAGAGGCATTCTGTTCGATAGTTTGGCAGAAGGGGAAAAAGGAAACTATATTAATAATTGTGGTAAGCAGTAATTCTGTGTGTTCAAGTGATCTTACTGCTGTTGTGCCTAAAGGAACCTTCTCAGCTTCTGTTCTATACTTCTGGGTGCTAGGGTCTCTGTCCAAGTATAAGTTTGCCAGGAAACTGGCAGATGCAAGTACTGCAAAACCAGTACTGAGCAGGAAAACTTCTTGCCAACCCAATGCAGTTCCTCTCTTGAAACCAAAGATAAATGGATAGTTAACTCGACAACGTCTCCAGAAGTACAAGTCTGTTGCGTACATGAGCATGTGTAGGACAACAAAGCCAAACAAACTGCAATAAAAACCAATGGTATCTCAGAAAAAACTTGTAGCTATGTGCCAGTATAGGCAGATGCATGAGTAGAAACTATAACAAACTATTCCTACCTGTAAAGTGGAAATATATTTTCCATGTAATGAGTGCCTTCCTCCCTCTCCATCAATTTTTGAGATGCTATTTTCAGAACAGTTGCCACAAATAGTGCTACCGTGCAACCAGATAGGAAGCCTGGAAATAGGGTGAGGAAATGAAGCTAATCAGTCCGAGAAATTACCAACTTACCCTTCAAAATGAAGTAGTTTAGAATTTTTGTTGAAAACATCTTTTAATTTAAGCAAGAGCTTCCTAAGGAAGATAAAATCACCTGAAGAAAATGTCACGCTGTGTTTTTCTCTTTTGGTTTTTGGCCTCAAATGCTTCATGGCTTCTGCATAATTTGAGTTTGAAAAGTCCTTGATGAAGGTAATTTCCACCATCTTCATGAGATCGGCAACCTAGTTTAAAAGAAATAAGATTCTACTACTAATTAGTATAACAAAGAAAATGCCGTACTCACGCATTCACATTTTTGTAGAACTGCATCCATATTCCTATAAATCTACTTGGATAGGTAGTAAAAAAGCTGAGGCATTCTGAGGTGCTCCTTGGTTGGAAAACAGAAAAGGAAAGAAAGCTTTAAAATTTTCAATATTAATGACGACATATACGACCATTTGCTATCAGAAAGTTGTATCACTAGGTGAGAACTCAGATATATAAAATAACGGGTTAACAATAAAACAATACCTCATCTGAACTTCCAAGGTACGAATTATCCACAGTTTCCATGTATGACTTGGCCGCTGCCTTTGATGAAATCTGTACCCAATAAAAGCAGGAACATAAACATAATTATAGATAATTTTTAATCTTTTAATCTGCTTTTTGTTTTTCCGATAAGAAACTGAAGTATACTAAAAAGGTGAAACGAAGAACAACTGACAAAGGGTCTAGAACCCCTCCCCACAGAAAATTAAAGGGCGCCTCCAAAAGTTTACAATCATCAAAAGACTATTTTAATGATCTATATTTATAGAAAAATATAGTTCATTAAGATATTGGAAACTTATGAAATGCTCTATTTCATAATAAATAATCGAAAAAATCAAAATAAATGTATTGCCTATTGATTCAATGCCCGACCTTCTCATACTTATTCATGATTCTCGCAAATGCTGACAGGTTCATAAAACTGGTTCATCCAATTTCAAAGGCATGAAAACATGATAACGGAGAGGTTGAAGATCATAAATAACAGAATACGCTAATTTAGCAATTTTCTTTGAAGCATGCTGCATACCTATATTGCTTCAACGAATGAAGCTTCTGGTAAAATTCCGCAAATGCTTTTTTCAACTGTTCTTCAATCTTACTTCGGTCATCTTGATCGACATCCAAGTCATCATCCTTAGAACTCTTGCAAATATCTTTCGATGTAGATTTACGGGAGTTGAACACATCGACGACTTTCACATGCTTAAGAATTTCTTGGGAATCTTGGCTGTTTTCCATCGTCGTGACTTCGTCTACATGTTTATTGCTACTTACTTCTGTGTGAACTTCATCCAATTCTGAACCCCAATGAGACTCTTTTTGTTCATGCCGATAGTTGGCATCCGTTTCAACTGCTGAATCCAAGTGCACGCTTCCTTAAAAATAAAAATAAAGTTACATTAACTTCAAAGGTAAAACGGAGGCATTATAAACCTGCAATATATATATATATATATATATATATATATATATATATATATATATATATATATATATATATATATATATATATATATATATATATATATATATATATATATATATATATATATATATGATTGATCCATTTGAAAGTAAATCACATTTATTTGATAAGTTGAGCTCTAATCTCTAAACTAATTGACAATGTCATCTATCATATCATATGAAGATTGTGATGTCCCTTAAGCCATACCCAGAAGAATGTCTCAAGGAACTAAGAGCATGCAATATACCTGAAGGACAAGGCGTTTGAAAAGTGGAGCTTAAGGGGATTGTAGAAACTTCATTATGAGAATCGTGTCTTTCATTCAGAGGGGTGATCTCCATCTTCCTTCGCAATGCAACCAGAGTCTTCCTTTGTTTACTTAAAACACTTGCCTCTTCAGTTACAGCCTCTACATTCTCCTTATAGAAGGAATTGACCTTGATGAGTTCTTCATCAAATTTTCTAAGGAAAGCCATCTCAATCTCTGAAATTTCTTGAAACTTCCCGTGAGAACAAGACTTGGAGAGTTGAAGGTGGTCATTTTGCAGTGATCTGTCAACAACTCCAACTTGATTCTCAATATCCTTAACGATTTGGCATTTTCTTGGCTGAGAGGTTAACTCTCTGCATTTTCCGTTCACTGTTGGCTTCTTCTTTGAGCGCCTAAATGGTACTCTTGACTTCTTAATCTGTCTCTCGCAGGAAACCTCACGCAATAACCTTTTCAAGCCATTGTAATCAACATAAGCGTCCGCCCATTCAGGCACTATTTGTTTCTTGAATTCATTCTCAAACTTCATCCTTCGTATTTCAACAAAAATCAGTCAAGCTCTTTCTGTTTATAGATTTAGACATTAAACAAGCACTTAAATGGAAAGCTCTTCCTTCCCTTCCCCTAAACCCTAGCTCCACAGCATTGATTTCGATTCAGATTGCTTTACCCAAAAGTCAAATTCCTAGAAGAACGCGATTACCGATAGAGTTGCCAATCGGCCAGTGGAGGTTATCCGATCCCTGACAAACGATATTCGAGTCCATTTGGCAAAAGCAATATCCAGAAATCGATCGACATGTCGACCACGCGGCAGCTCATGCTTAAGTGACGGTGCATCGTCACCATTGGGAATCACACGCGTCCTCGTTTGTGGTTATTGAATCAGAATGAAGCTTTTTGATTGAGGAAGCAATGGATATGCAAGAAGAGTGTGATTACATGGGAATTTATTTCTAAGCTCTTAGCCGGAGGATGAGGATGATTGATTCGCCGGGAAGAAAACTTGAGATCGTAATATTTTATTTTGAACGCCAATCCATTTATAGGTAGGGATCATGGTTTAAATTTTGTATTTCAACATTTCTAGCGATTTGGAAACGTAGATAAAAAGGAGTTTCGTTTTGTCCGAAATTTTAACAAATAAATTTTTACTTTTTTTTTTAATTAGTTACGTAAAGATACTTTTAGTTTTACCCTTCTTATTGCAGTTACTTCAATAATTTCACACATGAAGAGAAACGGTAATAATTGAGTTATTAGATACAAAATTGAGTTATTTTTATCTAAGTGAAACGGTAATACTTCAAAGTATCTCTTTACACATTATTTTGAATATTGGAGGGCTCAATCTTATGAGTATGTAATATCCATCATTTTCTATCTTAGCAGTAAATGAATAAAAATGGTACCCAATTTAAAGTGAGTAAACAAATTTTCATACTCAATCTTATAGATACATGTAGAATTATGTAGAAAGTCGAAAGTCGTATTCGATGAAAGTAGTATTCAACGAAAGTTATATGTATTGGTGTTGACTCTTCGAGTACGACTAAAAATGTCCCTTTATAGGAGCGGTGTAGGGTTCAGTATCATCTCCTTATCATATGTGCTAAGGACTTGTTCACTTCTTGATCAATAATCTTTTACTAGTTGACCTTAAATTCTTGATCAATAATCTTTTATTAGTTGACCTTAAACTAAGTTCAGTTTGATAATCATTTTTATCGATTTTTCCTTATACATTTAGCCATAGCATATTATGATGGTTTCCTCGAAATTTTATTTTCTACGAGAGAGAACAATTTTTAAATTTATTAAGAAAAGAAAATTATAAACTTTGTTAAAGCAAATATTGAACTTTTATATGTAAATAAATTGAAGAAAAGAATAGAAGGTTGAAGCAATTAAAAAAAATGTTATTTCAAATATAGTAAAAAATAGCGAAATATCACTGTTTATTTACAGTAAACCGCGATAGATCGAGATATATCTATTTATCATGATCCAATAATCCTTAAAAAGAAGGATCGCATTTAAGAGAGAAAAACATATGCTAAAAGGGTGCATTTCAGACCTTGGAAAAATTGAAGTCTGCTGGATAGCACAAAGCAAGGATATGGCTCAATAGTTAATGGTTATAACATGTTGAAATCTAACAATCTGTTATACAATCTGCAGAAGAACCGAAACTTCAAGAATCTAATAAAGAAGAATACTGAAAAGGAAATTATAGCTCCCAGGTATGGGGAGGATTCTATAACTGAAGACATTGCTCTCACCGCCCTTTCTACTCTCCATAGCCTCATGTGGCTGAATTGTCCTGTTCCCCTGGTCTTCCACTGCAACAATAGTAGTGAGGCAGCTTCACTTTACCACAACCCCTGCAATAACAGAGTCAGCACCAAGAAAACTCATGCAGACTTTAGGCATTTTACATTATCACAAAACTTATGGGCTGAGGCTGAAATGATAAAGATTACTCTAAGCAATTTATGCTATCAGAAAATTTCTTATAGTTACATTTCATGATGCTAGTTTCTTATCCAGTGACTAGGCAAATGCTATCAAGGGTTCCAATGAAGTGAAAGAAGCTGAAATGTTAGCTAGAGTCAATTGGCATCTTTGTCACTGTAACTCTCGACACCGACCGAATCTAATTTTTTCTTCATTGAAAGAGTTGTGTGAATATCATTTTTCTCTAAAGTCTAAAAGCTTTGCCTCAATTACTAACTAGTAACTGGAGATGACCCATTGTTTTGAACCTTGGTTATTAGAGGGCCTAATGCTCTGTTATAGTTTCCGCGACATTCATTTGAGGGTGTTGTGTTGCTTGTTATTTGTCAAGATTAGCTACTGACAACTGGAATGCTTTCCAGTTTCCAATTCGAAGCACAAAATTATAGTCATATCGTTGTGAAGAAACAGCTTCAGAATGATGATAAAATAACAAAATAGGTCACATTATCATAGTCAGTGAAATCATATGTGGATTAACTTTCCTAGAAGCTAAAATCAACATTAAACAATAATTTGTTAGGGCAGACCAGGGAGAATCTTACTTGCACCGAATTATAACTGGAATAGGTTTTAGAGCCTTTGGAGCATTTCTTATGCGCCTTTTATGTGGAGAAACCTGCAGAATATAGACTATGAATTGTTTTCTCATATATCTCAATATAGACTATGAATTGTTTTAGAAAAGGAGCTTTGGAAACCTAAAGGAATGCTTCAAACATACATGTGTATGTGTGTGTGTGTGTAAACAATGTCACTCTCAAATATTGACATTATCAAGACATACAAGAATTTGAACTTAATAGGCATTGTTAAGTAAAGATGAATATATTTTTCTGGATAAGAAGTAAAGATGAATATATAAGGTCCCGTTTAGCATCACTTAATCAATAAACACTGATTCCACCTCTACATTTTTTTTGTTTTGTTATCTACTTTTTACTAATGTTATAAAAAACCAAGCCCAAGTTTTGTAAACATAGACTACAAGAACTTGTTTTTTCTGTCGCTAAGAATTTAATTTTTCTACCCAAGAAATTGAGAAGAAATATGCTTAATTTTCAAAAACCAAATGGTTTCGGCTAAATAGTTATCTAATAGAATCATAGCACCATCTGGAATTTCCAGAAGAAGTGAACATAAAAAATGCAACAGCAAATGGTTAAAATCTTCGAATTCTTGAAGTTCATTTCTAATACTTCCAGCAACATCTTCCATATCCCACAACTTCAAGCAAGCAAAGTTTCTACTTTATCCATAAGAAATAAACAGTTTAAATTTCTATTCTAAAAGTAGGCTTTCTCCGCATTTGATTATTTGAAAATAGGAGGAGGAAATGCAATACCTTCTTCTTAGGAACAGCCATGAGCTCCATAGACCCGGAAAAAGATAAGCTAGGGAAACCAAATCCCACAATACTGCAGTTGTTGATTCTATCTTCATCAGACTCCTGGTTGAACTCAGGAAGAACAAGCGGGGGCGGGGAATCCTTAGGGCCCATGACCCCATGCGAAGAATGGGGTAAACCATAAGCCATCGCTTTAAGCCCTAGCATTGAACCCGTCTGACCCTCGAGCGCCCTCATAATCCTCAACGCCATAGCTGCTAGCAAACCAAGTGCCAACGCTGATTTCAGTATACCGGCGGTGGAAATCAGACTGAGAAGACGACGGGGTTTAGGAATTTGCAAATGCTCCAACCCAGCACGTATTGAACGGCGTCGTTTGGACTTGAGCTAGCCCAATGGGTTGGTAACGGGCTTGGATCCCTTTGTTCGGCCCAAGAGCCAAAAGCCAGGCACGACAAGAACATCTTCAACATTAATAACAACATCAAATACTATGTCCTATTTATTAGGGAAGAATACATTCTTATAAACGTTGTCTTGGTTTCAAAAATTCATAGGTTTCAAGATATTGTAATTCACCATTCAGATTTGAGTTTTATTTCACTTATTTAATAAACATTGATAATTAAAATGAGTATTTAAGCGAAAAATGAGGTTAAATTTTGAAATCTAGAGAGCAAATTAAAACAAAACTAAATTATAAAGAGTAAAAATTGCAATATTTTGAATTTTAAGGACCAAATTAAAACTAAACATAAAGAATACATTAAAAGTGTGAGATTTTGAAACCCACGAATCAAATAGAAACTAATCTCAAATCAACATAAAATTTGTGTTTTCCTTTGTAAAATGTGGTGCAAATTAGGTTCCTTTAATAATAAATACAAAGATTCATTTTTTTTAGTAAAATAGGAGCTAAGGATTTAAATTTCAAGCCACCTACTTATACTTAATTGAGCTATACTCTTTTTGGGAAGGAAAATCTTCATTTAACTATTTTTTCTTTAAAAAGAATTAATTTTCCAAAAATTATAAATTTTCAAAATTTTAATTTGTAAATAAACATAAAAGGAAAAAAATCAATAATTAATAAACAAACCAATCATCTTTAACATGGAGATTAATGTCTTATCCATTGAGCTACACGGAAATAGTTGACTATCATGTTGGTTATATACATAAAAGTTTCGAAGATAAATGAAAAAACTACAAAAATTTGTCTATTTTAGCTATCAAACTTTAAGCTCGGACTTATTTAGGTTGCTTAAGGATTAAAGCATACAAACAGTATTTTCACGTACAAATTTCTTATATTGTTGTTATTGCACCAATATTTAAAAGGTTTAGTGAAATTTTGAAGGAGAAAAACCATAGTTAAAGTTGTTGGAAATGAAAATTAATTTGACTAATTTGGAGAGATTTTGTTTTGTTTGAAAAGAAACAAATAGTTATTCAACATAAATTAAATTATTACATTTTAATTATTAAAATATCATTATTTAAGTAATTCTTACTTAAACTATTTCAGTATAAAATAAATGGAAGCATGGAATTCTCTGATTTAAACGAAATGAATACATGTTAATCATATTAGTTATCCTCATGTTTGGTACCCTATTATTTCAATTTTAATAAAGGAAAAAGATAACTTAGACTTCGAACATCTATTACTGTTTTTCCTTTGGGGAAACAATGCCACAAACAACAGACAAAAATACATCATGAAAAATCAACCAAATAAACCACGTTGGATAGAAAGGAAGAAGAAGAAAAGTCGAACACTATGCTAAAATTCTACTTAGTAGAGAATGAGTAAGAAAATTGTATCAATGTTTCAAATAAGAGAAGAAAATAATTCCCAAGCTAAAATGTCATAGACTTTACATTCTCGGTGAAAAAAACGAAATCGTCATTGAAAGGATAAACAAACTTTTGACCATAAGATTCAACCATGGTGTTTTGCACATTAATAGAAAGTCCAATCTATTTAGTAAAATAAGATGAATTCGAAAATGAAGATAATTCAAAGTAAGTAGTCTCGTAACATGAAATCTAAGTATGTTTAAGAGGATGTATTAATGCGATATATCATAATCATGCATTTGTCATTTTGGAAGTAAGCTATAAATTACCTCCAATAATAGACAACTAATTCCCTAATCTTAATTACTTGTCCCCATTTAACATCAATTCCTTTCTCTTTTTATATATTGATTTCCTTCGTTATTCTCCAAAACGGAAAAGAATTGTCCAATTCGGAAACAACATTTAATCCTAACTCCTACTCTCGACGTCCCTAGAGATTTTTCGTATTAAATCGACTTGAATTACTTGACAAATCAGTGTGGATTAGATTTAAATCATGGGGTTGCTCTATATTTCGCCTGATTCATTTCAAAAGTCAATGCTTAATCAATGGCGATACCGACTGCAAATACTATAAAACAATTGAATCATCTCGCCACGTTTAGAAATTTGAACATTTACCTAAAAACCTTCTCTGTTTCGAGCTTGCCCATGAAACCCATTTTGCTTTCTTCTCACTCTAATCGATCCAAGCAAAATATGAAGAAATCCGGGTTTTTTCATATAACCCATTGGAAGTTTTGAATGACGAGGGCTTTTAGAAGACGAACTTCGTATACAAGGCCTATAGATCGCTTCCGATTCCGAGCATCGGCGGACGGTGCTACGAAATCTGGATTCATCAGAGATATGAAGCTGAAGGAGATCTTGACTCCTTTGTTTATTGGTCTTCCGTTGGTTGTTTTTGTCGTTTTGGTGTTTAGGAATTCAACGGTGGATCTTTCCGTGGGTTTTGCTGAAGCCAGAGCATTGGAAAGAGTTCCCAATAATGGGGGTTCTGAGAGTTCAGGTTAATATTTTCATGCGATGAGTATTGATAAACTTTGTACAGTTATCTTTTTCTTTAGCTATAGATCTTTACAAAATTTCATTCATTAATGTCCATGATATGTAGTTGCTGGCTCTTTGAAGATTAAGTTGTCGGACTGTTTTTAAAGCTCTGTTGTCTCTGCTGATGTTATGAATATCATTATTAAACCTCTTTTGGTTGGTTCTGCATAGAGAATGAGATTTTAGTTGTATCTTACATATAATGACTGTCATTATCTTACATCTTTAAATGAATTTAGTTTTTTCAATCTCAACTTTTAGTGGAGCTTCTCATGAGAACCGTTTTTGTCAATATTCCATGAAAGTCGAAATGAAATTTTTGCCTATTTTTTGTATTAGTTTCTTTTATCTATATTGCATCTTGCATGTTATTGAAGTATCAAAAACTTAATTCATTCTTTATGAAAGTCCTTTCACTGTGGATACATCCATTTGCTGAGTCATGTTCTGGCATAAGATAGACAAAATCACATTATTAAGATTTGTGGATTCAACTACCTATCTGATATAGTGATATCACAGGAGAGGAACAAAAAGTTTGGAATTTGTGCATTTTGAATTATACAAGTTTATAATGAATTTAGCATTATATTCTAGTTCTCTTCATTTTTCATGTTCTCAATTGATAGGTTCAGAAAACGGATCCGCTCGACTTTCCAGTGGAGACAAACTTATTGGAGGACTTCTAATTCCTGGATTTGATGAAGGATCGTGCTTGAGTAGATATCGGTCCAGTTTATATCGAAGAACTTCAACCCACAAACCTTCTTTGTATCTCCTCTCGATGCTTAGAGACTACGAAGCACTTCATCGACGGTGTGGTCCCCATACAAAACCATATGATGAAGCAGTAGAGCAACTTAAATCTGGTAATAGTGTTAGTTTGACAGAGTGTAAATATGTTGTGTGGATGTCTTATAGTGGCTTGGGAAACAAGATACTCACTTTGGCTTCTGCATTCCTCTATGCCCTCCTTACCAATCGTGTTTTGCTTGTTGATGGGGGTAAGGATATGGCAGATCTATTTTGTGAGCCCTTCCCAGAAAAATCTTGGTTACTACCAAATGACTTCCCCTTGGTGGATCAATTCGGCAACTTCGATTCAAAATCTCCTAATTGTCATGGAAATATGCTTAAGATGAACACTCTAAATACGTCAATAGAATCAGTCCCATCCTATCTATACCTACATTTGGCTCATGATTATGATGATCACGACAAGCTGTTTTTTTGTGATCAAGAACAGGCTCTTTTAGATAGGGTCCCGTGGCTTATACTGAAGACAGATAACTACTTTGTTCCATCTCTCTTCTTGATCCCATCTTTTGAGCACAAACTGAGTAACTTATTCCCACAAAAAGACACCGTCTTCCATCATCTAGGCCGTTATCTTTTCCACCCATCAAATCATGTTTGGGGTCTAATAACAAGATACTACGAAGCATATCTAGCAAGTGCAGATGAAAGAATAGGAATTCAAGTAAGAGTGTTCGAGAGTGAACCGGGGCCATTCCAACATGTAATGGATCAAATTTTAGGCTGTACTCTTAAGGAGAAGCTACTGCCTGAGGTAGACAAGGAAGGCTCCTCTTCTGTGCCTCTGGAACGCCCGAGAGTGAAAGCTGTTTTGATGACATCTTTAAGTTCTGGATACTATGAACAATTGAGAACCTTGTACTGGGAATACCCGACTAAGACCGGAGATGTCATTACAGTTTATCAGCCAAGCTACGAAATGTATCAGCAGACAGAGAAGAAGACTCACAATAGGAAAGCATGGGCAGAAATTTACCTTCTGAGTTTGAGCGATGTATTGGTGACCAGTGCATGGTCAACATTCGGGTATGTGGCTCAAGGGCTCAGTGGATCGAAGCCATGGATTCTTTACAAGGCTGAGAACATGACCACGCCCAATCCACCATGTCGTAGGGCGATGTCAATGGAGCCTTGTTTTCATGCTCCGCCATTCTATGACTGCAAAGCAAAGAAAGGAATAGATACAGGTAAAGTTGTTCCCCATGTAAGACATTGTGAAGACATGAGCTGGGGGCTTAAGCTTGTTCACCATGAGGATTTATAACACCCACTTGGTTTGTAATGAAATTTGTCCCCATGCCTTGATCTGTTTACTTTGCAATGCCTTTGTTTACCCTTATACATGGAAGTAGTTCAACTATTTAAATGACACGTTAAGAATTTTAAAATAGTAAAATGCTTAAAATTCTTGAGTACTGTTTTATGCTACATGTTAGACAATCATATGGACAGAACTTAGAAGGAATATGAACTCAATTTATGAAGTAGACCATTACTATTCAACAACTTTTCATTCATTTTAAATAATGGTTAGATATAATATTAAATTGAAAAAATTATATAAATCATCCCTAATCTATGAGACACATCCTCGGAGAGTGTTTTAGACAAATAATAAGTTATTATAGACTTAGTTTATTGTAGTTTGATTAAAATAATTCGTGTTTGCAGTAGATTATTTTAGTCTGGGTTATAATAATATATGTTTGATGTATAAATTATTTTAGTTTGATAAATACATAGCAAACGGCAAAAAAAAAAAAAAAGATTAATGTTAAATAATAAAATGGTATGAAATGGAAAAAAGGAGATGAAAAGAAAATCAATTATAAAAACACATGCATACCAAAATTTTCAATTAACATAGCATAATAAATCATTAAGAGATGAGAATTTAATAAAAAAAAATGTAAAGGGCAAGATAATATATAGAACGAAAAATCGATCAACCGAACTCACACTGCCTTAAATTAAGTTGTCAACTCATTTGGATTTGGTTCACTAAAATAGCAAAACCCAACCTATAATATATATATATTAGTTATATTCAATTTCATTAATATGTTTTAAAATTTTAATTTTTTAATAAATTCTTAAAAACTATTCTTTTAAATACTTGGAAGAAAAACTCATTGCATAGTTTGGAATTGAGTTGTTAATCTTAATCTTGTAATCTAATTTCGTAATCAAATTTGGATGATTTAAATTTTTATTTCTTTCTAAAACTAAAATTTAGATAAATAATCGAAGGATTCAAATCAACTCAAATCAATTTTTGTATTCTATGATTGAATTGGATTGGATTAAATTGATTTTCTAATAAGAGTTAACAACATTTATATGAACCGGACTCAATCCGATGGGATGGGTTTTTCTGGGCGGCCCAGCGGTTTCCTTCCAATAAGCCGTCTTGTTCCTTCCCCATTCTGAAGAAGAGATTAGCTGAAGGAATCTCTCTCCAGTTTCATCTTGATCGTATCATCTGGTACGTGGGTGCCTCTCTTCTTTGCTTCTTTTCTATTTCTGCTCGATTTCTCTACATCTTAGTCATTGAAACTAGGTTTAACAATCATCCTGATTTGCTAGTTTCAAACCCTAATGATACCAATGGGGTATTTTTTATATAATATTTGTATTTACTTCTGGGTTTCTCATTTTTATTGTATTCAGTAGATTACTGGTATCTAATCACAATCCAAGAAGGAGGGAGCTATGTCCTTCATGAAAGGAGACTTGCTAACTAAGACTAGAAAGCTCGTCAAGGGCTTGGCCAAAGCAGAACCTGTTTGGCTCAAAGCCATGGAGCAGTCGGTTCTTCCTCTATTCCTCATTCCTCTTTTTTTTTTTTTTTTTTTTTTTTTTTTTTTCTCTCTCTCTCTCTCTTTAGGAGTATTTCATTCTCTAGGATCTTAAAAATGTTCAATTTTTGTTCTTAAGTTGGAGGGAGGGAAGGGTGGATTTCTATATACCTCTTTTGTTTGTATACCTTGGGGGTTTAGCTTGTTAAATCATGTTTTTTAGATGAGTGGAACCTTTTGGTATGTTATTAGATTCAAGTTTCTCAATTTATCTTGTATATGGTATACTTTTTGGTGTTTTTTGGCAGTGGGTTTCTCTCCATTTAATTAAATAAATTTAGACTGCTTATTGAGATGAAAATTTCTTTGGAAGGGCTCAAATTTCTGGATTTTTTCTTTATTCCTGCTGCTTTCTGTTCATGAGTTGAGCATTGTTTGAAACAATTAATCAATTATCTTATCTTCATCCATTAAACTCTTGCTCAGGGCGCCACCTCCTACATTTCCCCGAGTAGATGGAAAAGTTCAGAAAATCACTCTTCCCGAGGATGTATATGTAAAAAAGTTCTTCCAGAAACATCCAGACTCAGCATACCACGATGCCATCAAGTATGATACTTCTCTTATACGTGTAGTTTGTCTTATTTTACTACATCATACATGTTTGGAATGAGGAATTGATTTTGTTGTTTGAGAACAACTTGTCTGCCTTGAAGTGAAATTATCTCAGGTTCTTAGGCTCTTGTGAAATTTCTACCTTAAAGGGTTTGAAGTACACGTCATGTAGGATACTCTGGTTGGATACTTATGAATTAGAGTTCCATATGCCTACTGCTTAAGAGGCCTTGCAATCGATTGTTGAATTTGAATGTCTGTCTGCATTGTGCATTTAATCATTGTCGACAGTGAGCTAATTCTTCTGACTTCTGAGGCCGAATGTTTTCATAACTATAGTGAGGCCATTTCTTCGTCTAATTACACAAAAGTAAGTTGTGTTTTAAAGAGTTGGCCTGCTTCCTATTAAATAGTATGCTTTGGCTTCTAATCAATCAGTAGAGACATGCTTGGTTTAAAATAGATCAGCTGATAAAAAAGTTCCTGATGTCACTTTGCATTTTTGGAAGAATGGTAAGTTGAGTTTGTCATTTGTCAAATGCATGCTCTTAGAATCTCTAATATATATACATATATATATATATATATATATATATATATATATATATATATATATATATATATATATACACGTTGTAGAGTTTTATCTTGCATTGCATTGGGTGAAATTTTGATGTCCAGAAGATGAAAACTATAGGAAAAAAAAAAAAAAAAAAATAGAGATAGTTCCTAAATAATTGGCTTTTGTTGCAACAGGTTCTTGGACTTTAATCCTGTTCCAGCCCGAATATTTGCCTGGCGGGTGCTTGAACTGAAGGAACAAGGTGTCAGTGAGGAGGAAGCCATGGCAGCAGCCAATGTATGGATTACAGTTCCTTTACCCATATACTTCTCTTGAATCTCTTCATTTTGTCAACATTGTCTTTTGTCATTCAGATGGAATACCGGGCAGAGAAAAAGATGAAAAAGAAGGCGTACTCTCGCTTGAAGCAAATTGCACGTCTTCAAGGGAAGAAACCTCCTCCTAACCCTTTTCCAAGTGCTATAAAGCAGATACAAGCCGAGGAAAGGAAATACGTCCGGGATCGTTTCTTCAATCCCAAGATTAAAGAGATTGCACAAAGGTTGAAGGAGGAGAAAGCAGCTGAAATGCAGGAAAGGAAGCGAGGCGGCTGGTGATGGAATATTCCATTCACCCATCCCTGCTTCTGGAAACTAGCTTTTGCAATAATTTTGACAGTTCAGTAATTGAGAATATTGTTAGATTCAAGCGAACACCATATCTGAAGCATTGGTTCAAGTATGTTAAAAGATTTTCCTTTTGATGTTATTTAATTATTCGATGGGTGACCCTCTCTGAAGGTGGCAATGCCAATGCGCACCTTGATAAATGTTCGATCAACTTTTAATCATATTGATCCAATTCAATTTACATCAGTTTTTTCTATATTACATTATTTTTTACAATGGAACATATAGGAATCTAGAGATAATTGTATAATAGACCTCAATCTAGAAATTTAAAATGTTTCTTTTTTCTGTTACTTGAAACTAAAGAATTTTGCTCTCTTGCTTGCTTCATCAATTCAAAGTTCACAATTACGCCTCAATTTTTCCCCACTTTGTTCATCTCGATTTTCCTTCCTCCAGTTATGCCGATCATTCTTCTATCTTCTCTTTCTCCATTTCCCGTAAGCGATTGAAATGTTGCTGATAGAACTCCAGAAGAAAGATGAATCTTAGGAGATGAATCTTATTCAATAAAAGTATCATAACGAAGAGTTACTCCCTCAGTGTCTTTTCTATCTTTCAAGGATGTAAACAGTACCCGCAAAGATGTAAACAAATGATTAACAAAACTCTCATACCCACTTGTGGACCTCCCTTCACTATTTAAACCCTAACTAACTGTGGTTCCAACTCTAGCAACAACACTCACCATAATACATGTGCTCCCCTTATTTCCTTTTCTACTACTTCTACTATACTGCCAAATGATTGGTAACCTAACATTTGCTTTAAATGCTAGATGTATTGGACTAAGATTGGAGATCAAGCGTGAGTGAAAGATGAAAGACCAACAGAGAGCAAGACAGGAAGTGAAGATCGATTGGAGATCAAGTGTGTGAGAGATGAAAGACCAATCAATAGAGAGCAAGACAGGAAGTGAAGATCGAAAAAGTGAGAAAAGTGAAAGATCAATACGTGCACAAAGTTTCGTTTTCATAATTTCACACCTAACAAAAAGATAAAATAACAACAAAAATAATAATAATCAAAATTGACATTTTATTTCTATCCCAATATTGGATCATACATTCGATGGACCACAATTTTAATATCAAATAAACTTAAATGCTATTTCCGCTCATGCCAAAGCTAATCAATATCCCACCCTTTATCTGCTAACGTTTACTTGGTTTGGCACAAAAAACTCGATTCCAACGAGTTCATAGCATTTGTTTTTTTTAGGCCAACAAGTTCATAGCAATTGAATAACTAGAAGGAAGATAACCCAGCAAGTTTACGAAACTTCTCATAAGACACCCAGAAGACAAATTGCCAAGGACCAAGCCTGGCCCAAGTAGGAAAAAACCCCTTCCACAAAGCTCTCAATCCTTCAACTTTAACAGTCTTCACAAGACAATCATAAGAGCTGTTGTACTTGGTAATTCCTTCCTTGCTAGCAGCTTGATTCATCATTCTTGTCTTTACAACATCGGCTGGACAACTCAAAGCAGTTGCACACAGACCCGAAATTACAGAAGCACAGGTGTGGCCAAAAATATTATCTCCAGCTATTTGATTCTGAATAACAAAACGTTTAGCATGATCATAGCAGGCTAATTCTCCCATGTTAACCAAAAATGCTCTTTGAACATTTGGAACAACCCCTTTCCAAAGTCCAACAACCCCTTCTCCACGCACTATCTTGGTCAAGGCATCGAAAGGCCCTGAGTATCTAGGTTGCAGACCTTGACTTATTAGACGCCCATCAGCTTGCATCCTCACCTTAACAAGATCAGCAGGACTTGCCACTACCTGAAATGCTAATGGTAAACACAAAAAAGACATTGATATTTAGCAAAGTCTTCAGTATGTTAAGAATATCAATAACTTTGAATTTAGTGATAGTTTAACATATGGGTCTATAGAAAAACAAATATTTTATAACTATCATTGGTCGGTCTAGTTGTGAATGGATAGCTTGGATATGATAAAGGGAGAGAATGATTCAATTCATGATAGCTGTCTATCTTGGATTTAATATCTAACAAGTTTTCTTGAGATAGGGTGAGATGAGTTGCCCTGCAAGATTAGTAAAGATAGTTGAGGTGTGCACTAAAGGCAAAATGTATATTTTGTGCCAATTTTCAAGCTCACAATTTGACAGTTCAGATAATGGCTGTAATTTTCGGACTCATCCTAGATTCACAAAATTCAAAGCAATGAGAGAATTCTATCAATTCCATCATGTTACAATTGGGAAGATTGGCACAACTACTATAGAGATCATACATTTCATGAATTTGTTAATAACTCAATTAGCTAAATATCTCCACGTTGCAGTTCATTGGCAAATACAAATATCTTAAATGTACCATATCGTTAATCAAAGCCTCAATAAAATGATAATGTGGAAAAATTGGAACCTGAGCAATGGAGCCGGAGATTCCACCGACAAGAGCCTTGGAATGGAAGGAAACAGAGCCAGCATCGGACGCAAGGAAGAGGGATCGGAGGTGTTCGTATCCAACGATTCGTATGGGCGTATAGAAGAGGTGCCTGAGAATCGCGGGAGACAAGCCTTTGTAGAGGGCAAAAGGACCTTGGTCCTTGACAATGGCTGAAGCGAGTCTGAAGGCATTTGTGGAGCGAGAGGAAGAGGAAGACTCGCCGTGAAGCTGAAGCCTGGTCTTAGTGAGGTCTATGGGGAAGGTGGCGGACTCCGCCACCATGGCGGAGAGGCCAGTGAGCAACAATTTGGTGTAGGGATTGTGGGTTGCTTCCATGTTCTTCCCTTGTTTTCATTGACCATTTCCCAAAACCCTATTCTTCCACTAAGAGAAATTTAGGGCTACCACTCTACTAATCCAAATAGCCCACCTTTTCAGCTCTTGTGGCTAATTCTATTAATTTTTTGTGCTCAATGTCAATGGATTATTCTATTGAACTTTTTTGTATGAGTTTCTTTATTTAAGTTTCTGTTCGAAAACAAGCTGTGAATTTTGTTTGAATTCATGTTTGATGGTTAAATTCTTGGTTTTGTTGTTCATTAGTTCATTGTTCTTGTTTGTTAATGTTCTTCACTCCAAATTAGTACAATTTCATTCTACTATCCTTTTTCTTATTTATATCATTCTACCATCTAAATTTACAAACGATACTCGTTTTACATTGTCCTATCTAAAACAATTTTATTCTAATTCTAGAGTGTTGGATCAACTCCTAGTACATGTGTATTTTGTAGAAAAAATTGAGAGAGTATCATGTGACTTGACTCCTTTGCCAATTTGGAGTCTTCTTTGATTTCGATGCAACGTTTCTCGACTCACTTTGATCATATTTCCTAATTTTTTGTTTTGAATTGATTAAAGATGATTGATGGTTGTCTTAGCAAGTGATCTTCGCATTTTGGAGTCGAGATTCGACACCATTTATTCTTTTTTCATCTTCTAGGCAAGCTATTTGGAGTGACGTGTTCTTGTGGGGAAGATGTTTCGATAATATATCTTATTTGTGTACTTCAAAGCTCGACTAAATTTGCCAAATGAATGTAAAGTTTGGAGAGTATTATGAACCGTTGTAGTTTATCCTAGTCGAAGGGTTGTAATTTATCATAGTCAAATATGAGATATTTTTTAAGACCTTTACAGATGGTTAGTCAAATTGAACTATTAATATATATATATTGTTATTTTTTATTGCACTTAAATTATTTATTTGTTTTCTCAACTCTTTTTGGAGAGCTAAACTCATATATTTTCCCAACACATCTGTGATTCTATGATAAATTATTGCAATTACTATATTAATGTCGATGAACGGTTTCAACAAAGAAAATCGAAGATGAACGGTCCCGACATAACCGTTGAACAGTTAGACTTTTTAAAACCATTTGAGTCCAAATGGAAGAGAGAGGGAAAGAGATTCGTAATATGACCGTTACAATCCCACAATTCAAAATTTTCCCAGAAATTACGACGATCAACAAACACAAGAAAACAACCATTTTCACTTTTTAACTCACCTTCCGAAACAGCAATGGCGGACCAACAGCAACATCTCAAAGACCCAGAAATGGCGGAAGCAGAAATGCAAATTCTCAGATCTAAAGCTACAGAACTTCTTCTCAGAGAAGAATGGAACGACGCTGTTTCTACCTACACTCAATTCATCACCATCTGCAGAAACCAAACCCCGAACACAAATCTCCATCTTTCCAAGCTTCAAAAATCTCTCTGTTTAGCCCTTTGCAACAGAGCTGAAGCTCGATCCAAACTCAGAATTTTCGAAGAAGCCTTGAGAGATTGCGAGGAAGCTTTGAAAATCGAGAGCACCCACTTCAAAACTCTTCTCTGCAAAGGTAAAATTCTGCTGAATCTCAACAGGTACTCATCGGCATTGGAATGCTTCAAAACGGCTCTGTTTGATCCACAGGTAAGTGGAAACTCCGAAAATCTAAATGGGTATGTCGAGAAATGCAAAAAGCTCGAACATTTGTCTAAGACTGGAGCTTTCGATCTCTCTGATTGGGTTCTAAATGGGTTTCGTGGGAAATCCCCAGATTTGGCTGAATTCATCGGTCCAATACAGATTAAAAGATCTGGGATTAGTGGACGTGGGCTATTCGCAACGAAGAATGTAGACTCTGGAACTTTGCTGCTAGTAACCAGAGCAATCGCTATCGAAAGAGGGATTTTGCCAGAAAATTGCGATGAAAATGCCCAATTGGTAATGTGGAAGAATTTCATCGATAAAGTCACAGATTCTTCCACAAAAAGTACCAAAACAAAGAATTTAATTGGTTTACTCTCGAGTGGTGAAGCAGAGGAGGATCTCGAGGTTCCTGAAATGAGTATCTTCAAGCCAGTAGAGGATCACATTAGCCCAAGTGAAATGAGTAACATTCTCAGCGTTTTGGATATCAATTCCCTAGTTGAAGATGCAAATTCTGCTAAAGTTCTAGGCAAAAACAGAGATTACTATGGAGTTGGGCTATGGATTTTACCTTCATTCATCAACCATTCATGTATCCCCAATGCCAGACGCCTACACATTGGAGATCACATTCTAGTCCACGCATCCAGAGACATAAAAGCGGGGGAAGAGATCACATTCACATATTTCGATCCGCTTTCATCATGGAAAGACCGCAAGAGAATGTCAGAGACATGGGGGTTCAATTGCAATTGCAAACGGTGTCGATTCGAGGAAGAAATCAGCAACAAAGAAGAGATGAAAGAGATTGAAATGGGAATGAGAGGGGGAATTGAAATGGGGGCAGCAATTTACAAGTTGGAAGAAGGAATGAGGAGATGGATGGTGAGAGGAAAAGAGAAGGGGTATTTGAGGGCTTCATTTTGGGGAGCATATTTTGAATTGTTTAGTTCAGAGAAGGCAATGAAGAAATGGGGAAGAAGAATTCAAGGAATGGAAATGGTGGTGGATAGTGTGGTTGATGCAGTGGGGAGTGATGAGAGAGTGGTTAAGATGATGGTGGAAAGGTTTAAGAGAAATAATAATGATAATAATGGTGGGGTTATGGAAATGGAGAAGGTTTTGAAGTTGGGAAGAGGTGTTTATGGGAAAGTGATGAAGAAACAAGCTTTGAGGTGTCTTCTTGAACTTGGTGGCAGCCATTAATATGGCCACTAGAGCTTTTGTAGCTATTAGTTATATCACCCTTCTTTTTCATTTTTTATATTTTCTGGTTTCTTCTTCCCATTTGCTTCTGTTTTTTGAAGCTTTTAACGGGGCACATAGAGTTGTTTTGATTTTATGGAATCCTTTCCTTAAAATTTAGAGGAACATGGTCAATAAAGATTTAAACAACTTTGTTTTTTTTTTTTTTTTTCCTTTTTGCAAGATAATATTTTGGGTCGTGTGGGGTCTAGGTTTATATACTTGTTTTCTCTAGGTATTATTACTATTTGAGCCTAACTATATATTGACGCACACGATGTAACTTGAGCCTAACTAAATTGATTGAGACACTATGTTTACAACAACTAAAGGATTAGAGGATTTGAATCTCTAAGATTTTAATACCCTTAACTTGCATAAACATCGGAAGGGTTTGGAGACTAGACATTCTACGCAAATATTATATCAAAACTTCAATTGATTTAAAGCTAAAGGTGATAGATTTTGGAAAATTAAATATTATATCAAAACCTCAACTCTCCAAAACACTATTGAAGAGTTGTTAGTCCAATTTAGTTGGGTTCTAGATTGTGAGATTGTTTTTAAAGATAGTGTAAGAAGTTAAAATCATATTATTGATATTTGTTAACGGTGAGATTTACAAAAAAAAAAAATCATGGACCAAAGGAAGAAGTGAAGTTAAACAATTTCACTCCCCTTACCTCCTACTTCTTAGGTCAAACGTGCTCTAAATGTAGGTATGTGTTTGTGTGCATGTGGTGATTTCCCTAACTCGACAAATATTAGGTATTGGCATTTGAACTCCCACCTCGAACAAATGAGTACATGTATCACATGTTCATATCGATGATTAAAATCAAATTTATACCTAACTAAAGTAAGAATTATTATTTTTTAAAAATAGAATTAATCTAAACAAATGATAAAATAAAAATTATGATTGATTTCTCTTTTTCTTTACTCTTAAGCTATATGAAATCTAATTGAGTTTTAAAATAAAATTAATTATGTTTAAAACAAAAGGGATTATCTAATCCAACAAGCCTCACCCACCATAATGTTCCATTTTAAAATAGTTTGTCACATCCTAATCGTCATCTATGATTTTGTCACGTTGGTATTTAAAAAAATTAAAATAAACTAATGACAAAGTTTTTTTTTTTCTTTTAATTTTAAATTTGGAATGTCAAAAGGCAAACCAAAATTAATTAGAGCAATCCATATCCCCTTTGGTCCGCATGCAAAGTTTATCTCATCCTATTCGTCACCACTTTCCCTCTTCTTAATTAACCACAATACTATTCTTTCTTATTAAACAAATAAAAACAACAATAAAAAGAAATACCACTTTTTAATAAAATAATAAATGACTATGTAATTCTTAAAATATTATTACAATAGTTTCTTTTAATCCCATTCATGCAATTTTTTATATTTATTTTGTAGCCAATTTAAAAAAGAATAAAAATAAATTTTTTAAAATAATTTCTTTTCATTTTCAATTTTTTTTTCTTTGGCTTTAATTACCATGAAAAGAAAAACATAGGCAGAAATGATGCTTACAACTTAATTTAATTTTAAAAAAATATATATGTAAACCAAATATTTATTAATTAGGATCTATTAACTCAAAATTACTAACTATATTACTAAACTTTTTTACAAGCGAATCTATTTAGATAATTCATTACAAATTCGTAAATATTAAAATTGTTATAATATAAATACAAGCAAATTTGTCACATGGTTTTTCCTAATACAAGAATATAAAAGTCGATAATGTCGAGTATATAAAAAGTCAATAAATTTAATAGAAAGTTGTGGCTATATCCTTTCGATTTTTATATTTTTCTATAATTTCATCGTATGTGACAAATAAAAGTCAAAACAATCGAAATTTGATAATTATAATTATTAGTTTAAAGTTTTAATATTGACACCCTTGTATATATATAAAATATGAATAAAATATATCAGTATTTAGTAAAGGCAGAAAGCTTTAATCATCCTGCCATCAAATCCATGAGAGCTATATCCACTCAAGTTACATCCTGATTGGTATACTTAAAAAGAAAAATTCAAACATCCAATTTTGACTAGAAATTCCACGTCAGAGAAACAACAACAATAATTATAAATAAAAAAGAAATTCCATCTTCCCTCATGGAATATTCTTTCTAATTAACATCATTAATAAATCGAAGAAATGGAATCCTCACTGATCCCAATGCCACGCGTCAATCTCCTTCGTCGTTTTGTGGCAGAAATTAAAATTAACGAATATAAAATCTGCCGACGTGGAAGACTGACCTGGATGGATAACAACCACAAGCAATCAATCTTTCTCCGCCTAATTCGCTTCCTCTTCAGTGCTTATCCTAATCTTCTAAACTCCAAGATTAAGGGACACGAGGGCTAATTTTTTTGCTACGTGGCAGCTTCTAATCGTGCTTTTCTTTCCACCAATCACTAATCAGCTTTTAGTTACAGCCAAATTAAAATCACCTAATCCCAATTCTCTCCCTATCCTACGTGGGGGGGACTATTGTGTTTTGTCCTTCATGAAACTTCCTTAATTATGGAGGCTCCCCATGATGTCATGTGACATCTAGAAAAATTAAATTATACTTTAGGATAAAGACAATTTTATCTCTTCCTATTTCTACAGTGATATGTACCTAACGATTTTAATTTGGTTTCACTATAGTTTTAGTTTTATTGGTTAAATATCTTAAAATGTTCTATACTCTTACTTGTGTTCACATTGGTACTAAATGTTGAAGGATTCTTCAAATTCAAGTTACAGAAAGTTGTTTGTCGTATTATCTAAGAATAGGGTAAATTCTTGAACGTCCCTGTGGTAAGATATTTTAACTTCTTATTGTCCAAATTAGTTCTACCATTTTTTAATATAATTCTTTTAAAAGATAATTATCGATATAATAATTATTACCCGTAAAATTGTTAGCTACCCAATTTTTTATTAGATTATCTCTCTCTCATCTCTAAGTAAAACTAGACTAATAAGTGTAGGAAAATATTTTTTGTTTGATTCTTGCACTCGTTGTTCAATCATGTTATTCGTTGAAAATATTTTCTCTCTTTTTCGTTATTATTTTTATAAGTATATTAACTATTGAATAGTAAGTTTCGAGAACTCAAAAGGTAAAAAAGGAAGAGAGGAATGAAAATTATATTAATGGATCACAAAAGGAGAAAAGATTATGAAAAACAAATTAGTAAAAAGAACCTTGAGTGAGAGTTAGTATCGGCATGTGTGTATTATAATTTCACTTTGTGATGATACAAACAATATGATACAATAATTTACATTAAAAGAAAAAGTGAGTGGAATTTCATGTCATTAAAAGAAAAACCTAAGTATTGAAAAAACCAAATTAAAAAAATCGCACATTATAATGGTCAAAATTTTAGGTTTTAAAGGACTGGATTTGACAAAATGGGTTATGAACACTTGATTAGAATACTAGAAAATTGCAAAATTTCATTATTAGATATAGAAAAATGAGTTAGGAATTTTGTTTTTGTGTTGGTTTGATTTGATTTGATTTGTGGGAATAATTAAATGGGAAAGAATGGAAAAGAAAAGAAGAGTGTGGAGGAATGAAGAAAATCCCAAATGTCAAATATTCAATGAGAGAAAAAAGAAGAAGAAGAAGAAGAAGATAGATAGAAGTGTGAAAGATAAGACCACCACATGGTTTAAAAAAATGGCATCTTCTTCAATATTCGGATAACCTTATCATGTCCAAAAAAGTAAAATATATTAATAAAATAAATCTTTAAACAATTATGAAAATAAAAACTTCAAAACTGATATAAATAATAGAAAATCGATGTAGAGATTTATACCATTCATTAATCACATGTTAGTTACATCTATTACAAAGAGATGGAACAATTTATTATTAAAGAGAAAACATCAAATACAAATCCATAAATATTTATGGGATTAAAGAGGTTATGAAAATTTAGTATATGGTTAGATGTGATTGGATAAATAGGTAAAGTGTATAAAGGTAAATGTAACATGAGACTCACCACATTCATCTAAAGCCGCCAAGATAGGAAGATGAAGTCAAAGAAAACACCAATCAAAAACTGCCACTCTACACAAAACGACCAAACCCACCAAACATAAAAGCCCCATTCATCTCCATTCCAACATTTCAAAAACCTTCATTTCTTTCTTCTGTTTTGCCTAAACCTTAAAATACCACATTCATTCTTTCATTTAATCCCAAAATTCACTTCACAAATGAAGAAGAAAACCTGCACTGAGCTTCCTCCTGGCTTCAGATTTCACCCAACTGATGAAGAATTGATCATGTTTTACCTTAGAAACCAAGCCACTTCCAAACCATGCCCTGTTTCCATAATCCCTGAAGTTGATATCTACAAATTTGATCCTTGGGATTTGCCTGGTAAATCACCTTTTTCCTTATATGACTTTACCTTAAACTTTCATCACTATGTTATGTTCTTTTTCTCATGTTTTTCGTCTTTGAAAAACTAACTTTTGCAGAGAAGGCTGATTCAGGTGAAAACGAATGGTACTTCTTCAGCCCAAGAGATCGGAAATACCCAAACGGGGTTCGGCCTAATCGTGCGGCGGTATCGGGGTACTGGAAGGCGACCGGAACCGATAAGGCGATTTATAGTGCATCAAAGTATGTTGGAGTAAAGAAAGCTTTGGTTTTTTACAAAGGGAAGCCACCAAAAGGTGTTAAAACTGATTGGATTATGCATGAGTATCGTTTGATTGAATCAAATAAACAATCAATGAAACATTCAGGCTCCATGAGAGTAAGTTTCTTTTTTTCCCCTCAAAAGTTGGAATTTTCTTGTTTATGTTATTGAAAATCAGTTAAATAATGGGTTGTGTTTATGTTGTTGTTTCAGTTGGATGATTGGGTTTTGTGTAGAATATACAAGAAGAGACATTCAAACAAAGGGTTATTAGAGGAAAAGACAGAGGAATTAGCAACACAAAACGATGTCATAGAAGGGAATGGACAAGGACAACAAATGATGAAATTTCCAAGGACTTTTTCAATAACACATCTATTGGATTTGGATTATTTAGGCCCCATCTCTCAGCTTTTCAATGATACTTCAAGTATTAACCCAACGCTTGGGTTTCAAAACAACACTGCAGCAGCAGCAGCAGCAGCTTTTACAAGTGTTGGGAAAGTAGAGGAAGGAGAAATAATGCCATTAGATTACTCATCTTCTTCAACAGATTTTCAAGTGAATCACAACAACAATTTCTTTAATCAACCCATATTTGTCAACAATCCTGCTAATGATTGGAATGCCCATGGCTTCAGCAGATGAAAGAAGAAAGAAGAAAGAAGACGGAAAAAAAAAAAAAACCTGATAGAAATTAGATCCAAATATACTTTAGAAAAGAAAAAAAAATTAATTGTGAATATTGTTTGTTTAAAGTTAGAAGATCATGTTTATCTTTATGGGATGAAATCAGGAAAAGTCAATAGTTTTCATTATAGATTCAATGTGCAGATCAGATTCTGTGTAATTAGTTGATTGATTTGCGACTTCAGATTTCAATCTCGTAGGCACAACAAAAAATTACTTGAAGTGTTTTTTTCAGTTTTAACAAATGGTATTGATATGAAAAGATTTGAAGTTTTGACCTGTTAGGTCGACAATATATATTCAGTTGAAGTGTGTATGGATTTGTTAGATCATGTAATTAGAAAATGGTATGATATAATTTAGATTCTTAGTAAATATTTTATTTGAGGAAAGATATAGATTCTATTGAGTTTTTACAATACATTTCAAGTAAGAAATATTGGTTGGATTTTATCAAAATATTAGAAGCAATTATCTAATAATATCCAAAATGTTTAAGCAAGTGGTGGCTGCAAACATTATAAAAGGTGTCTATTCTTTGGTTTCAAATTCATTCCATTTGAACCACTTCACGGTATGATAGCTTAATTTGTGTAAGTAGTGTATGGAGAAAGTATTTTTATTTTTTGTTGCAATTGGAGTTACAAGAGTATTATGTTTTTGGGTAATTAGTATCCATTAACGATTTTTAGAATAATTATTAATTATATAAGAATATTATTAAAAAAATTATAAATATAACAAAATCTATTGGCGAAAGACTTCTATCACTACTCTTAAGGGCGGAAGAGGGATTGAGTTATAAGAGTTAGAGTTATGATAAACCTAGTGTTATGATAAATCTAGGATTATGATAAGATGTGTTTGGGGAAAAGTTATGAAAGGTTATGATAAGATATGTTTGAGAGAAAATTTATGAAGGAAGTGTTACGATAAGATGTTTAGGGGAAGAGTTATGCAAAAAGTGTTATAATATATATATATATATATATATATATATATAAATTCATATTATGAATCAAATACACAAATTTTGTATATTTAGTTGAAAAATGGTTGAGGGGGTTACTAGGATTATGATAACCCTTCCCCCAAACGACGGTTGAGTTACATAACCCAACCCTCCCTTTTACAATACTTCTCCTAAACATGATTTTGATATATTTTACTATATTTATAATTTTTTAAAAATATATTGTTATATACTTAGTTATTTTGAATCTAATTATTATATTTACTTTTGTTTTCTTTATAATTGAAGTAGAGATTTCTTGGGTTTGCACTTAGGCTTATACGATTCATGAACCTAGTCCTTGAAGCTAAATTAATTAGATTTTAAGTTTGGTTATCATTTTAACCAAATTAAATCTATTTTCGATTTGACTTTAAACGTAAACATTAAATTTATTTTAAACATGAATAACACATGCATTATCATAGTTTTTCAAATTACGACTTCAATTTCTCAAAATTTTAACATTTCGTGATTTCGTGGTTAATTTGATAAATAACACCCTAATTTACCATTCATCCAAAATCTCTCCCCTCAACAATTGAATTTTTTTAATTATGGTTTTCGACTTTGAATTTCAATTATCTTCTCTTCCATAACAACAACAAAAATGTAATGTGAACGGAGTAGAAAAAGAAGACACAAAATTGAAAATGGGTTCCAAGTTTCAACCTGTTATGTAATGTATACATAACATTGAAATTGGCCTATAGTCTAAAACTAAAAAAACTATTTAGTAAATTTATTTTGGTTTTATTGGTTTAAGCCAATTCTTACACGAAAGCCATCCCCATTCGACAATGCGTTGCTTATCCAAAACGACAAGTCGGTTTAACAGCAAATCGACAGATAATAATAAAATAAATAAATAAATAAATAAATAACAATAATAACTAAAAATAGGAAGGAAAAAAAAAAGGGTCAAAGAGGCGCGTGGAAAGTAACGAAGAACTTAGTTGGGAATTGGATAACAGGTGTTAAGGAAAAATATAAATACAAATATATTAGTGCAATTACTACGTCATAAGGTTGAATAATGGAATTAAATTATTCACTAATCATCGCCTAAACTGGTGGAATTTGAGTTCCATTTTGTCGTGACATGTGTTATATATATATATATATATATATATGTATATATACTGTGGGCTAAGTTAAGGAAACATGATTAAGCTCTTTGGTTAGTTTAATAATGATTTATGTGTATGACACGAGCCACGTTGTTTTGTTTAATTATTTTAGGATTTGGGTACTCGTGAGATGACAAATATTTGAAATGTAACCAAAGTTTGGATAACGTGTATGTTTGTAAGAGTTTATATCTTTATTTATTTATCATGACTTTTTTTCATATGGAACAAAGGGTTGAGAAGGACTTGGACCCTTAGACCTATTGCAAGACTATTTCTAAAATTAATTATAAAAAATGAAAAGAAAATAAACTTAAAATAATGTTATAAAATAAATAGTAACAGTATTTCTAATTTTGGAAATTTTGTCAAATTATTTATAAGTAGAGCAATTTTGTCCAAAATTTTATTCTATATTTTTTTAAATATTTTGATTAAATATTAAATTTATACTCTTTGTTATTCATTTTTTAGCAATATTTTTAAAATTGAAGTGATGAAAACTATTTAAAAAAGTAATCGTCCAATTGTTTATGCTTTTTCTATAGACAAAATTAATTTACAATAAAGATAATGTGAGAGGAAACCATGATAATTAAACTTTAAAAATAAAATTCTTACCAAAATGAGGTTTTAATGTCATTAGCTAGGACGTAAGGCTGTTTGATTAAATATAATTTAACATCTTGAAAGTTGAATTACAATTGACATTTATTGGTTCATAGTTCATACTTCCACTCCATTCCTAATTGTGAGGTCCCCTTCCAATTTATGAACTAATTGGTGGCCGTTTACCTTTTCCTCAATTTTCATTAATTAAATTTTCATGGTCCAATCTAATTCGATCTATCTCCTTAATTATAAAAGACTCGGTCAAAATTATTAAAAGACTTTGTTTTAGCAAAAACATACAGATAAACAAGTTAAGAAAATTTGAAACTTTTGTCATTCAGTGATTTTTTTAGAACATGTAAAATCAAAATTATTCGGTATTTAAGAATAAAAACAATAAAACTTTTATTTATTTAATTATTTTTGAGTGGAATTTATGTAGGAATTAAAAATTAGATATTTAATTATAAAAATGAGGTAGGTTAAAAGATAAGATAACCCTAAGTAAATAAATAATGAGAAAATTAAACTATATAGTAATATGCATAGTTAATTAGCTAGACTTCTACTAATTAATAAATAAATATCTCATAGATAAGATTGTAGAAGTCAAATAATCTATGGTCTCTCTTAGAATATTATTTATCCTACAAGAAACTTTCTTTATATAATCATCCAAGCAAAAATATTCGTAAAATCTTGAATTTTTCTCACTTTTATTTATTAGTATTTTTTTATTTTTCAGATGTTACATATCACACTTTAGTATAGTTTCAAACGTTATTAACTTCTCGTTATTAATGTTTTTTATCGTTGTATTGTTTTATGATGAGCGTCGAACCATTGCTACAACCGAAATAATAATAAGAAGCATGAAAGCAAAGACGGCACAAAAAGAGCCAATCAAAGATCCAGAAATACGTCGACAAAAAGAGTCAAATTGGGTACAAAATGAAACCCAATTGGCAGCAACATTGCCTCGATATGCCAAGTAGACTGCAGATGCTGCTGTCGAAGCACCAGCTGTTGCAAGCACCATTGCCATCTTTCGTGTATTTAAATATAGTGCCACAAATAAGCATCAAATACTTAAGAGGTGGTAAAGGATTAGGTTTAAAATCTTTTTACTGCGTTAAAAAATTTAAAAACTAAATCATAAGTTTGATTCATGAAAACATTTGAGATTTGCATTTTTATTTTGTCTATAAACTTTAAAATTGTTTAGCACGTTAGAATCTTCAATTTTATGTTGAATAATAGATCTATAAATTTATGTCTCTATTAGACATCAAATTAAAAATTTAAATCTAATTCCACAGCTATTTCATTTCTAAAAAGTGGCCAACTTCCTTTCTTATGAATATGCTAGGTTTTAAATTCTCCACTAAACAAACCTTAAACTGTTTTCAAAAATCATTTTCATAGTCATAATAACTTTACAAGATTTTTAAAATATTATTAGAAATTAAATAAATAAGAAAAAAACAACTCATTAGTAGAAGTAGAGTTTATAGGAAAAATACCAACAATTGTTAGAGCGAAACGTTAGGATTATATTAATATATTAAAAAAATGGTTAAAATTAAAATATTTGACAAAATATTTATATCTTATAAAAGGACAGGTATAGTAAATTGTATCGGTTTTGTTTATTTATAAATTATTTTTCGAACTTTTTTATTTTTTTTAAAAAAATTCATTATACTAATACATAAAATTAACAAATGGATTAATTTTATAAAATTGAAATATATCCAAATTCTATTTAACAAATAGTTAATCTTATTTGACAACTATTTTATTTTATTTCTTTGTTTTTTTTTTTAAATTGTAATTCACACTATTTTTCTGATTTTTCTTATCATGACTTTCATATATACTTTCATGTAGGCCAAATTTAAAAAACAAAGTACAAATTAAAAATAATATAATTCTTTTTCATCAACTTTCAAAGAGTGGTTCCACTTGAATTTTGAAAACACTAATAAAATGTATACAACATAATATACAAATCAATAGTATTTAGGTGCTTAATTTTTTAAATAGTTAAAAAAAATAACACTTAAAATTTAGAGTGGTGAAAGTTATTAAAAGAAAAGGGAAAGAGAACGAAGGTACCGTGTCAAAGATGAGCAAAATGAGCCTAGGAGTGACTGATGCAACTTCCATGACATGGAAAATGGACAGAGGAAGAGATAGAAACAGATACCCACAAACTATGGCATTTGCAACCACAAAGAACCTGTAAAGTTTAATTTTAACTTAATTTATATATAGAAACATAACGCACACATATAATATATCTTGCTACTGACTAAAATTAAAATTATTTTTACATAAACATAGGAAGATCTTTATAGTTGGCCTTGAACTGAGAAGATTGTGTTGAAAATGGCAAAGTTTGATTAGCTGTGCCCATTACTATTGCACTACTTAAAGTAGCCATTGTTGCCATTACTCTCACCACCAAGTCCACTATGGCTAGCCCTCTCTGAGCTCCTTCTCCAATTGGGTTCTTGAACTTTGAACCCAAATTTTGAATTTCTCCACTCTCTGTCTTTGTCTTTCCCATTTAATTTGATCAAATTCTCAACTTCTCTCTGTTTAAGTTCAAGCTCTTATTATGTTAGTTCAAGTATTTATTTGTTCAAAAAAAAAAAAAAAAAAAAAAGGAAGAGAGAATTCCAAAGGGTTAAGTGACAAACTAAAAGTGGATATTAGGTGAATTTGTGATGTGTGTTTTTGTGATTTTAATATGATCTAATCCGTAGGTTTTGTATTGTTGTGCCATTGGATGGTATGGACTAACAATGGCCGTTTTATATTTGAAGTTATTCCACCTGCTCTCTTTTTAGCTAAATGTGTATATATCTTGATTGTCTTATTAAATATTTTAAATCCAAGTTGTCTACTATAAGATTACCTAATGTTGTCCTTATCGAAACAATTTGCACAAAAGAAAAGAAAAGATCGAGAAAGAACCCTTCTTATAAAGAAAGTACCAAAATATGAACATTTTAAAAAGTCTTTATTTTTCCATTATCTCAATACTCACGACTCACTTTTTCTCGTTCTTTCTGTAAAAAGTGAGTCAAAAGTGCCATTTATATTACATTTGGACTTGATGATTATTTGAAAACACTAAAACACATGCTCATCTCTTATGTATGATTATTTGAAAATGGAAAAGCAATACCTCTTGTATACAATTTTAAGATGGAATGGATAAGAAAGTTGGGAGTGTTACTACTTCCTCATAGAAACAATTTGGGCCCAAAATTAAGAGAAAGCCCAATAATTAAAATGGACGAGCGGCCCTGATGGTTCGGCCCAAGAAACATCGCCACCAACCACGCGCTCTGATCTCATGCAACTAGCGTAACTTCTAGGCTTTCTTTGGTTGGTGCACACAAACACTGTTCAATCGGAGTGTGGATTTTTAGGCGGAGCAGAGAAAACAAATCAGTTTACACTGGATTTGCTTTTGATCCGTCCTCGTATCCTCCGCTTCTAATATATTCATCATTTCCGATTGCGATCTGATTCTCCGGTAATGTAAGTCACTCATCTCCACCTTGTTCCCCATTTTTTTTTTATCCTGAAATAGATCAATAATCGTCAATTTATTGACTGAGAAGCATTGATTTTTCTTTTATGGGCAATGTTCATTCGTTTCGTTAGGCCTGTGGAAGTTCATTTCTATGTTAAATGTGATCATTGTTTCTTGCTGGTGAAGTTCGTATTGGTTTAGATTTAGCTCCATTAATGAATTGGACTAGTTTTTTTTAGACTTGAGGGGCAAGGATTATGGGATGAATTGGGAATTCTTTGAATCTGGACTTTTTCTTTTTGGATTTGATTAATTACGTGATTAAATTTGCTATTGATGGTTGTGGAAATGACTAATTTGCTAAGGGGTGATTGTGGAAAGGAAACTGTACGATTGACAGAGCATCATAACTCATAAGATTTATTCCGATTTGAGGTACTTTATTTTGGGTCAATAACGATATGTAAGAAAGCTTTCAGTTTGTCGTTTTCTCGTCGGTTCCGTATTTGATTGAAATCGGTGACTTTATCACACTTCTCTGTAATGTTTCGGCACCTGGACCAATTACATCATTTCGGATACTGGTAACCGTAATTTTTTGAATTGATTTTGACCCGAATGTTTATCTGGGGGTGCTTTTGTTAAATTTTCCATTTTCATCGGTAGTGCTCTCTGTCAAAGTGCAATTTACTTGGGGTTTGTTATTACCGTATATGTGAGGGGTGTTTTCTTTTAGTCCGTGATTGCAGGGTAGTGATTTTTTAGCAACCTTTTTGACTTATTTTATTATTTGCAGTTATATACCGTTCACTTTCAACTATAATTTTGGTAACGAAGGGGAACAATGTCAGAAAAAATTATCGAGGATGTAAAGGAGAAAGTAATTGACGATGCTACTCCTAATAATCAAGACCATTGTGAGAAATCTGAGGAACAAATACCAGGTCCAGATGAGAAAGTGGAAAATCCTATGCCTTCACCGCAGCAAGAGGTTTAGTGCTGTTTCTGTATTTGTGGTTTCATCTTTTTGTGTGAGTTTGTCATTGAAGAAAGTTAGAATCCTCTTCTTGAAATGTAATGTTTGGTATGTCCTGTTTTCTTAGTGTCATCAAGGTCACTAAAAGGAACTTTTGGGAAAATACTTAGGAAAATCTCTGTTTTTAATGCCAAGATTTGGATTTGTAAGCAGCTTTTACTTGCCTTTGCAAAAAGCTGACCATAAAGGGGAAAGATAAATAAAAATAGCCTTGATGAGGCAAGAGATAAAATGTTTCTTTTCTTGTCTTGGTTCCTGTTTTTAAGTTTTAACTGCATATGTAAAAGCGCATGAATTTGTCTCAACTTTCCTATAAACTGTTGTGTTGGTGGTCATGTAGTGTGTCACTAAGGTTTGCCACATAGATTGTTTGTTTGCAGTCTGATAATGGTTTTAAACAGGAGGAAACCATCAAGAAGAAGTACGGAGGAATAGTGCCAAAGAAGCCTCCTTTGATATCAAAAGTAACTATTTGTTATCTTTTGGGATATTAATTTCATTCAAATCCTCTCTTATGACAATTGCAAATGTTCCTTTTGTCTAGGACCATGAACGTGCCTTTTTTGATTCTGCTGATTGGGCACTAGGGAAGGTACTCATTTATATTTTCCGACGACTTTATACTGCTCATTAAATACTAAAATATGAATATCAGGACTACACATTTTTTATGTTGATTGTATGTCCTAAAGTTTGATACGACTGTCTTGCCTAACTACTCCTGTGACTTCTGTAACAGCAAGGAGGAGCTCAAAAACCTAAAGGACCACTTGAAGCACTCAGGCCAAAGTTGCAGGTGCGTGATGTTTAATAATAGTGGGGTATATTTGTCCGCTTATTGTACTTGATGCCTTTTTAAAATATATAAATCGGATAACTTTTAGTTTAATAGCTGTTAACCAACAGTGATATCCACCCACTTGCTAAATATTAGCCAAATTTTTTAATGTGAAGTTGATTGATCTTCCCGAAAACAACTTAAACTTTGTCAAGATAATGACTAATATACTCCCACTGATTACTATAGCTGGATTTTGTCTTCCAAACTTTCTCTTTCCTCTTACAAACGTTTTTCCTCTCTGTTATCTGAAAGATCATCTGGAATCATATGGTCGAAAATGTAATTAGGTTAGAAGTTATTTCCTACAGCTTATTACGTCTTTGTTTAAGATTGTTGTGGTTTACTCCATATTGTCTTTTGGGACTTGTTAACTCCCTCTCTCCGAGCACGGTCTTTTCCTTATTTTGCCGTTGCATTTTATGAGTAAAAAGAAAAAAAGAATATATGTGTGTGTTTTGTCTCGATTATGTCTTTGAAATACTTTCTGATGCTTTGATTACCATTTTGTCATAATCAGCCAACCCCACATCAGCAAGTCCGTTCAAGACGCTCGGCTTATGCTCCTGCCGATGATAGTGAAGGTATGAGCCACAGATTCTCATTTTTTTCCTGCCAATGCTTCTGATTTATAACAGAAAATGATAAACGTTTTGCTTCATTTTCCTGACTTGACAGGGAATGATGGCAATATTGACCCCGCTTCTGAGGATCAGCAATCCACATTAGAAAGCGGCTGCAATGACCACGTTTCTGAAGACAAAGTGTGCAAGGAATAACTGTCTGGACGAAAGAACTTGATCTACTTAGACCGAGCAGCATTCTGAAGTCCTTGAATGATGCCAATAAGTGATACATGCTGAATTTTAAGCTTCACTTGTTATGATTGATCATTTAATGTGGGACGATGCAATGCTTTCTATGCTTTAAAAGTTATGAATTCAATCCTTAGATTGCATTCGAGAATTATTTACAATCTTACAGTTGGCTCTTGCTAGCCCAAGTGCTTTCAATACAAATGTTATACACAAATATACCTTCTGTCTTAAGGCAGAATTTATACCCACCAGGTTTTCCTATTCTCCATTTTTTGTGCATTTTTACCTCTTTCACATGCTAGTACAAAAATAAGTTTACCGTATCCCATCAATATAAGCTTTTGGGTTCGATGGTGATTATCGTGATCCTAATAGTGTTATATTTTAATTAATAAGTTGAAATTACTTCGGGTATACTATTACTTTACTACAGTTGCTGTCTACACCATCCTTTTGGAGGCATTTGTTTAACGACATTGTAGAGCTTTTGACTTCATATATAGCCAATTTTTTGAAAAAACAATTACGTCTTAAATCCAAACGAATATGTGGATATGATAGTTTTAATTCTCGAGGAGGCCGTGCCCTTTTTATAGAAAAAATAACAAATATCAAACATCAAATATCTCTAGGCCGTATCAGCCACCAAAAATGATAAAACAAAACAACAAATTCAAGCAACATGATCCTTTACGCTTCTCCACCAAGTTCAGCCATCTTCTCCATAAGCAATGCTTCTCAACAAGCCAAACCCAGATCATCATCCACCAACTGCGCGCACCAGAGCATTCCGGAAGCGCCACCGTTCTCACGTTTGTTTTGCCACAACCATTCTTGCCTATGCGGAAGAAGGCGTTTCATTGAAGCAGCAACAGCCACATCTCTGTTCCCTCTATGCCCTTCAATGGCTTCTTCTAATTCATCCTCTGATTACGTTGTGAGGATCTTCTTTCGAACCAGACCGATGGGGTTTTCTCCTTAAATCAATAACTACATTTTACTTATCGAATTTTCCCCCTAAACCCATATGTTTAAGTTTATTAGTTTTGTTGTGAATAGGCTATTCTGAACAGGGTTCGTCCTCCTAAGCCAGATTGGTACGAGGATTTTTATGCGTCAGTTCTGGCTAATGGCATGAAATCGTATGAAGAAGAGGTTGGAGCTAACTTAAATTACTGTTTACTGGAATTTGTGAACTGTTGGTTAACATTGTTGTTATGTTTTTGCTATCTTTTTTGGTTGGTCAGATTGCAGTTTACAAGTCCCAGATGTTTGCCAATTTGAGAGGGAAGTCTCAGAAAGTGTTGGAGATTGGAATTGGTGCAGGTCCTAACCTTAAGTATTACGCTGGGAATGAAGGTATGGAGGTTTATGGTGTGGATCCAAATCAAAAAATGGAAAAATATGCTCGGGAAGCAGCAAAGAATGCTGGTTTGCCACCTGAGAGTTTTGAGTTTAAACAAGCAGTATGACACTTTATAGAACTCTGCTGTGCGTTATTGAACTTCATAGAGTTATTGTATGGGGATGTAATTATACAGAATTGGTGCTGTTCCTTCATGTTCTTGTCTTTGTCGTTGAATGTGAAAGCACGTCTAGTCTAGGTAAATTTAAACCACGAAGCATTCCAAACTGCTGGTTGAAATGGATTTCTATTTAACATGATTGGTTAGACATGTCTGATGGATAAGTTCACTTTGACTGTCTTATAAATAAAGTTTTCTCCCTTTTACCTATTTTGCTTTATAAGATCTGAGGTCTTGAAGCTATTGAAAATTGGCGAGGTTTTATTTTGGAAGAATATGAAAGAATGAAGTTTACTCATTATTTGGAAATTTTGTACTTATTTTATTCTTTGATATTTGACGAGGTTGGTGAGGCTATACCGTTGCCTGATGCTTCTGTCGATGCTGTTGTTGGAACACTTGTATTGTGTTCTGTGACCGATGTTGACATGACTCTAAGGGGTAATACCTTTCTTTCATTGCAGTGTAATTTACTAAAGACTTTGGCATCCATTAGGTAGAGAACCAATGTTTCCCAAAGTCAGAAAAGGTGGATTTTTTTATTTATTTATTTTTTTTAATGGTGTGAAGAGGTGAAGAGGGTTCTTAGGCCTGGTGGATTATACATATTTGTCGAACATGTTGCTGCAAAAGGTATTACACCAATTCTCACGGATTCATCGGTTACAAAAAAGCAACTTCTCCCATAATTGTAAGATTTTGGATCAATCAATGATATAAGAATAAGCATTGGACCATTTTTGTTGTTTGTGTTATATAGAAGGAACTGCACTTCGATTTATACAGGACGTGCTTGATCCTCTACAACAAATTGTTGCTGATGGATGTCACCTTACTCGCCGGACAGGGCAGAATATAATTCAAACAGGGTTTTCAAATGTTGATCTGAACATAACTTCCTTCTCTGACGCCGCCTTCATAAATCCTCAAGTCTACGGAGTTGCTTATAGATAACCAGAAACAGAAGCTTACATTTTCATTCAGTATACTCTCATGTTTGTAGGGAAAACGTATAAATCAACCATGGGCTTGAATATTCCTCTAATTATATTGTACCATAACGAAGGATGATTGATTACTCCTTCTCAAGGATTTTTTTGTCAGTGGCAGAGCCTTTGGCTATTAGTTTGCTGATTCATTTTTTTTTGTCAGTGGCAGAGCCTTTGACTGTTAGTTTGCTGATTCATGAAATTTGTTATAGAGTCAAACTCTGAGGAAAACGACTATTCAAATTGGCAATACAAGAAATTACTTTTTCAGCTCCTTTTGAGTGCAACAACGTTAGACTATTTTCTTTTTAGTACAATAAATCTGAGATAATAATTCAACGTTCTAACCTCTTATAAGACAAGAACAAACTATCATGGATAAATAAAAATGACTTTGTAAAGTATTTTTATTCAAATGTGGATCCAAACAAAACCTCAAGTTAGAAATATTAATATACTATTAGTAAGGGTACGGCGTCTTTAGTAATATTAGCAAATACCCCTGCTAATTAGGACACTGTCCCTTGCAACCACGAAGTCAAAGCAAGATGAACCTTTGCACATCTGCTCCAACTTCAGTCATCTTCCCCAAATTCAATGCTTCTCAACATGTCAGATGTAGATCATCATCATTCTACAAATGCTCTCATCAGAGCAATCTGGAATCGCCCAAGAGAAGCGATTTAAAGATAGAGCCACCATTCCCACGTTTGCTTTGCCAAAACCATTCTTGCTTATGCGGCAGAAGGCAGTTCATTGAAGCAGCTGCAGCTACATCTCTGCTCCCTCTTTGCCCTTCAATGGCTTCTTCTAATCCATCCTCTGATTACACTGTGATTATCTTCTTTCTAAGTAGACTAATGGGGTTTCTCCCCCTAAATCAATAATCACGTTTTACTTAAAAACCCAGATGATTAAGTTAATTAGTTTTGTTTTGTATAGGCTATGTTGAATAGGGTTCGCTCTCCTAAGCCAGAATGGTATGAGGATTTCTTTGCTTCATTTCTGGCTAATTCCATGAAATCGTATGAAGAGGAGGTTGGAGCTAACTTGGAGTGAATGTGTTACTGGAATTTGTGAACTGTTAGTTAACATTGTTGATATGTTTTTGCTATGTTGGTTGTTTGGTTAGATTGCAGATTACAAGTCCCAGATGTTTGCCAATTTGAGTGGGAAGGCTCAGAAAGTGTTGGAGATTGGAATTGGTGCAGGTCCTAACCTTAAGTATTATGCTGGGGATGAAGGTGTGCAGGTTTATGGTGTGGATCCAAATCAAAAAATGGAGAAATATGCTCGAGAAGCAGCACAGAATGCTGGTTTGCCACCAGAGAATTTTGTGTTTAAACAAGCGGTATGACACTTTATAGAACTCTGCTGTTTGTTATTGAACTTCACTGAATTATTGTTTGGGGATGCAATGATATAAAAGTAGATCGGTTCATTTATGTCTCTGTCTTTGTCATAGAAATGGGTTTCTATTGTTCAACATGTTGGTTAGAAAAGTCTGATGGACAAAGTCAACTTTTAGGGTTTGTTTTAATTGACTATTAAGAAAATGTCATCCAAAAAAGTCATTTTTATTTACTCTTTTGATAAAAATTTTAAATACATTTTGAAAGTTGCTCAAAAGTTATTTTGAGCGGTTATTAGAGTTGTGAACTCGGTGAAGTTGTAAAAAACTCAATACAAGAAGTTATAAAACTATGCTTTTTTAGTAGTAGGGCCTAAAATCCATTTTGGACCAAACAAGGAGTAGGGTTTACAACTTCGTAATTCCCATTCCTTATTTTCTAACTCTTTGGCCCAAAAACCTCTAAGTTCATGGAAGAAAAACGAATCGTAACTCGATTAATTACATAGTGGGATTGATAGGCCAATTTATACAATTGTAGTTAAGTTTGTAAAAGAAGTGAATTTCTTATCAGTCAGTTAGTTTGTTGAGTAAGTTTATTTTTAATTTGCTTCCTTTATTGACACATGGCTATATACTGTGTACATGATAAATGATTAGTAAAATGAGAGAAAATATACAAATATATTGAAGAGAAAGAGTAAAAATATACACCCTATTTACACAAAGTAGAAAACTATATTGGAGAGATTTGTGCTGAAGTTGACTGTAGTTGTTGAGATTCACAAGTCTCATTGAGAAGAAGTATACACTAGAGTTCAACTACGTCTTGAGGTCATGCCCAATTGAGAAGAATTATATACTAGAGTTCAAGAAGTTTACAAGCACGTAACTTATCTGATAAGTGCACTATCTTGAATTACAACAAAACTATGATTGTTTTAGGCTCTCCCAAAATTTGTTGATACTTGATTTACTATCCCTTCAGAATTTAGGCTCCCCTAAACAAGTTCACTCCAGTAGATCTCTGAAGTTAGTTGATAGATTAGGCTCCCCTAACTACTATACTTCATCTTCTCAGTAATGTTACATCATGTCAAACTCCAACACCCATCACAACCAAAGATACTAATATTCTTCTCGTTAAAACCAAAAAGACAATGTAGAACAACTCCACTTATATATGAATATTCAGCAAGACTGGTAGGATTCTTCACTACCGGCAAGGCTACAGAGACTACTTTTATAGTCAACCTTCAAAAGGAAAGAGACCAAAAAACAGCCAGAAGGCCACAAGCAAAACAAGGAAAAAATCCCACAACATAAGGGAGACAACAAAAGGAAAGTCCCTACTAGATAACCACCATTCAAACTGAAAAGAACAATTAATAAAAGAGAATTTTCAAGCCAACCAAAACAGTATCAAGAAAACTGTCATCTTAAGCAGTTGCATTTCCAGAATTAGCCAATTTTTCTTTAGTCACTTCAACTTAGTTTAGTTTAAACACTATATGTTTTCAGGTTGGTGAGGCTATACCACTACCTGATGCTTCTGTCGATGCTGTTGTTGGAACACTTGTCTTGTGCTCTGTGACCAATGTTGACATGACTCTAAAGGGTAATACTAATACCTTCTGTAGATTGGTCAAATTCATCATTTAGAAACAACTGCTTTCATTGGGAAGGGTTTCATTAGACTTCAAATGGAAACTATGTGATGACTTTGTTGAACCTTGCATTTCGTTTGGTGGTGTGCAGAGGTGAAGAGGGTTCTAAGACCTGGTGGACTATACATATTTGTCGAACATGTTGCTGCAAAAGGTATACGCCAACTCATCCATTCGACAAAACAAAACAAAATCACTTTGTTTAGAAATAAGATAACCAAATTGATCATTTCTGTTGTGTCAATGTAGAAGAAACCATGCTTCGATTTATGCAGAATGTGCTTGATCCTCTGCAACAAATTGTTTTTGATGGATGTCACCTTACTCGGACGACAGGATCAAATATAATTGGAGCAGGATTTTCAAATGTTGATCTAAACATGGCTTCATTCTCTAGTTTGGCCTTCATAAATCCTCAAGTTTATGGAATTGCTTATAGATGATCACAAATGGAACCCCACATTTTCACTCTGTATCCTCTTTCATTATCTTTTTCTGTCTTTTTTTTTTTCCTTGATAAAGACATGTTCTATTCAAACATAATTTCATAAATGTCCAAACATTTGAATGTTTACATAACTAAAACTTCTCTATTTTCTCTTACCATTATGCTCTTAATGTCATTTATTTCTCTATAGTTATCAATCTTATGAATGTCCAAAGAAATTATTTTATTCTCCTTTTCAACAAAAAGAAAATACTGTTCTCAGTCGGTTCACTTTTTCCTATTCTCATTTATTTGTTAAGATTTTATGCACAATTCTTATGCCCTTTATTTCTCTGTTTTCTTTTTCCAAAGGTATATTATTAGGAAATCATTTTAAATATAAATTCATCCAAATTATTTACAATTATTATACAAAACATCACAATAACAGTTTATCTTGCTCTACCACGGTCAATATAGTAGATAAACAGTGATATTTTACTATATTTAAAAATAACTAACTCTTTATATTCTATCTATTTGTTATGGATAGTGATAAAATTTGGTAATTTAAAATAACTTTTCTTTTCAATTGCTTTCCATTTTGAGTTTGTAGAGCAAAATATAGAATTAATTTGTATAAATAACAATGTCAATCAATTGTTTTCAAACAAGACAACTTGAAATTTTGATGTCCTTCATGAATAATGTGGCTCTTCATATTGTCTTTGTACATAATTAATTATACTATATATGGATTCTATTGATAATAGATATTGAATACTAATGACAAAGTTGTTGACAATACACATTCAATTTCCTTATGATTAAATATTTATTCAATTATTGGTAGGTCTATGTATTCTTTGGTTCTTACCTTCAATACCTACCAACTAATAAATACAACAATCATAGGTACAAAAATAGAATCCTTCACTTTATATGTTTCATTAAATTTATAATCTTTATTTATTTTATAATTAAGAAAAACTAAAAATCTAAATCATTTGCTAATAAAAGATTTAATGGCATTAAATAGGCAAATGATTACTTGAAGGGCAAAGCTTAGGATATATTTATTAGTTACCCAAAGTGATTAAAAAGTAGAAATCGGATGTATTCTATTTCTTGAGATTGGAGACTTGTGTGGTGTGAGGACTTGACTGCAAATGTTAGAAATTTAAGGGGTATGTGATGCAATATTTCGTACAACTTTGACACTCTGATGCGAAAAAAGCTCCTACCCCCTTTCTTTCTTTCTTTCTTTCTTTCTTTCTGTCTTCACTCATACACTCTTCGGAGCTCTTTCTTTCTCTCCGTCTCCGACAGGCTAGGGTTTTCTTTCCGTTCCGACAGCCGGTCGTTGGTGGAATCGTTGTTGATTATTCTCTCTCCTTTCTGTCCTTAAAAATGTAAGCTTTCTCCCGGCTTTTTTGTTTCTTAAAGCATTGTTTAATTTTGTACTTTGTTCTTCCCTAAATTTTAGGCCTTTTTTCTTCTTCTTCTTCTTCTATGATTGTTTGTGTGTGTTTGTTTCTGAAGTATGAAAGCTTTCTTTATCTTTTCCCTCAACGACCTTGTTGGGTTTTTTTTTTTTTTTATTCCCTACTTTCTGTTTGAATAGTTTTTCTTTTCTACTGCTTTAGGAGGCACTGTGTGTCAAATTGAAATTATTATGGATTTTTGTTTATTTCGCTTTTAATTTTATTTGTTCTGTGTAGTTGCATTTTTGGTAATATCATTTATGATGGTTGTTAATGATGTATATGATTTCAGGAATTTAGCTAAGTTGGCTTGGGGACCTCTGATTTTGGTTATTTGACGCTGTTCTTGTTGTTTTCCTTTAAATTTGCTATTTTCTTGATTCTTTGCTTGAAATGTATGTTCTTTGCCTAATTCAGCTATTTCCAGCAGCTCATTATGAGCTCATTAAATGTGCAGCATATGGACCTTCTCACTGTTGGCTTGATGGGTTTATGACTTCTTATTGTGACGGTTTTTCTGATGGCAGTTATGTTGTGGTTGGGTCATGGACTAAGAAGGAATCTGGGAACAAAGATAGAGGGTTATCATCTGTAACGAAGAATTTATGCGAATGTGAAAATTTGGAGTTGATATTCAAGGGCTATTTGCTTACTGGAAGTGTGGGTTTTGACTTCCAAATGTTGTTGTATTTCATGATGTAGTTTGTAAGAGAGATACTTGTCAATTTAGGTGACATGATCTCCAGTTAGTGTTTTAAGAGTTGAAAAAAGCAGTGACAGCCCAAGGAAGTTGATAGCTCAATGGGGTCTCTTTGTTGTGTGGCTGCAAGGCCACATGGATCAAATACTGCTAGCAGGGACTGGTCTTTGGGTCCCCACGAGCCTTTTTGGCATACAAATACAAGCTTTTCACCACCTCCATCGAGATGGGATATTCAATTCCAATCTGAAGGGTTGCCACATGGTTGGCATGATGCTGTACAACTCTATGGCTCGTCTACATCATCAAATAGTAAAGAAAGTCGAAGCTGGATAAGGGGCAACAACCATATTTATACTCACAACTCTGCCTCTGATGGTGCTGGGTTGTTTTTGAGTAGTCCCTCTGACATCTCACAAGGCCCTCAATGGACTCCTCCAGCAATTCAGGAAATCAATATTGATGGTTATGAGACTGCAACCAAAAGGGGTACTATTACTGTTATTGCATCATCCTTTTCTATAGTCTTATTTCTCATCATTGTGACCCTGTGGGTGGATATATACATTTTCTTATCGCAGGTAAATTCTTTTCAAGGTTTCATCACTCTATATAAACATTTTCTTAACATGTTTATATGCATACACAAAGATATGGGAGAGAAGTTTTTGTTACAGATGGTTGTAGGTTTCTGTTTGTGTGTGTCATTGTTCTTCTGTCTTTATTTGAGACAGCCTTTTCAACGCCTTTGTGAGAGAATTTTAAATGGATAGCTATCTAACATTATTTGTGTGCGGAAGGGAATATTATTTAATATCGTAAGAGTATGGACAATGTCCTTGGACTTGCACCTTTTAGTCTTATGGCATCCTCCACCTTCTAAACCAAAGATCGAGGCAAAGATTGTGAACAGTCTGTTGTAGTGAATCGATTTGAAAATTTTAATTATCTTTCCCTTTTATTTGCTCTTTTCTTGTGTGCATTAATAAATGCCTTCATGGGAAGGAATGCCATTTTAAATTAGCGAGTAGTACCCTGTTCATTAGAGTGTTGTTCAAGTAGTTTATCCCTATGTATGCATGTATTCAAGTCAGTTTAGCATGGAAGTGTGGATAAGTACAAAAAAGTGGTGCGTCCTCTAGCAGCTAGTTGTACTTGTTTAACTTCCCCTGGGTGAAATTATACTTCGAACCAAAAGTTAGTTCTGACAAACAGATATAGCAATTACATGATAAGGTGATGGTTGTTTAAAACCCTATATATGTTATGTAAGATTACAAAAACAGCGTGGTGTACTTAGGAGTATAGGATTATGTGAAATTTATCAATATTGGAATAGTTTTGTTTCATTGCTGTTACGGTTCAACATCCACTGAACTGTTTTCTTGTCTTTTTTGCTCCTTAGATCCTTCATTGAGGACATTTTCCTTTTGGCCTGCGGCAGAGGTAGTACAGAGTTTTGTATCATTGCCCAATGTTTACCATAATACTAGAAGTTATAAACTGTTTTCATTGAATTTTGCAGGGTAACTCCGAAAATCCGGATAGTGGAAGCTCTACTTTCTCACAGTCAGACGGTAGCGAAACAGAACCCACAGTCAAGTTACGCTCATCCTCTAATTGGAACTTCACGAGCCGTCGTTCTTTCATGTCTAAACCCATTCATCCTTTGGCCATTCCTATGCAAACTTCCTCAGGAGAAGCTTTTGAATCCACTAATTTAGGGTTTGCGGAGTTTGATTCTTCTACTCCCCAAAGGGACAACCAACGTTGGAGCAGTGCAAGTAGCAGCATTGATTTTGCTGATGTGTCTGAGCCACTTGAATCTGACTTCTACTTTAAATCATCGTGTAGATCTGATAATTTCAGATGTGGGCTTTGCGAAAGATTTCTTTCACAGAGATCGCCATGGAGTTCACGCCGGATAGTGAGAAGTACTGATATGCCCGTTGCTGGTGTTCTTTCTTGTCGACATGTTTTTCATGCCGAATGCTTGGATCAAACTACTCCAAAGACATGTAAGAGTGACCCACCATGTCCGCTTTGTTTGAAACATGAGAATGACCGTTCTCCTGAGCAACGAGGAAATTCAAGATTGAGGAATGCAAATTCCTTACCAAGGCCTAGACCCTCGACCAGCGAGGACGGACCATCTCGGCCATGGGGTTGTGCTCAGGTAGGAGACTGTGTTGAAGGCGCCTTACATGCACCTCCAAGAAATTCAATGCTTTTTGTTAACCGTAATCGTGCAAAGAACCTCTCTTTCAAGGGAAATTCCAGCAAAGAATTTCCAGGAAAGTTGAGAAAAAGTGGCTCGTACTCTTCACGATTGGTGAGTGCAAGACCATTTGATCAAGAATTTGTTGGCTGTTCAAGAACATCAGCTGGACCCAGTATGAAACGATGATTGAACTATGTAGATAACTCAGGAAAATGAAATTTCAAGATATTTTCTTCTCAGAATCATCTTCAGCTAGCTTTGTAATTTTTTGCTTATTCGTTCCAAATTCTTCAGCTAGGAAAATTAAAATTTTAGTACTAGATTTTATCTATTGATGTATAGTTGAGTTGTGGGCAATACATGAACTGAAAAATTAGGCTTTCTATTTTTATTTTTTTTTTATGTTATGGATACCAGCAGATAATGACATTCTAAGGAATGAAACCACCATGAAGAACATGTGCCATATAATTTCAATTTTTTCTTTTTGTTCTTAGAGATAATATATATTTGGAGAGATGTTTTTAGAAACCATGAGAACCATATCCTTGTGATTGTGATAATGAGCCACATATCAGAAGATAAAATAAAATGGATAGAAAAAAGAATCTTATGGAATGTTAGACAAATGTGAGATTTCTAGGTTTCAACAAATGTTATATTTTTTGTTTTGTCAAATTTTTCTGAATTTATCCACTGAATTTTAATAAAAAGGAGTGGCAAATTTCATAGAACTCATAATTTACCATAACTATTCAACAAATCTCTTAATATTCAAGTCAGTGTTCATTTATTTATTTAATATACTAAAATAATTTTGGTTGTTAAACATCTCATTTAATTTTATTATTCTAGTTTCTAAATTTTCAATTTTGTTCAATCTTGGTTTATAGACTTTCAAAATTTAAATTTATATGTAGTCCTTACTTTCCAACTATAAATTTTACTCGATATAGGTTTATATTTAACGTATTTTGTTTGAAATCATGCATACATTAACATACTAATACACATAAGAAATAGCATGCATCATTAAATCATAAATTAAATGAAAATAAGAAATCATTTTCGAATATAGCAAAATATCATAATCTACTTGCTTTGGACAAAGATAAACTTTCTATATATGTATTTATGTCTTGATAGCCTAAGCAGATATATTATACTATTTTGCTATATTTGTGAAATTTTCAAATTACTTTTCAAAAGAGCTAGAAGGATTAAATAGTCTTTTTAGAAAATATGGATAAAACATAAAAATAGAATTTAAACTTTTCTTGAGAAATTGTGAAAATGAAGTATGATAAATTTTGTGTTTTAGTGGTTTTGTTCTCCCGTGTAAATAGTTTGTAAACTTTATTATTATTATTATTATTTTTACTTTTTACTTTTGTCGGTTGAATTTTTGGGTTAAAATATTGAAAATGATGGGAAAGAAACCATCCATGATTGGATGGAAAAAAACAAAAAGTAAACCATAATTAAGTATCTGTTTAGTGTTAACGAAGGAGAATTAATCATTAATTTACTTTAATAATAGAGTTCAATTAAGAGTTGCACAACTCATTTGTTCTCAAGGGAAGATGTAATTTCATCAAATTCTCTTGTCTTTCAGAGTTGAAACCTTTGGGTTAAACAGTGCCCTTCTTTTAACTTAGGGCTTTTCTTTAAAAAAAAAAAAATTAAACATTGATTCATTATCAGTATTGGGTTCAATTTCAAATTTAATTCATCATGTTGATGTTCATGTCCATTTAGCTTATAATTATGAATCTATTAAGAATAAAATTGGAAGCAAATTTTGATTATACCCAATGTATTATCAGTTTTCCATTTATAAGCTAAATAGTCAAAATTTAATGATCATTTAAATAGAAAAAACCTCAACTTCACTAATTTTTTGTAATTTAACCTAAGTTTATTAATATAAGAGTATACATATATATATATATATATATATATATATATATATATATATATGAAGTAGGTATTTGAACATGATCAGTTATAAAGGGTACAAACTTACAAATGTTAAACTTTGAAGGTCAAAACTATTTGGAGTAGTGGTCTTGCTTTTAAAAGCACTTCTTCTTTCCTAAAACCATCCTTTTTAAGAGAAATTAATAATATTAACTTTTTTCAAACCTATAACCTGCCGCCATTCGCAACAAAATAGATCAAGAATCGTTTTCAAATATAACAAAATATCATTTATAGATCTTAATAAACATAAATAGATTACTAACATCTATCACTTATATCTGTTTGATAGACAAAGGTATAGATAAACTAGGAAAGTTTGTTATATTTATAAATGATTTCGACAATTTTGTTATTTAAAATAATTTTTCTGAATTATAACAAGACAATGGTCGGTTATCATAACCATCGCAGAACAGTAGAATAAAGTAGGGATGATTATCATTGGATTCTGGAGAATCAAAAATCAAATTCTTGTTCTTGTTGAGAGAGGGCGAGGGGCCAGGGGACAATTATTTTCAAATGGATAATTGAAGAAAGGGGATGGTGTGTGGACAAGAACGTTATATTAATGCCTAAACTTTTTGTATAGATTAGATACGATATTACTTACTCTGTTGAAAATATTTGATATGGCTATTGATTCTTTAATTTTCTTCTTTTTAATTTTTCAAGTAATGGTAAGAGAAATATAATTGATACAATTTCTGCGGAGAAAGGGGATAATCTCCGGAAACAGCCAAAAGTAGTAATAAGAAGAAGAAGAAGAAGAAGAAGAAGAAGAAGAAGAAAAAAGAAAGAGAAAATGGAAGGTGGGGCTTTAGGTTTAGCAAATGGGGTAAAGCCATGATGTTGTTAACAATTGGACAACAATATCAATAATAAAATTTGATAGTGACAACGAAATTCAATTTTGGGTTTTTTTACTGTAACCACTACACATTATATATGAATTTTATTTTGAAAAATACTAAATTCTTGTTTGAAGAAAAAATAGGGTTTGATTAAAGTTGGATCACGGGACTTTGGAATTCTCTAATTTTCATTCAAATTTTTCTTTTAATTTAACACTTCTTTCTAATTCCTACGATATATTGAGAGTGGAAACCTTTTGTTTTTTACATAAAAGAAGGAAAGGACGAGGGGAAGGTTAGTTGTTAATTAGGACTACAAATAGGTATGGATTATAATCTCGAATTAGATTCAGATGAATTACTAGACATTTTCCTAATTCCTAGAGAAAAATATGAACTTTTTCAGATACATTATATGGAGATTAAATTATTTTGAAGAATGCATTATTAGTTGGGAAAAGAAGTGGAATGAAATGGGGTTTATGTATAGAGAGTATGGGAATTATATTGGGTTCCAACAAGTGATATCTCAAGAAATAAAGAAAGTAGAGAAGAAGCATCATGCATGTGTATGATGATGAGAAGGTTAAGGGCCCCTTTTTCCATTGATGCACTCTCAATCCTAACCTCAAAATCTAATCAATCATGTGAAGTGTTTGCTATAATATATATATATATATATATATATATATATATTCATTGAGAAGGAATTTAAAGTTGTTGCTCTTTAGTTTATCCATTCTAATATCGGGGGCTTGCGTAAGCCTCTCCCAAAGTTCAAATAACGTAAACACCCAATGAAGTTATAAGTTCATCCAATCTAGTTGGTTCGGTTTGATTATGATTGATTTTCTTCAAATCTTTCAAAAAGATTGAATATAATCATAACTTTGAATCACTCTGAATCATTATGTTCAATTACTAAGAACCGATGTTAAATGAGTTCGATGTACTTATCCTTCTAACGAATATGAGAAGACTATGGTTCCAATATTTAGCATATATTCTGTCTCATTTATATATATAATTTAGGGTTTGGAAAGGGCATTAGAGAGGTTAGGTTAGGGTTAGGGTTATTTGAAAAGAAATTGAAAGTGCTTTTTTTTTTCTTCTTCTTTATTTTGGGTCATTCATTATTGTTGAGTGCCTTACAGCATCATTTGGTTATATATATAACTTTTAATTTTGTTTATGCTTTTTGGTATATATACCAAAGAATTTGACAGTTTGTGTAGGCTTCTTGTGGTGCAAAACTTTCCAACATGAAAGCTAAGCCTTCCACCACCTTTTCTTTTCTTTTTCTTTATTTCCCTTTCTCTACATAATTTTTATATCTGTATTATGGGTCACCTACAAGTCAGCCTTACGCATTTTTCAATTTTTAAAAACCTCTAATGCTTCTTCTGTTTCTTCATTACATATATATATACACACACACACACACATACACATAGACCCTTTTTATATATAAAGTCCTTTTCTTTCATTTTTCCTTTTATAAGGGAAAAAGAAAAACTATATGGGTATTATTATTGGTTTTATTATTACTTTTTTCTTTTTAATTTAAAAGTTTGTAAGATATTTTAGTCACTACAATTTTTCAATTAAGAAAAATTAATATTTATATTTAAGTGATCAACAATATATTATTGAAATATGTGGAATTGTATTATTAAATAAGAAAATGAAAGAAGACAAAAACATACTTTCAATATCATTTCTAATTATAAGTGATTGAATTCATCCTTAAAAAATGTCTTTAACCAAAATCAAACAAAAAAAAAAATTGAAAAGTTCTTTATTTCATACATTTACTAAATTTTTGTGCTTAATAAGTTTTTATTTATGAAACATTTTTAAAATCAAATTAATAATAATAATAATAATCACATATAGGTAAAGCTTGAAAATTGAGTCCACGTTTCAAACATTTTAGCCAAATGGAGAGGGTAGCGTTTGGTTGAAGCTGAAAATTAATTGCACATCATTATTTATTTATTATTACTACTACAGCCCATGCATCAATTTTTTATATTCACATTCACATTAATTCATTAATTCCACTCTCTATTTTCAAATTACCTTTTTTTTTTCTTTTTTCAAGAATATGTAGTTTGACTTTTCAACTCATCATCACAAATTATGATCCCAATTTTCCATACCTTCATATTTGAAAGTATATATTATATGGTGTACGTGTTACGTACTACTAATAAATAAAGGCATTAATTTGAATATTATATTGATACAATATATTTGATAACGTAAACCCAATAGATAAAACCTTATAATTTATCAAATAATTAATAACTTGGACAAAAACTTTCTTGTTACTTAATCAACTACTTAAGTCTGCTGCCGTACATAAATGTATTGTAAATTAGGGTTTCCAATGTGATCGATCATATTAGCTTTTAATTTGTTACGATGGTCGGTGTTAGTTTAGAATTTTATAATTTTTCGCACTCTAACATTACATTTTAGAGTATTTAAGATCTCTCTTTCCTTTTATACTATGGTTTTGTGTATGATTGAGATTTTTCACTTAGAATTCAAACTCCCATACTTTCTTAAAAAAAATAAAAAAAAAAAAGTCATGTCATTAAATTAAATGCTCATGTTGATTAATGAGTTGAGATTATTTGTTAAAATAGAACAACTTAAAGAACTTAAAACTATTCGATATTATTTTAGCTCGTTTTTATTTAAGTCCAACTCGAATATGTATTTTAAGAGCATCATTCTTCTTCCAAAAATCTTGACAAAAATGGAAGAAACTAGTAAAAAGACGAAAAATTGACGATGATAAATACCTATAAAAGAGACCACCAAACTCAATGTCTTGGTAGCAACATTTTTATTCACAAGTTTTGCATTAAAAAAAAAAGGTCCATGCATGTAAAGTATTATTACTGTTTAACCTATTTTGATTTAGTTGACTAAATACAGAAGTATATAGATGAAAAAAAAGAAGAAGAGATTTAAACATGTTAATTAATGAATGAAGTATTAGAGATAAATGATGATTAGTATTGAAGAAAATGAAAAAGATTATTGGTAATACAGTTGTAATTAGATGGAGAGGGGCTTGGGCATGAGGATGGGTGTTTTGACACCGTACGACGGGGTAATAAAATAATACCACATTTGTCGGCACCATAAAGTTTCATTATATAATCAATTTCTTATTTATTTTAAGAAAAGAAAAAAAAAATTAAAATTGAAGCTACGGGCAGAAGGCTATAATAACTAATTTAATTAATTACCTTAGCTGGTCTTACTTTAAAAATAAAAAAAAAATAAAAAAAAAGAAAAAAGGAAAAAAAGAAAAAGAAAAAAGAAAAGGTAGCTGCTCACTCTTACTCCTCTTTATTTCTCTGCCTTCATTATTAATATCAACACTTATTACAACAAACAATAATTAATAACTACTTATATACATATTAAAAACACCTTAACATAATTTAATTACAGTTTACATCATATCAATGTATTTAAATTTTGTTTCTTCTTTTATGTCTAATAAATTTTTAAGTCGTTTCTGAAAAAAAAAATTATTTTAATTTTTACTCTATTTTTGAATTATCAGGGTATTGATTCGTAGTATTAATTAAATTGATAAATAACTAATAATTTTTTTAATTTATTCTATAAATCTTTTATACCATATATTAACATAATTAACATGTGTATCAAATAAACTTGAATTAAAAAGTAATTTTGTTCTTATTTTCTTCAAAAACTTAAATCTCTTGCATGTATTTCCTTCCCGACTGATCTCCTTTTCATGTGAAAATGGTTCATAGTCGGACGTAGAAGGAGTGGAGCCTTGGGAGAAGGCGTAGTAGGCTTTCTTTAGTGAGATGCCTCCGCCATATATATATAAAATGACTACAATGAAACGTCATTCCTCGAGCTTTATTTGTAAAGTCTCTATTCCTTGATAATCGAAACCTAAAGACGTTAACATTGACAAGGTAAAATAAAATAAAATACAACACATTATAAATTAAACTCTACGAAATTGCATTTAAATTTTTCATAATAAATCACAAAGCCAAAAAAAAAAAAAAAAAAAAAAGAGAAGAAAGAATTGGGAGCAAGAGGAAAAAAAAAAGAACCCAATTATCATCTAAATATAGAAGCTCAACTTCATCATTCTCTTCATTAGTTAACAGAGTGATAACTGACAACAACCGACTAAGACTAAAAAAACTTTTTTTAAGCTCAAACACTAAAATAGACGTTTTAAAAAATGTAAAAACCAAAACAAAATAAAATACAAAATAGAGAGATGAAAGTAGGTTCTAAAACCATTAGGTACCAAATATTTTGAAGATCTTTTTAACACTAAAAGAGGGTGCCCCACCAAATCATAGCCAGGGGTTATAGATTGATTTTTCTTTTTCTTTTTGTTCATTATCTAGGTGGAGTATTTGCCTCAATTTATAATTAATGACCTCTTAATTGTAATTGTAAAAGATATAAAAATTTAAAACATAATAAATAAATCAAAACATTATGGTAGTTGGTTGGTTGAACTACCTACCTAAAAACCCACCTCCCTTGCTACTTAAAACGTCACCGTATCCACAAAATTACTCATATTCTCGTTTTAGAAAAATAAAATTCCTCAAACCTTTCTTTTGACTCCAACAATTATAGAATGTACGGTTTTGTTAAATGTTATAAAAATGTTTGTTTTTATATTGTAATTCAATGTAAAATATATAGTCCTACTTCAAACGTAAAAACATCTCATGACTTTGTTATTTATACCATTTATATCTAAATGCATTAAGATAATTGTCCTCGTTCACGTGATATCTTCTTTTCCAATAGTCGAATTTATTTGGAGCATACTAACAACTAACTAAACTAGTCGTCTAGGTTTAGTAACTAGAAAATTGAGCATATAATTTTTGTTTGTTTAACTAGGGAAAAAGATGATTTTTTTTTTCTTCTTTCCAATGTTAAATGAAAATGAGAGAGAAAAATTATGGTTGGGGTTGTTAAAGTGAGGAGTGAAAAATAATTAATTAAGAAGTCAAATCAAGAAAAAGTTGACTAGATCTTTGTTTTTTGTTTTTTGTTTTTCCCACTTCGAAAATCTCATTAGTGCTTACAAAAAGGAGTTAACTTTCGCAGCATTCTTCTCTTGTGTTAGTGATGGGAAAAGAAAAAGGGGTATCATGTGAATTTTGCAATTTGGTATTGTGCATTGGGATATGATATATGATATTGGGGGGAGACATCTATTTTATCAAATCTCTAAAAATAGATCTCATCCCCAACATTAACAGTGAAAGAGCCTACAAAAGTTAGGAAAAAAACATCTCTCATCCGTCAACATCCAACACCAACACTACTTCTCTCTTTTCTTTACACATTTTTTATACGATCGTATTAAAAAAAAAAAAGATAATATAATCCTCGAAGAAGCTAAGTAGGTATCTTAAACATATACGTCGAGTCGAAAAAGACTCTAATATCATATCAAGATCGAGAGAAAATGAAAATATTTTATATTCATGTTATTTTGAAATAAGTCACGATAGCCGGCTATAGATCATTGCTAAAATAATGTCCTTTTAATCCCTAGTATTCATAAAAATTGTTGTCAAAGCCTAGCTCTTGTTGAATATGTGTTCTTCCTTATATTTTTTATTCTTGAAATAAAATCTCCCTTTTCTTATGCAATAGGGTGGGCCTAAGAAATTTAATTTACTATTGAATTATTGTATATAGTCCTATCATATGAATAAATAACCCTACTTAATTAAATATGGAAACAAGAATATATGTTGGGGTTAATTTTAAGAATTTATTTCCAACACCCTATAATGATGTAGTCAAAATTCAAACTTCAACAAAGTTAACTTAAATTATGTACAAATAATGAACAAAATTCAAAATTCGCTTCGAGCCCAAACCCCATTTTCTCATCCAACTAAGGTAAGCTACACTATTTAGGCTTCCAAAACTTTACAATAGAGAAAGCCAAGTTGGATGAGATATATATTTCTATCAAACTTAATTAGTATATTCCAACCGTAACTTAAATTATAATAGAAAGTAATTTTAGGAAAAATAATCAAGCGTATATGGATTTTTATCGATTATAGACTTTGTTATCTATACAAGTTTTTAAACCAACGAGTAAAAAGGAAATTTAATACGGTATCAATATCCCAGTGATGGTTCTAACGAATCACGGTATATATAAAAAGGAAAGTTGATAGAGGAAAGATTGAAATTAATGAGATTTGATGTGTGGATTGTGGCGTTTTTGTAAAAGAAAAAGGAAAAGGGGATGTAATAAAGGTGTTTGGAAGAATGTGTAGAGAGTGAAGGATTATACTTAGGGGTAAGATAAAAAAAGAAGACAAAGTTGGATTTGGACTTTGAATATGAAGCCAAAAAACTTGCATGTGCTTTTGCTTCTCTCGCGGCGTCAAAACATTACATTTCGCTTTCTTTCTCCCTTTTCTTTTCTTTTCTTTTTTTCTTTCTCTTTAATATTTGAATTTTGAAAATAGATGTTGGAATGATTTTAAAAATTATTAGAATCACTTTTTATCTATCTTATTGTTTGAGTTTAAATAGTTTTTAACATAGTTTTTCTTATGGGCTTTTTCTAAAATTAAACACGCTTGACATATTTTTTATATTTTCAAATGTTATATATAATTATTTAAAATAACAAAAAAAATTTATTTCGAGAACTTCATTTTTCTATACTTTATAAATAATTTCAAATTTTTGCTATGTATGATAATGCTTTTTTAAAATTTATTTTTAAATATTTTAGAGGTTAAAATATGTATTTTTAAAATTCATAAATTAAATACAACATTCTAAAATCGAAGACATATATATTCTTGATTTAAAAAGAAAGAAGTAATTTTCTCCATTTTTATATGGCCAAAAGTTTAATTTTCCCAAATTCAAATTACAACAACTTAATTTCTTGGTAGCCAAACCTAAAAATAGTCAATTCCACACCAAAAGTAAACCCAGCAAATTTATTCTAAAATAATAAAATAAACCCCAAAAAAAAAAAAAAAAAGCTTTTATCTTTTATATGAGGCAAGTAATGTTTTGTCAACTTAAGATTTAAGAGGTATATGTGTGCCTGTCGACAATGCAATAAATTATTTGTTATTAGTCAACATTAGTGTGTCTAATTAATCATCACTTAATGAATTAGGATAATAATTTTGTCTGTAATCTTAATTTTGAATGTTTAACAAACTCCCTCAAAAACATATTGTATTAAGTGTCAAGAAAACTAAATTTAAAGAAGAATCTTACCTGTCAATAGAGATTTAAACTTTTACTTTGTGATCGATGATAATAAACTATAGTGAAATACATATTGATAATTATTTTAGATTCACACTAGTCAAAAGTTAAATTATTGAAGAATATGAGCAGAAATTTGACTAAGCTATATGTTGAATAAAAATGCTCCAAATTTTGTACGTATTTGACGAAGAATAATTTGATTATCCCAAATGAAAGTTGGTGACAATTCAATAGAAGGGTTGAAATTAAGAATTAAAGTTGAAATGAACTCCATACCCAAAAAAAAGAAAAAGAAGATGAAAATGAAATTAGAATACTATTTTCATTTTTAGTATTCATACTATATATTAATGAATCGTAAATTTAGTTCCACAATATTAATTTATATCAAAATTGGTTCAACAACAACAATAATTTTCACACATTATGTTTAGTCAAAATTTGTACTAAATATATTATTAAAATATCTATATATATATATATATATTTAAATTAACAATAAATAAGTATGGGAAATGACATTAATTTTTTAAACGAACAATAATAAATACATGAAGAAAAATTAAACCAATTTTAAAATATAAGGATTTAAGAAAATAAATAAATAAATCTTGTTGTAAAAAATAAGTCTTAAAGAAGGGGGAAAAAAAGTATATATATAATAATAATAAGATGAATAATAAAAAGAATTAAGAGAGACACAGTGCCGTAAATCTCGGATGGGTTATTAAGGGTGGGATTAGTGAAGAATCTTTCTAATTTGGAAGTCGCTTTCCATGCAGATCTTATTTTCTTCCGCATTAATCATGACTAATTTCTTCTTTAATCCACCTAAGTCATCATCTTAATATAATCTCTCACAAACCTAATGCCCACACATGTCGCTAATTACTAACATTTACCCACGTGTGAACCCCCTCTCTTTTCCTTTTTAATTTTCTTACCAAATCTAATCTTTCATCAAAGAAAATCAAAATTAAATTGCAGTAATCAATGCACCTTATCTGGATAGTGGAAATATATGACCTTTTCTTTCTTCGTATTTCTTTGGGTAAGTTGAAATTTTGGACTGGGAAAGAAGACCAAAAAGGTTTTAGTCTTAAAAAATGTGGAACGTAACATGAAGAAATGGATAGAAAGTTCTTAGTATGAACAAAGTTTCTGACATCTTTCAAACTCCCTAATTTGACTCATCCCCCTCCCCCCCCCATCTTCCAGTTTTCCTTTTTTCTTTTTTCCATTCTACCCATTTTAACTGGGTGGGTAAATGTTGAATTTATTGGTTAAAGAAAGTGAGAAAATTATTTATTTGGTGGAGGGGGGGGGGGGGGGGGGGGGGAGATTGATTTTGATTCATTATGATGAGGTTTTATTAGTTGGAAATTGGAAGGTTGGTATAAGACAGCTAAAAGATGTCATCACCCACGTGCTCTCCAATATTTGCTTTTTCTTTCAAATAATATATGAAAAAAAAGAGGAGGGGAGAGGGGTCGTATGTTTAGTCAGATTGTATAGCAACCCTTCATGGACCCTCTAACCAAAGAATATACTTCAACTGTATGTGGGCTCCTCCCTCTTCCTTTTCCCTTTTCAATTCTACTTAAACTAAACATTTCTTGCCTTCCCTTGCCTTTTTCTTCTCTTTTCTTTCGTATCAAAATTCTTCAATTAAGATACATTTCGAAGTAAGATTTGTAAGTTCAACGTCAATTTTATATCTTATTAACTTCTTATATTCTAAGTCCCAAACACTCTTTTAAAAAAATTCAAATCAAAATGAAATCAAACTTCTAGTTATATTATAAGTTTTTCGTCTTGAAGTTACAAAATAAAATAAACCATGTAACATTAATATTATTCTCTTTTTGATGTGTTAGAAAAAGATTGAAGTGGAAGACATAAAATAAAATCATAATATAGAAATGAGTGAAGGAGACAGTTTGAAGAGAGAAAAAAAGGGAGAATAGGGGCAAAGGGCAAAAAAGAGGGGGATGGTGCTTGGTTGCACATGGCTATGAACAATTCATTAGCCAATAGGGCAGAGACCGCCTTACCCCACTTGGATATCTCACTAGCAAACCTCCAAAACCACACGTTTTGGCCCCTCAAAAACCACCCTTTAAATTTTAATGCTTACAAAACAAACTATATATATTCAAAATTTATTTAATCTAAGCTATTCTTATTTATTTATTTATTTATTTATTTATTTTTATATTAACTGTTACACGTATTTAAAATTATACATTTTACCTTCATAATTACACCCACCCTTTTACTCTCTTCTTAGAATTTCTATATATTGTCCCCTAAACTCTCCTAATTTCTCACTCCCCTGCTCCTTTTTGTTCCTTCATTTCTTACTTCTTTCATTTTGGTAATCATCTTGTCCTCCTCTCTCTTTTTCTCACACACAAACACATACACACATTTTGCTTTACCTCTAATGGAATCATGCTAGTTTGAAAATGGGAAAAGAGAACTGCTGAAAGTTATAACTTACTTTCTCTTTTGCAGGAATGGCTTCTGTCCTTATCTTTTTGGCTGGCTTCTATGCCATAGTTTCCTCTGTTGATGCTTATGCAGGTGGAGGCTGGACTGGGGCTCATGCCACCTTCTATGGTGGGAGTGATGCTTCTGGGACTATGGGTATGCACCATAACAACTACCATTTTTGGTTCACGACTTCTTTGAAGAACTTTTACAAACAGTTGGTAAACCAATGTGGGCTGAACTTTTTTGTGTTTGATGAAATTGTGTAGGTGGGGCTTGTGGATATGGCAACTTATATAGCCAAGGCTATGGAACAAACACTGCTGCTTTGAGTACGGCTCTATTCAACAATGGCTTGAGCTGTGGGTCTTGCTATGAGATTAGGTGTGCCAGTGACCCTAGATGGTGCCTGCCAGGCTCCATTGTGGTCACAGCCACCAATTTCTGCCCTCCAAACAATGCTCTTCCTAACAACGCTGGAGGCTGGTGCAATCCTCCTCTTCAACACTTTGATCTCTCTCAACCCGTATTCCAACACATTGCTCAGTACAGAGCAGGGATTGTGCCTGTTGCTTACAGAAGGTAAAGCAAGCAAGCCATTAAAACAGAGATTTAAAATTCAGGGGATGTATTATAGAGTCATGTAATTTAACATGTTTTGGTTGGGGGTTCGTTTTTGTAGGGTACCCTGCAGGAGAAGAGGAGGCATAAGGTTCACCATCAATGGACATTCCTACTTCAACCTGGTCCTCATCACAAACGTGGGTGGTGCTGGTGATGTACACTCAGTTTCCATCAAAGGATCAAGAACTGGTTGGCAAGCAATGTCAAGGAACTGGGGACAGAATTGGCAGAGTAACAGCTACCTAAATGGTCAAAGCCTCTCCTTCAAGGTAACCACCAGCGATGGCCGAACTGTCATCTCCAACAACGCTGTCCCAGCCGGCTGGTCCTTTGGACAGACTTATAGTGGTGCCCAATTCTGATTTATTACCTCCTCTAGCTAAAATAAAGTTTATGGTTATGCATAGTAAAGCAATCTAGTGTGACTTTTTTTTTTCTTCTTTACCTTAAAGTATACTAGAGTATTAGATATATAGTATACTATGCGAGTGTTTGAGTCAAAAAATGAGGAAAGGGCTTATTTTGGGAGGCTCTTTCTTATCATTTTGATTCAAATTTCAACATTTAATGAGTGCCCTAATGGCAACTTATTGTGATTTTTTACCCTAACTTTTGCTATAAAGCAAAAGTTGGCAGAGGTGGGCTCTAACCACCCGCCTGCATTTTAGTTACTATTGTGAGTTCATTGTAATCATTAATCAGCCTTTCTGCCACTCTACTTGTATTTGTTGTATTATTGGCTGCTGAAAGTGTAAATTTTCAGTTTCCTCAAGTAATGAAAAAAAGCAGACTTTTTATTTAATTGTGCTCTGTTTCTCTGTTTTTTTTGTATTAATGTTTTCAATCTCTTTGTGGGGTTGGCTTCCTCTGTTATTCTTTCTCCCATCTCCCCCCAAAGTAAAAAGTTTAACTCACACTAAACATAAGCAAAATATTGTAATTTGGACAGTAAAAGATCATTTGTCAATTCGAGCATAGTTTAATTCTAAGACACTTGTAAAGGTTGATAACTCAATTCTCCATCCATCATTGTTGAACTAAAAGAACAAGCTACCTATATGATTGTCCTTTTTCTATAGGTCTCTAAACTTTAAGCTCTAAGCCCAATTATTTAGAATCCAAGCCTTGGGGGTTGGGCTGAACTATTTAGTAATGTGATTTGTATTATTAATCTAATCCAGCCTTGGGAATTCAGAGGGTTGGTTCAAGGTCTATGTACAGCATAAAGCTAGAAATTTTAATCCAAATATAAAATGATTGTAAACGAGGGTTATTGAAAATACAACTTTTAAAATGATATCACCAAGATTTGGGTGAATTGATAATCTACCAATGGTTGTGGTTGTGCAATAAAAGAAACACAAAATCAAAAAATTATTTTCTTTTATTCTTAGCGTCTGTCGTATAGGACAGACAAGTTACTAAACATGTTGAATTAGTATCAGCCAACTGAAGAAGACGTTTAACTATAACTTGTGTGCTATGTTGCTACTTTTATTTACAGCTCCATATCAGCGGGAGCAAATGAAAGACAGTACCTTAGCTGCCAATAAGACAGTCAGGGATAAAGCAAAAAAACAACTCCTTGAAACCTTATTTCATGGAGAGTAAGCGCGGAGCCTCCTTTGCTCGGTGACAGCCACCTCGAGAGGGTGCTTCTGAAATAGTGTTTGTATTAGGCTATCGGCTTCTTGCTGTTAGCTATAGTTGCTTGGTATAGATGAACTTGAACGAGACGAGTTGAACATAGTTCAAAATCATCCTCAATCTGTCAGGTATGCTATCAACTTTTCCCAGAATTACTGTACTGTAGTATGTAAAACATAGGTTCAGTTAGTTGTTGCTAGAAATGAAACGCTAGCTTTGACAAAGTTGAAATCAATCAGCCATTCAGTATTCTATCGGTAAACATATGAAACAAAAAAAGAAAAAAAAACATAGGGAATGTAAAGATCTTATGTACCGATTTCTGTTATACTCATACATCAGACCAAGTTTGCTAGGACTCCCTAACAGTACACGGAACCTTGAGATAGAAATCAAATGCATTGAAGTATAAAAGTAGCGGAATTACAATATCATCCTTCTAGGTAGTAAGTATTCGAGGGACTCCAGTACTTAAGATTAAGCCACTAACCAATTGTCTACCTTCCTCGTTTCCAGTCGCTCTATTTATTACCAAAAAGACAAGAAACTTTCTGACTAATTACTATTGTATCGTCAATACTTCCATAACATCCTTAACAGTATTACTACCAGTTCGATTTTCCAAAAATATGTGCAAACTTTTATGCATAAGGAGTTTGAATAAAACCATCAAAACATTGTGATGGTCTGACGACAAGAGCAGTTTTCAAAGGCAAACTTACTCAAGGAAACAAGCGATCGTCTAACAATGAAACAGCACAAGGGCCAGAAGAAGAAGCCCAATTGTGTTGAGTGGTGTCGAAGTTCCCATTAACATGATAATCTACAGGATTTACTGGTAGGTTCATCTCTGCTGCAGGTTGAAATGTTGGGTCATTATAAAAATTAACATTATACGACATGTAGGAATTTTGCCCTCCTAGCTGAGGCCTTAGAGGTTCTGTTCTGCTTAGTTCAGGGAGGACAACATTTTCTTGTCCAGAATTTGAAATGTCTGGACTCCGTCCTGTGCCGAAATAACCAGGATAACTAGTAAAGGAGGAACTTGCAGAGCACTCCGCATCCCTAAGCAAGAGAAGTTAACACATAGAAGTTAGTTTTCTGTAAAATTATCACTTTCCAAGCTCATTTATAAAATAATATCAACAACTGACCAAAAACTTTTGCATGCTTGTCATTACAACTTTCTTTCCTTGTACTGCTTTACATAAGGTCATGTTAGGAAGTCTATAGTTGTTCATAGTTGATTTCAATCTTACCGATGGAGAACGAAGTTTGGATCATCATGTAAAACTATATTTTGGCTATCACTGGGAATCCAAGAGAAGTGTTGGAGTTGTTGAAGTTGTTGCTCAACACTCATATCAAAAGGTAAATGCATTGCATCCTGCATTTGCAATCAAAGAAACTTAACTTCTTTGAAGTAATGAAAATATTTGCAAAATTACCTCCAATGTCAAAAGTGTAACTTCTTAGGCCGCAGGGCTTTTATTATATTCTTAATGCTTTTCCCGCTTTAATTGTCAGTGTGGAGATTAAAACGAAATGCCACAAGAGATTAATAGTATTCATGGGAGAGATATAAGTTTTAAGCCAATATATTAGGACTTCTTTACCTGATTAGTGAACTCTAATGGTACTGGAGGATGCTTCTGCAGATTTTCCTGCCAAAATTATGAAAACATTAGTACAATACAAAGTCCAAACCTTTATCTTCTCTCCTTGAAGATTCAAGCATACAGAACCCCCAGAAAAGAGGAACTAAATAAAATTCCCAAGACTGTAATCGTTATGTAATGGACTTCAGCTGTAGCCAGCCGTGATGAAGAAACTACTGATTTCTATTGGTGAACTGGGAATGCCTGACAATCAATTTATATGGTAAACCATCAAGGGGCTCGCTCATGTATCCCATGCCAAATTAATGTATTCTGGGCCGCAACAAGTAACGTAGTTGAAGTGGCTCGGTTCATATGAGAGAAGTCCATGTATGAACAATACTGGTGAAAATTCTTAACATCACCACAGTCCACTTGGTTCTTTCGACTCATTAAATGTGGAGCAGCATACCAAAAACGAGAAGAAGAAAAAACCCGTTTTGAAACCTTTGTTTTCCAACATTTCAACCACAACAGAAAGGAATAGATTGATACCTTATGCAATCCAACTTGATTAAGTGTTTCTCTCAACGAATCCTCCATTTGGGACAAATGATCCACATTGTTTATCTTGTCAGGGTTTCTCCAATAGCTGCAAAGAAGAAACAAGAAGATACAAAATTTGGGAACAGCAAAAGGACAGCTTAACAAACAAGAATCAAAATATTTGCAGCCATTGACCTTAATCTCTGATGTACTTCAGAAAGTTGTGCCCTCAATAACTTTGCTTGGCCAGCCAAATCCTGCCATTATGGATCGTCAACGACGAATACAAAGAAATGAAACATACCAAAAAGCTAGTCCCAAGGTGTACCTCAATCGTTTGGCTACTGAAACAAAATGAAAAACAAACAAAAAACATCAAATCAAAAGAGTTATCTTGCAAATATGAAGTTCATGGGGGAGGAGCAGATTGTAGAGTATACCTTGTTCCTAGGAAATCATCTATGTTGACATCGTGGTCTAATTTCTTGAAAGTTTTCCGCAGTGACTAGAAGATTAAAGGATGATTAAGTATGTTAACGAGTAAGTAAAAGAGAGGAAAGAATGAAGTGAAAATGAAGTGTGAAACTAATTACTTACATCAAGGCTTTCCATTTTCCTGCTCCAATCAGTGAGAGCACACGTATCAGTTGCCAATTATTAATCTATTAGTTAAGTTAAAGTTAAACAACCTATTTTCGTCAGCTCTATCATAAAGTATTTATTGGCATTTGAGCTTTGCTCAAGTTAGCTTATAGCTTTAGATTATAGAATGCAAACATTTGATACATAGAATATGAATAAGATTGTATATAGGAGTTTGTTGACACCAAATTGTTAAAATTTCAATCAATATGTCTGTTATATCATCCATATCAGTGATATTTTTGTCATAATTTGTCAATTAATTTTAGGAATATAATTTAAATTTAAATGTAGAAGAGTTTTGATGCTACCTCTTTGCTCTTTCCTGGGGAGTTTGTTGAGCAAATCTAGCGATTACCTCCTCAAAGCTACCAACATAAGGAAAAGAAAAAGGATTAACATTATGATTATTTTATCATTTCATCAAATCATCAAAGGATTAACATTTAATCATTTCATCAAATATACACATACACTAACCACGATTACTAAACCTTGGTTTTTCACCAACACTGCTTAATTACAAAACACAAAATCCAGCATTTTAGCATTTTGTTTTTAGTTTACTGTTTTTGCAAATTAAGCCTATTTTGTCTCCATTTCTTACAATCCTAAATAATAATAGACAACAAAACTTAGAAAGCAATAAATGATTATCAAACAAGGTTTCATGTTCGGAATAAAAGCAAAAACTCAAAAACTAAAAACATAATCAAGATCAAAAGAAAGAAGATAAAAGTTAAATATAAATAAGAGAATAGGAAAAAAAGAACCTGCGTTTTTCACAAGAGAGATTGGGCTTTCCAGTAGGTGAAAACATGAGAAGAATGATATCAATATCACATAAAATAGATAATTCCTTAGCCTTCTTCATAATCCCATTCTTTCTTTTAGAATAAGTAGATTGTCTTCCGTTTGTATTCTCTAATCTCTTAATCTTCAATTTTACTCTTCCCATTCTTCTTCTTCTTCTTCTTCTTCTTCTTCTTCCTCTTCTTCTTCCTCTTCTTCTTCTTCAACCATATCTTCTTTTTTTCTCAATTATTATTATTGTTACTCCCTCTAACCATCCCCTTTTTTTCTGTTTTTCACCCTTTTTTTTCAATTGCATTATACCAAAGTTTTTCTCTTTATTTTTTTTTCAATTTTTTTTCTTCATGAGTTTCGTTTGTGAAAATGCTACGGGCAACTATTAACCATGCGTTGGTAATTTTGCGGTGGAAAATCAAAAGTTATTTTCAACCACTAATTATCTACGGTTGTAATTTAATTCTTTTTAACAAACTTAACTTAATTTACCGAAAAGTTCGTTCTTTTATGTTTGACCTTTAATTCTTCTACTCACAAAATAATTGTAATGTTAATCCTTTTTATTATCCTTCAATATAGCAAAATTGAGATTCTATTAAGATTCTATCAAATGCCACTAATTTTGTTAGAATTAAAATCTTATTATATTTTATTAATGTTTTTTTGGTTCATTTTTTATTTTATGTATCTAATAAAAAAAAACAATATACATAATAAAATATTATTAATTAAAATAGATATTTTGGTCCAATTTGTTCATCTTCTTCGTTCACCGCCAAAAAGCTTCGGTCTTTGAGGATGATAAGCAGACTCCAGCTTCCTCCTCCCTCATGTTTCATCTTCTTCTTTCCTCCGTCATTGGCCGGCTCTCTTAAACCTTTGAAAAACCCAAGTTTCGGAAAACCCCGTTTCACCCTTTCTCTCAATACCCAATTTTCCGACCGCTCCGACTCCGGCCTCCTTTTCCGTGAGAAAATACTCTACCTCGAGAACCACCTCAATGTCGATTCCCGCAAAGCCTTCCGGGAGAATCCCCATTGTCGCTCTGCCTCTCTCTCCACTCTCAAATCCGTCGAGGTCTGTCTCTCCTCCATGGGACTTGACCGGTCTGCAGTCGGCCGCGTTCTCGACATGTACCCCAAACTCCTTACTTCCAATCCGGACTATGATATTTACCCCATCTTCGATTTCCTTCTTAATGAAGTTCAAATTCCGTTTCCCGACATTCATAAATCCATAATTCGATGCCCTAGAATTCTCGTCTCCGACTTGGACCATCAATTGCGACCTGCTTTGAAGTTCTTGCGTGACTTGGGTTTTGTTGGGTTGAAAGCTATCACGTGCCAGACGACATTGCTACTGGTTTCGAATGTTGAACATACCCTTTTGCCTAAGATTCAGTTCCTTGAGAACTTGGGCTTATCGCATGAGGATGTGGTTAATATGGTGTTAAGGTCTCCCGGTTTGTTGACTTATAGCATTCAAAACAATTTGGTTCCTAAAGTGAATTATTTCTTAGGAGATATGAAGGGTGATTTGTTGGAATTGAAAAGTTTTCCGCAATATTTTTCGTTTAACTTGGAGAGGAAGATTAAGCCGCGTCATCGTTCATTGGTTGAACATGGTTTGTCACTTCCTTTGTCGAAAATGCTGAAGGTTAGTGACGGGGAGTTCAATGCATGGTTGACAGAAATGCGGTGCAGGTCGTTGATGGCTGATCGTTGAAGTGAGTTGCTTTGCTTCCTGTGGTTTTGTAGTTTCTTTGTATGTGATTATTTAGGATGCTGCTTTTCTCTGTACAGTCCGGCAAATCATTCCCTGTTTTTCCATCCCTTGTGAGAAAAAAAAGTATTTCACTTGATTACATTGTTCATATGATAATTGTGAGAAACAAAATGTGAGTTTGGCGGGTCTTGTAAAATATGCTAATTGTGGAAGATTACGACTTTGAAGGAATGCATTGTTACATACTGTCAAAAAGTATGGAAAATTATGGATAATAGCAAGTCCAACAACTGATTCGTAGTGTAGTTATGGAGTTAACTTTCATGTGATATTAGTAAGCTATGCTCATTTACTTCAGCCAGATTATACTCTCAGTTCTTTTCTATGTGGATCCTAGGAGGTGAACATTTGGTTGATTTCTATTTTGATTTTGGACTAAGGGATATCTATCTGAAATCAATTAGTGGGCATTTGGTATTAGGATTTTTTTATCGATAGCAATGTATAAATTTTGCTTGTGTTGCACTTTATGATGCAAGATTGTGATTGATGCTACAGCATTTTTATAATTTGTTCACTGTCCAGCTTCCAATGGATTGAATAGTATCGTCTTAAGTTTAATTTCAATAACTCCAACACATGTTGTTTTTACCAACAGTTTTGAACATCTTTTAATCGTGGGATTGACTTCGTTTGCTGTACTTAAACTAAAGATAACAGATTCTACATAGCTCCAAAGACACGTGGTTCTTAATATTGTGCTAAAAATTGGAATTTACATCTTGTTATTCAGATAAAAATGGTATTCTTTAGACAAATTACATAATGCTTCACTTGCAATAACGAATATACATGGATCTTTATATTAGGGGTTATATTATGTTTCTCAGTTATTCTTCTATTTTTCACTCAGTGGAGTTTCAACATATTTTGAATGAGAACTCGATGGTTGTAGTCAAGAAGATAGGGGGGAGAATAAATTTCTGTTTTATTGTACATATACCCTGGAACTGGATTGCCCAGCTGTCCCACACACACGTGTTGCTATTTGGAAATCCTGTAGAAACATGGCTGATGTTAGTTTGTGTTAACTCTTTCCTTCAATCGTGCAGGAACTGTGGTGGAAATGATTCTACAGCTCTATCGACAAGACCAGGCATTCTACCATATTCATCTTTTAATGTGCTGACCTTGACTATCTAAATTAGATGGGTTGGAGGGATTCACACGATTGTTCCCATCTCGAGTGATATCATTAGTCAGAATGTTTGCTATTTAAACAGAGAATACGTAGAAGACAGAGACTCAACGCTTCCACAATTGCCCTTTGTTGATGCAATGCCGGCCCTGACTACTGTAATTTGTTGAGAACTTGAGAGACTTGCAAGTTTGGCTCCCATCCCAAATGACTGCATCACATCTGGAAGATTGCTGTATAAGTAGAAAATAACGTGAAAACTATAGGATTCTCCTTGCATCCCTACCATCAATTGAATTTAATTTCCTATGAGAGGCATTGTAAGAACACTCAACCTGTATATTCTAAATCTTTGACCATTGTTTGAAATTCATGAGAAAGAACATGTGGTTGGGTTTGCAACAGGCTCAAACTCCAAGGAAAACGAAAGGGAAAGATAGGGTGAAGTGAACCCCCAAAAGGCCCAAATTATACGATAACTTAAGGCAATGTACATCACCATTCTGGGTGCTATAAATGCAGTCTACTGAAATCATCAGTCGGACTTGAAATTATATTTTTCTGGTGGAAGAAAAGTTAGTAGTGTTGAAAATGAAACTAGATTTTGTCCCACCAAAGTTAGAAACAATGAGAGATTGATTTCATAATGCATGATGATTCATTTTCTTGTTGAAACATGAGCCGAAGGACACGGTTTCTTGCTGCAGAAATGCATCACTGTTTAGTAGTCCAGATTCCAGGGGTACGTTGTCCATTACATTACATGACAAGTTTTGAAGGGTACAGTATGTATGAAAGGCCTTAGGGTCTTCTCTGTTTCTCGGGACAACAAATGCAAATGCAAATGCAAAATTTGGGGTCAGCATTCGTCACCTCTGGACCCCCTTACCTTCCTACAATCAATTTGCTCAGACACAGAAAAACAAGAGAGAAGGCATCTGTCCCATTCTTTAATCATTCACCCTCGAAGGATGGGATGAGTTTTTGATTTGAAATTCATGGTCTTCATTTAATTCTGTCTCTCTCTGCTCTACACTTAAACAGTATTCTATTTATATTATGGTTGGTTGCTTCTAAGACAGATCTGTCTCAGAGGAGAATGAATGTTCTGCATAAGTCAAGTTGGTTTCGACTTTCAATACTTGGATTAATTTTGGTTTATACATTGGATGTTAAGATAGAAATGATTTTTGATTTTTGGTATAAGATATTATTGTAAATACTTATCTCAGATGGAAGAGTAGGCCAAAGAGAATTCATAGACAGTGAAATCATCTGTTATGAGACAGCAATTTCAGAATCCACATGTTAATGAATTTATGGTTGTGAAAGAATTTTTGTTTGTCCTTGTGCTTTACGACAATTTTAACTGACCAATATGCTTCAATCTTCACGTCCACCTTAAATCAAAATTATCAATCTTTTCACATTGTTTCATTTTCATCTTCTCTCTCTTCTTCACAGTTCACACAACATGTTGGAATTCACAAGGAGTGTGATGGGAAAGGATTTTTTTTACCTTGATTTGTTCCTCTCGATTACTTTTATCATTGAAACATGGAGAAAATGAGAGATCTTTTAAAATGATATGTTTTTTATATATCGGTATTTACAAATCCCAACATAAAAAGATTCATCTTTGTTTGTTCTCTGCATCGAATGGTATCCTTCGCCATTACCTTTAGCTTCCATTCCGTATCCTTCCAAGGGAGCAAACCCAACAGAATCTTTTGGCTTAGCCCTACCATTTATATTGTGGGCCATTTCTTACCAAATTCTTTTATTACATACTCCTTATTCTCAGCCTCCTATCTACCCTTTGCTCCTTTGCTACCCATTTAGGGTTTAAGAAGGTTAGTTGGCACTGCCATTATAAATGGAGTTTCCTTCTTTTCTCTATCTTGGAAGAAGCCAAAAACAACAGTTGAGTTCTGTTCTGTCAATACAGCAATTATTTTGAATAAGAGATAACCCAGCTTTACTTGATAACCTTTTATTTTATTTTGAAGTACATGTTGTGTATATTGTATATGATCCAAAGCATTGTTCTACTACCTTCAAAAGTACGGCAAAGTTGTAATAGCATGAGGAGATTTATTTTCCTCTAACAAAAACCAGCAACATGTTTCTAACATAAATAACATTTTCTATAAGGACCCCAATCTCTGCAGGTGAAAAGCCCTCCCTATTTTGAAGCTTTATGACCTCTAAAGTATCAGATTCTTGCTTTTTCATGGTGAAAAAGAAATAAGGGAGAAAGAGAATGAAGAGGACAAAGAGTTTGCACAAGTGTATGAGAAGAGGATCCTAAGTTTGCTTGTTCAGGTAAGCTGTCAAAAATCATAATAATTCTGCTATTACGAAGCCAGTCAGAGTCTCAGTTCTGTAGGGGCAAGAAATGCCGCACGTGGGATTGGCAGAAGAAAGAAACAAATGCAAATTTTTTTTAAATAATAACAATAATTTAAAAACCCCAATAACTTTTTTTATATATTATTTTTGGGAGATGTAGATCAGACCAGATCAGAAAAAGAAGAAAGTTAACAAAGAGGGGGGAAATTTAGGCATTGAACAATACTGTTACACACAGTTTTACTTGTCAACATTAATCCCTCGTCTTCGACTTCTTATATATATTGTCCTTTCTTTCGAATACACACTCCACGAAAACACTAACCTTTCCAAATTAATTCTCACTTTTACCAAATTTTATTACATTAATCAATACTAAACTTCTGTGATTATCTGTGATTATCTCAGTTCATTGGAAGGTATTGTCATTAAAAAAAGAGAGTACTTAATAACAGTTTCATTGAAATGGAGTTTGATTGCATAAAACAAAATTTCCTATTTTTCTTTCTTGGGCTTATTACCAAGTAGAACCAAACTGTGAAGAGAAGAGAAAAGGGATTTTTTGATGATTCTAAAAGAAGGAAGGTTGAAAATTACCCTAAATGGGGATTTGTGTAATGTATAAAGATTAGATTTTGGTAAATGGATTTGGAAGGAAGTTGAGAGAAATTGAAGAGATCTCTGGGGTTCGGGAAAGTATGATAAGTCATTAATGGAGATAGTGTCCTGTTTGGTTGGTGGTTGTTGTTCAAAGCTATCTTTCTTGACCCATGACTGTTCACCCCATTGTCGCAGCTGATAGTACATTCCTGATACACTGTGCCAAACAATGAATTGAATGAAACGTCTGATTTTGGGATTCCCAATGAGATAAAAATAAAATTGAATCTAAAGAAAAAGAAAAAAAAAAACAACTCACTCTCTCTAATTTCAGTTTCAAAGTTTGTTTTGTTTCAGCACTGTTGAAGATGTAAGCCATAAGCCATTCATGTGGTTTTTCAATCCATAAAGTACATTCCTTAAGTTGAAAGAAAAAAATCTAACCTCTTTTTTATTATTATTATTTTACTGGCTTTCTAGTTAAGGCCCCTCTTTAACCTTCCTTCTCTTAAAGGACAGATATAACATGAACAATACCATGAAACTTTCTTTATCTACCCCCATGTGTTGAAATTTTTTGTTGAATGCTGAAGACATATCCACATCCCAACAAACATGACAAGAATTCAAAAGAAAGAGACAAAATATGACTAGAATTCAAAAACTTGACCATGTGTAAATATTCTTAAATCGGGTAATAAGATTACGATAAATTATTAAAACTGATGTTACCTCAAATCATGAAAATGGTGGGAAAGAGAGTTGAGTTGAAAATTGTGAAAAAAGAATCAAATGAGACCTAAATCTTCAGTCCAGATATGAACTTAAAATTACAACATGTTGCATTCAAACTTCCCATATAGACCTTTACTGAAAATTTGACGAATTTTGAAACGAACAAGGAATTAAAAGAAAAATGGAAATGGAATCACGAAATGAGTTTGATATTATAAATCGAGTCCAAAGCGTTAGAATAGACATGACTTCTGGATTACATTACAACTCATTTGATTAAGTACTCCCAAACAATCACTTAGTAATTGTGATCCAAACCAACGATCTTTTGTCATGATGCCCACATTTTACTCTATGGTAGTTAAGTTTTTAACCTCATAATTAGTTGATAGATTAAAATATTCAATTCTTAACAAAAAATCATTGGTATTCCAAACCCACTTGAGAACTTGCTAGAGAAAGTGAAAGAAGTGAGAGAGAGGGAGATAGAAAGGAGTTTATTGGGGGAACTGTTAAAAATTTTTTGATAAAAAGGGCAAAGGAGGGGTTTGTTGGGTCAACCTCAGTTGGTTAAGTGCAGCTATTTCCAAATATAAAAAGGGAAAAACAAATAAACAAAAGTTTTGAAAATTTCATACATTAGATGAGTGTGATTGACAATCTATCTTAGCAGCAGGGCAGAAGGCAGAAGGCAGCAGCAGCAGCCAAGGGGCAGGCCTTCTCTGTATTTCTAATAACTAAGGTGTCAAACTCAAAAACAAAAAAAAAAGAAGAACCTCTTTTTCTATGTCTACCTTTGTTTGTATTGTGAAAGCTGAAATCTGCATTGAAATGAAAGGCGTCAAAGCACTTCAACCATAAGCCTAATATCTGGAAACTGCACACACAAAACAACCCATCATTTTTATTGCCCTTTTAATGCATATTGTAAGGACAGCCAGTACTTAACCAAAACTAAACACACACCCTTAATTTTGTACAAAAAATTTCTGAGTTTGAGGCTCAAACATACTGCTGACTTTAACCTTTTCTATTCAAGGTTTCTAGTAATGGTGATAGAAACGGATTGTGTGTATATCATAGACATAATATAAAGCTTTTGATTTCAATCAAGGTTCATTGGTATAAAGTAGAATATTTGATGAGCATATTAATGTTTTAACTCACATTTTATTTAAGCTAGGATTCACCGGTTCAATATACTACTTTCCATGAGACTAAACGTTCTAAATGACATAATTTTTCTTTTTTTAAAGTTGAAAATTCTATCTCAAAAAATTTAGTATTATATTGCCTAACACAATTTTTTGAACACTTGCACTAAACTATCAATGGTCCCAAAAATCTAATATTATATCATCTTTCTTTTTAAGTACATAATATCATAAGAAACAAATACAAATAACAGAAAAAGTTAGTAATATATGATGCAACGGAGTTACCTTTTAAAGAAAAGTAATACATTTTTAAAAGTGTCGATAAATGATGATGACATGACATTTTGCTCAATACCAAAGTAAATTTTCCTAAGAATCTGCATCTCCAAAACCATCCAACTAAAATCTTAAACAAACATCCACGTGGTTGGATTTAGCTTTATATTCTCGACTAAAAGTGTAGAGTTTTAAACTTTAACACTCGAACGAGTTGAAGCTAAAATAAAAAATTACACCTTTTGAATAGAAAACCCTTCACCAACCTCCATATTTTTTAGAAAAACCTAGTAGTTCTGTTTTAATTTTATCTTCTAATTTCTACCCGTTATGGAAGTGTTGGGATTGGTAGAAGAAGGATAAAATTTGTTTTGTTTGATTTTCCAACTAACTTTATAGAGATTTATAAATAGAGATTCAAACATCTTTTACCCCTCACTTTCTTTTTACTTTAATTCTCCTCATCTTCTACTTCAAAATCTCCCCCACGTTTGAATAAAATAGGAGTGCGAGAATGTGAAGGAAAAAAGTATCCTAAATTTGACAATATGAGACATAAAATAATAAGAATCGACATAGGTGTTTATTATTAGAGATGAAAATAACTAACTTTATTATCGAACATTAATATCAGATGATGTAGACTGCAAATATGCCCGTAGACTTAGAAGGTTTATACGAGAATTAGGATATTCAAATAAGTTATTCAACACATTTCAACTTACCTTAAGGTGGCTAACACATTTGATGAAAGGCTTTGAATATGGGCTATGTATGCTTTGATACTAAACAACGTTAAAAAAGAAGAAAATAAAGGAAAATGAGAGGGCAAAGGGAAGGCAAATAAATCCAAACTTGTTAGCTAAAAAGGGGTCAGCCATTGAGCAATGGTTTCATGTTTGCATTCTTCTCTCCATGAGTCAGTTTGAAAAGAACACTTAACTGTTACTGTTTACCCTCCTCTAAGTTTTCCCTTTCTTTCTTTCGTACACTGCAATATTCGATTTCTTTCCCAACCCAATCCCATTTCCATTCTCCCATATTAATATTCAATTCAATTATTTCTCTCCTTAATTCTTCTCCCCATCTTTCTATTTCAAGTCCCACATTTTTTCCTTTTTCTTCTTTCTCTAAATATTCTGCCTTTTCTTAGAGATGACCTTCAAACAGTTCAACTTTTTGTCATCATCACCATCTCCATTCCAATTCTTTGCCCTATAAATCCCAACCCCATTTGGTGTAAAAAAAGAAAAATGCAAACTTTCTTCTGAAAAGAACCCTCTAATGGGGATGTTTACTGATGAAGATGAAGAAAGTTTCAATCTTGATCTCAACTCTGCAGCAATTTTCTCTTCTTCTTCTCAAGAAAGTTGTGAGGAGATCAATGGAAGAGCTTTTTGGAACTTCCCATTTTCTTGTGAGTCTGATATTGTCAACAACAACAACAACAATAATAATGGAGGCTCTGAATTCAGTGATGGATTGAATCAAAATGCTGCTAATAACCCAACTTCTTGTTCCAATAACACCCCCAGTAGTAGTACAGGAGCTCAATCTAGACTATGTGCTAGAGGCCATTGGCGGCCAGCAGAGGACACTAAATTAAGAGAGCTTGTAGCTCTTTATGGCCCTCAAAACTGGAACCTCATAGCAGAGAAGCTAGAAGGAAGATCCGGTAAGACACCTGCTAATTTGTCTTAGTTAGTTGAGTTATGCCTTTTCTGTCTTAACCCCGTAAGAGTTATGTTTTCATCAGGTAAGAGTTGCAGATTGAGATGGTTTAATCAATTGGATCCAAGGATAAATAGAAGGGCATTTAGTGAAGAAGAAGAAGAGAGGTTAATGCAAGCACATAGAATATATGGAAACAAATGGGCAATGATAGCAAGGCTATTTCCAGGGAGGACTGATAATGCAGTGAAGAATCATTGGCATGTTATAATGGCAAGGAAATACAGAGAACAATCAAGGTGTTATAGAAGGAGGAAATTGAGCCAATCTGTTTACAGAAAAATGGAGGAAGATTTGAGTTTTCTTAATATTCCTAAAGATCATAATCATCATGATAAAATTACAGCAGCAGCAGCAGCAGCAACAACAACTTCTTGTTCTTCTTTTGGGAATTTTGAGGGTTGCGTTGATTATGCATTTTTAAGACAAATGGGTATTGGTGGTGGAGGAGAAACAATGTCAAGTAATTATAACATCACTCCCAACTATCCTTACTTCAACTCATGTGCTCATCTTTCAACTCTTAATGTTCTTCCAGGTTTAAATTTGTTCTCATTCTAAAATTTCACTTTTTTTTAGTCTTGTGAATATATATATATATAAATGTATACAACACTCCATTTCCAAGCTTTTAAATTTCTTTTTTATAAGTGGGGTTGGTATATGATAATCATTTTGATTTGTAGTTTTCGAACATTAAGAATAAACATTCATTTCATTTTTATATTTTTAGTTCATGTTTTCAAATATTAAGTTAGAATATTCTTTTACCTTTAATTTTTTATTTTTTGCTAATGTTTTCAAAAACTATATATATTAAGTCAATTAGTTTAGAAACTTCTTGATTTTGGCTAATTTTTTTTAAACTTAAGAAATAAGCAAAGCTAGAGATTAAGAACCAATATAAGTCTAATCTTCAAAAATCAAAATGACTCTAAATTTATAGTATTTTATCTGCTTAAGTTTTTTTTTTTTCAATTATTTAACCTCACTTCTTTAATAATTATTATTGAGAAATTATTGGTTGGGTTTTGTTCTAATTTTTCAAAGTCTTGTTAACTTAGGTTGTTGAATTTACAAATGATTGAGATTTTTTTTTTCTTTCTTTTTTAGGCCCAAATGGTTAAGAAAAAACTATTTAATAACGATTATTTTGCTTTTAAAATTTATTGTTTTATTCTACTTGTTACTTTTACCTTTGTTAGCAATAACACTGAATTTCTAATGTAGTTCTTAAAAGTTTCTTTCTTTAGTTTTTTGAAAACTTAGATTGAACATAAAAACTTGGATGTATAATAACAGTGTTTATAGCAAACCATTATTTTTATAAACCACAAATAACTATCACACCATGGTTAAACTAACATAATTCATCAAAATTTTTTACATATTGGTGTAAAGATTTTATACTAAACTAAGCAAAAAGAAGTATAATAATAATACATCAGTTTAAATTGATTAACTTTGGGATTGATTGATCATTATGGTGTGCAGATCCCAAGAGCAGATTCTGGGAGGGAACAAGCAATGGGTTTTTAGTACCACGAAGCCACGGCCACCACCAGTATGAGGCGTATAACACGGCGGCGCCACCGTCAAACGGCGGCGTTGAGGGATCCTCATCGGTAACTGTAGAGGGAAGATCAAAACAATCACCAAGATTTATAGATTTTCTTGGGGTTGGAGCCACCACATGAAAATGTGAATTTGAATTAGAGAGTGGTGGAACATAATATAATATGTTCATATTATTATTATTATTGTTTAGATAATTGACTTTGATGATTTCTTTTCTTTTCTTTTCTTTTCTTTTGGTTTTATTAAGGTTACTTAATTTGTTATCCTATGATTCGTTGACGTGTGGCTGTTTTTATTCCATTTGAGTCAAGAAACTTCTTCTAGATACCAACCCTTAGCCATAATAGTGATTTGAAATTTGAAGTTTTGGGGTTTAATTAAAGCATAGGCTAAACATTTTAGGAAATTAATTAATATATCAATCTACCACCATCTCTTCTCTTGTATCTCTTAAATGAATATAGGTGAATTTTATAATATAAGTGATGAGATTTGTAGTTTATATCTCTTCATTGTATTAAAAATGTATTATATTATTTTATTACGTGTCTCTTTTATTTTAACTATTAAGAATTTCATATACAAAGTGTTTAATTTTATATTAAAGTTTTGTAAATATCAACGATAATTTAAATGCTTAAGTTAATATTTATGGAGTTCACAGTTGTATGCCTTAAATTTAATTGGTTTGTGTTTAGGTTGTATGATAATATTCTTTTTCTTAGTTAACTTTCAAAGTGTAGTATGTTAGAAGTGAAAATAGTAGCTTTATTCGGTATTGTTGAACTGAGTAGACGATTTAATGAATTGTACATCAAACAATACTTGAATGTTTGAAACATCATTAATACGTTATGGAGGTGTCCATGCAAGATCAAGAATGTCATCTCTTGAATGAATTATCGAGAGGAATGATTCCTATATAAATGGTAGAAAGATGGGGTTTTAGTGTTATAATTAAAGTTGATTTCAATCTCATATAAATCGTGACATTCACCTAATATAATGCCTAAGTATATGCAAAATAATACCCTACTAATTACCTTTGATTGGATGTTGTTAGCTAACATATGCATCAAGGTGTGTGGTTGGCAGCTTATCACAACTGATATGCATGTTCTTGAGCTCATTTGTTTTTTGTTCTAAAGATCATATAGAGAGCTTATATATATATATATATATATATATATATATATATGCATGTGTATATGTATATATGTATATGTATATATAACCCTTGAAAACTAATACTCTTTGAAGACTAAAATTAATGTTTAGTTCAAAACTTGAAGACATGGAGTAGAAGTCCTCACTGTTCCCTCAAGTGAGACACGATTTCGAAGGAAGAAAATTTGGAAGAAACGAAAAATAGTGTCCACTTTGTACAAATTCATATAAACAAATCTAAGTTTATTCACACGAATCAAATCTATTTCTTCAAATGTACTACGAACACAACAATACTTGGTGCTACTACATGAAATCTTACTTTGTCATATTACCAACTAACCATTAACATTTAGTACGGTTGTATCATTTTGTAAAGAAAAAGTTTAGGGTATGTTTGGAAGTGATTTTAACGTGGCTAAAATCATTTTTGCTATTATCAAAGTCTTTGCCATGGTCAAAATCTCACTTTTATCTAAAATAATCATGCTTGGCAATGAAATAAAATTGATTTTTAAACGGTCACTATTCAGATTCTTATTGCAAGGGAATCACCTCCAACATTTTTTAAAATTATTAAAAGTAAATTCTCCGTAACCGTTTTTGCCTAACTTTCGATGATCATGTTTTAGCGACCATCATCTACCGACTTTCAACCTCTAATCACCATTTGACCATGACCACTGCCAATTATAGTTTCCAACAGGACGGCATTTTAGCAACAGTTGGTGGCCAACTTTTTAATAAGTTAACAAAAAAAATATATTTATTATAACTAATTAATTAAATAATTTTCAAATATAAAATATAATTCGGTAATTTGAAATCCCTCTTAGAACCAAACATAGTAATTCAAAATTACTTTTAAGTATTTGAAAAACATTTTTAAAAATTTGAAACCAAACAAATATTAGAGTGTTAAAAAATATATTCTTAATTTTTTTTCCCACATTGTGGTGTCAATTGGAGTATAGTTCATCAAATAAAATTTGTTGCTGATTTGTTAGAGGTCACAAATTTGAATGGTAGCAGTAAGTAATGTTCTTATTCACATAAATACATAAACAACAAAACAATTTATTGGGACGAACCCATCTTTGGAAATTGGCCCAAGAAACGCAATTATTTTGGGTTCAGCAGTCAAGTAGTTTATGGATAACAGAAATGCAATGATAAATAGGGAAGCTATTAGGTTGAGCCCAATCTCTCTACATTTAAGGAAGAACATAGATGTATGTGCATATTAAACTTTATGATAAAAGAAAAAAACTCCAAAGTGGGTGAGTTTTTGGAGTGGTCCACTAGAGGGGGACACATCAAAATCACAAGTTGTTCCATCTTTTTCCAATCTGCCTTTTTGGGTGGAATCTAAAGTTGCTTTCACTTTTCTAAACTTTGCTTCCAAGACACTTTCTCCAAACAAAAACCATGCATTATAATATTAATATCAATAGTGTTACTTTTTTTTAGTATATGATTTATATATAGTATGCATTCACACACTATAACTTTTCTTTTTAAGATTATATTATCTTGACTCGTATTTCCAATTCTATAACATATGATTGGTGTTTAAGTTTGACAACCAATTCCTACCATGATTTTGATCTCATCTCCATTATCGCTTTATTTTTGTTTAATTTAAAGCTAAATTTGAAAGCAATTTATGGAGACAAACTCTTATCTTTTAGAAACATAAAAGTTGAATTATTATGATCAAACAACAACAATTTTTAGCAAAAGGAAATTGACATATCAAGTAAAGCTAATGATGTAAATCTTGTAATAATGTACATGAAAATAAAAATGGATAAAAAAAGAACCAAAAGAGAGAGCAAAGGAGAAAGAAGATGGGAACAATGATAATGAAAGTTTTATGGTATCACATGGATTTGGGTCCCTTCCTCAATGGCAATCAATCTTAGTGTAGAAGAAGATGTGGTCTCTAAGTGCCAATACCAACATAACCAAATAGAAGAATAAAATTATCATTAATTCACTGTATAGACTTAACTAAAAGTAGTTAAAAAAGAAGTTAGTTATCCGAGTATAACTAAAGTTCCACATTAACTAGGTTGATCCGAGAATGAGTTGATCAGACAGAAAGTGAGCTCCGATGGAAGGAGAAATTAACCTTGTTAAAAACTTTTGTGTGTAATTAAGAGACTATTTGATGGGAGACTTAAGTATTCATTTTGTCGAAGTACCTTGAATTTGTTTTTTGACGTTCTAAATGACCTAAGTTGTATTTGTGTTTATACTAGGTACGTTATTTAAGATTTTAAATCTAGGGTTCGGTGGAGTGCAATTTATAAACTCTCTAACCCTACTCATGTAATGTGATATTTTCTCTTTAATAATAGAGTGTTCTCTTTTTTCTAACCTTGTACGTAACTAACATACTAGTAAACCACATAGTCAATTGTCTCATTTGTTTACATATTCGATTTATCTTTGATGGTTGATTTCTTAAGACTTTTGAAATAGAGGTCGCTTAAAAAGAAAGATTTGTGAGTGTTACATAACAGATGTGATCGTAGATTGTCCTCGTCAAAAACAACCGAAATTGATCCAAGGGAATTGGGTTGCATCCATATCCAAATATCTGCAACTTTTGTTTGTTGAATTAATATCAAAATGAAAAATAATATATGGAAGAATCTAGCAGGCAGAAGAAGTATATATATATATATATATATATATATATATGTAGATAGATAGATATATATATATCTCACTTGTAATAATAATGTACAAGAAAGCTCGACAAAAACGAATGCCCCAGCCAGCAAACATGGGGTTTTCCACAAAAGTGGAGTCCTTATGTTGGATGGTCTGGTCCAGTTTTGTCTTCATTAAAACTAACTGCTTCTACTCCAAAAATAACAATGATTTCCACTCCTATCTCTTGTTTTAGCAGTTGGATTTTGATTCTCAAACTCAAAGGTTAAATTTAATTTAAACAACAACAACAACAACAACACAACAGTGCCATCGTTTTCACTCTAAAAACTAAACGATCTCTCGGAATTTCAAAGCCCGAGAAAAAGCTGCTGGATTTGCCTGCAAAAGCGACCAACTTTCAATCTGGGTTTCTTCTTTTCCCTTTGTAGATCGTTGTAAAGAGACAAAAAGACTACCGCCATTGATGGTTGTACTTGTACTTCCACCACCAGCTTTTTTATCATTCTTAATTCCTAGAGTTGACCATATAGAACTCTTTGCTGCTTCATTTGGATCATCCACTTTCATTGTCTTTGGAATCCCCAAACTGGGTTCTTCACTATTCTTCTGTTTAACAATCTCAGATTCTGTATTTGATGGACTTTTAACCAATTTCCCATCTCTTGAACGTTTCCCCAATACAGAGGAATTCGTAGACGAATTTTGACTGTTGGGATTAATTATTGTCAAAGACGGCGGCGCTAGGTAGCCCCAGTACGGCTGTGAAGGGTAATACGATACCGGAATTCCTGGCGGGTAGAACGGTGCCGATGGTGGAGTAATTGAAGAATAAGGCAATGAAAGCCCTGTAAATGACTGTAATTGAGGCAGAAAAGGGAAAACATTTTTCGCTATTGATTGTTGTGAAGCCATTTTAGCTCCTTTCTCTGATGAATTCGAAACTGTAATTGAAGATTTACTTGAATGATCATCTCCGTTTTCTGTATTAATGAGAAACCCATTTGGGTTACAGCTCTGTGAGTTGGAAATTGAAGAATCTGAGGCAAAAGTGAGAAAGGTTCCGTTGTTATCTAGAAATTGATGTGGGTGAATTCCGCCGTCGGGAATTATTAACTGACGGAAATGTGAAGATGAGGAGTTTTTATTCTTTCGTCGGCCGGCACCGACCGGAACGTTTCTCATGGTCCCACCGGCTGTCCAATATCTTTGGCAATTCTTGCAAAAATGACGAGGTTGATTGACATTGTAATTGTTGAAGTAACAGAATTTGGTGTCCATGCTGTTACATCGAGGGCAAGGAAGGATTTTGTCTGGTTTTTTTGAGGTTTTGTTGTCAGGGGAATTACTTGTTTCACTTTGTTCTTCATTTTTGGAAGCTTTTGGCGATGAAATCTCTCTTTCTTCTAATGGATTCTCACTTACTCCTGATGTTGTTTGATCTGTGATTTGGTTTCCACTGCTATTCCCCTCTTTTTCTAATCCCAATTCTTCACATGAAGTTTCCTGCGGAAGAAAGTTAACAAATTCAAAATCTTTGAGTAACAAAGGATTAAACACTAACTAAACCAAAATTCACAACACAGATTAAAAATTAAAAAAAGAAAAAGAAACCCATATCCAATTCTGACGAAAATTCAACCTCTTCAGTAGTTTCTGAAGAAAGAAACTTGGAATCCGAAGGCAAAGAAATGGTTTTCCCAAACAACTTTATGATTGGATCTCTCATTTCAACTTCAGCCATTTTTGTTCTCGGAGAAGTTAAAGTGTGAAAATGGAGAAGGGAAGGGTTTTAAGTTATGAGTTTTAGATGGAAAGGTGGGAGATTCCACGTCAGCAATGGAGGGGGAGGGGAAGAAATTTTGTGAACCACAATTTTTCATGTGGCCATACAGATCTTTATTATGTTGTTAGATTCCCCACATTGGTTAAAAAGATAGTGTTATGCTGTTTTTTCCTTTTCTATATTCCATGTCAGCATCGCCACGTTTCTCACTCTTCTCAATTACTCGCCATTTTTTTTCTAACTTTCCACTCTTCGGTCAATTCCTCGCCTTCCTCGTTTACTTTCTTTCTTGCCTAATTATCCTTTTCTTTTTTTAATTTGTTATTAAATTCTTCTTTTGGCATTCCTAAGGTTTTGTTCTTAACATTTCTTTCTTAATGAGTGGTTCATATGAAATGTTTGTGTTAATTTTATTGTTTTAATTTGTGATGGATATATCACTTCATTTGTTTTTGTCCTTTTTAGAATGTAGAATGTTATTTTGATGTAACCAATGATTTATCTATTACTATTACCATTTATATAGTAATTCATTTAATAATTGAACAAGAAAAAGGATGATCCAAAGTAGAATGGATAGTTCTTTCATATTATTTTCTACACTTCTCAAATTATTATTATTATTATTTATACCAAAAAGTACAAATAAAGTATGAATCTTTTTTTTCTATCCAATTATTTGTTAGGGTGTGATATGAAAAATTATATATATAAAAAAAATTGTTTATAGATTATGATATCATACCTTATATATTTATAAAATTATTCCAATCGAATCGAAGCCTCAATCCTAAAATTGTGCCAATGAACTCTTGATTGTTTATATCTTTTATATGAATGCCATAATTTTTAATGAATAATGCAATACTTTTTTATTTCCAAAAGTTACAAAAGAAATAATATATATTTTGGCAAACCGAACAAACAACACAACCACCACACCCTACCATACCTAAAACACATAATTAAAGGAGGAATAATACTATATCGAAAAAATAACGATTAAAGAGTATCTTTAAGAAGAGACAAAAGTTATGAGCTCATGGGCAATTTTGTTATCCCCTCGAAGGATAGGGATACAAGCAATAATACCAACAATGTTTTCAAGGAAAAAAATATTATCAATGAGAGACACGAATCTTACTGAAAGAAAAGTCTTTCCTATCCAAAAGCTTGACAACTTTCACAGCATCATATTTCGCTTCGATAGAGATGGTTATTACTTAGCCAACTCATGCTCAATCGTACCTAAGTGTAAGTCCACCAACCGCGTTGCTTTTTAGTTTTAACTAAAAACTCGTAAAAAGGGATGGAAAGGCAGGGGGAGAAGTAAAAAAAGAGAGAGAGAGAAGCACAATTGGGGTGATTTTGAAATGGTTGCTTTTTGATGAAAAGCCATTAAGTTTTGTGGGGTTGAATGCTTTTCAAAGTGCATTTTGGACAAATGCATTGTCCTATACTTCTCTTCTTCTAAATTTACCCAATATGTTAAAAGAAAAGAAAAGACAATTGTGTTTATTTTCAAATAATTTATCATCCATGTGTCGCATTAGAATACGTCGCTGCCTGCCCTTTTTTTCCTTTGATTTCCTAATTTTTGAATGTTTTTTTTTCTATTTAGAAAAATACCTTCTGAATGAAATGAAACCGAAAAATATCTCAATGCATAATTGATATATCATTTTCATGAGGATGTGAAAACAATCTAAAAATCTTTTGCTAGATTTTGACCTGAGTTTTTTTTTTCCTCATAACTTAAAAAAAAAAAATATGCACATAATTATTATTTAATTTATATATACACAAAAATCAAAGTTAATCCAACAACCCCTTCATATGTCTTGATCATCTCATAGGGGTTCAAATGTTTCTCTAATTTTAGTTAATGTTTCAATCTTACTAAGTAAATCTATAATGATTTTTTTGGATAGAGATATATGTTAAAGAAGATAAACAAACAATACAATTATATAAGAATCAAAATAAGCTTTATTTTAATAAAAAAAAAAAAAAGAACTACGTTGAGTGTATGATCAATAGTATAGAGAGATATTAAGTGTTAAATATAAGAAAAAATATAATAAAAATAATTTGTTTTAGACTAAACAATATCTCGACTATACAAAAATAAAATTTGTTTTCCTTTAAAAAGAGGTGACAATTAACGATAATATCTTGAATAATGATAATGATAAAATAACAAAAATAATAATTGAGTTAAAGGTTTATGGCAAAAAAAATTTATATTTGTCCGAACTATATACGTGCGTGCACCTCAAATATCTAGAGATGATTCTTTTTTTCCTTAACGTAGAATCAAAAGTTTTGTTGATGATGGAGTAGGTATCTTTTATGAAAATGTTAGAACATCTCTAAAATAAGAAAATTATCTCTCAGATCCATAAAACTATCTTCAAATGTTATATTAAATTAAAAAAAAAAACTAATATTTTCTTACCATGTTTGTAACTTATTTATAAATAGACTAACAATAAACACATATAAAAATACTATCAATATAATAGACATGATAACATTTTGCTATATATAAAAATATTTTTAGTAAATTGTAATTTTATAAAATTGGGATTTGTAGTTTATTTAGTATATTTTTATTTATATGACAATATAATTAAAATGGAGGAATTTGTCTTTTAAAGGATTTCAATTCCAAAGGGACTCCATGATCTTGAAAATAAAAAAAGTCAATTAATTAATTAGAGTGCACTTTGTTTGTGAAAGTGTTTGATGTGATATTAAGTGACATATTGACTTTTATTTTCATTCAAATAGGACGATATAATAACACACGTTTTTAATTTTAATTAATAGTATTTGTGTTAATAAGTTTGAACTATATTTTGACTGATTAATTTTTCTATTTAAAATTTATATTCAATATTTTTATGAAGTTTATCATTTTTATGATACCATATTTATATTGAAATTCATATTGTAATTAGTTGATAAAAGAAGAATAATTTACGAAGTATTCGAAATTAGAAGATTTAACTTTTTAAACATTGATATTCAATGATAAATTTCTTTATTTTTTTTTTAAAGGGTATATATAATATACATTCATAAATCTTAAAATGAATTGGAATTGATGGACACCTTGAGACGACAAATTTTGTAACCAATATAAGTAGTTAGTCCAATAGTAAAACTACTTTAGTTTAAGTTTCGTATTTTCGGGCATGTATAGACATGTTTTTACTCATAGATTTAAAAGTGAAGGAAAGAAACTTTGTTATTAAAAAGTAATAATATACGAAACCTAAAAGGTTAGAATGAAAATGAAAATCGATGAGAAAAAGAAAAAAAAGGTGCTATATGAGTGTTGGTTTGCAAAGAGAAGAGAAGAGAACAAAGGAATAGGTTTGGAGCAGTTGAAGGTGGAGTCTTTTGGGTCGGGGACGTGTGTGGGATAGCTTAGCTGTACGAGCTCCCCACTGCCAAAATCAAACACGTGGCGAAGGGCCCACCAACCCTGCCCACTCATTAATAACTGTCTCCTTCCACATCAGCACCGTCTACAACAAGATCCCACCACCAAAATAAAAAAAAAAAAAAAGGCTCCTTTAAACGCATCGGAGCCGTCCATATACACTACAAAAAGGTAAATGGGACAGGTGTCGAAACCAGAAGGCGTGTATGTTGATGTTTAGAAATATCTTGTTCTAGTGGCTGGCTGTCCTTCCCGTCCAATTAGGGAGATATATATATATATATATATTATATATATATTTCTTTTCTTTGGTGAGGGACACGTGTCCAGTTTAAACAAGTCGGGACAAAGACGCGGCCAAATTTTCCTCTCTCATCCAATCATCTCCATTTCTTCCTTTCAAACTAACTTCGCCTTTTGTTTCCGTGGGGGTTCTTTTTTGGGAGCAACCCTTCCTTTTCAATGTTTTAGCAGATACTGCCCCCCAAAAGGTTTCGTTTTTACACATTTAGTCCCTAATCTTTCCTCAACGAAAACTATGTATATACTTACTATTTTTCGAAGTTCAAAATGGGCGATGTTTCTTAATGATTATCTTGAACAACACTCAAAATCTCCGAACAAATTCAAACGCAAAGAGCAGTAGCTAAGAGGTGGTTACCTAGGGGATCTATAAGTCCCTTAAAGAAAAGTAAAACTCTTGAGTTAACATAATGTAACCTCGAGGAACAAACTAATTCTAATTATCGTTTGCATTACATGTAACTCCAAACGAAGGTAGAGTCTTCTAGGTAATCTTATACCAATAATTCAAAGGGAAATAGATAACTTTAACCTCTTTTGTACTTAGTTGAGCTAAATACTTCTTCTAACTTAGACATTAAAGTGTATTTGACTTCAATTCTATTGGTGAGATACTTTCGTGCATGTCAAATCGAACAACATGATTGGACTAGAGAAGCAACCCCAAAGAGTACTAACAATGTTCATATTAATATTTTTGTTATTACTAGTGTTGTATTAACTTTGAATAAAATTAAAATCAGTTTATATCTAGTCTGCTAACTATAAATTGGATTCAAGAAAGTTTAAGATTTTGTCTAAAATTTTTAATAGGTTATCTTTTAAAGGGAATCAATAATTAATGGAACTCATACATATACTCTAATATGGTCATGGGTGTTTGGGTTAGTCAAGATTACATCCATTTAATTACTATATACTTTATTAAGATCTATAATTTGAACCTTAAAATTTTCCATTTTGTACCAAATTAATCCCTTCTGTAAAGTTTTAATAATTACTAACTAGATGCTTAAATATATGTATAAAATCAATTTTCACACAGTCAATAATAAAAAACTACAAAAAATAAACAAGAAATGGATGATGATATATAACAATCTTTTTTCATACTATTGCAAAGGACAAATTATGGAGAGGCACACATACGATAACAAAAATGATAGATGATAATTAAAAGATATCGAAAAGAAAATCAAACCCTACATATATATATATATATATATATATATATATATATATATATATATATATATGAGAATTAGAAGGATGAAAGCGTGTGGAAATAAATTGATCATGATTGTGGCTTTGAATTAAGTTTTCATAACATAATTAATGTAAATGTTTGACTTACGAAATCAAACTTTAGCACTACACAACTTGGATTAGGCATCCAAACTCCTAGATGAGTTGATTTTTGGCACAATAACTAATTAATTAATTGTCTTATTTTGATAAATTAAATTATATCGTAATAAAATTATTTCAAATAACAATAATTTTTATAAATAATTACAAATATACTAAAACATATATCATTGCCTTTCATCTATTCATTTTGTTATACTTGAAAATCCTAAATTATATTTACTGACAAGTAGTACTCTATTCTTAGACTTTCTAACCAATATTGATTCAACATTCTTTCGTATAGAATTATGCGGGTGAGTTTCCATTTTGGAGTGCATTTTAATTTTGAGGGTTTGGACCTTTTTTTGTTAGTTTCGAAATGAATAATAAATTCACTATTTTATCTTTTGAAAATATGTAGAGGAGGAAATCAAACTTATGCAAGTAATACACCAAGTGAACTATTTCCATTTTGACAAATATGTAGAGGAGAAAGCTCATCGTCAATATCATGATTTTTCCATAATCGATAAAGCTTATACTATAGATATCATTTATGCTATAATTTGTTATAAAATATTTTATCATACTGTAAATAAATAACAAGGAATCATTCTCATATATATATATATATAGATAGATAGAGTCAACTATTATTTTAAATAGAAGAGGAAGTCACCCCCATATGCAAATATTTGATAATAAAAGTGAAACACAAGAATAATATTCATCAAGTGTCCAAAGTTTAAAGAGAGTTTATGAGTTTGTTTTGGCCGACAAGATGGGATGACAAATTGTAGTAAGTGCTTATATTCGATTGAAAATTCTCGTTTACAATCCATTACAAGGTTGACCAAAATGGTTTTTCAAATTTGTTCATCATCATTTTTCGGATTTTCCATCTTCTTCCCACTCAGAATTTCTCACCCATTTAATTCTCGTCTTGTTTTCTGTCATCTGTTTCTCTTCATTCTTAAATTTTGTCAGTAGAATTGACTTCTTTCTCATTCTCCACTAATTAGCTTCCATGGTGGATCGAACTCCATTACTTTTCTTGATTCTCTTCTCTTTCCATATTCCTTTTCAGTTTTCAATCCTTTCGAAACTGGGCCTTTAAAAAGTCATGAAACAGGACAATTTGCTCATCATTTCAGATATTATAACTGTGTTCTACGAAGTGGGTGAGGTTAGTTTTTTCCTCTTTTGTAAAAAGTCTACTCATTATTTTATCACTTTCTGTAATCCCCACTCAAGTTGTGACTTTGAAATCTACAGAAAAAAAGTTTAAAAGTTGGGTAATCTTCCAGAAACGTTTCTATGTGCTTCAATTCACAAATCCATTTACCAGTATATATATGTGAGTCACAAGTGGATGAAGATCAAAACTGTGTAATGAAAATGGCAGACCAAACCCAACACTTGGTTATGAGTTTTCTCCTCGTCTCTTTACTGATCATCTTCTTCAATACCGTCTCTGCATCAAGTACGCAATCCTCAAACTTTGTTTAATGAAATTACTTCCTTTAAAAATCTTACTTCATCTTAAGTTTCTATATTCCTTATCCACAGGGGCTACATTTATGGTCCACCTTGGTCAAGACTTTCCAGCTTCCCAAGCTGCAAACCAGGTACGTAAATATATGTGTGATTGATTTATAGAAATGATTTGGGCCTGATCGATTTCTTCAATGGCAGAAGAATCAGCCGCCGGAGAATTTGTGGAATGGCAGAATGGATTTGCAGTTCAATGACTATCAAATATTTGGAGCTAACCCTCGCCATACTCCAAAGCCAACAGGGAAAGTTTAATAGAATGAACGTTCATCAAGATAGCTTATGTGAACTCTTTTAACTTAATCGTAGAAATATCCAATTGGGCAGTTTTAAGTATAGATAATGGGGACCTGAATTGTTCTTATGGCTTAAAGTAGAGAAAGTTGGATGATCCGACTGAAATTTTGTTGAAAATCCCCAAAAGAATCACAAATCTATTCGGTTTTCGAGAATTGTTTTACTTAAATTGACTCAACTTCATTCCAGAATTGTTCAAAGTATTCATGAGTTAGTATTAAGGAACTTCGTTAAGCCGAGTGAATTGGTATAACTATACACATCAGAAAAGACAAGAGCAAAGAGAAATTAAGAGGAAAAGAATTGTATATAACATTTCACTGTACATAAGAATGATCAGAATCAGTAGAAGGGGTTTGAACAGATTCCCCATTTCTAATGCTATGATCAAAAGAAAAACTAACCCAAATCTCTGTTTCTCCCCTACTCTCTGTCCCTTCATCACCAACCTTCTTCCCTTCATCATCACCATCAATTGGCATCTGATATCTACAAACAGGGCAAGACCCATGTAACTCCAACCATTTCTGAATACACTCACCATGAAATTTATGGTTACAAGGCATTTGTTTAGCGAGACCACCGACTTCAATCTCATCCAAACAAATCACACATTCAGTAACTTCAGAAACAGGGAGAGACGGCATAGCTTTAATGGAAGCTTTAGAGGCCGGAGGTTGGCCGTCCTTGGGAGTGGCTTGAACCACCATTAATTGATGGGAAAAGGGATTGAAGAAGATGAATCGATCAGGCAAAGTAGTGGGCGTAGGTTCATTTTCATGATTTTGGGATGAACGGATCATAGAGGCGAAACCCAAGAAAAGGGGTGCGACAAGAGAGACATCTCTGTTGAGAAGAAGCCTTTCGAGGGCAGAAGAAATATCAGAAGGGTCTGGTGGGGAAGCCATTGATGAGAAAGAGTGAAGGAATTAGAGAGTGGGGAGGTTGAAGAAGAAGAAGAAGAATGAGAAGAAAGTGAATGAGGTGAAAAGGGGATTGGGAGAGGGCTTTAAGAGGGGGAGGTTGAAGAAGGAAGAAGAACATTGGAGAAGAATCTGGAAGTTTTGAACAACCAATGGTATAAAGGATCAAAATTTAATAAGAAATTGGATTGTTGGCCTTTTCGGAGCAAAGGCATCACCGATAAGATATTTACGTTTAAAACTTCCTAAATCAATAAATAAAATTTATTTCAAATATTTATAAATACACCCAAATATCATAATTTTGATAGGTGTTTCCCTTTTTATCCTATAGTCGACTTTCCGATTTCAACCTGCAGAACTTAATTTTGTTAATCCATCCCCATTTTATTTTATTTTAGAGAGTTTTCTTTTAATTGGACTAACCCAACAAAAAGGGAACCATAGAGGAGACGCAAGTCAGAGATCGCCCATAGGTTGAGGGAATAAGTTGAGACCATACATAGGGAAAGGGGATAGTTAGTGACTCCTCTAAGGAAACTAGCACTATATTATTATTTTCATTATCAGCCAAAGAGTCACATCGGTCTTCGTTCATCGTGTCACTTGATAGAATATGAAGTTTTGTTATGTTTTGTAAATATTTTGGGTTTTGTTTTTAAGTTTAAAATCATCTCCACTAATTACGACCTGTAATTAAGGTATTAAATCTATAAATTACTTAAGGAAGTGATTTAGATTTTAATTTTAGTTGGTAACAATTTAGTTTTTATATTTTGAAATTTATAACAATTTGGTCATCATACTTCACATTTCATAATAATTTGGGGAAAGGATTATGAAGGAAGTGTTATGATAATATTGTGAAGAAGGATTAAGGAAAAGTTGAAAAATGGTTAAGAAGTGTTGAAGAAGGGTTGGAAAAGGGTTAAGGACTTAAAACTAGGGTTACATAATTCTTCCCCCAAACGGGGGTTGGATTACATAACCCTAACCCCCATAACCCAACCCTTTCCCCAAACGGCCCTTTAGTTTTTATAGTAAAGAATATTAAGATATATACTTTTTCTTTCACACGTAGATCGCTAAATTCATTTGAAATCATATTTAATTATAAATTATAATGATTAAGTTGTTATATATATATATATATATATGTATATGTAAATGGATAAAATGATTAAGAATAATTAATTTGATCAGTCATTAAGTACTTATAAAATCGTTATTTCAATTGTAAACCTAATTCGAGTAATTACTAAAAGTAATTCGAGTAATTACTAAAAGGTTGACGTTGAAATATAACAAAATAAACTAAACTATTTGCAATATCGAATTTATATGTAGTATAAAATTTAATTAATTTTACTTTATAATAATTTTTAAAGGAAAATATCATTAATTATTAAAGGAAAAATACAAATTAAATGAATTTCTGGAAAAGGAAGACGCGGGAGCAAAATCGCAATTGCGTCCACACACGAACGTGGAGGAGGAAACGTCTTTTCTCCTGCTATCACAAGGAGGCCAAGTCGCCGGCCGGGAGAATTTTAACGGCACCGCTTGATCTGGATTTTGAAGTACGGAATCAAATAGCCTCCGCACAACCAAAACACATTCAATCTGGCAGAAAATTGGCTAGGCCAATAGCTTGGTACCGCTTGCCGGTGCCTTTTCGTCTCTCTTAGCTATTAGCTTATCTCCCATGTAATAAAAACTTCTAGGTTCAAATCTTGCGGGGTTTTTTCGTTCATACTTCCATTGGGTTTCTCTATTTATGATCTTTGTTTTCAATATGCTGATTGGGTTTCGCTTGACTTGCAAGGTGCTCGACGAAAGTCCTGAATGACGAAAACCCCGTCGTATAACGCGCATCGGGCATAGAAATCATTTCAATAATGTCCTCTTTACTTTTAAATACTTCAAATTTCAAAAAAGTTCATGGAGGAGTGGCTTTTCAAAATGTTTCTGGTTTGCTACTGAAGACTTCTATGCCCTTTGGTTTGCAGTCAAAGTCATTTGACTTTCGCAGCTTGAAAACTAAACGTAAGTGAAGCAGTACGTGCATTAGCTCATACGTCAAGCAGTTTCTTTTGGCTTATAATGAGTTATACATTCCGTGTAGATTGCGATGTGAAGCCGTTGATGATCCAAGCGAGAGGAAACTCTAAAACAGAAAGTGCAAAAGTTAGAAATAGGAGGTTGCAGAAAAAGGTGCGTTATCATCCTTCACTTTACTTCTCCTCAGTTTATTTTCTCTTGAAGGGGATGGTTTTTGTCGAGGGAGGAGATTAAGCAAGGTTAGAAATTTGATAACAGGGCAGCTTCAAGTTAGTGTTAGGAAAGAAATGACAAGATAAGGGCAGCGCAGGGTATTTAGAGACCAAGAGCCAAAAATTCTTATAGCTTCAATTGCAGTACAGATATGTTTGTTTCTTTTAAGTACAAGTTAGGGACCTAGTTGAACTAAACTCTTGTCGACTTATGACATTTATAAACTTAATACACGATAAAATGTCGTAAATAGGTAGAAGTTGACTCTATGAGTATTGTATTTGCTCAATTTTACAACTTTGAAAGTATAATGGTAAATTTGTACCTATTACCAAACTTTAGGGGTGGTTTTTACTATCTGTGTTAGATATTGACATATGAAACTATGCTAATGGATTTTATGCACAACTAATATTGGAGCTGTTTTTGTTTTGTTAATTGGTAATCATCATAGTTATAACCAGTTTCTCATTACATTTGATGGTTTTCAACGGCAATCAGTATAATGGCACTCCTACAAGACCAAGGCTTTCAGTATTTTGTTCCGATAAACAGTTGTATGCAATGTTGGTTGACGATCAGAATAAGAAGTGTTTGTTTTATGGAAGCACCTTACAAAAATCCATGCGTCCAACTCCCTCATGCACCACCATCGTAAGTTTTTATTCTTAACATCTGACTTGAAATTAAGACCACAAAATCTAAGCTTCCTTTTTTTTCTTTTTTGTTGGGTGATTACAGGAAGCTGCTCAACATGTTGGTGAAGAACTTGTAAAAGTATGTGGGGACTTGAACATACACGAAATATCATCGTATGACCGAAATGGGTTTGCTCGCGGAGAGAAGATGCAAGCCTTTGAAATTGCAATTTCACGCTATGGGTTCTTACAACGATAGATATACGAAAAAAATAAGGCAAGTTCTAAATGTAAATGTGGAGAAAAGGTTGGTTAGGGCAATAGAAATCCGAGATAATCACTAGAAATGTATCATTGATCAAACTTAATTTAACACAAATCATTTTGAGCACAAAAAATGAGTTGTGATTAAGTATGATCTGGTAAAATTCGATTGATTATCTACTGTTACTATATTCTCACTGTACAGGCTACAACTCTCGCTCTCTGTCGCTTTGAAATATACAAAATTTCAAGCAACTCTTTAATTCATATACATCTCTACGGTAACACCTAATTACATAGCAATTTGTTAAAAGGGTGTAAGGTTTCTCATGTTACCTCTTTTAGGGGGTTAACGCTGGGGTGGTTGTTTAGTCTATATGAGTTCGCTATCATCAGAACGACTTAGATATCAGAACCACAGCATCTAACACCGTTTCCTTCTTGAAGTTTTTGCCATAAACAGAGCATCTCCCGAGGCCCCTGGTAGTGAGCAACTACATAATCATCCTTACATCCTTCAATATGAATTCTCTCATCCTTCTCGTAACGAATTTCAAGGCCCTCTTTCTTTATGTTTGCTATCCAGATTCCCATGGCTACATCTTCTAATTTAAACATCTGAGGATAGAATATAACATTCTGATTTTAGCATGTTATTTATGGAATAGTACCTTTTTTGAGCAAGGAAATAAATAACGGATACCTTTAAGCTGCCTTCTTTGTATTTTTTGGATATTGTTTTTGCTATGTCACTAGACACTACATAACCAGGACCATGTGCCCATGTTGGATAATTATCTTCGGGCCATTCCTGCAATGGAGCAATCAATGAAGGTAAGATGGTAGAAAATACTTTTTATTAAATTAATCAAGCATGCGCTACACGGGTCAACGGAACCAAATTCTGGGCAAGCTTGTTAAAAAATGTGAACAATATTTGACATTGACGTACTCCTTTCTAACAGAAATATCGGTCAAATTCAATAAAATAGACAACCTCAATCATGGGGAACAAATGTTTGAGTGTTAGGGTATCTTACAGGGTTGTTTTTTGTTATTGTAAATGAGAGATTTCAGTAAAGCAAAGTGAATATTTAGCCTTAGATTATCCACCCAATGTTAGATCCTTTGCCCGTATAAGTAAAAACCAACGAGGAAAATTACCTCCAAACTAATGTACCACTTGCTCTCAGGATCTCTGTGAGGTTGAGAATCTGAGTTGATGAGTCCATAAAGCAATCCACTTTGTGCATTGATCCTTTTTAAAGAAGCTAAAACTTCATCCACTCGAACAAAGGCATCATCATCAGTCTTCATGATATACTTTGCTGAAGCAATCTCCGCCTGCCGAAGTGGTGAGGTGAGACTAAATCATAATGCTAAATTCACATCAAGTGAAAGAGTCAATTTTTACCCCAAAGATGCAGATACCCAACGTTTTCCAAGTAATAAGGCTGTAGTAGTCAACAAAAGGCATCATCTGTATGTCGCCATATGTTCGGGCCTCATCCCACAGTTCCTCGTTGACAATTTGGTTTTTATGCTGCAAAAGGAAAAGGATGCAAACTGATTGTAAACCACTGATAAATGTATTCACAATACAGCGAATATAGGAAATATAGCGAATTTAGGAGACCTAGATCATGAAAGAAACAAATGCGTTAAAGTATATTGACTTGAATTTATATGAACTGATGAATCATTCCGTTTCAAGTATCCAGACGATGCATTTTTGAAATAATGTACTCGAACTTATGAAACATCTCACTCTCTTTCACTTGTAATTGTCAGCAGAATGAGAAGTGGCCTCGAGGCTCAAAGATAAATTTTGGAAGTAAACTATATGCTTCATGCAACAAACAGCGTAACTACTCCAGGTTCAATATGAATGGGTAGCCTAATTATATGAAGGTTCTTTTCAATCAAAGAAGAGCAGATGTGAAGCTCACCAACCCAACAAAAAAACGAACTGCAACAGACCCTGCCTGTACTTCAGGATACTGCATCCATGTTCTTCGAACAGCCATCCGATATTTAAAATTGTTCGCTGTGGAAAAAACACCAATGAAAAGTTCTAACGTTCGATCCGGAGAGAGGGGAGTTGACTTCAATGCTTCAATATTAACAATATGATCTGAATCCTCAGATGTGGGCAAACCACTTGCCAGGACAGAAATTAGTTTCAAGTCTCCTGAAATCTTTACTTCACTGACTAGCCATGGCTCCAAAGTCTGAATAAGAAGCAAGCCAAAACAGCATAAGATTGAGCATTCAGAGATCAATGTAAAGACTATTAATACAAGAGTGAGCGAGATTACTTCACGGTAAGCAAAAGAAGTAACGTGCTTTCCATCAACCGTCATCTGGATCCCATCTACTCCCACTCTAAGTGTAGCAGCAAATGGATGACCGAGTTTGAAGGGGAAGTACGCTCTTGTTTTAGCTCCTTGCACCATAGATTTTGATTTGTTGAAATTTTTGTTCAACTCAGAAAGCGGAGTTTCGATATTGCCCACTATCTTGTTGCATTTTTCCAATTCATCCACTGGCGTACAAGTTCAACAACATTAATTTCAAAGTGAAAGGAAATAATGCTCGATTAGACGAGAGAGTGATATCAGTGTTTAGTTTAATGTTAGGAGTTAATGGACGCTATGTTTCCACTTTCCGAGGCCATTGATAAACCAAAAATGTGACAAACTATGTGGCTTGAGTCAAAGCTGTTGCTAATTATGCAAGCATTTTCATAACTAATTCTCCCATCAGCAAACCATACTATAATGTTGCACCCATGGTCTGCTTTTAAACAAAGTTTCAAAGTAAGTTCACTCGTAAGCAAACGTGAGTTGTTTATATAAATGGCAACACATTTCGATCTAAACTTCCTATTTTAAAAACCTAAAATTGACAACAATGGTTATCTAAAATTAGTGGACTATGCATAGAATTATTCAAAGGAAACATGATAGACTTCCACACCTTTTCCATTCTCGTCAGAACCGGATGGACATCGCTCCTCTTCTCCCCAATCACGAGAAACTGTCCAGGTGTTCTGAACAATTACAGGATCCTCAGTTAACTTATCTCCCAAAAGCCTAACATTATAATGCAAAATGATGGGTGGATCCGGCTCCCCAGGCAGTGGTTCTCCTGTTAAGTCAATTCGAAAGTTACCAAGAAGACCATCAGGAATTCCAATAACTGTAATGGAAGAACCCTGAGTAAGGCCACAAGGCATTCTTAGCTTATGGCCAATGTTGTCAAGTTTTGTTGCATTCATTTTGGTTAGAAAATGAGGGCATTGCTTCTCTTTTGCACGAGCAGTTTCATTAGTAGAACCACGCCTTTCGTTTTCAATCGTAGTCTTGAGAATACTCCATACACCTCGTGCTTCCTTAATGGCTTCTACTGAATTAGGCAACCCTCTAGTATAATTAATTATACTTCTTAAATGATTCCAAGTCTGAAGAGATTGATTCTCTCCATCAGTAAAATTCCCCGGAGTAAAGAGACTGGATATTATAGAGTCCGCAGAAATAACTTGATATGCATTTTCAGGATTTAGAACTGCAGGTGGAACTGCAGGATTGAGCCACTGAAGAGGATCCATGGAATTGTAAAAAGGAGCCGCATAATCATTCTGCCGAGTTGAACTTCTCGAAATAACATAAATCATCAACAGCAACATAGACAAAGATGCAACCAAAACCCGTCCATAACTTTTCTTCATTCTGACGACCAAACAGTTCATAAATACGCAATAACTCTAATAATCCCAAACTCCACCATCATTAACCATCACGAAACCAAAATGCCAATAGCTGGAACCTTATTCCTCGACACTAATTCTGAAAAAGCATGGGGAAAAAAAAAACTGAAAACAAATATAAACTAAATCAGACTTTTCGACATGCATTAATTGCAGAATATCAAATCGATACTAAGCTACATAATGTATCAGAGAGTAGGGCAAGTAGTTTCAACAATTAATGCTAACATAAATAATCCAAACTTACATCCCGCGTAAATCGCAACCAAAATATCTTTCTCAAAAACAAAATTACTAAACTCGAAACAGAATCAATAACAAAAGAAAGAACGAAAAATAAACAAGTAAAAGAAATAGAATCGACTAAAGTGAAACAACAACAACAACAACGAACAATTCATCCACACTTCAGTAGGTACACTTGAAACAAGTATAAAAACAAAAGGAAGAAGTAGAAAAGCAAAACACGGAGTTGTTGAAGTAGAAAATTCCGGCGAAGGAAATCACTTCAAGATCCAAAGACATTGCGCAACGGTTGAACAAAAGAAGCACTGAAAACTTGAAGAGTTCATCGGAGAAGAAGGCGAAGCGGAAAAGTAGAGAAGGAGAGAGGAAATTTACCTTGAGAATGTGAAGAGGAAGTCCGGGAAGAGTGAAATGCAGAGAGAAATGAAATGAAAGGAAAGGAAAGACGGTGGAGGAGAGGAAGAAGAAGAAAGGGGAAGTTGCGAGTGAGTAATAGATCGCTGTCGTTTCAAGCTTGGAGTCGACGTCAAAGCATAGAGAAAATAAACAAATAAATAAATATTGAACGAGTCCCTCCCAGATCTTCAAAGCCTTCAAAATTTCACAAATCATTAATTTTTTTAACTTTTAGAATACTTGTCGTTAAAAACAAAACCAATGCTTAAATAAATATGAAACACGATACGATGCCGTTTGGGGGGAACCGCCCGGGGAAGGGTTCGTTTATCTGTCCGCGACACTCCAATAGCGTAAAGCCATCTTTATAAAAGAAGTTAATTTATCGTTTTGACGTGGCGGGTTCTAATTGGATACTTTTTCGGAAGAAGGGTCGTTGTGTTCTTTTTAGGAAAGAGTCTTATCTTCAAGTCTTCACTTTTAATTTACATTTTGGAATAAAAAGGCTTCAAGGAATTGTATTACAGCTGACCTTAGACGGCAGTTGAATTTTCTAATAACTTCATCCTAAATAATAATATCAACGTCCACCTAAACACTACGTCGTTTTTGTTTTTTTCCCTTTTTTCTTTTACTTAAATTACAAGAAATTGCTCTACAATTTTACTTTTGTTATCTATAAAAGTTACAACATATTCACCACGTTTCGTAAATATTAAGTAGGAATCGCGTAACAGTTGGGTTTTGGTCTCAAGTCGTTTAGTTGGAGTCGAGGGAAGTGGAATTGTAAATTTCACTACTTATTTGGAACAAGAAGTGTGTGTGGATCACAACTAAAAAAATATCAATTTTATGTCTTATGAACTCACAATTTCATTTATGGTCACAAATAGTCCTTTTAAGTTTCTTTTATTTCAAAGTTTTCGACGCACTATTCTAAAATCTTAATTATCATCTAACATTTTAGAACAAATATCAAATGGTAATGTTTTCATTTTTTTTTTCAGTAAAAGGTGTGGGGTATGTGAGTTGGGTTGAATAATTGTGGAGGGTCAATTTTGTCAGAAAAGAAGCTCAATTCATATCATATAATACCTATATCTACAATAACCATATACTATAGACTAAAAGCAAAAAACAGACGATGAATATTAATATTCAGATGACAAAGCTCAATGGTTAATTAAGGGTAATTGAAGTTTTTTTTTCTTTTTATAAAAAAAAAGAATAGTTTTCTGTCTAATTTATGACTTACCAAGAATAAAATACTTGAAAACATGAAAATAGACCATAATTGAATAAAATTTGTTGGTGGGTTGGACAAATCTTGGGTTTACTTTCCATTGAAGACCTCTCCAGCTGTGTTTATGACACACCAACAGTACAAATTGAAGAAATACCAAACTGAGGAAATAAGCAATAAATGACTTCTTAGTATGAAGTCCAATAAGACACAAAGTTAGTGCCATCAATCCTTTTTCAGGAAGAAAATAATTGGGTAATTAATGAAGGCATTATTATAAATGGTAATTAGGCATGTTGTTTGAGAAAGAATAAAAAGTTTTTAATATTTGGTGTATATGGTAGTAAAGTTTTGGCATACGTAAGTTTTTAATATTTGGTGTATATGGTAGTAAAGTTTTGGTATATGAGTTGGATGGATTCACTTTTTTGGTATGGTTGTTTGAGATAACACTTCTTCAAAGATGGAAGCAAGGTAAAAGCCAATCACAATAAAATAAAGAAAATATTAAGCTTAAAATAAAAGTTTAAATAAGAGTTTAACATAACTAATAAAATAATAAAGTTAGAAATCAGTAACAGTTAGTATTTAAAAATCTAGGATGATTTAGTCCTTAAAAAATTGAGTTAATAAGAATTTTTGCATATATAAAATGATAAACTAATTAGAGTTTCATTATTTTTATAAAATATAAAGTCTACGTAAAATAATAAAAATTGACATCTAATTTAAATGAAGACTAAATAAGCCAATTTAAAATGCATAAAGACTAATTATTACCTATTAAATTTCAATGGGTTAGATTGTTACAAACTAAAAGCACATGGACTAAAATCGTTACAATTTAAAATTCAAAAACTAAATTGTTACTTTGATAAAAGTGTAGGGTACAAAAATGATATTTGGGATTTTGATGTGAAGACCACTTTTTTTTTTTAATACAATAGATGGGAAGAAATTGAAACCAAATACCTTTAATCAACAAGAAAAGAAGGATGAGTTATGCACACTTGGAAGGTTAGATGCAGATGATACAAAGCTACACATTAAAACTCAACCTCAACCATATGGTTAAAATAGAAAAATGGAAAACAAAAGTAAACGAATGAAAGTTATTCCTGTTTTTAAAAAAGGTGTGGGGATGATATGCTTCAAAAAGTACTTGTCAAATGTAACTACTTTTTATTTTATTGACTTGACCAAAGAATTTTAAGTGTAGCAAATAAATCCTAAATTTTCCACGGCTCACGAGGAAGCAACTGGGCGCTGCAAAATTGGTGCTAAATAATTTATTAAAGAATCACTAAAAACAAATTAATACGTAAAAAGAATGGGACAATACTCGAGAAAGCTGTCCACCTTAAATATAGGTAAAACGTCAAATTAAAAATAAGCCATAATTGGAGATTTGGAAATCAAACTTTATGAGGCTCCAATGTTTAATTTTTTGGACTGCATCTAGAACTTGGCTCCTAAAAGCAAGTCATTTGAAGACGTAGAAATATGTTCATCCAATCCAAGAATTAATGTGGGGTATGGAGGTTTTATCATCCAACTTCAAAGAAACGAGTATATACTACTAACTAAACTCATGTTAACATACGGTGTAATGATGGTAGAAATATGTACATCCTTCAGATCAATCTTGCTCTGAATTCCTTGGTCGCTATACAAACATAGAGGTTCCGAATGAAGATATACCAAATGAATCTCAAATCATGGCCATTGCAGGGAAGAAATATCAAACTGCAGAATAGCCTGTGATTTCTACGTATTCTATTACCAGAAATCACCACAGGAGCATTTCCCATCTTCAAATTGATGGAATCGTTGAACGTCCCTAATGACGATTTTCCTCCCAAAAATAAAGGATATAAGTTTTGCAGCATTATGACAATCTCCACAAATACGGAGGTTCTTAGCTACCCTTATTGTTGTACCGGGAGGTGTGTTTAGGAGCCCAAAAGCCATGGCCAATTTTTCACTGTGATATCTTAGGACAAGTTCTTTCCCTTCCTCATCCATATCAGCGTGATATACTAAAGAAGTATCCGGAATATATCCCACCAACTTTATTTCTTTCATTAACTCGTCAAGTGCTCGGCGCAACTCCACCGAAACGCAGTGTACTCCATCTCCAGAGAAGAATTCATGTACAACATTGTTTACTTCCACGGAACTACAACCAGGAACCTTCACCACCCCTCTATCTTTCATCAATTTCCTTAAATGATTCACATCTTCCCATCTTCCCACTCTAGCATATAAGTTTGATAATATAACATAGTCCCCTCCATGGGAGTCATCTAATTCAAAAATTCTTTCAATAACTCGCTTTGCCATTTCGACATTACCATGGGTGCTGCAAGCAGATAAAAGGGTGCGCCAAAGTATAGGCGTGGGCTTAATTTCCAGTTCATCTACAAAGTTATAAGCCTCATCTAAACAACCTGTTCGACCAAGCAAATCCACCATACAACCGTAATGCTTGATCCCTGGAGTTATCCCATAGGTTCTGGACATACTATAGAAATACCCTCTACCTTGTTCTACTAGTCCAGCATGACTACAAGCATACAAAAGCCCCAAAAAAGTGATCTCATCAGGTCTAACTCCTGCCCTCTTCATCTCTTCAAAGATTGAGATAGATTTCAAGCCATCCCCATGAGTTGCAAAGGCAACTATCATTGCAGACCAAGCTTGTGTATCTCTCACACGCATGCCCTCAAAGATAGAAATAGCATCAGTTAGACTTCCACATTTCGCAAACATATCTATAAGTGCAGTGTTCACCTTCACATATTTATCAAACCCTTTCTTCTTAACATATTCATGAATCCACTTTCCCAGGTCTAGTGCTCCCAATAGAGCACATGACATAATTACACTAAGCATAGTTACATCAGTAGGCTCAATATCGCTCGCTTGCAATTCTCTAAACAACGACAAAGCCTCATTGGGTTGACTACTTCGAGCATAACCTGTGATAATTGCATTATAGCTAACAATACATGGCTGTTCCATTTCATCAAACACTCCACGCGCAGCATTCATGTCATTGCACTCCGCATACATATTTATGAGAGTTGGGCATATGTAAATATTATGATTCAGTCCAAGTTTAACAGCAAAACAATGCAACCCCATACCTTGTCTCAAGGCCTTAGAACTCGCACACGCCTTGAGAAGGGACGAGAATGTGTAGTCATCAGGAAGAAGACCAGAGCACAAGAGTTGAGCAAAAAGAGAAAAGGCAAGATAGGGAGAATTAGAGCGAGCATAACCCCGTGCCATTATGTTAAACAGAATAATATCCTTGTCGAGAATTTGATCAAACAGATGGTGGGCATGGTCCATATACGAAGTTGTGGGGTTGAGGGTGCAGAAATTAATGAGCTTGGTGAGAACAGAGATGTCACTCTGAAGATTGGTTTTAATGGTATATGCTTGAATTTGCTTGAGCTCCTTGAGAGATGTACATTTGGACAAAAGAGAAAGAGGGTGGAGTTGATTTATTACGAACTCGTTCTTGGAAAAGGTGGAGCTTGGTTTTGTGAGAGTGAATTGGCAAGTTGGAATACAGGAGATTGCCATTTCAATACTTGATAATTAAACTCTCACAAGACGCAGTGCATTACAGAGAACAAGAAGGGCAAAACAAGAGCAAAGGCACAACCAAGAATGTAAATTATCTCAACTTCTAAACAACTTGAAAAACATTCCAGCCACGGAAGAGATAAAGCATATCAAAAAATGAAATTAGTTAAAAATAGACGGCGTTTCAGAGTGGTAAACGTAGCAGAAACGAGAGCAGGATGAATCTTAATAGTCCATTGAAGAAGATAACGTTTCAAGCAATGACAAAAAGAGAAATTTCACCTTGAAATTGAGAAAAAGGATTGTCCGTTGAAGCGGGGAAGAAAAGAAGAGCATCCACCTGCCCGGAAAATCTTCCACCGCCACAAATTGTTGGGAAAACCCAATCTTTATGAAAGAAAAATTTCCTTTTCAAAATTTATACTTCCGGTTTATAATAATTTTATGAGAATTATTCGTAAAGACCAAAACTTTAAGAAAAAAAAAGTTTATTAAAATTTTATTAGCAATCAAATTTGAATGAAATTACAAGGGAATTATATCTAGAAATGAAATTAATGAAGTGATTAAATTAAAACTTAGGGAATTGAATGGTGGAAGCACATTTAGGCCTGGGAAGAATTGGGCATTTGATGAACTCAGAACCCGAAGTATCAACACATAAATAAATTTGGTAAAGTTGAGAATTCCCAGCTGAATCTTTGTTACATTCAATCCCAGGAGTAAATCCAATCCCTTCTTCTATTGCATTTTTCACGCTCTCTAAACTATACATCTCATCGTTTGCTTCAATTCCCGCATTATTAAGAACGTTAAGAAGATTGGCCTTCCCCTTCAGTTTAATAGCCGCTTCGAAATATTCTTTTTGGTCGAGTTCCGACTCGGAACACGTCCCATGTTTCTCCCACTCGTGTGACCAAAACCTTAACCCATTGCTGCTTGGACAACTTAACGATGGCCAATGTTTTTCCATGCTGCTTAACACTTCCGATATCTAATAACATGGAGATATAAATTATTAGCATATATATATAATCACTTGTTGCATATTATGCTAATTAAAACTCAACTACCATCACCTGAGTTCGATCGAAAACACTATCGGGATTGCAATCGGAGGGATAGGTTCCATCTTTGTAATTAGGCCAAAGACCATGGATCCCGAAATCTGCAACAGGCCTTCCTGTTTTAGGATAGCAACAATGTTGTTTCTTTGTATCACAATATGCCCCAGGCCACTACAAGAACAACGTATAGTAATTAATTTTTATAAACTTCAAAGAAGCTTACATTCACTTAGGCTAATCTCACACGCCAACATGTTGAATCCTATTATAAAGATCTAATTAATCAATGTACCTGTTGAACAAAGTAGAAAAAATCGAAGTCTTGAGAAAGGCAAAGGGATGATAGAGGTTGCAAAAGGAGAAGATTGAATATGAAAATTGAGTAGTTGAGTTTCATGTTTGTTTGTTTGGGTTTGAGGAAATGATACAAGTAAGATCATGTTTTTATAGGCCAAAAGAAGATAAGTAAGGAAGTTGCTTAGAATATGCTTTTTTGGGGGGCTTAGACGAAATCACCTAACGCTTGCGTCCAGTAATGGACAAGTTACTCCACAATAATGCTTTTCTAATTGCATTTGAGAAACCAAAAGTAACAACAAAGTTTGATGAGAAATGTTGGTATTTATTTAAATATAACCCGACTTGCTTGTATTAATATCTAAGTAAAGAGAAGATGGTGACTTTCGTGATTAGGACCCACGTTTAACACTTTATGATAAACTAATGTGTTATTTTTTAATGCAAACATATAGTTAGTAGTGCCATTTCAAATGTTTGAATAAATAATTGGGTTTAGAGCATAGTTAGTTATATATGTTAAAACTTGGAAGAGTAAAATTGGAAATTGGTACAATCGTGCAAGTCAAACTATGTTACGAAGGTAGGCCACCTAAACCTAACTTTTTAAACTAATAATAAAAGCACTTCCCACCTCCTTCTTTTGCTTTTTCTTATCTATCTTTATTAGATATGATATAAAAAGAAGAGAAATCTCGTTAGTATATTTTATATGTACAATTAAACTAGGTTTATATTAATATTAGTCTATCAGTAAACTTGTCGGAATTTATAGCTTTTTCTATGATCGTATAATAACAATAATTTTAATGGTATGGTGTAATTTTTAGATACAATCGAATTAATCATCCTCTACTCGTCAATCAGATTGTGCCTTCTTTTACAGATTTTAACATGAGTCTCATATGTTAGTGGAATGCAGAACACAAGTAAATAATACCAAACGAAATTAGATGAGGTTTACTTTCTAAATTACTATTAAATGGATTAGATCCCCTAGCTAGCATCTAAAATAGTAATTATAGTAATAAAGTCCCCTTGAATTAAGCTTTTCATTATGAATTTAATGACCTTATCTCATTTACTTCTCAAGTTATAAAAATCTATAAAGCAAAATAACACAAAGAGAAAAATGAGAATTAAAAATTAATCATCATTCACAGACAATGATCATAACACATTTTGCTCGTTATTTTAATTTTTGAATAAATAATTGATGTCACGAAATCAAACATAATATCGTAAATGATAAAAATATCAACAACACAACCATGTGTTCGAGATCCAAGATATTTCAACAATTGAAATATGAAATCAGATGATTTATTTTCAAATGATTCGTCCAGATTTGTTTTCATAAATAATTTAATTTAGACTTTTGAAAAGTATAAAAAAGAGAAACATTATTATGGAGACACGAGCAATTCATAAAATCTTCTCACAACGATTGATCTATCAACCATCACATGATCACAATAAAGATACAACTTCATTATATAATATTTTAACCCAAATTAGTTGACCAACGACAGTTACACTTTTCCATGATCACAACAAAAGAAAACATGAAAATAGGGAAACTAATTTTAGTAACAACAAATGTGAACATAATCACAAAGAAAACACAAATGTAAAAGATCATTAGATCTCTAAAATTTGGGGAACTCAACAGAAGAAGCACAGTTTGAATTTGGGAAAACCGGACAGTCAATGAAGTTGGAAGCAGATGAATCAACACACAAATAAATCTCATACAATTGACTGTTGCCTGACCCATCAACGTTGCAACTGATTCCGGGGGTTAGCTTAATTCCTTCCTCGATTGCACTCTTAATCTTATCAAGACTGTAGTGACTTCCATCTGGGTTTATTCCTGCATCAAAAAGCACACACACACAACCCCATTATTCAATTTTACAACTTTTTTTCTTATGATGGGGTTCATTTTGATTATGACTTTAGATTAATTACCTGCTGTCTGAAGAGCTTGGAGGATGTTGGCTTGTGCTTTAAGGTTGAGAGTGGTCTCGAAGTATTCATATTGGTCTAAAACGGATTCGGAACAAGTTCCATGTTTGTTCCACTCGTGTGACCAGAACTTTGTGTTGTCACTACTTGGACAGGCGAGTGATGGCCAGTTCTTCTCCATACTGCTCACCAAATCTGATATCTATATCATACAAAGTCAGAAATATGATTTTAGAAATGGAAAAGATCGCTCAAAATTGAAAAATAATCGTTTGATAATGCTTCCAACATTCCATGACAAATTTTCTAGACTAAAAGTATTTTATTATTGTTATTACTTGAATTTGACTAAAAACTTTTATGTTAATAACTAAGCATGTGTTAAAAAAAAAAAATTCATTACCCTAAGAACTCGATTAGGTTGTGTTGTTAATTCATTTGGGTTTTGTTGGATTAAAATAAATGAAAGTTTAATGGATTAGATTAGTTCATGTGTTCATAAATACTTACTAGTATTTTTATTTTAGAAAATATCAGAAAATAATATCAGAAAATAAAAAGTAATATCAGAAAATAAAAAATTTATTTTAGAAACCAAATTTTTTTAATTAAATAGATTAAATCTATTCTAAAAAAGAAAAATTGAAGTTACAATCTATGTAATTGTTTTCAGTGATTTTTTCTATAAAAGGTAACTATTTGTTTTATTTTTCCTATTTTTGAAAAAAAAAAACCCAAGAAAATATGCTTAATTAATTAAAACAAAAAAAACAAAAGTTCTAAATAGTTGCAAAATAAAGCACAAACAATTATCACTTTGGTTCATTTCTTACAAAATAAAAAACATATTTTAAAAACAAAATTTAAAAGTAACATATATATTTTGACAAACTACAATATTGTGTGTAATATACCAATTTTACATATAATGTAGAACAGTTTTTCATAGAATTCTACCAATCTGGAGAATGCATGGTACAATATTGTCAAATTATTGGACACATCTTGCCATATCTCATATACTTAAATTCAATAACTTAAAATACCTGGGTTCGATCGAAGGGGCTGGATGGATCACAATTAGAAGGGTAAGTTCCATCGTTATAATTAGGCCAAAGTCCATGGATTTTAAAGTCAGCACTTGGTTTTCCTGTCCTCGGATAGCAGCAACTTCTTTCTGTGTCACAATAAGATCCAGGCCACTACAAAAAAAAAAAAAAAAACCCCAGAAGAACACAAACCAATTAAAAGAAAAAGTTAATCTTTATTGAGTAATATGTAAAACTATACAAATACTCACATTTTGAACAAAGTAGAAGAAGTCGAAATCTTGAGCAAAAGTGGGCAGTGAAAAGCATTGGAAAATGACGATAACGTTGATGAGAACAAAGCGAGGAGTGAAGAAGAAACCCATATTGGCCGGCCGACCGCTTTGGGAATCCTCACTATTGGTTCGTTCTATTTTTTATAGAGACGTAAATGGAAGGAAGAGCCAAAATTAATTGTTCGTTTTTAATTTTAGGGAAGAATATCCGCTGGATACAAACTTATTTGCCATTTTTGGGATTTATTTAAGCTGTAACGTTCATATTACCATTTTTTTCTTCTTCTTGTCGGTCAATTTTTTCGTTTCTTTTCTTTGGTGTGAAATTTAGAAAATTTTAAATACTTAAACTTTGTATCCAATCGATGTCTGACGTTTGGAAATGGGTCTGTCTCTATGCATTGACCTTCTCGTAGAGTTGGAAATTCAAAAGGTTCACACCAATATATGCTTTTTTTTTTTCTTTTATGAGACGACATTTATAAAATTAAAAATTGAATTCACACTTTGTTCGACAATTATTAATCCCGAGTGGATTTCACATTACTTGTGAGTTGTGAGTTTAAAAAAAAATGGGGTGAGAGAGGCTCGAACTCTCGACCTCAGGATAACTCGTTTAAGCTATGAGACCTACGCGCTAGCCAACTGCGCCACCACCCCTTGGTGTTGATAAGTTAAGAAAACAACTACTTTGACCGGAAGTCTTGATTTCCGTTAAACTCCACGGTTTCCGTAATGTGCTTCTTTCTTAACCAAAAAAAACCTTTTTTTTCTTTATTATAATTTTTTAGGGCTTTTTTTTAAAATATAATAAATCGACAAAATATTTTCATCCTATAGAACAATTTTGAAAATAGAAAAAGCTTATAGGCTCACAAAAAATGTCTCATTCGACACACTATTATTTGATCATACCTATTCACATGTAATCCTTCTTATAAATAATTATGATAAGCGATCGTGTAGACAATTATACAAAATCATGTAAGAAATGACACACGATTGTGTGGTTTTTTTTCAATGATGAGAAAAATAGATGAAGAAAGTGATATTTAAACGATATTGATATTATGAAAGAAAAGCAATAAAAAAGAAATAGAAGGTGAAGAAAGAAAGAAAAAGAAAGACGAATAAAAATAGAAGAAAGAAAATCAGCGGAAGAAATTTGGAAGAGAATAAATTACATAGAAGAAGTGACAACTCGTTTTTTTTGCTTTCCCACATTATTTATATTATATTTTTTTATCAATTTATACTTTCCAACTCTAGTGACTTTTCTTTTTCAAAAATATCTTATTAAAGAAATGGACAAAAAAGTTAATAGAAGTAAGATAATAATGGTTTGATTAAATAATTGATGAAAAGTGAAAACATTGAAGAGTTTAAAAGTGGAACACAACACAACAATAATGGAAGTTCATTGATCATTTTGCTCTTACAGAAAGTCCTATAAACACTCTTTGAAAAAATTGATCACCAAACAATTACACAGCATATCAAATTCTAATAAGATTGATCTTACCCCAATTACAATTATATTTGACCTTAAAATTACACATGATCAATCTCGATCATGACAGACGTTTTACAATTTGATTTATAGAAGAACAGGTACCTAAGACACCAACAAAAACCCCCAAAACTAAAATTGCTACAATGAGAATCAATTCCCATCCAAATTGACGAGCAGACTTGTTGATCTTGAGATAGCATAAACAAGGGATAAGAATGGAAGTGGTGACACTTAAAAAAGAACCTGTAAAAGCCATAACATAAGCAAAGAATGGAATGAATAAAGCAAGAATAAGGGTTGTAATGAGAAGTAAAGTTCTTATGAGAATGGCTATTTTTTGAGTAATGAAGAAATAATTAGGAGATATTGAATCTTCAATGGCAATAGCAATTGGGTTTGTTATGGCTGCATATTTGGTAATCGGATTTATTAGGGTTGTGTAAATTGCTAACTTTGTGCTGATTTTGTTAACTGGAAGGTTTAATGTTACTTGTGATTTTATGTCATCTCCATACATGTAGTAACCTAAAACACCCATCGAACCATAACTCAACGTGCTCGCCACAAAGCAAACTATTAGAACCTGCAAGAACAGGAAAGAAAAATATTTTCATTTTTTGAACATGTAGAAAGTCATGAATCAAACGAGATCGATACTATAGGTTTTAATTATTAGTTTTACCTTGGAAAATTGTGTTCTATTCTTCATCGAATTGCAAAGCATAGGAAAGACAGAATGTCCACAATAACAAAACACAAACAAACTTATAGTTGTAGGCAATCCATGCAAGTTCAAAACTCGATGATGATCGTTATATGATCTTTGGTTAAACCCAAAACCATGATCAGTTGCACCAATCCAACCAACACACAAAACCAAAACGATAGAAGCCAAAACACCACCAAAAGAAACATAAGCCAATGATCCCAAATTCTTCACCCACGTTGTTGGTAATATCAAAACAGCGCTTAATATCATATACATCTTCTTGTAGTTCATCATCCTTTCATGATCAACTTGATCTAAACTCCCAATTTTCAAACCAAATAATGGACTACTACTTGGAAATAGCTTCTCAAGATTATCACCTTCTAATATCAAGAACTCAACAGCCACCAAGTATAATTCCAAGTAAACAAATACTGATACCAATATTCTTCCTTTGTACCCAAATGCCAATCCACCAATATCAGGATAACTCCTCACCATTAATGGATTTGCATCCATACAATGCGTTAAAAGTGAAGCTGTGTAGCAACAAATAATTGATACCATCAATAGAAGAATCAAGCTCACCCAACCTCCTTGAGAAAGGGCAAAAGGAATTGATAATATTCCCACACCTATAAAAAAAAGTTAATTATTCATCAAAACATATAATTAAAGAGTGATTTAATTAGGGGGAAAACTAAACTAAAATTACCTGATAATGCATTGATTCCATTGATACAAGTTCTTAAGAAGCTGGTGCCTTTAACCAAAAATTGTGTAGATGGAAGCTGGTTTTGGCTCTCCATATGATCTTGGCCTAATAGATCATTATTTTAGAAATCATTTAGCTCTTATAGTGGAAATTATTTTTCTATAGTTGTGTATAATAATGGTTATGTGGACTCAAAATCTACATGTGTATCCTAATTATCATTAGTTACACATTTCAGGCAAACTGGGATAGAGAGTACACATTATATATGATAACCTTTTCCTTTAATAAATTCTAACTTGGAACCCTAAAAGGATGGTAATTAAACATGATGATTGCTATTATTATTATGTTAAATTACAGATTATCAATGATCTCTGAGTTTTAACATTTTGATTTTTTAAAAAAAATGTTATTATTATTATTATGTTAGGGAGGGGCTCTTTTGGGTTATTCACTGCCTAATTTATCAGTTATAAAATTGGGGAAAAAAAGAGAAAAAAAAAAAAAAAAAAAAAAAAAGCAGACAGGTTTCCTTTGGAGGTATTCATTGCCTAATTAATTGTCACCTAATTTTGGATTAAGTCTTATCAAACCCTTTTTATATCGAAAAATCTAAAATTATTTAAAATAAAAAAGGCGAGACGTATAATATATATATGTGTTAAGATAAAAGTAAAATCTTATCACACTTAAAAGACAAACAATAGAAGCATAAAGCAAAAATGTGACGGCAATTGGTTTATTGGGAGGAACTTCTGTATTCTCGAACTCCATTGTATGCAAGATTTTAAGAGTTAAATTAATCAATAATGTGGATAGTTTTAGAATCAAGATGCCTGAGAGAGAGAGATATGGAGGAATGTCCTAAACCTGAGTTCATTTTGATAACATCCCATCTGCAATAGGCAAATTATGAGAGGGTGGAGGAAATAGATGAAAGGTGTAGGAGAGGATCACCTCCAATCAGAATTTTGATAGATGCAACAAAACTATTGAAATGAGATATTCTGAACAAGAACGGATCTACAGACGAAGAACGATGGATTCTCGTCACTTATGAAAAGCTATCGGATTTTTATTAGAATAACAAAATTTATTATAAGAACGAACGTTTTTATAGAATAGTATAGTATGGTTTGAAGCAAACAAAAGAGGAATTTCAAATTTATAGTATAGTAAGAATGTAAATTTTATAGGATACAAAAATGTATGAACTTAATTTATATTAAAGTAATCTAAATCCAAATGGTTAAACCCTACGTATATATATTAACTTCAATTTACAAAATTGTCAACAAATTTATTTAGAGTTCCTTTAATTTACACTTTTAAGATTTGATTTAGTTTCTAACTTTTATAGATGGAGAAACAAATTAAGAACCATATGTATCCAAGACTAGAAAATTACTAGAAGAAGCCACCACAATGTGACAAAAAGTTCAAATGAGACTGAACAAAGAATATTTCAAATTTTCATCTCTTATTAAGCATATGAAAGTTTCAAAATCCACCTCAAATAGGTATCACGAGGAAATAACCTAAGCAGTGCTCTGCACAAAAGGCTACAACTTATTCAAGCAAATGCCAAAACAAAGACACATGGTAAAATAAACAAAAAATAATAATAATGAAACACAAACACAAGCATTTAGCTTTCACTCAGGTTGGATAAAACAATCATGGTGCATAGCCAATCAAACAACAGAATATGTCATTGTGTCTTCAGTCTGCTGAGGTATTAAACATGTTAAACAAAAACTGTGAAACAGTACTTTTAGTCATTAAGAATTTCGATAGTTCTCTGAGTCATTGTTACAGCAAGAAATAGAAGGAGCTTTCTGTTATTAATTGAATTAGGGGGAAAGAGACCAAACTCACTCGTGAATCCCTCCCTAATTGTCGCCAAGCAAAGGACCAGATCCAACCTTCTTCCAAATCTCAACCCATTCGACCATGGCTTCAGCAACACGAGAGAACATTGGATTGGACCGGCCAAGCTGGTCCCTTACTGCCTTCGCAATCTCGAGAAAACAGGCTTCAGCTGTAACTGCTGCTTCTGGTAGCCTAAGAGTTTGAAAGAATGGAACAACTTCTTCCATCAGCTTCACCCCTTCCCACTCTTTCTTCAGGCTCTCTATTGCATTTCCTCTTTCATTTCTCCAAACATATGGCTGCCCACTTTTCACACCAAGCTTTAGATGATCACATGTTACCTTAACGCATAACCCACACCATATATCCTCCATGGTTTCCCACCGAAACTTTCCTTCCCCAGCCAATCTCAGTGCTGGACATAAAGCAGGTCCGACCACCTCTCGATCAAATGCAATGTTGATTCCACTCACAGGCAACATGGCCCCGACTGGAATAGTGAGAACTGCATCGACGATACGAGTGTTCCTCAGACTTGGCTTGAGGGCTTGTGTTGGTGCATCATAATCTGCTAGATTCAGCCACAGTCCACATGACAGACTACAAGCAACCCCACTTCTTAAGCTAAATGGGTAACCACGCACAAAATCTGCTCCTTTCCTAAATGGATCATACAGTGTGTTGAAGAAGAAAGGAGTGGCAGGAGTTGAAAGGTTCAATAAGTGCTGCTCTACAATATCTATTAACATGCCCTTATCATCTTTGGCTGGAGCACAGTCATCGTCAACTGAGATTATATACTTTTTTCTGGACACAAGGTAGCCAAAGTATCGACAAGAGTAACCAGAGAATTTAATTGAATTTGAAGTACCAACAATTCTATTTATGTCTTGTACAGTGTAGATGTCCAGGTCAAAGCCATCTGGAATTTCAAGATCCTCCTTGAGTTCAGGATCCTTGACAATAATCAAGTGGTATCGGGTGAAAACAGGCCTCCATTCATTCATAAATGATGTCAGATCAGAGTGGAATGCTCCGATCACAATGTCAACCTCGTTGTCCTTAATATGGAGGTGGGACATCTTTCAAACGTTTGTAGAAAATAAAAACAATGATTTGTGATATAGTTTTAGAAAATAAAAAAGATTGGCAAATCTCCTTAAAAGAAGCAGCTGAAAGTTAATGCTCTAAAATGCAATCACACCATATCACTGAATCCTAGAACTTTTCTGAACACCCTGCATCAAATATTCAGCGTAAGGAAGAGAAATGGATAAACCAACCACAAAATCAATGGCGTAGCAGAATATTGGTATATCAAGATTTTTCTTACTGGTAGGAAGAACAGGGGTGACAATTTGCTGGATATTGAATGCCCCAATGAGCGAAAGAACTTCATCTTTTCCACTTGCCACAAACAACTTTAAAACCCTCTCGTTTAATTTTCCAGCCCTTAAAGTTTCCTGCTTCATAAAAGTATTTCATCTACTCAGTAACTCGAGAGTACCAGCCAGTAAAGAAAGCCCAATATAAAATGTAGTAAAATAAGATATCTAGCGGTGAAGCAACAATTTCAGCTTTCTGTACTGTTACAAAATAAAATTAAGCAACTATTTATACACTCAACATCTTGAAAGTTGCCAACTAAAGATATTTCCAGTATAGGTTTGAGTAATTTGTCTAAAATTTATATTCTCTATTTAATGATAATGTATACAATTTGTAAAAATGGAATTCCAACCATTTCCTAATTTTAACATTATACACAAACGTTTAACCACAGGAAAAAATGGGGTCCACGTCCACCTCAATCCCTTGGCCTTCATTTCCACAAGCAATAGTTATAACATACAAATCCCTTCTGCCATAGCTGGAAATGGTTCCTGGTTCTACCTTTTGGAAGATAAGAACCTTCAAAGATTTTACTTCCACCCAAAAAGAAAACCAAGACAAAGGGGTCGCAACAATTTGTTCCAACTTTTCGAGAAATGAAATTTCGCGGAAAAGAAAAGTATTTTATGGATAGCAGGAGTAACGTTGAGGAGGTATAAAAACAGACTAGGTTATTTGAATGCTTAACAACGTTATATACCAAACGACTCTGCAGCCCCCTGTCTCTTTGTTTTTTTGCTAGTTGGAAAGCATTTTTCCAACCTCACTAGCCTGAACATAATTTTAACTTCAACTTACCCATCCCCCCTATTTTCAGAGCTATCTCTTCAGTCCAATTGTTTAGCCTCTGTGGATTCCATTTTGGGGGAACAAATATCAAATTCCAAATTCCAAATTCCAAAGAAATAAGTAATATAGTAGCGCAAAGGCGAGTCCATGTAAAAGATTAAACAAAATATAATACAATTTAACCGCTACACAACACCAAAATTACCCATCGTCAATTTCACAGCAACACCAACATAACCTTCTTCTGGCTCAAAGGTGCAAAATAAAAAACAGGGCACGAGAAGCAATCAGAGTCTAGCAAGCATAAAAATCACATATAGACCATTCTAGATTCAATAATTGTAAAAACACATAAAAACTGATTTTGAAGCTCATATAACGCACATACAATTTACAACTTCATATTCACAAATAAATGTTGTTAATATTTTTAATTGATGAGAAACAAACAAATAACTGATTTTCAATACGAACAATAACGGAAGTGAAGTAATGTAGAAATCAGAAAGAAATGTAAATAACAAAACTCATCCAAACTTCCATTGGCATTTCTACAAAACAAAACTCGACCCACCACCCAATTAGTCTTTTCGTCATAAATCTTGATGAAACAAGAAGACTGTAGACAGCGTTGACCAAAAGTAATAAAATAAAGAATAAAGAAAAGATTAATTGGGAAATGAATTGAAAAGAAAAAGGAAGAAGATGATGATGATGATATGAAAAGAGAAGTACCAGGAATAGATGGAGGACGATGTGATCAGGGAGAAAAGAGAGATCAGAGATAGAAGAGAGATTAAGGATGGCAGAATGGATAGTGAGAGACAAGAGAGATGGAGGGGTTGTCATTCAAAATATATATACAGAAATATAGATCCCCTTTTGCTCTCCTCTCTCCTCTCTCTCTCTCTCTCTCTCTACAAAGCAAAGCCCATAGGCCAAAGAAGGAGTGAAGGACAAGGGAATCGGTCTATGCTTTGTCCCGAGATTGCTGTGTGTTCTCCGTCGACCGACGTTTACTAGACTTTTTCTTTCTTCTTCCCCTATGCCACCTCCTCCATTGGATTGGGCCTCTATATCTATATGACGGCCCATGGCCCAACCCAGCCCAAGAACACGATACTTTTTTCTTTTTTTTGTTCTTGAAAGTTTTACAATAACGTAATTAGATTCAAAACGATTATAAAAATATATTACCGATAGATTTTGCTATATCGGTAATTCTTTTAAAACATTTCTATATACTTAATTATCATTCTTAAAATTGTCACAAACTCTAATTATCTTTAGAAATTTAATAGGCTAGTTTAGTTGTGGTACTAGTGAGGAGAGATGTGGGACGGTAAGAAAATCAATCGGGAGTGGTTGATTAAAATTTTGAAAGCTCAAGCCGTTGTTGGAGGACTTAAAAACATAGATGTTGAATATGATAATGATGACATGATTTAGGTGTTTGAACCATGAGATGAGTAGGTGTGATCAACGGTCGGTCATAGTCGATTTTCTAACCAAACCACCTCCAACTGACCATAGTTGGTATGAGAATGGCCGAATCGACTCCGACTGCCATTCACAACAAAACCGACTCTGAATTGTTTCGAGCGATCAATCGATTTTGGTCAATTTTTTGTTGTAGCAAAACTTTCTTTGTTGAATGATTTTTAAAAATTCTTTCTACCATTTTTTTTTTGTTAGTTTTTTAAATTAGAATTATCTTACAACCTCCAACACGATCGTATAGAAAGCTAAACAAGGATCCTTAGCTTCAACCTCTTATACGATCGCATAAGAGGATAAACGTCGTTAGAAATTCTATTGGTTTTTTGAACCTATTTGATAACTTTTGTTTTTGTCATAAGAAAGGGAATCACGTTGTCCATTGTATTTTCCATGCTGCAGTTGTTGGTTTTGAAGTTCCTTTTGTGCAGATTAGCTCTCATAGTTTGAAAAAGTTAAAAGGATGTTGTGTGTGAATCTTAATCTTGTATCTATGGTGGACTTTTGTGTTTCTACTTAATGGATTTTTATTTTATTTTGGGAAGAAAGGAAGAAAATGAATATAAATGTGTAGGGTTGAAACCGGGGCCGGTTATTATCGCGCCAACACTAAATTAGGAAGTGACTAAATTATCCATTTCGGTCGTTATTCATAATCGACAACAATCGTTTCCACAATTTTACAATTCCCGTTGTTAGATTCTTTATATCACATTAAGTAATGGAAAAAATTCCCGTTTTTTACGCTCAATCCGACGAGACCAAGCCCGATTTCATAGCATTACCACACGCATATTCTTGGATTTTCCCCCGATTTGATCGAAACCCACTTCCATTCGATTAAATCCCTCCTTTTTCTTCCTCTTCTCTTCAACTCTGCTCTGGAATCCCTCCGGTCCGCTGCCTTCTCAGCGTGATCACTGGGGATTCTGGTTCTTCTCCGATTACTACTACTACGTCTCTCCTTTCTTCTTCTTTGGGTATTTTCTTTTTTCTTGTGATTTTGTCTAGCCTTGAGGTTTGTTTTTTGCCCACTTTGGTGTTTCATTTTTGTTTGTGGAGCTATGAGCGATCATCTCGTTCTGTATGTGGACCGATTAGTTCGGCCGCCACCCGTTGATTCCGTCCCCAACCCAGCTGAAGCTGTTCCTCTCTTGCCGGTTGGTGGGGATTTGGAGAGCGACTCGGTGGGTTTATCTTCTTCAACCTCTGCTTCCAATGTTGAGGAGAGGGGAGAAGAAAATGAGGGTTTGGATGGAGAAGATGATTCATTGATTCAGACAGCGGAGTGTCGCATTTGTCAGGATGAGGATGTAATTAGGAAGCTGGAAACTCCTTGTGCCTGTAGTGGCAGTCTTAAGGTATAAATGATTTGTCAATTAAGTATTGTAAAACTTTCTAGTTTCTTTGTAAATGTTTCGGCTTTTTGGGATTACATAGTGATCAACAAGTAATTTGAAGCATAAATATATAGGGATTATTTAGCAGCTCATTTGTTTTTTTAGTTCAAGTTGCAGTCATTGGGCATTGTGGTTGGCTAATTAAGTTGGTGTTTATGTGAAATTTATAAATACTAGTTGTATAGGGAATGTATATGCTTAGGTGAATGCCATAAATCTAAGAAAGTTTGGTGGGAAAGTTTTATCGTTGTTTTATGTTTATCTTGTTTTGTTTGTCTCAAATATATCTAATGAGACATTTGTTGGTTGTGTTGCATTACGATTTAGATGAGATGTTAACAACGATTGCTTTCTCAGTATGCTCATCGGAAGTGTATACAGCTTTGGTGCAATGAGAAAGGGGATATTATTTGTGAGATTTGTCATCAGGTATGTTCACTTTCTTGATTATACTTTGTTATTTTAAGTTCGTGGAATCATGTCTGCATTTGACATTAAAGATTCAAAGTTATGCTAGAAGAGATGTTGGATTTGCACCCCCTTTCGGGATAAAGCAACTGTTTTTTGGCTGGTGTAGAGTGTTTGGGTTGAAAGAAATATTAGAAATTTTAGAAATGTGAATTGACCTTGGTTTGAGATGCCCTATAGTGTTAGATCTAAAACTTCGTTGTGGCCACTACTTCTCAGGCTTTGTGAAATTATTAGCTTGTTTGATTCGTTTGGACCAGAGTCACTCCCTTTGAATGAACTCCCTTTGTTGGGTGACAATTAAAAGGAAACAATGATGAGTGTAGACGCATATAAAATAATTTAAATAATGATGAGTATAGACGCATATATATATATATGGAAACAATTCAGCTACATTGAATGTTTAGAGGTTTCAACTTATCTGAATTTATACGCTTGCATATGATGCACAGCCTTACCAGCCTGGTTATACAGCTCCGCCACCTCCCCCTCGCATTGAAGAAACGTCTATTGACATCGGGTACCTTACATGCTTCAAATTTCCTTACTTTAGAAAGTTTTGAGATATCTTATGAGATCTTTTTGTTTATTTGAAAAAATTGTGTTGTAATTTTTCTCTCTCGATATTTTGCATTGGAGATGTTGAGCTAAACATTTCCCATTCTTTGTTTTCTGCAGGGGAGGGTGGACCATTACTGGCACCCCTTTGAATTTACACGATCCTCGCCTTTTGGCTATTGCTGAGGCTGAGCATAATTTATTGGAAGCCGAGTATGATGACTATGCTGCTTCAGATGCCAGTGGAGCTGCATTTTGTCGAGCAGCTGCTCTTATTGTAAGTTTGTTGTTTGATACCACACATAAGAAATCTCAGTAGTATAATCAAGAAACTTAGCATCGTCATACACATTTCATAAACTGATGTCAATATTGATTCACGAGTGGGCTAATACCTCATGTTTGAATGCGTTTTCACACTTCTCTTTGAATTACTCTCATACAAAGTCGACATTGCAATTCATATTCTCGTGGAAAATGTATCAAGTAATGACCTGTTTGCTGATGTTTTTTTCCTTCAATTGGGATAACATGACATCATTTGTTTAATTTCAATATGGCAGCTCATGATCCTACTTTTCTTACGTCACGCACTTGAAGTGACAGATCCTGATGGCGACGATTACTTGTCTGCTTTCTTCTCTGTAAGTTAGAGCTCATTGTTTCAATCTGGAATGGACAACAATCTCCAGCAGTTTTCCTTTCTCACAGATCTTTGACATTCCTCATCTTGTGGACATTTTTTTAACCATACCATCCAGATTTTCTTGCTTCGAGCAGCTGGTTTTCTCTTGCCCTGTTACATTATGGCTTGTGCAGTCAACATCTTGCAACGTCGACAACGACGACAGGTGGGCATTACCTCCCACATTATCCTCAACTTATTCAAGGATAATTTTCTTTACTTAACGTTTCTTTTTCTCATGTTTTGTCTAATTTGAGGAACGAGAGGCTGCAGCCTTGGGTGCAGCACAAGTTGCTTTTGTGCTACAATCAGGACGGCACAGGGGGCTGCAATTTGCAATAGCACCAGGACCTCAAATGACTCCCCACCAGGAGACTGTTTAACTTACATAGGCACAAAATGTATGACCTCTTCATTTTTTTCCCAATGGTTTTAGCACAAAAACGGGCAATATAGATCTCCCTTAAAATCTGTCCATATTTGTAATCTGTCTTACATTCATTTTGGAAAGCCCGAGTGTAATTCTTCTCGCGAATGCTATAGTTTTTCATGATCTTCAACCTCCTGCCCCTTGAGTCATGAAGCAACGAAAAACCTAAAACCAAAACTTCAACAGTTGAATGGTGTACACGAAACAGAGTTTGTATAGATTGTCTCAAGATCTCTGTTTCGAATCCTGCATATAAAAGGAAGAACTATATGTCTGGTTTGTCTTGTAAATGACCTTGTCAATTTTTTGAAGTAGAGAACCAACATCTTGTCGATTTTTGAAGTAGAGAACCAATTTGCTGGGAGTGTGACCAAAGTTTCCATTCAATCATGGTTATAATGGTGAATGATCTCCGTTAGTACAAAATCTTTTGGGTGAAATTAAAGTAAAATCATGAAAACTTACGTTCAAAGTAAACAATATCACTTCATTATAAGGATATATAATTGAGTCACATTCCGAACTTAATCAATTATTAATAACATCAATACATATATTAGATATATTTACTTAACTGCAACAAAAACTGCACACGTTTTTCTTTATGCATTAAATGATAGGTTGATAATTAAAGGAAAGTGGAGATTTGTCTGATAAGTTAGCCTGTTGTTTTGTTTGAGAATTCAAAAATGATGTGTTTTAGTTCATTGTTTCAGACTTGCATTGGGTCCATAGCAGGTGCACCAAACTCAAAGGGCCATCAACCTTTTGTCCACTTGCCCTCTTCACCCATCACAAACATCCAACCATTCTCAAGTCAAAAAGACACATCTAGTCTCTCTTCACAGATTTGAATCCATACATTCTCCTTTTTCAATAATTTAATCTTGATGTTTGTAGAAGATAACAAATAAAATTAAGGTAAAAAGTAAAATGGAATACAAAAGATTGTCCTTTTTTTTTGGGTAAAGATGAGTAGTTAGGAAATGGAGTGCATGTTGTTGAATCAAATGGGGTGTGTGTACCTCACAAAAACCTCAATTATTGCACATCAAATAAAATTGTCCCTATACTTACTGCCACGTTCTTTCTTTTGTTGACTACTCCCATTCCCATTCCCATTTAATTTCTTCAATTCAATCCTTTGTATTCATCTTATCTTCTAATTAAATCAAACCCATAAGAATTCTCTCTCTAAATTGCTAAGATATCACTTCATTAAGACCAAATTTGGATTCACATATATCATCATCAATGCAATTCCAACCAGTTCGTTTATATATATTGAACTTAATTTCAATTCTTTTCGTATAATATAATTTTTTAGGTAAGTTTTAAACGATACGGTCTTTTTCTCGCTCCTCCGTTGGTGGAAATAAGCTTCCGGTGTCCGCTCCCCTGGAAAGGGAAAAAATTTGAGTTATCGTAGTAAACAAATTTGAAAAGTTTCAATTTAGCTTATATAGTTTAGTCAAGTCTCATCCAATCATTCTTATCTCTTAAACTATGTTTTGCATAATTCAATTATAAAGAGTAAATTGAAGATTTTAAACTATGACAACCAAATTCAAACACTATTCCTATCTAATGAATGAAAATCAAATTCAATCTCATTACTTTTACTCTTATTTGTTATAAATTCGAACTGTGATCGAATAGGGTAATATTGCAACTCTGAGAACAAAAATAATGAAGAAGAAGAAGGAAGAGAATAGAACACAAGGATTTTATAGTGAAAAACGCCTAAACAAAGCTCTCTTATAAGAAGAAGTTCTCTCTATTTTATACCCTACTCATCTTGTTGGAGATTTTGGAATGATTTGGCAAGCATCACCTATTTATAGTTAAAAATACTTGTCCATGATATATGTGTATGATCCAATGACTCCAAATGTTCTAAGGAGGTGTGAAAGATCCAATATCCATAAATTAATTTTAAACAAAGCGTGAGATCAAATTTTTTTAAAAAAAACTTCTTAAATCTTAAAGAAAAGTCTTGATAATTATGTAACCTTCTTTGTAAATGTATCTCATTACGAGTACACCATATCACGAGGGAGAAAACAATAAGAAGCAAAGAATCAAACAAAAAAAGGTTGAGAAACAAATTAGGATGATTTGTTAAAGAGAAATGGTTCAATTATTAGCAGAATAATAGAAGAAATGGAGGAAGATGAAGATGATTATATTGGGAAATCCCATAGGCACATGAAGAAGATCATTACATTTGCAAATCCCGTAGGCCTTATCACTACGGCGGCACCGCACACCAAGGCCAAACCCATTTGATCTTAGCACGCCTTTGTTTCCTTTTTTTTTTTGTTTTCATAATGTCATTTCTTTCAAACTTACATTACAAAAAGCTAAGACCTAAGCCGTAAAGTTTTGCATTTCTAATTAATTAAATAATTAATATGTCACAACTCACCAAATTATCATATGATATCAGACAAAAAAAAAAAAAAAAAGAAAAAGAAAAATCCTGTCCTGTCATCTACCTCAATTATCCTCCTTTTTAATATAAGATTAATTCCCTTAATTATGTTTCTTAATGGTTTTGATTATGCCACTAACCCCAAAATATACAAATGCCCTATGTCCCTCCATTGTCCTAACCTCTCTCTTTTTGACACCTGTCCACCACAATCTAATTTACTTTTCTATATTCTTATCTCTTTTTTCCGTTTTTGGATAACTATCATTATTTTATTTATTCAACTCTCTTTATAAATATTAATACCACTTTACTTTCTTCTATTAAATCTTACATTCAATTCAAAGTTGTTTTTTTCAATCTATATTTTTCTTTAATTTAATTTGAAGTTTTCTTAATCAAAACCCATCAAATAATTAGACAACATATTCTTTTTAAATTTATCAAATTTCCTACACGATTAGGTATGATGATTGTTGCCTACGTGTAGTCGTTGTATATTAACTGAAACAATCTTTTATATTTATTATTATGAATCTATAAGTCTTTTTTCGATTTCAAAATTGTCGTAGGTTATATAAAGTATAAGAAAAACAAGGTAGATATTTTTAATTTTTTTTAAAGAAAGTAAAATACTTAGTTGGAATTAATCTAAGTTGGAAAAGTTTGAGAGATTAGAAATATTTGTTTTAAAAAGACACGTATTAGCACGGGGGAACAAATGGAGGAGTGACCGACCAGATCAGATTATGGAAAATAAAATATCATTAATTAAAACACATTATTCAACAACAACACATTACACACATATCTAATTAGTCACCAAATAGCAATTAATTGTCGGGTACATATCATATCAAATTTCAAAGGATTTATTTACATCCTCCTAATTTTCAATCAATCAAATACCCTAAATTTCCTTTTTTTCCATTAACAAGTGGTTATCAAGTTTCCCACCTTCTTGCTCTTCTTTTCTCCTCCTCTCCATTTTTAGAAATAATAACGCATATTAAGTTTAGATTATGTTAATCTTATTATTTATTATGCTTCAAATTGGTCAAAATTTAGTTCCTAATCATCATTGTCGTCACCGTCACGTCGTTTCATTATTCTTCATCGTCATCATTATCGTCTAATGCAAAATTGGATTCCATAATCCCCATTTCCCAGTCATTCTATGAGTGCAAAAAGCAACTAAATTAAATTATATATGTCACACACCATAAATTGAGCATCACCCAATTTCCAAATTTCCCACATCTCTTAATTACGCTTACCTCAAATTCAAATTCCAATTCTATGCTCATCTCTTACAAAGAATGTCTCAAGAATCACGCCGCCGCTGTCGGCGGCCATGCCCTCGACGGTTGCGGAGAGTTTATGCCTTCCATTACCTCTACACCCACCGATCCCACTTCTTTAAATTGCGCCGCTTGTGGTTGTCATCGGAATTTCCACCGTCGTGAATCGGACGATCCTTGGCCTAACCGTCGTTACTACCCATATCGTCTTTGTGCACCGCCGTCGCCGAGGTCGAGCAGAATCAAATCGCAAAGTCCTTCCTCACCGATCCCTCTACCGATTTCGCATATCCCACCGCCAGTTCAATTCTCCGGGCCCCATATGTTGATGGCATTGAGCACCGGAGCGGCAGCGGAGGAGGAGGAGGAATTGAGGCGGAAACAGAGGAAGAGGAAGAGGACGAAATTCAGCGGGGAGCAGAAGGAAAAGATGCAATTGTTTTCGGAGAAAATGGGATGGAGAATTGGGAAAAGTGAAGAAAGATTAGTGGAGGAATTTTGTAAAGAAATTGGAATAGGAAAGCGGGTGCTGAGAGTTTGGATGCATAATAACAAATACATGGGAGGAAAAACGGAGAAAAACAGAGCCTCTCAGAGTAGTGAAGAAAATGGTGGAAATGACTCGAAACAGAGCCCATAGAATTGATTAATTGTTCCTTACAATCGCCATGTTCATCTGAAGTGGAGGGATTGATGAAATATGATAAAGAAACTTCTTTTTTCTAGTAAGTTAAAGTGAATGATATGAAGGTATAAATTTTGTCTGTGTATTGGACATAATTAATGTTTGGGATTATGGAAAGAGAGAGGGGGATTTGTTAGGAGGATATGCAATCTGAAATTTTGTTAGGATATGCATAAACATGTTCGTTGTCTCTAGAAAATCTTGTGCTCTATTCACTACCTTTACTAAAATACAAGGTCTTATTCTCTGCTGTTTCTTTGCTTTTTCTATATACACATATATATAGATATATATTTTGTTGAGTTTGGCACCACACGGGTTATTTGTGAGTACCTCAATCGAATAAAAGGAGCCCATCAATCTATTAGGGTATGTTTAGGAAATGGTTACAAAGGGATGGAACCCTTGTTTTGGAAAAAGATTATTGTAACCTTAATTTCTTTAAATCCTTCCTCAACTTTTCTTTAATCAATTTTTTTTTCATTTACAATTTTTATATTTGTGAATTTTGTTAACTCTATTTTTTTATTTTAAAAATATAATTTATTTTAATTTATGAATTTGATACCATTACATTATTAAAATTTTAATTTCTTTCTTTATTCTTGAATTAGATAATTTAATTACATTCAATCAACTCTATGTTTGAATTCATATCAATATATTTGTGAAACTAAAATTTTGATATCACCATAAAATTCCACAAATATATTGAAATGAATTCGAACATAAAGTTGATAGAAGGTAATTAAATTTTGATATCAATCTCAATCTCATTGTCTCCGATACTTCAAATTTCCAGTTGTTGTTTACACTTATTTACATGTTTATGAGTTGCGTGTTACATTCATAAAAATCAATTTACTGAAACGTAGCAAATACTTAAAAAATGTTGAAAATGAATGTCGTAATTAAATAAATTAAGACAAATTATTTTACGAAAACTAAGATGATTTGGTAAATTAAATATACAAAATTTGTGTTTTGGATTTAAAATATGAATTAAAAAAAATTATTCGCAAATAATTACTTACAACAATTTGCGTATCATATTACAATATGAATTAAATATATATATAAATAAATTACATAACACTACCTACATAACTCTTCCCCAAATACATTTTTATCGTAACACTTCTTCAATAACTCTTTTCCCACCCGATTAGGAAATGAAATCAAAATTTTATTTTTTTGTTGCAATGATTCAAGAAACTTTAGAATAGTAATAGTTGATAGATAACTCATTCGCTAATAAGATTCAAATAGACACAAAATAATAGTATTTGTCTTCCTTTAATTTCATTTGATACGGTTGCGTTCTAGATAAACTTTATAACATACTTCTAATCTCTTTCATTAGTCATCACTCAATCGTGCCTTTTGTTACTAACCACCAATTCACCTCTTCTTCTCTTATTTTTATTACCCTTTACATGTATGTTCGTCCTTCGTTTGTTTTCCTCTCTGTTACAAGTGATCGTTTAGGACAAATATGTAGTAAAAATTTAGATTTAAAACTCTTGTCATATTTAAATGAATGATACACCTACAAAATAACATTTTTAAATCGTCACTTATCACCTCCTTCAAACATTAAAAAATCACTCTTAAATTCATACCATTGTTACAATTATGAAAGTCGAAAATTTGAGTGTTGGGGAATTTTTATTTCAAAGAATTTTGAGGGTATAAGAGAAACATTAAAAACATTCAAAGAAATTGAGGTTCAAACTTGGCGGAAACGTCCATCGTCTTCCCTTCATTTTAGTTGAAGATTAGAGGCAGCGTCTCCATCTCAGTTTCTCTGTCTCTATAACTTCGCTTTTAATCAACACTAATTCTCCATGGATTACCTTAATTTCATTATGATGATACCCTCAAGCAAACTTGCTCCCTTTAACCCACTTCTTCGTTTCTTTCTTCCTCGAACGTTATTACTCAAGACAATTTCTCTTTGCAATATGCTTCCCGTCCTTCTGCCCTTCAGAATTTTTCTTCACAAATTCCTCTTTTTTGCCTTCCGATTAGTTCAACATTACGTTTTCAGGTTCGTTTTTATTTAGCTTTCTAGAGGTATGCATTTTTCCTTCTCATGTTTTTAATCGGTTCTTCTCTCTGTTTTGGTTGTCTAAAGATTTCAGAAGGATGATCAAAGAGATGAGTTTCTGGAGAAAAATCGAGTCCTTTTTGAACTCTCTGAATTTCAGGAGAAGGGGAGTAGTGAAATGGAAATGGATTGTGAAAACAGAGGGAAAACGAGGAATTCTGTTTTATGCTCTGTTTCTGTGGAAACTATCTCGTCTTTTACTTGTGGTAGGGAGAATTTTGAAATGGGTAATGCTGATTCTGCTATTTCTCTTATTCAATCCAAGGGAAGAAATTCTGGTGGCTTGAAATGTAGTGGCGAAATTCTTGATGTTGGTTCAAAAAATAATGCTTCCGATGTGTTTGATTCATTGGCTGAACCAGAAGTTCAAGTGTTTTGGGAAGATTGTCCCCCTCCATCTGATTCAGAATCTGTAGGGGACTCCACCAACAGCTCTCCAAAGATCAATCACGATCAGGTTGATGATTTGTCTTGCAAAGAGATCAATACCGAGGAAAACAAGCAACTTGACTCTCTCAATAAGTTGGCTCAGAAAGAGGAAGAAACTGTCAACGTTGCAGAGAAATCAACAGAAACGAATTTGCTGGAGAAAGGCTTCATTTTAAAATTTGATAATATGTATGAGCTAAACTATCAACCAGATCATCAGGATATAGTACATCAGCTTGAGATGGAGCTGAAAAATTCAAGAACTGGAGGACTTCCAACAATTTTTGAAGAGGAAACTGAGACAGCAGAAACAATTTATGAAAAATTGAAGTATGAAGAAGTGATGGGAGAGATACAAAAGGCCTACAAGACTTATGCAGAGAAAATGTGGAACCTCGATGTCTTAAACAATCAGAGCATGCATGCCATTGGTGAGTACTCATCATCATCTATATACTTCGAAAAAGTTCTTACTTTTTCCTTTTTGTCTACTTAATATTTGAATTAATATTTTGCTATATTTCCATGAACAAGACTTGCATATTTTGATAACGTAGTACCACATGTACTAACACCATGTTCAATGAAGTATAGTTTAATTTCTTGATACTTTTAACATTGCAATACATTTCAATTCTGTAGGTTTGCTGCAGCTGCAATATCCAATGCCACCAGTTTCATCACATAACTCACAGAATCCGTCATTATGGTTCGGAAAAGCTCGGAGGCTGGGAACTGACACAAGACTTGAATTCATAGGAGATTTACTTAGGGACATAGAACTAGTGTACGTCGGACAAGTTTGTCTTTCCTGGGAAATTCTGCAATGGCAGCTTAGGAAATCCATTGACCTGCAACGATATGACTCGCAAAGCATTCATCGTTATAACCAAGTCGCTAGTGATTTCCAACTTTTTCAAGTTATGCTGAAAAGATTCATGGAGGAAGAAAGGTTTCAGGGCAACAGAGTTGAAAACTATGTCCAAAATCGCTGCATATTTCGTTCTCTTCTGCTAGTTCCACCCATCAAAGGTAGAATATTCAACACATTTAGCAAATTTTGAGGTTCAGATAGTGATACCTACGTAATTGTTCTTCAGATGATGGTTCTGCTGAAGCTGAAGGAAGAGAATGGGAAGATGAGGATGGGTATTCCAGTAATTTTGTAACAGAAACCATAGAGAAATCAATGTGCGTTTTCTATGAAGTTCTTCTTTCTGATAAAGATGATGTTCAAAGTATCCTAAAACTGAACAGAAAGCATCAAATTGAATTTCAAGATACAGAAAATCGTCAGCTTTTACTGGCCAGCATACAAGCTCAGTTTCAGAAGGTTGCCTTACTAATCTTATTCATCAATAGCCTAGCAATGGCTTTCTCTCATCCCATATACCTAACAAATTCTGTTTTCTGGTAATGTAGGCAGAGAGAAAGCTGAAAGACCTTATGAGATGCCGCCGTAGATGTTCTGCGGAGAAGTTGAGAAAGCTAGAAGAAGCTGGACTGAGTTATTCATTAATACTTCTCATTCTTCAGGTTGACCTCAAATTAATTTCAAGAGTGCTGAGGATGACAAGATTGACCATCAACCAACTATTGTGGTGCAACCAAAAACTGGATCAACTTACATCTATAAACAGAAAGGTCCACTTGGAACCCTCACTTCTGCTTTTTCCCTTTTAACAGTCTATTTTTTTTCACAGTTTAGAACAGAAAACAGTATTGAAATGTCTTTTTTCGTTCAAATGTAAAGTTCCCAAAAAATTATTACACTTTCTAGAATGAAATATACGTTCAATAGATCAAATATTCCCCAACAAAAATCCATTGCAAACCCTCTTTTTGGTATGAATCGTCTAGAAAGCGATACTTCATAGAAAATTACAACTCTATAGACACTACTAACTTATGTTTCTTAACTTTGTTGTCCAGTGTTTTCAAAACCAAACCAATTTGTTTTTCTAAAACAAAACAAAATTGGTTCTTAATACTTGTTTTTGTTGGTAGAATTTGACTACAAATTCAACAGCGGTCTTCTTATAAAATATGAAAAATATTGTAAATAATTGCAAGATAACAAGTCCAACTTTTAAAGAAAAATTAAAAATCAAATGTTAATCAAGCAGGGTCTTATTTATCGTGCATTTTGACCCTTATGGAGGTATGAATTACTGAAATAAATCACATGACTGGTGAAATACCTTCACGAAGGATTTTTATTTATGAAAAAAACACACTGGCACACGTATTCTTGCATTCATGCATTCATTCGTAATTTAGTAACCAACGTATAGTCCTAATGAACTGCATTATGATCCCTTCATAATATGTTCATATGGTGTTGGTTCAGCTATCTTTAGGCTTTAGAGCGATCTTCTCTTTCAGTTTCTGCACCATTTTATGGTGAGCAGGAAGAGCTTCCTTAATCAGAGGATGTTCCTTCAAAGCATCCACCCATGTGAAAAAATCAGGGTTTCTTTTCGAATCAATTACATCTCCAACAACCTCAAACAGTGCCAAATAGTTGCAAGCATTAGGCCCAACAACGATATCAAGTAATCCCAAGCTTTTTCCATGGTAGAATGGAAATTTTCCAGGAAAATCTTTCTTCATTCCATCTTCAAATACCCTTATCAATTTTGATTGCTCCTCAACGGCTCTCTCTCTTTCTTCTCCTATGGATTTGAGGATAGGCAAGGCACCCAAGATAATCTGAAATATCATAAAAACAGAACATTCCTCTGAATTGTGATGGCAAATTAAATAATAAAGAAGGGAAAAACGAGATTGATTAAGATCAAACCTTTTGATCATAGAATTGAGCCCAGAAGCGAAGTTTGGCTCTTTCATAAGGATGGTCGGGAAGAATTTTGGGATGGTGGTTCCATTGCTCTTCTATGTATTCAAGAATGACAAAGGATTCTGCAATCGGGTTTCCTTTGTGGACGAGTACAGGGACTTTTTGATGAACTGGATTGTACTTGAGAAGCAATTCACTCTTGTTTGCTAAATCTTCTTCAATGTATTCAAAGTCTATGCCTTTGATCTTGAGTGCTAGCACAATTCTAGTGCAGTATGAGCTATACCATGTTCCAAACAACACCACATCGCTTTGTTTCCCTTCCATTTATCTCTCTCTCTCTCTCTTTTGAATTAAACTGTTATCTGGCTGATGTTTGAGGGAGGATTATAATTTATAGGTTCATCAGTAGGATTATTGGTTTGAAGTTGTATAAAAGTAGTAATAATTTAGTTGGGCGTAACGATTTAATCCTTGTAACTTCGAATGTTTAATAATTTACTCCTCCAAGACTTTAACATTATTAGTTTCTATTGTGAAAAAGTTCCTGAAATCGAATTGTTTGTTTTGATTGATAATTTATAAACATGTTTGACACAATTCTTGTAGTATTTTCATGATAACTAAGGATTATATTGTTGTAAAAATTACAAGGTAGAGTAACTCTAAATTTTCGTAGTATAAGGACTAATTAAATTGTTGCATAATAAAGTGTTATTTCTATTGGAAGTTTCGAACAAAAAAAAAGTAATTTTTTTAATGTATATGGTCAAGGAAGTTTGGTGAGTCAATATATCCATTTATTCAAAGTCATATATGTTTATATAAGGTGTATGATTGGAGAAAGTAAAAGTGGCCATTTGAAAATAAAATTTTAAAATCTCCCGGGCTATGAAAGTTTATAATATTATAGCTTTATAAATATGAAAAATGTGGAATATTTGATTAGAGGGTTGGCTTGGCATAAGATGGATTGAGAGAAAATAAAAGTATAGAAAAGATGAAAGTCTTTATTTGTATCATAATTATATTATTATGTGCAATTATGTAACCATGGGTATATATAAAGGCATTTTTCTAAGCCTACACTAACTGAATTGATGCTCTCGAGCTTGCCAAGTTTTCGAGGAAGTCCGATCTATAAACTTTAATTCTAAACTTTGATTATGTTTGATGTTTTAAACATCTTTTATTAAAAGTCAAGACATAAATAGAGGAGTATAACTCAATTGACATAGAAATAGATTAACGACTACGGTGTAATGCGAATTATAAGAGTGAACAATATTATATCATTTTGTGAAAATGACAAGGTTTTCTTTATTATCCTTAACCGACCTATATTCAAGATTAACAAGTCAAATAAAATATTGTAAAAAATATAGTTGTGTGTAAGTGATGGAAGAGATTGTTAGACATATACTCGTCAACTTAACTTAGATATTTTGGACAATTTTTTTATAAAAACACTATAAGTGAGTTTACAAAAATAAACATTATCCCATATGATACAAGAGCTTTTACAAATAAACTCAAGACCATTTTCCCTACCATATTAATTAAATCTAAGCCCTATTTAAGCTATTCGTAGCTAAAACTACAATAATTAAGGACCCTAAATATAGAAAAACAAAAGCACTTAAGATTATTCTACATACTCAACTAACTCCATCATCAAGTGTAGCAATTAGTTGTAGACAAACTTGTTGAAACTTCACTAGGGCATGAAGAAGAAGAATCCCATATAAAATTTGGCTTCCCCAAATCAGTAATATTCAAAGGATAAGATCCAATAACATTGGATCTTATGGCTCCAACAAACTGATCACTAGCAGCTCCTTGCATTTGATCATGTGAAAATGTTTGTGGATAATTATTGTTCATGAACTGTTGATGTTGAGCATGCAAATCTACGGTGTCATTAGGCTTCATAATCCCAAAATCTCCAAGCACTGATGACGACATGTTGAGCAAAATTGAAGAAAGATCAACTCTACATTTTTCTTGGTCAGTGGTGTTGGATGGTGGTGGTGGTGGTGGTTCAGCCAAAATTGGGAGATGAGAGAATGATCTATTATTGGAAATTATTTGAGAGTTGAATGGCTTACATGAGGCAACAAAGTCAAAATTAGGGTAAGTAATATTATTGTTGGAAATGGAAGAATATTGGTGGGATTCAAAGGAGGGTAAAGTGGGAAATTTTGTGGGAAAATTATTATAAGGATTTTGATGATGACTATTATTATTATTATTATCATCAGATGTGTTGGTTTCAGATAATAATGGTGGGATCATATTGTTAGATGAAAGAGATAAAGCTCTTTGAGCTGTGGAATTGGTTTTCTTGAATATCCTACATATTGCCCATGAATCCTGCACACACAAAACACAATATTTTCTAAATTATTCTTTCCTCATAACAACACCATTACTCAAACACATTATAACCAAAACAAGATTCTGAAATTTGAACGTAGTCATCTGGCTTAAGTCATCAAGATTTTAGCTAATTGAGTTATGTTCAAATTTGTCGACAAGCTGAGCTAGACATATGTCTAGTATGAAAGATGTACCAAGATATAACAACTAGTTAACACATTGCATGCATAACAGGAACTGAACTAGTTGTTCTGATGAAATGAAAATGAAAAAAAGGGAAGATGGGTTTAGAAGACTTACATTGGGAGGAATGGGCTTGTCAATGAGCCTTTTAGTTGGAAGTGGATCATTGAGAGAAGGTAGACGAAACTCATGCATCATCCAATCAGTTTTGACACCTTTAGCAGCTCTTCCTTTATAGAAAACAAGTGATTTCTTGAGTCCAATGCACTTGGTTCCATCAGAAGAGTAAATGGGACGGTCAGTTCCTGTGGCCTTCCAAAACCCAGCTCCAGTTACTCGGTTTGGCCTTGCACTATTCCTATATTTTCTATCTCTTGGACAATAGAAATACCATTCTTTTTCTCCAGTACCACCCAGCTCTAAACACACCAAAAGAAACAAAGATATCAGTAGTCTGCATGACATAACAACGTATTTGAAAGTGATTTTGGAACGATGAAAGATGTGTTTCGAGAAAAATTTACTTACTTGGCAAATCCCAGGGATCATATTTGTAGATGTCAATTTGTTTGATGAGTTCAATAAGAAGAGGTTTTTGTTGAATCTTTCTCTTTAGGTAAAACCCAACAAGTTCTTCATCGGTTGGATGAAAACGAAACCCTGGCAACATTACCTCTTCTACTTTGTCACTATCATTTCTCTCCTCCATTAAAAATATATATAATAACAAACCCTAAAAAGAGGGCGAGAGAGTGAAAAAAAAGAAAAAAACCTAAAGTTGTGAACTTGCTTTGTAAGTAAGAAAACCCTAAAAAGAGGGGGCAGTGAGAGTAGTGAAAAGGAAGAAGATAACTAAAAATTGAAGAGCAAAAGAGAAGAGAGAGAGGTTGTTGTAATTCATGTAATTAAAATTTAGAGAAGAGTGTGAAGAAAGTTGAGTTGAATTGAAGGCAATATATGGTTCCTTTGAAGGGGGTTTCCCTCCGAGGGATCAGCCGCTATTTGTGGTGACTCTTAAAGAAAAAGCCCTTTTTTCTATAGTACCAATTTAATTAACAAAACATATACCAAGAAAATTAAAAATATGTATTTTTTTTTCCTTTTTCAATTTAAATTACTAATTTTAAGTTCATAACTTGAAAAAAGATGAGATTTTTAAGAACCCCACATGATAAGATAAAAATTGAAACTTTATTACTTAAAAACGAAATTTGATTATGGAAATGGGGGAATCTGGAGATTTGGGAAGAGGAAGAGGAAGAGGAAGAGGAAGAGGAAGAGGAAGAGGAAGAGGGAGATTTTTCTTGGATTCGTTTTTTGATTTAGATTTTCAATTAATTAAGTTAAGGTTAATAATAATAATAATAATAATAATAATTAGGATTTAATATGGTGGGTAATGAAGAAAAGTTTAGAGTTTTTCAAAGGATTAATATTTGAAATCAAGACATGGAAACATGGACCTAAAAAACGACTTTCGATACTCATTAGTTAAATCCAACAATAGTAATTAATATCATATATATATATATATATATATATATATATATTAATGTAGGTAGAGATGTCAATGAGATTAATTTATGAAGATTTTTAATTTTGAAGAGTGATGAATTCCTCGGAGTCCCAAAATTCAGCTTCTATTCCATTCCCACAGCTTCTATTCCACTGCCTTTGTCAGAATTTAAATTAATATATTATGAGTTTTGAGAAATCCAAAATTGGGGAAATTTGGGGTTAGTATTAGAAGGGGGGTAAAATGGGTATTTCGTTTTCTTTTTTTCTTGTTATGGGTCAAGGTTTTGACTCATTTATGATAATCTCACACACACACACACACTCTCTCCCTCCCTCCCTCCCTAAAACTCCTCTCTTTCAACACACACCTGCCTTGCTTTTAGGGTTTTGTTTTTGGGATATTTTATACATCAAAATATATGCTTATGTTTAAAATATAAATGCTTAGAAAATGTAAATGGGTTGTACGTTGTTGTAAAAATTAAATAATTCTACTTCTTATATTAAAATTATAAAAAAAACGACAAATTTGACTTGTTATTAACGAAATATAGCAAAATATCAAATTCTATCGATAATAGACGTTGATAGACACTGATATGCTTCTATCAATGATATTGATAGATAGTGATAAAAGTTTTTCTATAAATCTATAATTTTACTAATGTTTGTAAATATTTTAGTTTATTTTACTATATTTAAAAATGTCTCTTGCTTATTTCTGTTTTGATTTTCTCCCACTAAATTACTATATTTAAAATTGTTTTTGTATGTAAATCGTATAGAGTTCTATATGAAAACTTAATTTAAATGATAAAATTGATATAAATATTTATAAATATAATACAAATTTATAGTCCATCTCAATAATGGAAACTATCTTAGTGATATTTTACTATATTTGTAAATATTCTTATTCATTTTGCTATATTTGAAAACAAATTATTTTAAAGATTTTGGTATATTTATGATTCTATCTTCTAAAAAACTCTTATAAATCATTATTTAAGTCGTTATTTAGATTCGCTATGAATATTATCGATTAAAAGTAGTAGCTAAAGTGAGCATAAACCAACTAAGATATATACTAATATGTTAACAACCATATGATTTGTTGTTTGAACCTTCCATCGCTAACGTTAAAAAAAGTATCAAAACTAGAAGACAGTAAGGACAAAATATTAAAATTAATAGTTGAGGAGGGGGCTAATGGTTAGTGAAAAATGTAGTGTGTGGTGTTGCTTGTAATTATCACTCAACTGAAACATATGGTGTTTAAAATATTAAGTAGTAAGTTTGATTTAGAAGCAATATAACATGCATCCCATAACTTGAATTTGTACCCTTTTCTTTCTTAATTGAAAACTATTAAGTAAATATGAACATTAAATGCACTTAGTGAGTCATACACATGGAAAATAATGCACTATACCCTATGCAGTCATTCACTAGAATGGTTAATATATATATATATATATGTGAGATTAAGACGACGTAATCTATGATTCACCCCTAAGCTTATACTTTATAAAGACATATAGAATAAAAAAGCGTCATATATCACGTGTATGCGCGCGTGACATTAATCTTCACTCTCAAATATCGTTTAACTAAAAAAAAGAAGATTGGATTGTCCGACTTGTGGAATGAAAAGAAAAATTCACATAATAAGCGCACATGCTTATATATAAACCTATTTTGGATATCTTAGGTATAATTTGTACGGCTTTAATTTACAAGCTAAATATTGCAAATTGCACGATCTTTATTCAATGGCATCTTCTTCACATAGGATACTTGTTGATCTTCCGTTTTTATTTATATGATTTCATTGTACTTCTCATCAATTTAACCGATGTTAGAGGTTTGATTCTCTCACGCTAAAATATTAATCATAAATTAAAAGGAAAAGAGAAAGTCAAAGATAGTCGTACATAATTGATATATATTAAGAGAGGGAGGTGAAAGAAAGAAAGAAAGAGATGTAAAGAGGGAAAATGTGAGGGGGCAGCAAATCCAATATAATGCAGTTGAGTGAGCTAAAAATGTCTGCTGTTGGTGCAGCAAAACCAACAAGCCAAGTGCCCATGAAAATAAATAAAAGAAAAGGGGTTCACAGAGTCAAATGGGAAATTAAAGTTTGGGAGTCGAAAATCAAATTCAGTGAAAGTCCCAAAAATGTAGCCCTCGGTTCGAACCCTTTTTGTCTCTAACTCCTCCTTGACCTTGGATTTACTTCCCCAAGCGTGCAACCCACTTTATTTTCATTTTTTTAATCACACTATTGCACTATTTTTCATGCATGTCTCTTAATCAAACTTTTATGTATTCCCATATTATCATTAAGTGTGTTAAGAAATAAATGAATAAACAAAACGTTGTATTGAAGACTTCTTGACGTTTTCTTTGCTTTGCTTTTTCAATTTTAATGGGCAAACACAACTGTATTAATTATATGGATGTAGTAGTTGGTTTGAAATTTTGAATGATCTATTGGACCTAAAAAGGGTTTGACTTTCCAAATGCAATTCCTTATAATAATTTAAGAAAGATTCTTAAAGATTTTGAAACGGATTTTGTATTTCATCCATTTGTTTGAGTATGGTGGATTTTGATTTTTAAGGAAATCAATTTATGGTCTTTATTTAAATTGTAAATAAGATGTTGGGAATGACCATAACTTATAAGTGAGAATAACAACTATCTTCATTGATACGAGACTATTATTATATGAGAAATCATGTCAAAAGTAGACTAGATGTTTGGAGGATTGTTGCCACTGACACAAGATCTCAACCAAACCAATCTATTGCACCATTAACTTTGATGTTTCTAAGAATTTAATTATAATAGGAAAGAGATAGCAAACAATTAAGAATAGCTTAGTAGATTTGATACCAATTACTATTTGAAAAGTTGATACTTTGATCTTTACATTACAATTGTTTGACCTCGTAAAGAGAGTGGAAAAAGACAATAATAAGCTCATTTTATCAACTAGTTTACAGAAAGAAGATCATCTTCAAAAAAAAATGTAGCTTTTGACAACCTATTCACTGTTCTATCAGGATTTGATGCCAATAATAGGAACAAAGCAAAAAGAAAATATCTAAACGGAGGATTGGCTGCACATGTTGTGAATTGATTTTAACAGAAGAAACCTCAAATTCCATCATGTTGTCTGCAGCAATTCCTTGATGTCGTAACCTTGGAGCTATAAGCAAAAGAAAGGGAGGAAAATATCAGTTAGATTAGTACATTTTGTACAATGAATTTGAAGCATAAGATTACACTCCCACTTTGAGATTAATGTTTTACCGAAAGGAAGGTAAGAAGCAAAATGACACCAGAGTTCCACAAAGCATGTATGGTGATAGGGGTCAAGAGGTTGCGAGTTTGAGCATACGAAAATCCCAGAGCAGTTCCTACATGATTTTTCGCCACAAGGAAGCATATTATGTGCATGCCCTTGAAATAAAGTCGGTTAAGTTATTACTCACAGGTGACTCCTAACCTAAAGTGTCAGTCTATAAGGATTTTAGGTGGTATTTCAAGTCACATGTAGAAAGTGTCGAGGAAAGTCATAGTTTCAAGAGAACTTAAAGCTGATTAACGTTACCAAGCACAAACAGCTGGGGAAACTCTCCAGGGGTTAGATGAGCAAGTGCAAATACAGCTGCGGTAATCAGAACGGCAACTGGTGTGGGAATCCTATAGGAAGGAGAGAAAGTAAGGATAAACATGCTAGTTTATTATACATAATGGTAATTTCAGAAGTTAAATCCAAGAAAGTACCGAGACAATTGAAGGACCAGAGACGATAATGTTAACATAATGTCCTAAATTTGTACTAGACAGATACAATAATCACAGTCAGACCAAAACAACTTATTTTTAAACATTTTCACTTGAACAATCACTTTCAACAAACTTAAGTCATTTGTGTTCCTCATAGTACGTCAAGATAAGTAAAGATACAAAGGCCATATTAGAAATTTAATATCGACCGTGCAAGCCCTCACCTAACAACATCCCATCCTTTCCTTCACGCATGCATGCAAGTTCATGAAACTATATAATAACTGTTTTCTCAATTTTATATTCACCCAATTCTATGTTGCCAGACATTCTTTTTCAAGATATCTTAAAGCATGTCTCAGATGCAGTGTCCTTTTTTTTTTTGCACATTTTATGGTTGAGAATGGGCTTAACTTTCTAAATTCTCTTTTTTACTCTGCGAACAGTAAGTGTTCTCATACAAGTTTAATTTTTGTTCTGTGTAAAAAGCCATGGAATTGTCTTTTTTATAAGAAAGCTAAACTTAATTGAGGATATCACCCGGTTTCATGTGTGAAGAAGTGGAACAACACTTAGGCTCATAATAACCACTAATAAGAGACCATACCACTTGGTAAGAGACACCATAAGAAATCCTCGGAACACAGTCTCTTCAAGCACTGGCGCAAGGACCCCTGTGATGCCCACAAGACAAGCAGTGCTGAAACGAAAACACGTGTGCTGATTTTCACTTGCTTATTTCTAAATAAATTGATGACCTATAGTATATTGAACCCCTAAATGATGATCCTTGGGACTAGACATTTAGAAAGCCCGAATATATGCAAATTAAAAAAAGTAACCTGATGCTGGAAGATCCAATTAGTGGAAGCAAGCGTACAAGAGCATCTGTCTGAAACCAAAATAAAAACAGAACTTACTGAGTCTTTGTAGTGAAAAATCCCAGAGCCAGGAAGGACAATGATACTCTCAAAATAATGGAAGCAAGCTCATTCATACTTCATAGGTATCATAAACAATATGTAGCACACAGTTTCTTTTTTAGTTTTTTTTCTTCTTTTTTTCCAATCAAAAGGAAAACTTAATTGATCAAAAATCATCTTGAACTACCAACTAACTACAAGTGTTGCGTAGTTATAAAAAAAAAAATAGAATTCTAGTGCTCTGTAATATAAATCCATCAAGAAGTCGAGAACTGCAGGGGCTTTAGCCTGTAGTGTAGAGCTACGTACTCTCCAATTCCAGCTTAAAATAACCAATGGAAAATATGGAAAGGATCATTTATGGTTTCTAACCTCTCTTTCAGTACTCCCACCGTTAAATGAAGACAAAACGGCTCCTGTCACGGCAATAGAAGCCAGGGCACCAGCCAGACCAACTCCTGCCCATAAGAGCCAGCCCCTCTGCAGATTCAAGGGGTCCCTAATATCTGAATAGTGCAAAATCATCAATATGTTAGAGCCTGATCAAGATACCAAATGACTATCAATAACATGAAATGATGTTTTTCCACTCTGAAATATAAAAAGAACAAAGAGTTTTGGAGTCATGATACATAGTTTATCAGGAGGAGTTGGGAAACAAATAGTAATAATGAAGAAACATCAACATATATAAAAGATCAAAAACTCTTTTCCCGAGGAAAAAAAGAGATTAAGGACTCTAAAATAGTTTGTAGTTGAGAATACCATATCGGTACAAGTCATCTGGAAGTGGTTGGAAAGTGTTGGCAATGCTGTATAAGATCCCAAGCACTGTCACAGTTGTAATGCTGCCAAAACAACCAATGAATAATTAAGTCTCATTTTGGGTTCTCAAAAATAAATGTAAAGTGGTAGGAGACTCCTCATCAGAGTATCACATCACAAATCTTAGGTACTTCAGAAATGATTAAAGGGTAGGTATGAATTTGAAAAACTAGACGTTCTATCTAAAATCAAGACAGACCCTTGGTCCAGGAAAAGTATTTCAGCCTTCTCGTCTAAGCTTAGCTCTTCAATGCGAATACCAAGATAAGGTATGGCAGCAGATTCAACCAATCCTGTCACAATGAAACTGTCTGGGAAAACATTAACTTTAATCCATCTAGCAAATTGGGAAAGCAATCACACTTGAACAAAAGAAGTTATAAGAAGCCACCTTAATCCACAAGCTAATGAAGTTAGTGAAACTGTTTGCCATCCCCATGGCACGTCCCACCGCCTCAAGATAGGCCATCCCGCCCCATTTTCCTGCAACAATGTTTCTAAGTTGTCTTAAACCCAAAACAAACCATTTTCTTTTTTTTTTTTCCAACAAATCAAAAGTTAAGAATTTTGCAAACAAAATGCCTCAACATTAGTTACAACACTAACTTTTCTTTTCAGTAACCGAGCATATGTACTTCAATGGAAAGTATGCTGAAAATTAATGGGGAATTAAATGAGGAGGAGCATACCTTCTGCTGAAAATCGCCGCCGGATTCATCTTTAGCATTGAAGAAGCAAAGAGGACGAAACCCACTTTGAGACAGGGAATTGGAACGTAGAGGTGACAATCGCAGGGACAAATTTCGGTAGCCAAAGAGTAGAATCTTGGGAGTTCGTTTCCCAATGGGTTTCATTGAAGACAATGGCTTCCATGGGTCAGAAAGACAGTGGATTGAAGATTCAGCTAAAGTTGTGAAGGTAGTTGAACAAGAAATCGTCATTTGTTAAGCAATTCTTTATGTAATCTGTGAACTGGAGTCCAGGTTTGAACTTTTTGGCTATCACTGAAGAGGATAATGCAACGAATTTGAAAAAACAAAAAGATGGAGAAACTTTCGCGAATAGAGAAAAATTTGCAGAAGTTCAAGTCCGACGGTCGATGTGGTGAACCGAACCGAACCGATCGAATCGATTGATTTGGCAATCGGTCTTTTCCCAACCCATTTTAACGTTAATCCAAGTCAAAGTGTCCGTCCTTGGGCCCGAGCCCAAAGAAGGTTCATCAAGAACTCACTTCTCCCCACCGAATTATAACTACGCCTTCCCATTCCTTCTCATATCAAATAGTGAAAGACATTAAATTGGGTGCTCTTGATTTCCTCTATTTTAGTCAACATTGGATTTGATTTAGTTTTAACCTGAACCTGCTTTGTAACGTAACTAAACTCAGCCATTACATAATTTGTACTAATAAGAAGCTAAGCTTAGATAAAATATACTCAATTGGAATGTTATCGAGCATAATAAAAGTTAAGTGGAGAATGTCTCAACCTACTTTCTAATCTTACTAGAAGAGAGTTGAGATTAGACACACAAAACCAAGAGACAAGATTGAATGATGGTTTAAAGCAAGATGGAAAGTAACGATGATGTTAGACTTAATATGGATGGTTGATATATAAGGCTCTCCAATTAACTTGTTATGCTAATGTTCATACCTCACATTAGCGTAACAAGTTAATAAAAACATAATTTATATTTTAGTTGTGGGGAACATAAAGTTTTTTGACCAAACATTTCTTCTTCGATAGATCGAGGAGGAGTAGAACAACTCTCCTCTCTCGATAGATCATCTTACAAGTGACACTCAACTCCTTTCAATTGGTCGTGGTAGGTCCATGGATTCTCAAACTGTGGCCTTTCTTGATCAAGTTCATTTAAGGTAATGAACTTGGCCATTAAACTTTGGTATCATTTGGACCTTGGTTTAGTAAATATTTTGACTATCGATTTACTTTATCTTTAACTTACTTTTTACCTAAGCTCCAATTCATCGATATACCTTTAGTATCAAGGTGCACATCCCCAAAAGAAAAAATAGATTATATATGGTATTAAAATGTCATCGTTTAAATTGTGTCATAATGATCATACTCTCTAATATTACTCGAAAAGAAAGTATATTAGACATGGCAAACAAGAAATTATGATTAAAGAAAGATGGTGTAAAAAATAAGATTGAAGTTAACGTCAATTATTAGTTCATTGGAAAGGTTGATTATATGTCTCTTCAAGTGACTTTTCTCGCAACTTCACGTCAACATTATTAATTATAAAATTGATGATTTTAAATAATTGTAGAGGCATATAAACTGATTATTGAACCAAATGTTTACTCTTATCATGTTTAAATGGAAGGGTAGTAATATTACTTCTCTAGTTAACTTGAGTTTCCATAATAACAAATCACCGTCACGTTAGCATCCAACATTAATTACTTATCGAACCATTGTCGCATGCACCATTTTTCATGAAGCAATTGACACACATCAATCAAGCTCCCAAATATCTTTTAACTTTTAGTTTGCATTAAATCCAAATTATAATTAGTACTTAATAGATCAAATGGATGAAATAAGCCAAACCCAACTAGGTGGAACCAACCAGATTGGTTTGTTTTTTGTGCTCAAAATGTCACCAACGAGTTGACCCCTTCATCTTTTAATTCCCATGTATAAATCTATGGTATATATTTTGCAAACTTCCAAAACTTCAATTTGATGTATCAAAAAATATGAACCTACAAAAGTGAGACATCCATGCACTGTTATGTTTCAACTCAACCAAGAGACACTTAAATTATTTTGTAATCATATATAAAATAATAATATGATGGCAATGGGGCCTCCACCTTCTTTATTTCATCGAATAGTCATAATATGTAATTAATAACACTAGACAAACAAAACCACGACGCAAAAAAACAACACCTAATTTAACAACAACAACAGTTGTGTTTTGAGAGCAATCAACGTGACAAATTAATTAGCTAGTCCTCTCCTCTCTCTCTAACATGTTTTGAAGTTATAAACTTACTTCTTTGAAACTCCAGCTAGCTAAGTATATATCATCCCCACAAAACTTCAACTTCAATGTGTGTGTCTCTATACTGTAACGACCCCTAATACTAATCTAAAATAAATCATTTAGATTATTGTTTTAATTTATTTACAAAATTTATTTTAAGACATCTATTTATATCTTCACCATCATAATTATCCCTCTAAAATTAATAACTTAGAGGCAAATCTATTTGTATCCTCACTCTAATTAGCCCATAAAATGATCGAGTGCACTTGATGAGAGTGGCTTAAGGTTTCAACGTAATCTCATCATAACTTCGTTGAATATATTAAATATATATATATATATACATAAATATTATATCACCTTTAATTTGGTTTTTTTTTTTCAAATTTGTGTTAAGTAGTTTGATGATGATTTGTTAACTTGATTGATCAATTTGGAATTGTGTAAATTTGACATGGAAGGCATCTTTATCCAAATGATTGGTTGGCATTTTTCTCAACCAATTACTACCTTATCATTTCATTTTACACCATATAAATTAATTTAGCAAGTTATCATAGAACGAAATTTTTAAATATAGCAAAATAAATAGTATTATTTATACAATATAACAAAGTTTCATATTCGATTAACGAAAAATAGATAAATAAATCATCAATTATTTTTTATTAAATTAAAACTTGTTATTCCATCTTTCATCCTTCAACCGTTGATCTCACATAGTCCTTACATAAGATGTCTAGGGCGATGGGTAGAACAATTCAAAAAAAAAAATTACATATCTTAATTAGTCCTCTTCTTTATTATGATTTTCTATTAACCAAAACATAATTAGCTAATGATATTTTTAGTTGTTCCCCATGTCATAAAGAATACATACTCTATTGTTTTTTAAACAATATTTGGAGTGCAAAAATTGAACTTTTGATCCTTAGTAGATTGTACAAGCTATAGTTAAGAGAAAAACACGTTGTTGAAAGCCAAAAAAAAAAAAAGATACCGTTACAAGTTTTATATAAGTTACACCATGCCCTTTCTAGAGTAGAATAAATATGAGAATTAGAGATCAAACATTCAATCTTTAAAGAGGAAGAATGTCATAATAAACCATGCTCTTTTTAGTATGGGATATATATATTTTGTTACTTTCACGTTACATTGGACATAATTGAATTTAGGGTTCAAAAGAAACGGTTAAAATTAAAGCAAGTTGAAAATATAATACAAAAGCTAGCAAGTGAGGAAAGAATGAAGGATTATATTGGTAATAGAGCTGCAAGGTTAGGGAGGAGTCATTGGGAATGATATGTCGACGTAAATGCATGGACGTGTATGAATTGCAACCTTATTTTAAATGTGGTTTAAAACAGCATAGAGTGTATTGATCAAATATAAATGAAGCTAAGATGATTATGGAAAATTGTAAAATCATAGGATCATAGGGAAAATAGAAAAAGAAAGACAAAAGAAGGCCACTTGAACTGATGTAGTACATTATGCTGTCTCTGTCCCCTTCACTTCATTTGTCTGTGTGTGTAAAGAAAGAAAGTTTTATGTTTTTAACTCAACCATTTATATATTTAATGCATTCTCCAGGACCCCTCTCAGTACACCATGCAACAAACTTATTATTTTGATATGAAATTATGAAATTGTCTTTTTTTTTTTTTCTTTTCTTGTGTGAAAATGAATTAAACCCCATTCAAAAATTTTAAGACAGTATTTCTAGCTAGAATGAGATATGAAGAACCTCAACGAATGAAAATTAATGTTAATTAGAAAGGAAATAACATTATACATAAATGTTAAATAGTTGTTTTCATTTTAAAAAAAAAATTTCATTCAACCAACAAACTAGCTAGAGTCTAACACAAAAACACTCCTCACTAAAAACAAGAGAGAACCATCTAGGAATAACTATACTAATCTTACCCCAACCTTTAAGCCAACAAAACAACAAAAACGTCAGGCGCAATTGCCGCATGAGCTAGACAGTGCACCGTCCCATTAGTCTCTCCAGGGTGCCAGATAATGGAGGAGACATTTGTCCCGATGGACAAGTAGTAAATCTCATCAACGAAGGAGCCAAACTTAGTCAAGTCCAAACCCCCATAAGTATTTTTAGTTAATAAATGAAGGTAAATTTAATATAATAATTAATATATCATCTAACAACTCCCTTTTATAAATATTTTAGAACATTTTGAATGTTGCTTGATCAAATGACCAAGTATGAGGTTTAGCTACTCGATCATCAAGTCAAAATCCAAAAGCAACGAGTATAATTATGTTATTTAATTTTAGGTAGTTTATGACTTTGGTATAGGGTTCGGAGAAATGTGAGTTGAATGATGTATAACTAAATTCGTAACTTATGTCTTTGGTAGCTTAAGTTTATGGATGAAGATGAACTTAAATATATGGGCTTGAACGGAGGACTTCTTAGACCATACTACTTTGATGCCATAACTCAAGCTAGCGAACGAAGTTAAATTAATTTAATTATATATCATCTAATAGTTGACTGACACATCGATAATGAACCACGTAAATATTGGTATCAAATTTTTTGTTGAGAATTTTGTATATTGAAAAACTAAAAAAACCGAAACAAGATAGATGGATTACTTTTGTCGACGGTAGATTGATCTTACATACTATCAAATATCTATGCATTCTAAGTTTGACGGTAGATTTGAAAATGCATGGCTGAATGACCCTCTATTAAAGAAAGCCTTTTTCCTCTGCTTTTCACAACCATCTACGAGACGTAGCCACTGTCCTTCTCAAGAATCATTAGATCCTTCTTCCATTTGTGTCAATTTAGTTTTACCTTTTTGGTGTCTCTCTTTCCATTATCCATTATCCATTATCCATGGGAAGAGTTAGCTTGCCACCACCTGTTTGTGATACAAATCTCTCTCACAGATTATCTTTCGAGAACAACAACAATAATAACAATTACCATCTTCGTGAAGCTTCTTTTTCTTCCTATTTGAACCATGCAGAGAAAGAATTTGTTCGTAAACTTGCGGAATCAACAAGAGATCATCATCGCTCAAATTCCATTAAAACTCAAGAAGATGATGGAGATATTGAAGTCTTTGGAGCAGAGAAATATTTCAATGGAGCCATATTTGAAACCACCCCTAAACCCCTCAAATTCCGCCCCAAAAGGCAACAACAAAAGATGATGAATATTCTTCATACCAACCACCCAAAAACTCCAAGTCTCCGTTCTGAATCCAGTTGGAATAGCCAAAATCCATTGTTGCAGAGTAGTACTATTGTAAATACAAATTCTAATGCTTCAAACCCAACAAAGAAGAAGAACAAGAAGAAGAAGAATTCCTCACAATTGGCTAAAGGCTTTCTTTATAATTGCTCTTGCTGGGACAACAAATCGGTGGAATCTATAAATCACAATGCCAAACTCAAATCAAAGCCAAAGCCAAAACAGAAACAACAACAGACCAAAACAGGGATAAATTTTACGTTTCAAAGCTCAATCCCAGCTGAAGCGGCCAAGAAAATGCAAATTCAAGTAGAAGAACAACAAGGGAGAGAATCAATTGAGGTTTTTGGATCTTCTTTAATGGGGAAGCCATCAAATAATCTGGATGCTCTGAACTTGAACAATTTGGAGAAGAAGCTTTCGACGATGACATGGAATGACATCGTTCCAAGAGTGAAGGATTCTTCAAATTCAAATATTCCCACCACTGATAATCCCAATTTAATCTTCAACGACGATATGGAAAGCGATGCAAGTTCGGATCTTTTCGAGATTGAGAGCTTAACGAAGAACCCCGATTCGTTTCTCACAAGACAAGGCTCTGATTCAACGGATTATTGTGTAACACCCACTACTTGTTATGCACCGAGTGAGGCTAGCATTGAGTGGAGTATCGTCACCGCCAGTGCGGCCGATTTCTCCGTCGTGTCGGATTACGATGAACACCGTCTCTCCATCAGCAGCCCTGTCAGAAACGTCACATCCGCCGCTGCTGCCACCTACATTCGGAGGCGGCGTTCGAATCTTCTAATGGGTTGCAAGAATCAGAAGGCGGTGATGGTGGCCGGAGATAAGTATGGTTCTGCAGCGGAAGTTCACGGGAGATCGGAGTCGTTCGGAAGAATGACGAGGTTGGAAACTCAGAGGCATGCTACAAATTCACTTCCTCGTCTGTATACGCCTCAAATCTCTAGTATTTTGTATGTTTAGCTTTCGATTTTGAATTTATTCGTCCTATGTTGGATTTTTCTTTGCAATTTCATCATCGGGTAATAGAGTTTTAATACGAATCTTTATTCAAATGAATTGAGATAATTGATGTAAAAGTTTCTTTTATCGGTATAATAATAATTTAGATATGAAAATTTCAACACTGAAGTTCACTCTTCAATCGTAGTATGAAAATAGCACTCTGTTAGGGTGTGTTCGTAGAGGGAGAGAGTTGGAAAAATGATTATAATAATTATAATATGTGTTTGGGTTATTTGGGTAGAGTAATAGGGTTATAAGAAAGGAAAAATGATGAGAAGATAGAGTTATTTGGGGATTAAGGTAACCCTAATCACCATTTATCATAATTCTTGGGCTAAACACGATTTGATCCAATTTTCTAACATTTTTCCTCCTAAAACCTCACCCCAAACATATCCTTAATATCTTAATACGAAAATAGTGTAATGCGAAAGTTATAGCTAATAGCCAAATTTAGGAAATAAACAAAAAAGAAAAAAAGGTTATATATGATAAAATATTTACAAAAATAGTAAATGTTGAAATTTGTTTAAAATGTAAAGTTTGCCTCCTATTGACTATCACTTATAGCTGATATCAATTTTAGTAATTGATAGTACATTTCTTGAAATGAAAGCTATTAGTGATAACATGGGTCAATGATAACAATTTATAGAGACTTGTCAATTGTTAACCATAGCTTTCAATTTGAGAAAATTAGGAAATAGCACTTAGTAATAGTTGCAATTAGTTATAGCAATTGATAACAACTATCAATAATAGATTTAAATTTGAATATTCGAAAAGAAACATCCAAAATGGTGGTTGCACTTACGTCTTCTAGTCTCTTACTTATTTTTCTACTATACATGCAATTACTTTATCTGTATGCTATTTTCAAAAAATAGTAAAATAAACTAAAATATAATAAAATTTTAAATTTATTAATAATAGACTTATCAATGTACTAGAATTATTATGTATGATTAATAGAAACTGAAATCATGCAATATTTTGTAAATACAAATTTTTTATTTAAATAATATTGTTATTAAAAAATTAAAGATGATACTAATTATGACCTTTGCTTATCAATATTCCACCAAAATTTACAACACTAGATCTTACATTCTTGCAAATAAAACAATTTCATTTATTATTATGATTTACTGCTTTTCAGGAATGAACTTTTTCCTTTAAAAAAAAAAAATCTCTGAAAATTTTTAAAGTAATTAAACATCTTTTATGTTTATATCAAAAGATACTCTTGCAGTCAAATATGGTATTTTTCTATAAAGATACCATCTTTTTCTTCTTTATTCCTTTCTCCTTTTTGATCATCATCCAACTCATTTAATTTTAATCATTAATTTGTTTTTCAATGGTACAACTGTAATTCAAAATCTTTAAAGTAAAACATTTATTACCAATTATTTGCTTTTATTTTCTCCTCTTAGTACTTTTTTTTATCATTATGGAATAATGCAGCAACATACAAAAAAAGGGGGAAAAAAAAACAATAAAAATACAAGAGAGGGAGGAAGATATTGTTTTTAATACTCAAAGGATATCATATAAATAAATGTGGGTGATTGTGATTTGTGAGTTTGATAATATTTTAATAATTTGTTTCCTAAATGAGAGATAATAGTTGTTGAAACATGCAAGCATTTTTAAAATTATCCCTAAAGCCTAAGGGCATTTTCCTTAATAGTTATGATATGGTCTATGGAGGAATCAAGATCCTATATATTAATTTGACAAAAACTTTTGTCAGAAACAAGGAACACCAAAGTATATGTACATATGGCATTGCAAATTCCAGATCATATAGAGACATGAAACACCAAAGTATTATTCCTGCAATTAACTGGCAATGGCTAAAGTCAAGCTGTCTAATCTAATCTGATGTTTGACCGACAGTTGTTGCCAAACTTGCTTAGTTTCAATGAAGCAATTGGGTCCTAAAATATAGTGCATTAATATATGCTTATTGTTCAATTCATAAATTATATCATTTCACTTATATCTTTATCTATTAATCATACCATGTGAAACTAAATAAATGAGCCTATAGTATCCACATGCACTCAAAACTTCTCTCCTTAAGTGCCAAATTTTAGATGAAAATCGCTCATCCCCCAAACCACATAACAATGTTTGGCCTTTACCAGATTGGATCAATCTAATTTAGCACAAGAAAGATATACTTCACAATGTCATTAAGTACCGGTTACCCCAATTTGAAAGAGGAAAAAAATCAAGGGTGTTCTCTGTTCAAAAGGATTAGGTACAAAAAAAAAAGGGTTCAAATCACAACATGATTCAGCTATGAAACTTCGAGGAAATAATAGTAACAAAAGTGTAAGACACAAGAATAGGCGTATGATACAAATTTAGCAGTATGGTGGTTGGCTAATAGGGAGAGAAAAAATTAACACGGGAGCAAATAATATATGATTGCTATTTGAACTAATCTTCCTTAACTCGCGCTTCGAAACCACCCCCTGCTCTCTTCTCTAATGAGTAAGGCATGTAGGTGCCAAATATTCTATCCCACGTAACAAAAAATGGCTGTGAGAAGTTATACTTACTGCCATATAGCTGGTGGTGGACATCATGATATGCAGAATTGTTTCTGAAGAACACGTGGAAAAGGTTCCCAGGAAGCCATAATCCACAATGGTCATCCACTGTCTTGATGGTGGCAAAGGAAAAGAAAAAGATGGCAACTCGAGGCGACATCCCAGAAACAAGAAAAGATAAAGCCCCGCCGATTGTGTCAAGGAGAAGACCCTCCAACGGATGATTGTATAAAGCTCCAAATGCATAAGGTACAACCAAACGGTGATGCTGGGAATGGACGTGCTTGTATAGAAACTTGTTCTGATGCATGTATCTATGAATGAAATATTGCCAAGTGTCCAACACGAGCATCGCCACAATAAACTGAACTGCGATTGTTAGCCAAGATTTTGGACCTGTAGCAACCTCCCCATCAGTTTCAGTTACCTACATATTAAGAACAAAAGCAGTTGTCAGCAGACGGGCAATGATCAAATCAACCTTCCCATGTCAAATCCACTCAGTCATAGAAAATATAACGTGACAAATAAGAGACGCAAAATCATTAGCCACGTTAGACTTGCTAAATTTTAGTGAATTTATTACACCTCCATTGCATTAGATGCAACTGATAAACAAATGAAACAAGTAATGTTCAGCATGAAAAGAGAAATAATTAGATCCTGCATATCAGAAATTAATTGCAGGATCTACAGAATAATGTTTAACCAATATAACATTGCAATTTTGGCCCCTTGAAAATAATTTCTTTAATCCCTTCATTTTCAGGAATGTGTAGGTTTTCCACCTCGCAAAAACTGACTTCAACACAACAAACAAATTTTTGTTTCTTAATCATATTGAATAATGGCTACATGACATTTACAGCCAGTACTCGAATGGTGAGTAAACAAATATATGTGAAAGAAATCAGACGCTGAAAAAGACTGCAGAGACGTGTATTTAAGAAATGTGGCCCAATATGCTTCACTATTGAAACTCATATTAAGGACAGCAGAACCCATAAAAAGATGCTATCAATCTGGAAGGTTACAATTGAAGCACAGACGAGTAATCTCAGATGTAGACCGGAAATAAAATAAAGGTGCACAGCCTATCAACCTAGATTAACAGTGTCCCTTCATTTTCCTTAACCACCTAAATCCCAAGACATTGGGGGAAAGAAACCGAGACTTAAGCACCATTCACCACTAGTTGAAGTAGTGTAAATCTGGTGGGATCCATCCTGAGACAGCTCAAGGATTAATTTTCATTTGAGATGCACACACCAAAGAAAAAGTACACAAAAGTTTCCTAAGAAACCAGCGGAAAGACATGTTCTTTCAATAGTCTTATACACAAGACTAACTAATCAAAACTAAAATACAGTGACATTTTGGGATACTACTTTTTCTCTCTTTCATTAACTCCTTGTTTTGCAGGGGAGACGAAAATTTTGAGGCAGAGTAGTTAAAGAACCACGGATGAAAAATTTTCATGGAAAGTGACCTAACCAGGTGAAATAAGTGATTCAGCGCTAACAAAATGAATTTTCAGAAAAAAAATATATTGATCAATCTTGGTTTGCAAGACTAAGAAGTAAACAGGTCCAACACTCCACAACTGATGCTGGTAATATAGCACATAAAATTTAACAAGAACCAACCAAGTCAACCAGTAATAAATTTCGCAGTACTAATCAGTAATCACTAGTACAATTACTTCTCAACATAGTCCAGACTTAATGCTATATCTAGTGTCCACAAACCCATGAGAACTACAAGCAAGTGGGGGACCGGGCAGAGATAAAATTTGCATCAAGTGATTCTTACACTTTCCATATAACTCAATGCCACCTCTTTCAACTATTAATATCCTATTGATATTTGATCCCGACTTTATACAAAGGTTGACAAAGTCACAAAGTATGATGAAAAGCACATACACATAGAAATTAATGAACTTCAATGGATATTATTCAATACATACCTTAAACAAGAGGATTGCAACGATTGCCTGAATAATCTGTTGAAGGAAAACGCCTCTAACCACAGTGCTTTTAGACACTAAGTTCTTCTCCAGCTCATCTTTCTTAGAGTGTAATCGGTAGTTCTCAAATGAGCCAAGAAGAATATAAAGCCCAGAATATAGCCAATAAACCACAATTGGTACAAAAGTACCCAAAATTTGATCAGAGATTACAATACCCATCTTGGAAAAGGAACTAGAAAAGATCAAATACTAAACCCCAAAAGCAGCCGGAATTGCATTAGGAACCAAAAACCCAAATCTCAGCTCACGTACAGTTTTCCGGCAGGTTAAGAAAGAGCAGGAAGGGAATCCCAAATCCAATTCCTATGATGGGAAAGGAGAACAAGGGATCACCTTCCTACACTAGCCTTTCTACAAGAAGGAAAAGAAACGAAACAAACTAACACCAAGAAATCAAAATCAACGAAAGAAGAGGAAAATGAAAAAAGGATTCGAGTTAGGGTTTACAGAAAAAACAAAGAAAAATCTGTGGGAGTGGTACGAATCATGGAAGAGAGAGGATGGAGATCGAGAAGAATCAAACTACGTCGTTTTTTTTTTAAGAAAAAAATTAAATAATAATAATTATTCCCTTTCCAACGATGAAAATGTCGTCGTGGAGAAGAAAAGGTTTGATTCGGAGATCATATACGTGGCAACCTCTCAAAGAGTCAAAACAAGGCCCAGCCTGATGTAGGGCTGTGATTGAATACTAATAACTCAAACCGAACCGAACCGAATCACCCTTTACAAACCTATTAACGGTTCGGTGGTTCTCGTTTTGACGAACCGACGGCTCGGTCCCTTGTTTTTTCCGGTTGGGTGTGAAGCATAGTTTTGAAGCAAACGTGGCGGTATGCGTTGAATGGACGCACTTGCTGGGGTCTCCTATATAAACCGGCCGCGGCCTTCAGAAACTTCCACACCAACGGTGAAGTTTCGTACTTCGATACAAAGGTAAAATTAGTTATTCTTTTTGTAAACAAGAATATTTGTCTTCTCTTTGATTGTTTTCAAAACATTCTGCGTTATCATCTTCCAATGTTGTAGGAGACTTTTGGGTGTTGGTTAACATGTCGGCAGATTTCTCTACAGAGCGTCCTCTGTTCGGCGGCGCTATAGTTAGCACATTTCCTCTTAGATTCCAGGTTGTCTTCTTTAATTGTGATTCTGTCTCTTTCCCTTTTGTCGTATCACTTTTTATATCTTTATTTAATTCGTTAAATTTATATATTTAATTCGTGATTGTTGTAACTCCAGGATGTGAGCAACGTTCGACAAGTTCCTGATCATCAGGTTGGTAGGCATTTGATGCTTCTATGAAGATGGTTAAGGTTATTTTTTAGTTAAAGCTACTGAGTTTGGAAAGTTGCTAACGTTTTTTTTTTTCCCTCTTTTTTTTGAATATGTTTGTGGTGGATTTATAGGAAGTGTTTGTGGATCCATCTCGGGATGAAAGCTTGATCTTTGAGCTTCTAGATTTTAAGCATGATGTTGGTGACAATGGAAGTGCTGTTTGGTTCCTTCAAGACCTTGCCACTGAGCAGGATGCTGAGGGAAGCATGGTAAATCTTACTTTTACTTTATGATATACATTTTCTCCTCTTGCTTACTGCCTGCTCTCTCTGCTGTCAGTTTAACATCCAAGTATTAACTAGTAAGCAACAATTTGAGATGGGTTTGCTTGTTTTGGCCATTAAGTACTTAGTTAGAGAGTGTGTGTTGTTTTATGGGGAAGAAGTAATTATTTATCTAGTAATATCCGTTTCACTCATCACAAAGAAACTACCATCTTTCTTCTGTTATAGTCTTTGGAAATATGAGAAACAAGACCCTGTGTGTGGACTAATGCAGTTTTCTAAGTTTAATTTCAAGAGATTGATGTCACATTTTATGCAGTCAGATGTTATGGGCTAACTCAAAGCACATCCATGTTTTGTTAGCATTTTGCCTTCTGTTTCAATTAGTTTTTATCTATAAATAAATGTTCGCTTCATTGTTTCATCTTCTTTCAATCCGCACCATCATATTTTATAATGATACTCTGAACTTGAGCTCTTGATGTAATTTCGTGGAATCGTGTCGTTTGTTTTACTTATCATGCAATACTTCTTCAGGTGATTGAGCAATCTGGGGTGATCGAGGCACCTGGACTGTGTTATGGAAATATACCTACTGTAGCTACAACTGCCGTTGGCCAAATGGTATGTGCTGCTGCTGTGTGTGCTGGTGTATCAATCACATGGCTGGTTGGATATTTTATCTTCAAAACACATTCTTCTTTTCATCACTTTATTTATTAATTTTTTCGTTTCTCGTACCATTTTTTAGTATAATACTAAGTTTACTTCCTCTAGAAAATTTGCATGCTTGCTATTGTTTAACATAGCCTTCAACTCCAACCATTAGCAATCAAATTAGAGATGTCATGTTACTTTGAATTTGTTTTAATTTTAGAAATTTGGCCTTTTTGTATGTCTTGGGTTAGCTACTTCGGATTTAGTTTCTTATATGCATTGTGTGAATCACTATATTTAGAACTGTTCAGCTGATACGTATATCTCATGAACAAAATGAAAGACAGGTAGAGAGTCACATGCCTGATGCCTCTCTATTATAATTACAAAGTTAATAATAATAACAGCATACTAACAAAAGGATGACATTGAACGGTACTACTGTTTCATTTAACTGACACAAATCTCTATAGCAAATTCTTTATTAGTCATGCTCAAAGTGGTGCCAGCATTACTAACCAATTTTGTTGTTTCTACTTTTTGGTTATATCTGGCGTGGTTCTTTTGGTTTAAATTTGTTGGGTTGGATGCATCTGCTAAATGTACTAGGCCTGTCAGCACCTTGTTGTTATTTTATTCATGAGGATCATTGGATGTCAGTTGAACTTCGACTTTTCCATGAATTTCTTTCCAGTTTTCCTGCTCAATTGTTGGCAGTTGTTATGGTTGCTAACCTCCATGACTTTGTCACGCTCTTTCTTCCTTTTTTCTAAATGGGTCATCTTTCTGTCCGTTTAGGCAATTTCAAAGGGCCGGCAAGGAAGAGAAGCTCAAAATATTGTCAGGGTAACCTCTCTTATTTTCTTTACCCTAGTGCTTTGGTGGTTCCCAATGCTTTGTAGGATTAATCTGTTTATTACTTTATGCAGGTTTATTTGGCAAATCTACGTCTCAAGGGAGTTGGTACAGATGTGCTAATCTCTGCATATGAACCCATTGTCATAAAGTGAGTAATTACTCTCAAATGAAAGGAAACAATCTATTAGTAAAACCCAAGTGAAATAGTTAGTCTACTTGATGCACCACTCCGGCACGTGCTCCCTTGGCAAATTTATTTAAGGGGGCTCACATTCCCCTCACTACAAAGGATACCCTCCATGATACCACAAATTTGACCTGGTCCTCATGTTTTTTCGTTCTTGTGTATTGAAGCGTTTGGGAAACTAGACTTAATCCTATCACTACCCCTTGCCCACACTTTCACTTCAGCCAACCTCTACTGTGAAACATAAAATAGTAGTGTCAGGAACCTCCTGATAGGCAGGACCAACTCTTTTAAATATAGGATTTAGGACCATACTAATGTAAGATGTGTGTTTTTATTCCCCTTCTTGCCGCTGGCCTCTGTCTGTGAAATATGAACAAATATACAAGTTCATCGATCGTTTTAAATTGCTAGCTCTCTTCATACAGTCTACTTGAATAACTGAATGAGTAATTTATATTTCCACTGTCATCACTACAATATAGATCTACCAAGCGGTAACTAATTTGAAAGTTAACTAATTATTACCCTCTGTTTTCCTTCTTGTACATGAAGCATAGGGAAAATTTTACTTGTTCAATTTGAATTTTTTTTGCGTGTTCTTAATTTGAAATTTAGGATTAGTTACCATCTGTCATATGCCTATAATCTTTGCTCAAGTTGTTTTGCTTTACATCATAGAATAATGCATACAACGCTTTCTTCTTTACAATGTTAATGGGTTTCCTTTACACCAGGGTTAACAGCCAGATTGAACTGTTAAGGTCTAGTATAAGAAACATGATAATGAGAAACTCAAGAACGTAGAGATGCATCCCGAAAGGATGTTCGACTGTCACAATCATTTTGTAGGGTGATATGGGCCCAAACAGAACCATCATTTTAATTGGCCAACTTGGCTAAGTTACATTTTTATGTCTGGCCCAGTCTGAAGCAAAGCCCATTTTCTTACTTCATAAATTACAACCCAAATAGGATTCAAACGTGCAGCTAGCATAGCATATCTTTCTTATTGTACCTGTGACTTACAACACTAATACTTATAATTGTGCTACATTGCTGTGGTTGCAGTCCTTTGAGCGAAAGTGCTAGCTCTGTCGGCTCTGGTTTGGCCACTCCTGCCTCACACTCAGGTTACATTCCAATGCCTGAGGTATTCAAGCTTGCAGTCTCTAGCTTTAAAGTATGTGACTGGAGCCTTTTCGGTGCGCCTGCCTAACCTAGGAGATAGGATCAGCGTTTGTTCATTGTTATTTCATTAGTATGTTATGTTACATTGGCAATGTTCCCTGCTGCTCTCTTGAGTCGGAAATTGTTTGTAGAGGTTGTAGAGCTGTTCGTTGTTGTTGGGTCTTGATTTTCAATCTACGGAAAAGTTGAAGATATGAAGTAATAGCATATGTGAATGGTAGAAGTGCCCTTTAAGGTGGACAAAATAGAACAAGCATTAGCTGTTTGTAGTAGGACCCCATATTTTTGAATCAGTCAATCACGTGGCAAACAAAAGGTTTGAATATTAAACCGTGACTGACTGGCCATATTATGTAGTCTAGTTTGTGTTTTCACACATGCAATGGTGACCTTTTCTTGGGGGAAAAAAAAGAAAGAAATTATTGGTGGACGTTTTACATCAAATTATTGTCTAATCTTCTAATAATTGCGAAAGGCACAACTACTACCCTCTTTGAAATTTACCTTTTTTCTGATTTTCTTTTTCAAAGTTTTTTTAGATAAGAATCTTGACTTTTGATGACCAGTTTTATATAATTTAATTGATGTTTTATTTATATATCATCAATTGGAATACTTTTCTTAGAAATGGAATAAGCAAAGATTAGAATGAAAATGAAAGTTCAGAAAGGCATAATTGTTATGATTACAGCACTTATCAGCACCTTCATGGGAAGAGAGAAAGTGAGGTGGCAATGTAAGTTTTTGATAAAGTAACTTTGAGTTATGGATGAAAAAAAGGGAGAAGAAGAGTCCTGGTCCAGGACGACATTCCATTTAAAGCGGAAGATGGGAGATGGGGCCAATGCCAATTTGCCAATAGGGTTCGATTAGTCGAATTATAACTGTAGCCATGTGGGTTGCCCCTCCCTCACAACTCCGTTCATGGCTCCGTTCTCTCCAACTCCACTTTTTGAGCTCCCTTTCCTCGGACAGTTTTTGTAACTACCAATTCAGTTTGTTAAGTAAAAGAGTAGCACAGCGGAGATCTAATCAGCAGCAACCTTCGTATAGTATATTATGCGACATGGCCTGGTATTAATTAAATCGTGGAAGATAGAATTTCATGTGCTTCATTTTCTGATTTTGAGGTTTCTTTTGAGGCCAAAGTTAATAAAATAATTGAATTTAACCGTTTCTTTGATTAACCAAAGATTCATTTTATGGGAGAGATTAGTTCAAATGTGTGCAGGACAAGACTGATTAAGCACTGATGTAGTGTTTAACTATGCACTTTGACTCTCTAATTAGTTTTGGGTTTGTTAATAACTAGATAATAGAAAATAGTAGAATATTTATGTATACTTTTGATCAATGACTTCGGTTGCCTTTATTGAATAGTTTTGTATAACTATCGCCCAAACTCATAATTGTCTCTTCTTATCTTATGGAACCTTTGATTTAATTTGATGGATGGTCACACCATTATTACTGTGTGTGGACTCTAGTGCATCGTCTATCCAAATTCTCATCATCATGGTCAACATCAATTGCTTTGAGGTCGTCCATAGGTCATTTAAGCTTCTTTAGGTTCTCCCATTGGTCCTGTGAACTCTTCTAAACTCTACTCAGGTGTTCTCTATGCTCCTCTAAGCTTATCTTATGGGTCCTTTGAGCTCTCCTAGGCTTTTCATACTACGAGTTCACTCTGAGTATACAAAATTCTCTTCATGGATCCTTTGAGCTTACTCTGAGCTCCCATTAAGCTCTCTTTATGGGTCTTTTTGAGCTCATTCTTAGCTATCCATGAGTCTATTGAACTCTCACTAGACTTTCCTCATGAGTTCTCTGAGCTTATTCTACGCTTTAAATAGGTCAATTGAGCTTTTGCTCCCACTAGACCCTTCATGTCTAGGCTTCTCTGAGCTTAGGTCCTTTTAAGCTTGACTTCTCTAAGCTTAAGCCCTCATAGACCCCTTTAGGCTCAAGTCCTCCTAGGCTCTCCATGCATGGGATTCTCTAGCCTTAAGTCCTCGTAAACTTCTTATTCCCAAGACTCAAGCCTTCTTAGGCTCTTTATGGCCTCATACATAGACGTCCTGAGGCTCTTCTAGGCTTCTCTAGGCTCGTGATTTCTCGAGCTTTCTTTTAAGCTTACCTTTTAGCTCTCTTAAATTCACTCTAGCCTTCCCTTAGCTCTTTTAAGTTCCTTGAGCTCTCTTGAGCTTGTTTTTTTAAGCTCTCATTACTATTCTATGATTCTCTATCTACTGAAGTAATTAGAGAGATAAAGTTGAGAGGTATGTTTGAAGTGAAAGAAACGAAAATTCAAAAAAGCTAAAGATTTTGATCAACTAAACACTGAAGAAGTAAGACTTGGACTCTCCTTTAGCGAGGTTACATACTCTTTCATTTGGGGTGGTCAAATAAGGTTATTTATAGATCATTCCTCTAACAATCACTTCTAGTTACATTTAACATCACAATTCTAGTTCAACTTAGTTTCTTCCAAATTGGTATACATTCATCAGCTCAAGTGGTCAACTTAAATCATGAGGCATTGACATTTTCTTTCTAAGATATACGTGCTCCATTGGGCTTCCTCTCAATATCTTATGAGTTTGAGTCTATCCATAAACTTTAGACCTTGTCTTAGGCAACTCTCTAACTTTGTAGGTTGATTCGTACATTTCTAAGCTATTAAATTTTGGATATTATTTTGTAGAAAATATTAAATTTAAAACTTTGACCTAACATTCGTTTATCTAATCAAACATTAGAAATGTAAGTGAGAAACCGGTGCCTTTTGAGTTCAATTAATGAAAGGTCAATTTACTCACTCTTTTTCCTCGCCTCTACATTTTCTTAATCATCTTTCTTTCTTTCCACTCTTCTTTCAAAGTCGTCTTTGATTTTTCTTTTTCTTTTAAAGCAAGTCATATATCTAAATTTATCTTAAATAAGTTGATTAATACACTTCGATAATTTTATATATAATCAAATATATGGTCTCCTAAACCAAAATATAAACATAATTAAGTATATAAAATCCCAAATTCACAAAATTAATTGCACCTTGGTTTTAATTTCTTTTCTTTATAAAATTAATATTTCAACCGTCACTCCCAAGTGTTAAGAAAATATAATAGTAAATAATGAAATTATTTGAAGTTTGAAATAAATCCAGCCTATAAATAGTTGACAACAATTAATGAAATTTGTTAGATAGTGGAAAGTCAATTTCATAAACAACCATTGAATATATATATATATATATATATATATATATATATATGGGTTGCATGGTGCTGCTTCGAACACACCTTTACTACTAAAACGATTTTTCCTTCAACAATTTTCTTCGTTTGTTCCTTAGTCTATTTTTGCTTCTTCCCAAGTTGACATTAATTTTCATTCACACACATATTTTATATTCATTTCACCTTTTTAATTATTTCTTTTTATATATATCAAACGATAGTTTTTTCGAAAAATCTCAACTTAACTATTATGTAGAAACAATTAAAAAAACATATATCTTATTATAGCTTCATTTTTTTATAAATAAAGAAGAAAGCAAATCTCAAACCTCTCGTATAAAAGAAAAAATCAATCAAAAAATATTCAGTCTGCTAAAAGTTAAAGTCTTGGTGGAAAAACTATTAGGTTAAAGAGGAAATATAGTTGGATCAAACCCACTGGTCACTCGAGGTAGATTTAGATACATCGGAAGTTATTAGTTTTATTTGTAGAAAAAGGATATCTTGTTAATTAAGATTAGAATTCCTAATGATGTGTTGTATTTATATATATATATATATATATATATATATATATATATATATATATATATATTTTTTTTTTTTTTTTTTTTTCTTTTTGTCACACTCCTCCTCATGGTAAAACAAATTTACAACACATTTGGGATCCTTTCCAAGTTATTCTTTAATCTACAAGGATATATATTTTTTTTTTCTATAATATTCTCTCTTTAATTGCAATGAGAAGATTAAGGAGTAGTTGGTTGTGTGGTATTTATTGTTTAATTTGTTGTTTTTTTATTAAAATAACAAAAATGACAATAATAATATTTGACTATATATATATATATATATATATATATATATATATATAAACTAAGTATCTATTTTCACATTTGACTTATTATTTATGTAAATTAGAAACTAGAAAGAGAAAAGTATTTGAAATTTTTTTTTTTTTGAATTTTCCTCATCTACAAAAAGATACCATCACCGGCGAAGGTTCGTCGGCTGCAACCGGCGCCACAAATATTCACCATTTTCTTTATATTATTTTTATTTTAAAAAAAAAGCGAAATTAAACAATATAATTATATATATATATATATATATATAAATTATCTATTGAATTAAATTAATGAAACAATGATGTTGATATCCATAAAGAAAAAGAAAAAGAAAAAGAAAAAGAGAAAATAAAAATTTTAAAAAAAAACAAGGTGTGAATCTCTTTACGTTTGTGGCCCTTGTTAGGCTGCCAGGCTGTCATTCCAATTTCTCTCATAATAATATTATTAATATATATAAATCTAAAAGCAATAACAATCATATGCTAAATATTCTCCTAATCATAGTGACAAATTTCTAAACTGATACATAACTATCCTTCATTATTTAAATACTCCTACAAAACAAGAAATTAGAACACAAAGATTTTGGATTTTTGTTATATAAATAGAAAATTAAACAAATAAACAAATAAATAAAAAGGATTGGGAGGAGTTAATGGAATTGACTAAAAACAGTACGAAAAATGATATATTTATGGCCTGTTAACCACCAACATTCCCACACAAAATTTAAATTATAAATAAATAATAGAAAGAAATTAAGTTATTTTATTTTATTTATGGGGATGCTTTTGTATAATAATAATGCATATTGTAAGGTAAGCCATCGTGTTCAAGATATTTAGATTTGCAACATGGCACGTGATGTTCTTTGGAATTCAATTTTGATCTTATGAGTTCTAATCCACATATCAAACACTCTATTTGCCAACTCTCTCCATTTCCTCTCAACTTTACTATTACATTGTTGTTGTTGTTATTATTATTATTATTATTATTATGTATCTTTCCCATTTTACTATCGTATAGTTAAAAATAAGAAAGTGAACTTGTCGGGTATGAAATTTTATTAAGATTAAAATTGATGTATTTTAATAGTGGGATTCTACCAACTTCTTGGGTCAAACAAGGAGTGGAGTTCCCTAACTCTATATTTCTATACTTTGATTTCAAAACTCTATGAATCAAACACATTTTAAGTTTTTTTTCTTCTTATGATTAGTTCGTGGAAGTCAATCTATCCGTTTTTGAAATGGTATTTGATAATTTATTCACTTACATAAAGTAAGTTTTTCTTTTTTTCTTTTCCATAATTTTGAATTTCAATATGGCTTTGTTGTTTTATTTGTTACAATCTTGTAAGAGAGTGATTTAGACGTTGAGTTTGTTATTATATTTGTAATATTTGTTTGGCTACAAACAATTTTAGAATGAGTTTATAATAGTTTGTGTTCGAGGTGCAAAAGATTTTTGCATGAACAAAAAATAATAAATATTATGATAAAGAATATGTGAAAAAAAGGATCGGTCGGACGTAATAAGCATTCTATACAAATAACAAAGTGAAATAATAGTAATTGTATAGTTAGTGGTAAGTTATAATAGTTAAAAATACCAACTATTGTAATTAAACTCCAAAAATGAAATGAGGTCAACTCACTCGAAGTTGTGCCATAAATACCCTTAAATACCTGTTTTTTTTTTTTTTTGTTACGGAACGAGGAATGATAGTAGTTGCAAATTACATCTTTTTAAATGTAAAAATTGGACCCTCAAAATTATACAAATGTTAAAATTCAACTTTCAAACTCACAAATCGTAGAAAATTGCAACGATTGTATAAGTTTGAGAGTTTTGTATGTTGTTTAGATTCAATTTAATACTTATTTAAGTTTGATGGTTTAATTTGATAACATGTTAATCCTACTTACTTTAGTTTATTATTAAAAAAAACATCTCATTTGAAGATGTATTTGAAACTTAATACAGCATACTTTATGGGTAATTTTTTTCATTTGGCCTTTTTTTTTTCCCTAATTGTAACACTCTCGCAAAGTAAACTTTAGAATAGGGTATAATGAAAAAATTCAATGACTACCAAAATCATCGAACTTTCTCCCTAATATTTAAGAAAAGGTCGAGTAGATCATAAATCTTAATTAATTTTACAGATGTTATTAATCTCAATTGATTGAAATTTTTATACCACTAGAGAGAGAGACTATTCTTTATCTTTTACACCACACTACTATAATGTATCTCAATTCCTGAAATTGATATAAATAAAATTAAGAAGAAGAAGAAGAAAAACGAAATGATGTGTAGCAGAAGGGCAGCTTTTTGAAAAAAGGAAGGAAAAGAAAAAAAAAAAAGAAACGTCTTCTCAACCACGATTCTAAAAATAAATATATGAAAGAGGAGGTAGATGGTTATTTCAGAGACAACATGATTGTGATGAGTCCTTTTTAGGTTTGTATCCATAGCCAACGTGATTATGTCTTTGCCTATAGTGACAATGCATGAGACAAAGCCTTTTCCTATTACTCACCCCCTAATTAGTTATATATATACATACATGAATTTCAAATCTTTATAACCCTAAGTTTTTTGCATTTCTATCCACACACGTTAATTAATTATCAAAACAAAAATGAAACAAACCCTTTGCTTATCAACCTAATTTATGTGGGCTTATCAATTTGTACTTCCTTATATCTTGCTTAATAATGGTTCCTTTAATCTCTTATATATGATTAGTTTTGTGTAAACTTGACTCCAAAATTAATGATAAACCACTCATCATTGGGTTGGGGGGGGCATGATTAATTAATTGCTAGTTGTTGGAATGTTATATTACCAATGTCACTTCATCACCTATCTTTCTTTCTCTCTCGTTTAGCACTTTTATATGTGTCTCCTTTTTAACTTACATTTGAGAATATTAGGCACATGGGACTTTGCCTTCTCTATATGTTGGGAGTTGGATCGCATTTTGGGTCATTTCTAACACACATACAATGAGACTTTTTTTTTTTCTTTTTTTCCCTTTTAAACATCATTTTAAATTCATTGGAATCTTGGTTGTATACATTTTCTTGAGATTGGTTTTGGATCAAAAGCCATAATTAACATCAACCAAAGAACAAAAACGACAAAACTAAAATAAATAACACTTAAGATAATATGTTCCACCTTGGTCGATGTTGAAAGTTTAAACATCTATAAATATAACATGATAGTTCCATAAATAAAGAGTTTGTTTAGCGAGTACCATATCAATATGCAAATCTTTCTATTTTTTTTTGTAAATCACGCTCTTAACCAAATTACAAATTTATTATGGTTGTCACGTAAAGTAATGTCCTATTGAATCTTGGCTCGTATTTCAATGGATTCATATGTTATCAAATAATGCAAAGTAAAAAAGTTTTAATAATGTTTGTATAGTATTGGAAATACATATATAATGTCATGATCAGATCTAAGAGCAAAGATATAGTATTTGAATAAGTTTAAAAATAAAAAAGCTGAGGATGAAACAGAAGAAATTCAAAGGTATATATATACAGTGAGAAGTATTTGTTATGATTCCCACATATCCCCATATCCAAAGCTGCAAATAAAAAATGGCATACTAAAAATATGTGTTAGTGAGGAAAAAAAAAAAAAAAGAAAAAGAAAAGAGAAGAAGCGTTCTGCCCAAGAGAACTGTGCTGACTTTGGTATAATTTTCAAACTCAAAGATATGTTAATTAATCAAACATAAAAACTAAAAATATGCTCCTCTTCATTGAAAAGGTAAAGTAATAAAAACTTAACATTTTGCACGTAAAGCATTTAAGATATTTTTGAGGACCACATAATTAACAATAACTTCCTCACACAGTGCCTCGCTTGCAAAGACAAAGACTTCTTTTCTTTTCTTTTCTTTTCTTTTCTTTTCTTTTCTTTTTTTTTAATTATATAATTTAATGAAATATTTCTCAAACAAACAATAATGATTAAGGCTTCATTAATTTTGTCGAATGGATCAAAATAGGAATTAATTAATTGAAAATTATAAATAGTTATAATAAATAAATAAAAAGTACAGATAAAAAACAGTGGAGAGACTGGAAAAAACCCTTTGAATCACTGAAAAAGGAGAAGGCAAATTGGATGGTGGAGAGATGGCTGAGGGGAAAAAAAGGCCACTTTGGGGTATGGATTATTAAAAGTAAAAGAGAGAGAGAGCTATATAGGATTATCCTGTCCCATCCCCTTTTGATTCTACTGCATGCACTTTGTTTGATTCCCCTTACAATGTTACTGCCACTTGTTTAATCTATATCAAATATCAAAAAATATGTGTATATATATATTTATATATATACTCCTCTAAAAACTTTACATCAACTTAAAAAGCTTTTAGATTTAGTTGTCATTCATTCGTATTTCAATGATGTTCCATAGACTAATACAACCTAAAATTGAAAAATGAAAAGCAATGTCTCTCATTCAAAACTTTAATCATGAACTATATATATATATATATATATTTCTCTCTCGTTTCTTTAAAACAAATCACTTTAATTAAAAGTGATGTGTTTTTAACTTCACATCTAATTTGACAGAAGAGAATTAGGAGCCATAACTTTAATTAATTACTTCACATGTTAAAAACGAGTAGTAGTAAGTAAGTAAGCAAGCAAGTTGATGAGAGATTTAGATATTCATACTTGACGGTGGGAGTAAAAACAAAAGAGTTAAAAGAGAAGGGGAAAAGAAAGACTTTGAATTAGGGGGGGGGGGGGGGAGTGAGGGAGAGAGGGTTTTTGGGGATCAGGAAAAGGAAGGGGGAAGAGGGGGAATTTCGAGAAAGCTGAAGCCCTTGAGAGGCAAAGTGAAAAGGGAAAAAGGGTATAAAACGCAAATTTCATCAATGATGATAGGAATGATATGGGAGCCACATGCATCATGTTTTTATTTTATTTTATTTTATTTACATAATTCATGATCTTCCTTTTACTACTCAGTCCCTCTCTATTATTATTATTTTTTGACTTGGCTGTTTGGACCCACCCACCCCACTCTATATCTTTATGCCATCAAATTAACATCTAGCAATAAAAATAAAACTTCATATACCTAATCCCTCTAATCTCTTTTCCAATTACACAAACACTAGGGAAAAAAAAGAAAGTCCACATATATTCAGACAAAACCCTAATTTCAGACCCTTCCTTTTAAAAGAAAAAAGAAAAAAGAAAAATTCTTGTTTTGGGTTATTGAGAAAAATCCCACTCATTATTTTTGTTGCTTAAAGCTTGCCCACTTCTTCCTCTTATCTTGTGTGTGTGTGGATATGAAAAGGAGAAAAGTTTAGAGAGACAGAGAGGTAATGGCAACTCCCATCTGAAAGGAAATTCCATATATATGAGAGAGAGAAGAAAGAGACCCACTATGTGATACAATCCAAGGGTCAGCTACTACAGATTATGTACTACTACTAGCAAATCAAAAAAAAAAAAAAAAGGAAAAAAAAAAAGACAAAAGATTGTGTCTACACATATGATCATGGATGGTGAAAATGGGATCCGAAGACCTAATTTTCCATTACAATTGTTGGAGAAGAAAAAGGAAGAGGAAGAAGAACAACAACAACACCCATGTTCCTCCTCCGCAAACAACGGAGGAACAAAAACAACAACGACAATAACAACAACTCCAAATTCAAATCTTCAGTCTTCTTCTTCGCCTAAGAAGCCACCTCCCAAAAGGGCCACCACCAAAGACCGTCACACGAAAGTCGATGGCCGTGGTCGTCGGATTCGGATGCCTGCCCTTTGTGCTGCTAGGGTTTTTCAACTCACTCGAGAGCTCGGTCACAAGTCCGACGGTGAAACTATTGAGTGGCTTCTACAACAGGCTGAGCCTGCCGTTATCGCTGCGACTGGTACTGGTACTATTCCAGCTAATTTTACTTCACTTAATATCTCTCTTCGTAGCTCTGGCTCCACCATCTCCGCTCCTTCTCATCTTCGGACGAGTTATTTCAGTCCCACTCAATTCGCCGTTAGAACGAGATCGGATCTTTGGGATAGAACCAACAATCATAATCATAATCTTGTTGATGATTCGTCTACATTCTTGAATTTCAATTCTTCTAGTTACGTGAACGTGTTCAAGCAAGATCAAGGTGGGATTGATGTAGTAGAGACGGGGAAAAAACGGCGGTCGGAGCAATCGGAATCGTCGTCAGAGAATTATATGGTTCAAACGAGTACCGGTTCTATTCCGGCGAGTCAAAGCAGTCAATTGCCGGCGACATTTTGGATGGTGACGAATCCTACCAATCAAGGGAGTGATCAGATGTGGACATTTCCGTCGGTGGGAAACAGCAGTATGTTAAGAGGGACGGGTGGCGGTGGCGGCGGAGGGTTTCATTTCATGAATCTGCCACCACCAATGGCACTTTTGCCAAGTGGGCAACAGTTGGGGACAGGGATCGGAGGTGGTGGTGGTCCGGCGACGGACAGCCACTTGGGGATGTTGGCGGCTCTAAGTGCATATAGAACAACGATGCCGGGATTGTCAGTATCAGAATCTCCGACAAGAGGAGTCGGCGGCGTTACTTCTAATAATCCTGATCAATCATAGACCCAACGAAACACATCTCAACAATCTGTATGCTTTGCTGCTTTTCCAATCCTAATATTATACTTTCTTTTTTTTCTACTCATTCATTTTCTCACTAAATATACATATCATATTAAATTGAGTTATGCAATTTTACCACAATAGGATTTAGAGGTATGTATTGAGAAGAGAAGAAGAAAAAAAAAAGAGTGATTTTTTTTTTTTTTTTATTGCGGTTTGTGTATTGAGTTTCCATTTAAAACTGCAATTTTTTTTAATGTTATATAGTAGTAGCGATGGATTTGGTAAGTAATTAAAGCTTTTGAGAAGCAAAAAACATGAAGAAATGCTTGGGTTTGGCTTTGTATTTTCCCTCAAGTGAGTGAGCCAGCAGCGCAACTGGCCATGTTTTTCAACATTATATATAAATGAATGTCAATGAACTTGCATTGCTTTCAGTTTTTAAACTTTCTATATATACCTATACATAACTTGGATCACTAATATCAAAGTTAATATTTGAACTTTCAACTTCAAGATATAACATGTATACATTTGTATATCTTTTCTTTTTTCTTTTTCATAATTAGTCTTGTAAATGTAGAAATTGTGCTCACATCAACATATATCGTAACTTATTTAGATTCAAGTCGAGTCGGGTCGAGTCAATTGCTACATAATTGTAATTCTTTGACATCAAGGAAAGAGTGGATGGCGATCTATACGGGCATATAAAGTAAATAAATTGGTATTGGTTTTGAGATTATTTAAGCAACCTTAAAGCTGTAAAGTGGAGGGAGAGGGGGCTACTACAAATTATTGTACTTGATGCAAAAGAAATTGTAAGAAGTTGTTTTTCCTTCCCATAAACTCTTCCACCCTTCCTTTAGATGATTACCATTTTGGCTAAGACTTGCTCAAAAGCTTGAGTAAATCCGAGCTTAGTGGATAATATATCACAATTATCAAACAGTATAAAAGAAGTTCGAATATTTGACCAATTTTCAATTTTTTTTTTATTATTATCTTATTTTTTAATATTGTTGAATTGAATGATAATGGATGGTACTAAAATAGAATCTCCAAATAGTATTAACTAGAGGCAAATATAAGGTTTACGTTTTGCCAAACTTAGCCCATCATTAGTATTATGCCCTAATGCATTGAGTTGTCTCTAGATTATTCTGTAAATTAGAACATTTGGTTATGCATATTTGGATATCTTAGTCATAGTCACCGTCACCACAAAAATTTTCATCATTATATATCGTTGACCATTGACCATGTAAGATATTTAGCAAATTTGAAGATCTATTATAATATCAAAGATATATAGACCATATATTATTTCCATAGAGAATTTAATTAAACATTTATTCACCAACAAAACCATATGACCAATTTAATTTTTTTTAAAAAAAAGAAGAAAAGAAGAAAAAAAGAAAAAAGGTGTAGGGTATTGATTTATACATTACCGTAGGAGAATAGAACCCACTAAAAATCGGTGCCTCTTTTATCGTGTACCTTAATTCTCGGACAATTAGCCAATAGCCACTCCTCGTGGTTAAAAATTCCTTTTTGACAAACTTTGCTCTTCTCTTCTCTTCTCTTCTCTTCTCTTCTACCCCTCTTTCCTTTTTCTTACCACAAAGTATAGAATTTGAATTTCAAGTTATGGGTTCGGGGAATTTTCTTCAAGTCGTGGCTAATAACTTCGATGTTCTTGCTCTGTTTAGTATTATCATTTCTTTCATTTCGTTATGCTAATTTGATTTATGAAACACATTGCCTAATTGTGTGTCTTAAATTTTGATTTGATTTGATTTGATTGTTTTTGTTTGTAGGCCTGTGGTTTCTCTGGTGTATCCTCTGTAAGTGAGAAATAATATTAGTTTAGATTGTTGAATAAATTAATTAAAGAGTTATTGTTTATGAGTTTTAATTATTGTCACATTTATTTTATTTGGGGGTTTTTAATTTGATTTTTGTGTTTGAAAATGATGTATTATTATATCGTATAGTTACGCTTCCATCAAAGCTATAGAGACGAAGTCAATAGTGGACGACCAACAATGGCTTACTTACTGGGTTTTGTACTCTCTCATGACTCTTTTTGAGCTCACGTTTGCCAAAATACTTGAAGTGTAAGACATTTTCATCTTTCTCTATCTTCAACTATATGTAGATAAGGAGCATGATAGTATTGAAAAATCGAGTCGATCGACCAAATTGAATCAGTTGAAGATAGGAAAAGTCCTGGTTGTTGTTGGTTAACATTTTAAAAAGTTTTAAAAATTTAAATTGACCTAAATCGAACATCCTATCTGTTTTTATTTTATCAAATCTAAGCTACATTTTGAATTCTAGAGTTGTTTTAGTCTAGTCTAGGTAGTTAATTAGCTAATTTTTCAGAACATCGAAATTAAAACAAATTTTAAAAGCTACTTTTCTCTATTGTTTTCAAAATAAAATGCTCTTAGAATATAGACAATATTAAATTATTCGTTTTATAAATTTAATATTGTAAACCAAAATATATAAACTATTAGATAAAATGGTTGTTTATAAACTTGGTTAAAAGAAAAGAAAGAATTAGTAAACAAACCTAATTTTTAGCTAAGCAGTATACTTAAACCATGCATTTTGGTTTTAGAATTATGATATCATGTCTTATATAATTAAATTTACAAAAATTCATTAGCTTAATCTTTCCAATATCATGACTTGTTTTAAAATGTGTAGACAAGATGTAACTTTGTCGACAAGTTTTGTTACATTTGATGTTTAAGCAAATATATATATATATATATATATTTTGCAGGGTTGCGATTTGGCCATATGTGAAACTAATAATAATGAGTTGGTTAGTTCTACCACATTTCAATGGGGCATCACATGTTTACAAAAACTTCATTAGGCCACATTATATGAACCCTCAAACCTCTACACTATGGTACATTCCTCGTAAGACCAAACATATTTTCAGTACCCAAGATGATGTTTTAACAGCTGCTGAGAAGTACATGGAAGAGCATGGGACTGAAGCTTTCGAAAGGCTTATGTATAAGGTTTGTCTTCTGAATTAAATGAATACTTTAATGATATATTTATATAGTCCATATGATCCTGATATAATTTCTTGTTTGTGAACTTTAGCAGGCTGAAAGAGAGAGATCGAGAAGGAACAACAATTACATGATTTTCGATGATGATTATGCGTATTGAAATCTCGAATCTATATATATAATTTATTACCTAAATAATTGCGTATAATCTTGATTTAGTGTATTAAGTGAGTCCATTCAACGAGGCGTATGTTAAAGTTTAGTCACTTTTTTGTATGGAAATATGTACTTTAACTAATATTGTTTATGCATAAGATTGGAAGGATTCGTGTTAGCTTAATTTTATGATGTGTGATTTCAATTTCTCAACCACCCATTATTATATTAGAAAAAAACTCACAAAGATGAAGATAAATTAAGAGTTTATATTTGAAGTTTGAAATAAGCTAAAAATAATATTTGTTTTCTTTCAAAGTCTTCACTGAAAACGATTGTTGGACTAAAGGTTCAAAGCATTACAAATAATCAAAATCAGAGGTGAAAATGGATTCAATTTTGAGCCCAACAAAAAAAAAATTATTATCGAGCAAATTTCCAATAAAAAGGACGAAATTTGTCTTCTAATAAACAAACCATAAAAAAAATGTACGAATTTTTATCCTCCCAAGTTCTAGAAAAGACATGTGATAGCCAAATTTAAGGATTAACGTAATGACTAATCCAATGAGCTAACTCAATCGACACGATTAAAATGCAATTATTCGTTTACCATATATAAGGGTTTTCTTTATAAGAGATGTTAAGTCAAATACTTCGTAAAAGATCTTATACAGAGTGTTTCAAACAATTATATTATATAATTAACTATAGTATTATTAATTAAAATCACTATTTGTCATAGCATTTTTTTTTAATTGTAACATGGTTCACTATTTTCTACTAAACCTCCCTTTCCATTTCATATTACAACGTCACAAAATTGTATTTTCCTTGAGAAGAAAAGAGAAAATACAAATGAGTGAGCAGCGCACGTGATTGCGGTGTCAAAAGGGCCGAAACGGACCAATATGGGTCTGCAAAGCCCATTATGTTAATTGGGCCGTCATTCTCTCCATCCAGAAGTGGGCCTAGGGTTCAGCCTCACCAGTCACCACAATCTTCAGGCAAGTGTCTTTAAGAACCCATATAAAAGCACCACAAACCCTCCCTCCACTTCGGCGCTTCTTTGTTTTCGTGTTTAGGGCTTCCGATCGAGAGCGCGGCGGGCAGGGCAGGGAGTGAAGCCGTACCTGACAACAAAACATGGTGCACGTCTCCTTCTATCGTAATTGTGAGTATACTCAACTCAGCTACTTTCTGAAGCTGCATATCCCTTGTTTTCTACATCGGCAACCACAAGATCTGCTTTGCATTTACATTAGTTTCCTATTAATGCTTTCAGTTTTTTAATTCACTATTTATCCTTTGATTTTTTTTTTCCGTTTGTGTTGTTTCGATACAATAGGCTATTTGGTTACTACTAGGTTAGATGGATCCAAGGGGGATCATCTGTTTATGTTTACATGGTGGTTGTATTAAAAATTATAGAGCCTCGGGTTCATAGGATTAATTGTATAATGCTGGAGAATCTCCCTTGTTTTTATTTCCTTTCTTTTGATCGTTTGTTCAGTTCATTTTGTGGAGTTTAATATGTGACATAGTAGCTTTTACAAGTTACAACAGTATGTTCTCTTAGAACTTTGATTATTGAATAGTGGGTTCTGTCATTTTATAGATGGAAAGACTTTTAAGAAGCCTCGACGTCCTTATGAGAAGGAGCGTTTGGATGCGGAACTTAAGCTTGTAGGTGAGTATGGGCTTCGTTGTAAAAGAGAGCTGTGGAGGGTTCAATATGCATTGAGCCGAATCCGTAATAATGCAAGGATGCTTTTAACCCTTGATGAAAAGAATCCCCGTAGGATTTTTGAGGGTGAGGCCCTTCTTAGGAGGATGAATAGGTATGGTCTTTTGGATGAGAGTCAAAACAAGCTCGATTATGTCTTGGCTCTTACTGTTGAGAATTTCCTTGAGCGTCGTCTCCAAACTCTTGTGTTCAAGTCTGGAATGGCTAAATCTATTCACCATGCTAGAGTGCTCATCAGACAAAAGCATATAAGGTATGGTAGCTTAATTATCTTATTCTCAGAAGAATTATACTTCATTGTTTCAACGTGATCACTTTATATATACAACATTCTTTTGTAGATATATTATATAACATACGCATAAAGAGCTTAGCTGGTTTCAACTGTGCTTTTACAGTTTCAAGAGTTCAACTTTAACCATTATGCTTGTAGTTTGTGAAATTTCTGTCATTTCTCTTTCTTGTGATTTATGACCAAAATATTTGGAATTTTCCAAAAATCAATGCTGGAAATTCAAGGTTGGGCTTGGAAATGATGGATGGCCAGAAGTTTACACTAAATGAGCTACTATGCACGTTAATGTATTCAAACATATGATGCAGGGCACAATTGAGACCAGCCCTAGTGTTTAAGTTGTACTTTAGATAACATAGCATTGACTTTCTTTCTTTTCCCAATAGCTGTGCATTTGCACCATATTGAGATTCTTTATGGTTGATAGGCAACTGCTGAGAGATGATTGCAGTCTCTACTAAATGACTTTATGCTCTTAAAACATTTATTGTCAATGTTTTCATCTGTGTTAACACTTTGAGTCCTGTGAATTTTAGGGTTGGGAGGCAAGTGGTTAACATCCCTTCTTTCATGGTGAGAGTTGATTCACAAAAGCACATAGACTTCTCTCTTACCAGTCCATTCGGAGGTGGACGCCCCGGAAGGGTGAAGAGAAAGAACCAGAAGGCAGCTGCCAAGAAGGCTGCTGGTGGAGATGGAGATGAAGAAGACGAGGATTGAGTTACTGACACTAGAAACTCATCATTTGAGATGGTAAAGATTAGCCAAGGGTCTCAGGTAACTGAGATTAACCTCAAGAACCTATTTCCTGCGGCTAGACCTTTTCTTCTATTGCATTGATGAGAATGTTACATCTCTTAGAAGTTTTGCGTTAATTTCTCTTTTTCCATTTAGAGCTGTTTTTTCCGGTGGTGGAACTAGCTTTCATTTTTGGACAAGCGTCTGTTTGAACTTAGTTTCCATAGTTTTGTTGCCATGATTGGACTTCGTTACTCAAAACTCCTCCCTATCTTGAATCTATTGGGTTGATTTGATCTATTCCTTTTGCTATTCGGCTTTCAAGGATTTAGATAATTTTAATTCCTAGACACATTAGGTTTTTGAAATTAAGATTTATTGTTTGAGAGATAATATCATTTAAACATTCATGTTAATCTGTCTTTCATAGGTTTAAGTTATGTAAAGATTGAGGGATCTGTGATGCCTTGTCTAGCCACCAAAGTTTATTTCTCATTTTATAAACATTAGAGCCAAGCAAAGTTTATGGAGGTTTTGCACTTACTTTTACTTTGGTGTTATCTGGAAAAAGATGGTAAAGACGGTAACTTAATTTTAATTAGGTTACAAATCCATTGAAATAATAGGCAAAAATGATGTGTTGTTTGTAATAAATGAATTTTTCTTTAATCCTATTTCTAGCAAGTACATCCTAAAAAGATGGTTAAGGAAATAAAAACCAAAACCTTAAAATGGAGAAAGCATCCCCTTATTGAACCAATCTCGGACACTCATACTGAATAAAGAACCTATGAAGGTATGACATTAGATACTGCTAATTTAAACTTGTTCGAACACTTTCCAATGAGAAATTGGTTCCTTTCAGGCAAGTACATTGCGTGAGAAATTTGAACTCAATGCATGGGAAAAACGTTCGATATGCCAAAAACGCACATTTATTCGACCATTTTGTAGTTTCTTCTCTCCTACTATCCAGCATCCATGGATGGTATATTGATTATGCTATATATAAAGTCCATAAGTTCCTATTTAATCTACAAAGCTTAAAATGCGTTTTGAATTTTTCAAATTGAAAACTATCCCTACCTATCAATGATAACAACTATTTATTTAAAAATTATTACTAATGACTATAGTTAGTAAATATCACTTGTATGTTAAATAGTTACTATCGGTGATATCTTGTCATTATTTTTTTTTTCTTAAATTGAAAGCTAATAGCAACTGATATTCCTAATACATATTATAAGTAACTTTTCTATATTCTTATCAACGTAAAATGTTATCAGTAACATGATTATATTTATTGTCTAATTTGTGTTATTTGGTACTGTTTTTCTTCAAAATATTAGTATTTTATCAATAAAATCGTTTATTATTTAATTTAAACCATTATGGAGGGAAATCTTTAATTTAATTTTAAGAGGGATAGAAATACAAACTTATTTAATTATAATTTCTAAGAGAAATCGTAAAAATGACAAAATGTTGAAAAATATTTATGTTTGATAAAATTTTAGATTCTAACTCTATCCATATTAAAATTTTATAAATATTTTAATTTATTTTGTTAATTTTGAAAATGTGATTATTTATGTTTTTAGTTGGACCTTAACCAAAATAATGTTATTTTGCAAACTTATTACCAAAATATGGTTGTTTGCAAACTTATTACCAAATTGTTGCCTTTTTTTTTTTAAATTTTTTTTAATAGGGCGAGTCTTAGACTCGCCCTTGTTGTTTTAGAATCAAGGTTGTACATAGACTCGCCCTTCTATATTTTTTTTAAAAAAAATTCAAGTAGGGCGTAGCATGCTTTTCCTGCCACTTTGGTCACGGGTTGCATGCACTATTTTTTTTTTTTTTAAATGAATGAGGGCGAGTCTAGACTCGCCCTCTTTTCTACATTTTTCTTTTTGCATAAAGAGGGCGAGTCTTAAACTCGCCCTCTGTCTTTTTTATAAAAAAAATATAGAAGGGCGAGTCTTCATGCAAAAAGAAAAATTAAAAAAAAAAAACAACAACATTTTCGTAATAAGTTTAGGAAGAACATTATTTTGGTAATATGTTTTAAAAAAAGCATTATTCTTATGATCTGTTCTTTTTAGTTAATCAATAAACATTAGAACTTGCATCCATTACACAAAAAATGGGTAATAAAGTTGAGTAGTTTGAGTGATAGGTAAAAGTAGGTTTTAAAGAGTTGAGGTTGACAATTTGTAGGATGTTTTACATCTGTTTATGTTCAATCAAAATAAGGCAACCATCTTTAATATAACTTTACATATTTTAAGTAATTCCACAAAAATTAGTTACTTGAATTCAATTAAGAGATTCTTTATAGCTAATTTTCAGGCAAATTAATTTGTGTAGGGATTCAATTAACTACTTCACTTCAGCTACTTTGTATACTTCATTTCGTCTATTTTGAGTTTAATCGGCGGCGGCGGCGGCGGCGGCGGCGGCGAGTTCATCCAAAACGCCCAAACTAATCTTCCATTTTTCTTTCCTTTTGTCTTTTTGTCCACCACCTATTGTTTTCTACTTCGAATTCAATCAAACCCATTACGGCATTATCCAAATCCCCTGTTCTCAACTCCACCATTGCTTCCTCTGTGCCTCTGTTTTTTGATACTTTGTAGTCGAATTCGAAGATTCCACGAAGTTGGGTCAGATTAGATTCGGGGGTTTATCGGTTTTCTTATATTCTCAGTGGGTTGAATCTTCTTTTGACTTATTTTCCTTCCGTTTCTGTTGGGGTCAAACCATTTTTGTGTGTTTGGCTTCTTAAAGTGTATAACCTATTTCTTCTGCTTTTCCCTTTTTCGTTTCTGTTTGTTGGTTGAGGAGCTTGTGTGCTGGCCGCCATGGGAGGAGCAGTCGGTTCTGAGTTTCAGGATTGGGAGTTACTGCTCCATGATTCGATCCCCGAAACTGCCTTGACTGCGGCTGAGTTTTCTGGAGAGAAATCGACCCATTTTGGTGGAATTGAAGGTGAGTCCGGTTCCTATAGCATAATCAAATCCGACTACTTTTCTCTTGATAATCAGGGGCGGCGAGGGAAAACTGAACCTGAGCGTGATCTTAGCGAAGAGGAGGATTCAGTAGAAGCGAATAATCCTAGTTGGATAGATCCGAGTTCCGATAATAGGTATGATCGGGTAAATTCGGGCGAATTATGGTCCGATTCTAGTAGGATTAGGTCGGATGAGCGTAAAGTTAATGAACTCAATTCGAAGACTGAGTCTAGAATCGCAGAATTTCTGCAAGGTGATAAGGAACTGAATGGTAGTATAGAGTCCCATGAGGACAACATCAGTGGTTCTGATCCCAATATTGAACTAGCTTTTGAAGAATTGGATGAAATTGGAGCCCAAAGCAAGGATTTGAGCAATTTCTGGTGTGAGTCTAGTGGGGATTTTGATCAAAGTGGCTCAAAAGTAGTGAAATTGGAAGAAGGGAAAGAGCAGTTGGAAGAGAACAAGACTGTCCAAGTTGAAGAAACAAAAGTCAATACAGAATCTGGGAGTGAGGTTGGAGAAAAGAGGAAAGTAGTTTGGTGGAAGGTCCCGTTTGAGGTATTTAACTACTGCTTGTTTAAGGCAAGCCCCGTCTGGTCATTCTCTCTAGCAGCTGCTTTGATGGGTTTCATTATTCTAGGAAGGAAGCTCTATAAAATGAAGAGAAAGAGCCAGAGCTTGCACTTGAAGGTTATCTTGGATGAGAAGGTAAATTCCGTATGAATACATACAGCAAAGATTTTCTTTACTGTTCGTTTAAATTTGTTTGTTCTCTTTTGCCTGATGTTATTTCTTTGTTTATTTGCACTTTTTTCGAAGTAACAATTTGTTTATTGTGCTGCATATTTATGGTTCTCTTACTTGGTAAGGGTAATAATTTGGGTGAAAATCTAGTGTTTTTGTTTATAATGTGATATGTGAATCAAGTTTAGCAGAACGTTGCCCAGGCTCGTTGTTAGAGTATGTGAGTGGTGATTTAGTTGTTTGCAGTGGTCGGGCATCTCATAGGAATGTCATTAGTGGGGTATTAAGTGTACATTAGTAATTAGTTGAGTAGTTAGTTATGGAGGCTTTTTTATAAATAGATGTGGAGGGGAATGGAGAAGGTAGGCTATATGTTAATGAGTGAATTAGAGCTTGAGTGTGATCTCAAGATTTTAGAGTCCAAGTACCTCAAATCACTTGGTTTATCTTGTATTTTTGTTATCCTTTATATTCAATATATCCAGGTTCTATCCGGATCAAACCGTTGATGTCTACTCCTTACATTTATGTGCCAAAATGTGAATCAAGTTTGATACACTATGCTGTTAGTTGACTTGCTGTCAACCTTTGTCTTTTTGGAGATTGCTTTGTTTTGTTTTGTTCTGTTTATTCTTTTATTATTTTTTGAAACTTTGTTGTGTAGCCTAGTTTTGAGGGATATATTAGCTTCTCCCTTCTCCATTTGTTCAAGTTTAGCGTTCAATTTGGATTAAAATGATGCCCTAAGCCTTGAGTCACTCCTCTTTTTTCGAGTACTAATTGCTACACACTGAAGAAATTCTGGAAGCTGTTGCTTGTTGGGTTTGTTGGGCCGCGAATCAAGTTTAATACAGTGTCGACCAAGCTAGTTGTTTGTTTACATAGGTGGTGATTCAGTTCGTTTGGGTTGACAGGTTCGGTAACTCGGGCATCGAGTTATCGGTGTCAACTCCTCATTGGTGTGCCAAAATGTGAATCAAGTTGAATATACTATGCCATTAGTTAACTTGTGTTAGATACTTAAGCACCTTGAAAAACCACACCTTAAAAGCCAGCTGTTGGAGTGGGAGAGCCAAGCCACTTAAGTACTACATTGGTCATACCATTTTAACCAACTACTTTGGTTCCTAACAACCTTGCTGTGAACTTTTTCTTTTTGGAGATATAAAGTTGGGGAATTTATTCTTTGGTTTCTTCTCTTGGAACTTTGTAGTGTAGCTTGGTCTGAGGCAGATATTGGCTTCTCCATTTGTTCAAGTTTAGCATTCAATTTAGATCAAAATCACACCTTAAGAAAACTTAGGCAGGAGCCACTCATCTTTCATGGGTACTCTCTTGGGGTTCCCATCTTTTCTGTTTCAAGTTTAGAAGATATTTATTGACCCCCTGAATTAATTACTACTTGCAGAAGGGATCTTCTCCATTCATGAGTCGAGCTGCTCGTCTCAACGAAGCCTTTTCGGTTGTGAGGCGTGTTTCAATCATCCGACCTGCTCTTCCTGCTGCTGGGATAAACCCATGGCCTGCAATGAGCTTGAGTTGAGAATGCTTCCCACAACTGATAATGCAGATGAAGTTAAACCAATAGTGTATGTGTTCTCTGTCTATGTATATATACATAAAGAATGTAGTATTCTACAGGTTCCCACCCGATTTCTGTACCCATACAACATACTTTAATTGAGGGTTTCTTTAGAGCTTTTATTATATAACATTCACTATCTTTGTTTTTTACACAATGTTTCTTTTTAAATTTCATGATATTGTCATCCAGAAAACTTTCAAACAAATTACTTGTTTCATATTTTAATCATTTCAATTGGGTTATGTTCGGTTTTGGTAAAAAATGGTTGAAATTTCAAAGCAAAACATCTTTTGTTTGCAACCACTCAAATATAAAAGAAATCAATTAACAAATAAATACATAAATTTTATTGTGGAGGATACTATAAATGCCTAAGATATTTTCTTGACCATTTTCTTTTAAATATAGACCAATAATTTAGTTTTCAACCTTTATCACTTCATTCATTCGTAAAAATTAACATAACAAATTGCGGAGGTTTTTGAATTCTCAATCTAATGCAAAATTATAAATATCTTTGACTTCCCGACAAAATAATAATATTCACCATCACAATTAAAGTTGACTGGACCACGATGAAACTTGTGGACAAATTATAACGTAGTCGTATCTTTTTCTGTTTTTTGAAGCACTTCAACGTAAGATATCGATGTCAACAAAAACATTGAAATCTTAATTTTAACGAAATTTCCACTATCGATAAAATTCAATTCTATATATATATATACACACACTAAATTTAAATCAGTGATATTTTGTTGTTTGATAATTAAGTTCTATGGATTTCTTTTAAAATATAGTAAAAATATTGACAACTTGTGTAGTTATAAAAAGAAGTCGAAGTATGAACATTTTGATGAAAAATTGATAGTAGGGTTAGGAGGAGTCACCCACCAATAACACAATTGAAAGCTGCAATGATTTAAGGTGTCTGAAAGTGGATTAATAATTTATTTTCATAATAATAATTCATTGGTAGAAACTATAAAGTGATAATTGTCTAATATCTATTTCTTTTTTTTTTTCAAAGGGAAATAATTGACTCATTGCATTTTTACTTTTATGGACAGAGAGATGGCTTCAAAAGCACTCCAATATTATGGAATTGACATTTGACTGCACTAAAAAATCAAATTAAAAATACATATAATCATTATTATTATTATTATTTTCTTCATTTCACATTTCTATTGTGTTATGTGAACTGTTTCTATGTACTTATTATGTTGTTTTCATTCTTTGATTAATTGTCTAAGACATTAGGATAGAAGCCACAATAAAAAAAAAAAAAAGCAATCAATCAATTTGAATGTTGTTGTTGTTTTGAGAAAAGAAAAAAAGAAAAATGGTTCAAGTTGTTTAATTTGTATTGTGTGGTGTGTGTTCTCATTTTCCATTCATTTTCTGTTGGGTTTCCTCTTCTTCTTCTTCTTCTTCATTTTTCTTTTTATTGATAGATTATTGGATTCGGTCATTTATTTTAAAATGTAAAATTCGATTTCAAAGTCTTTCCCTAAATTTTGAAAGATTGATGGGTCAATTCATCATCATTTTCTCTATATAAAAACATTAAATTTTAAATAATAACCTTTTTATTTATATATATAAAGATTTGTTATTAATAAAGCAAAAGTTTGGTACAACCAAAATTTCTCATTCACAGAATAAATAAAATAAAACAAAACATTATTTCCATCTATTTATGTTTTTTAAAACTTTTTCATGTTTAGTTAAATAAGTTGTAAGAAGACAACTTGAGTATGTAAAAATCAAATGACTATCAATTTAAGTCTAAATCAAACAAAATGGAGTCTTTTTTAAAACAAATTTAGCCTCATATAAAAAAAATAAAAATAAAAACCTTTTTTTTAAAAAAAGAAATAAATATATAGATTTTCATGGAAATAATTATTTCTTATCTAATTTTGAGGTTAGAAGCATTTTAAAAATTAACAAACTAAACTAAACTTGTACTTTAACCAAAGTTTAATTACAAATACATCAAATTGAGTAACCTAATTTTTATTTATTTATTTTTCTTTTTCTTGTAGATCTCATCCATAGGAAATATGAGAGACCAAACTTAATAAATAATAATTATATGAAAATAGAATAATAAAATGAGAGGCCATCTTATATTATATTTCTCTTTTTCATCTCCTTCCATTACTCAATTAAAGTTGGTCACATGACAACTTCTTTTTCTTTATTAAAACATAATGAAATTATTTATTTGTAATGAAGGAGTTGAAGGGAAGAGGAAGAAGAAGAAGAAGAAGAAGCAAATGGATGAATAATTAATTAAGGAGATTGTTGAAACTGTTGATTTCATTCTAATTAAGATGATTGAAATTCAGACTACTCTTCCCATTTCCTTAGAACAGAGATGATGAGTTTCCAACCCTTCTTTCAATCAATATGATTAATAATCCTCTCCTTTTCTTGTTCTTTTTTTTTTTTCTCTTCTTTTTCTTTTTTGAATTGTTCTTCTAACACTGAATAATTTACTCCTACAATATGATTCCATAAATAATAGAAGAAGAAAAAGGCTACATAAAAAGCTGAGATTGAAACAAAGTATAGTAATTAGCAGCTTCATCTTCCAATTCCCACAAAGCATCACACAAAGCCACTCCATCAACTCCATTATCACCCACAAAAAACTCTCCATTTGGAATCCCAAGTTCATCATCTGAAGCCTCCAGAAGGTGTCTCATAACTTTTTCTCTTTCACCATCTTCTTCTAATTCCTCCTTGTTGATAATACATTTAGGGGAATTAGCTACAGACGAAGAAGAAGAAGAAGAAGAAGAAGAAGAAGAAGATGATGATGAAGAACAATCTTGTAGAGAAACAGAAACAGAGTGTGTAAGTCCAGTCTGTGTTGTTTGTGTTTGTTGGATGATTGGAGAAGAGATTTCTTGTTGGAGGGTGGTGATGATTGAGGATAAATCATCAATAATTTCTTCTTCTTGTTCTTCTTGTTCTTCTAAAAGGGATAGGATTTGATTGTAGGACTTTTGGCGTTTGAGTTCTTCTCCTTCCCTCACATCCTCGGTTTCTGCATCGCTTCTCTGGCGTTTTGATGCCATTTGTGTGTTTCGTTGTGTGTAAAACAAAGAGGAATTGATTTGAATAGAGAAGAAAAAAGATGAGGAGAGAGAGTGGAGGAAGAGAAGGGTTAAATAGAGCCCAAGAATTTTAGGTCAAATTCTAAATTTTATAATTAAATAAATAAAAGAAAAGAACCTCTAGATATTTTATTATTGTTGCATTTCAATTTCATTATTGCCAACACAACAACAAAGAAAGAAATAAAGAAAGAAAGATGCCCAATTTCTTTTCCTTTTTCTTTTTCTTTTTCTTTTTATTACTAATTTTTTTAAAAAATAATAAAGCAATATTTGCTTCCCAATTAATTAATTAGACGAAAAGTATATATATTGTTTGGTCTTTCTGTTTTAGTTTTACGTTTTAACCTTAATTTAGTTCCCATTTTGTTTTAATTTAGTCTTAGATTTACCTTTTCAAAAATTATCAAAAACAATACATTTCAAATTCTTTTAAAATATTTTAATTTAATTTATTATATTTAAAAAATGACAATTTTAATTTCTTTATTAAAAATTAAAAGAGTTAGAGTTTATCAAAGACTATTCAACTCTCCCACTTTAAGGTTTACACAGTTACCCAAAACTTCACATTTTTCTCCCTCTTTTGTGCATTTATCGAAGACATAATTATCCTACAACTAATTACCCTAAACACAAATTTTTTAACTCTAACCTATTAACTTCACATTTAAGAATTCAACTCACTACCTGAGACACCTAAAAATTTAAATTATTTTCATCACTAATAACCTTTAATTTTCTCATCATAATTATCGTGGACAAACAAAAAAATATATGCATACAAATTTACTTGTTTTACTACCCATTTGTAAACTAAAAGTGAACAATTTTATTATACAAAATATGACAAATACGTAATTAATTTGAGTTTTAATGATATCGGTTCTTCAAAGTTCAAATCCATGTATAACAAATTCATAATATGAAAAGAAATTTAGAAAGATAGATAAATCAAAAAGATATAGTAAGTATTTATGTATAGATAAAAACATAAAAACATGGGATATTGCGCAGCTCGTGAGTTGTTGGGGCTTTTTTGCAGTTGGGGACTGACTCAATTTGTTTTCTTACTTACAACACCTAATAGAAAAATTGACATATGGAGATATGGACTCAACATAACATAAACCCTTTACTTTCTCTTTCTTTTTTTTCTTTTTTTTTTTTTTTCTTTTCTTTACTTTTTAACAGTTTACTATTTACAATAACACTCTACTTCTGACAAAAGCAAATACCCAAAAAACAAAACAAAACGACAACTAATCTTAAATTCTTTTTTAAAAATAATTTTAAGGAAGAAAAGAAAGAAAGAAAAAAAGTCTGTTCGGAGCTCTACTGTGTTTGGCTGTTCATCAACCAGAATCCTGCCACCCCAATTGCTAGAATCTCTTTTCCAACCACCCATTTCATATCTTTTTTTTCTTTTTCTTTTTTTTTTCTCTATGAAACTGAGTTATATATATATATATATATTAAATGAATTC